>NC_042623.1:29809165-30409165 GCF_901001135.1 Rhinatrema bivittatum | reverse complement strand
TAAAGCAATAATCGGTGCCGGTCCTCTGGCCCTCCCTCCTCAGTAAATACAAAAAAAATAAATATTGTCTCTCGCCAACCCACCCCATACTCCCGCAAGCCACCATCCGCCCACCCAGTACCTGAATCTTGAGCCCGTTTGAAACCTGGCGCTTTCAGCGTTCCTCTGGTGATAGCACTGGAAGCATACGCCATAAGGTGAATTTTCAAAACATTACACATGTAAAATTAGCATATACGTGAGTAAGTAGCCGCTACGCGTGTATTCTAATATTTTATAAAAGTCCAAAATGCACGCGTGTTCTTACTTTCGTGCGTGTAGATACCCCTGTAAAATAGGGGCTGTCTAGAGGCGTTCGTAGCAGGGCCAACGGTTACACGCAAAAGTTGCTTATTTTAAAAGACACATCTGCGTACAGTTTCCAGCTTACTAGCGTAGTTTTACACCTGCTAATTATCTGGTGTAAGTGATAATAAGCGTGTTTATTGTGAACTGGGAGGAGTTTAGGTGTTACGCTTGGGCTCCGGTCAGGAGGCGTGAACACCACCCAGCAGGGTGGCTCCAGGTGGAGAGAGACAGGAAGCTAAAAACAGTGTCTGGTTCCAGGCTGGGTCAAGGCAGGCAGCAATAAGCAGAGTCTAAGTTCAGGCTGGGTCAGGGCAGGCGGCAATGAGCAGAGTCTAAGTTCAGGCTGGGTCAGGGCACAGTAAGCAGGGCAAGGCAGGTCAGAAGGCCCGTAGGCCACACACACACAGAAGGCCCGTAGGCCACACACCATAAGCGGGGCAAGGCAGGTCAGAAGGCCCGTAGGCCACACACACACAGAAGGCCCGTAGGCCAAACACCATAAGCGGGGCAAGGCAGGTCAGAAGGCCCGTAGGCTCCACACACACAGACAGAAGGCCCGTAGGCCACACACCATAAGCAGAGCAGGGCAGGTCAGAAGGCCCGTAGGCCAGGTGAGAACAACGAGGAAGGAGACCCGAAGGCCGCGCAAGGCAAGGCAAGGAAAGGCCCGAAGGCCGTGCAAGGCAAGGAAAGGCCCGAAGGCCGCGCAAGGCTAGAGCAGGGAGCCCAGGTGAGCTCGATGCCGAAGCACCGAGGCAACTGTCAGGCAGGGTTATAAGGACACACCCAGAGCACAGAGTGGACAGATAAGATGGACTGGGCCTGTCCGGAAAGCCAGCACTAGAGGGACCCCTGGTGGTGAGGCGGTTGCACTGCAGCCAAAACTGTAACAGTACCCCCTCCTCAAGGCCTCCCCCTCCTCCTGGGTCCCATCTTAGCAGGGGGTACTCAAAGATGAGATCTGGCCCCTCCGAGGGCAACAACAGCTGGAGCCATTCAACAGGCTCAGATGGCTGAGTTAGAAAGTCTGTTAGTGGTACCGGTTTGAGCCCCTCCAGGGGTGGCAGCAGGACCGGTTTAGCAGGCTCTTCTCGGGGTAGTGCAGCAGGTTCGGGCCCCTCTCGGGATGAAACAGCAGGCTGGAACACCTCTCCGGGCGTTGTAGCAGGCTTGGCCCCCTCTTGGGGCGATGTAGCAGGCTTGGCCCCCTCTTGGGGCGAGGCAGCAGGCTTGGCCCCCTCTTGGGGCGAGGCAGCAGGCTTGGCCCCCTCTTGGGGCGATGTAGCAGGCTTGGCCCCCTCCTGGGGCGATGCAGCAGGCTTGGCCCCCTCTTGGGGCGATGCAGCAGGCTTGGCCCCCTCTTGGGGCGATGCAGCAGGCTTGGCCCCCTCTTGGGGCGATGCAGCAGGCTTGGCCCCCTCCTGGGGCGATGCAGCAGGCTTGGCCCCCTCTTGGGGCGATGTAGCAGGCTTGGCCCCCTCTTGGGGCGATGTAGCAGGCTTGGCCCCCTCTTGGGGCGATGTAGCAGGCTTGGCCCCCTCTTGGGGTGATGCAGCAGGCTTGGCCCCCTCTTGGGGTGATGCAGCAGGCTTGGCCCCCTCTTGGGGTGATGAAACAGGCTCAGATGGCAGAGCAGCAAGGTTTGAAGCAGTGCACATAGAAGACTCAAGTAGCACTGCTGTGGGCTTGATACCTCGAGCCACACTCTGAGGCTCCTTATTTTGTTTCTGGAGGAGCAGTTTAGAGAAGGCACAGGCAGTTCTAGGACGTCTAGGGAATGTGCTCGTTAGTGTCTCAACAGCAGCTGTGGGCAGCAGAGCCCTGCTAGAGTTAATCAACTCACTCCGTTTGAGAGAAACCTGTTCCTGAGGCTCTAGCACTGGTGTCACAGAAGCCTTCTTGGCCAGGTAAGTCCTGGGTTTTTCTATCCACAAACTGCCAGCAAAAATGTCTGTTTTAGTTGAGCCAGAAACAGAATACTGGTTAGGAGAGCTGATAGCTTTTTTTTTTGGCACAGCTGGTCCTAGAGCCGAACACCGGGGGCAGGGTTTGCCTGGTGGTAACAAACACGGAAGACAGGAGCATTTCCACCACCCTGGTTTAGGAGCCAGACAGTTCAAACATTCCTGATAGACAGAGACATTTTTCTTGTTGCAATTATTGCATGACCAGTGTTCCTGACCAACAAGTTCACAGGCTAGACAGTTCTGATAGCTTGGATAATTCAAAGTCTGACAGGAATTGCAGGTATAAAACTTTACAGAAGGAGGCATCTTGAATTAGTGAAAAAGTTGACTCACCGGCAGGACACAGACCATCTCTTCCCCTGGAAATTTGATGGCTTCGGCATACTGTTACGCTTGGGCTCCGGTCAGGAGGCGTGAACACCACCCAGCAGGGTGGCTCCAGGTGGAGAGAGACAGGAAGCTAAAAACAGTGTCTGGTTCCAGGCTGGGTCAAGGCAGGCAGCAATAAGCAGTGTCTAGTTCAGGCTGGGTCAGAGGCAGGCGGCAAGGAGCAGAGTCTAAGTTCAGGCTGGGTCAGGGCAGGCGGCAATGAGCAGAGTCTAAGTTCAGGCTGGGTCAGGGCAGGCGACAATGAGCAGAGTCTAAGTTCAGGCTGGGTCAGGGCACAGTAAGCAGGGCAAGGCAGGTCAGAAGGCCCGTAGGCCACACACACACAGAAGGCCCGTAGGCCACATACCATAAGCGGGGCAAGGCAGGTCAGAAGGCCCGTAGGCTCCACACACAGACAGAAGGCCCGTAGGCCACACACCATAAGCAGAGCAGGGCAGGTCAGAAGGCCCGTAGGCCAGGTGAGAACAACGAGGAAGGAGACCCGAAGGCCGCGCAAGGAAAGGCCCGAAGGCCGCGCAAGGCAAGGAAAGGCCCGAAGGCCGCGCAAGGCTAGAGCAGGGAGCCCAGGTGAGCTCGATGCCGAAGCACCGAGGCAACTGTCAGGCAGGGTTATAAGGACACACCCAGAGCACAGAGTGGACAGATAAGATGGACTGGGCCTGTCCGGAAAGCCAGCACTAGAGGGACCCCTGGTGGTGAGGCGGTTGCACTGCAGCCAAAACTGTAACATTAGGCTGAAGAACCAGGAAGGTCTCGGTGATTTGGAGAAGGACTGCGCAAACCAGTGGAGTGATGAGTTAAACTGGTCAATTCACTCATGTGCGCATATTTTAAAATACATTGATTTCTGCATGTAAATCCCGACTCTGTGTAAGTCGTACTTTATTTTCACATGTAAAATATATGCACATATATTTAAAAAATAGAGGGGTAAAGTACACATTTTGAATTTATGAAATGCATGGTTTTAATGCATTGAATTTAATCACGCATTGGCCTACATATATGTATATTTTGTGGGGTAAATACACGCATATTTTATAATATTCGTGCATGTGATGCGTGCATGCTATAAAATACTGTGGCAAAACTATGTGCACATGCCGCCACGTACAATTCTTTTCGAGTAATCCTTACTTCGTGCAATTATTCAGCCCAGCGCTAAAGAGTTATGCTGATAGCGTCCACTTCCAGCACAATTATCGGTGGCTTAGTATTCAAAACCTTGCCATTTAGACGGATAACTTATGAGTTATCCATCTAAATGGCTTTGAATATGTTGTGATCCTGCCTGTTATGCAGCCTCCCAACCACCAGAGGTCCCCGTGGAGCTGCTCCTACTCTTGCTCCAGTCATAGTCTCTGGAATCCCATGACTCAGCAGGACTCTGCCTATTTAACCCTGCCTCTGGCTTTGCCCATTGCCTTGTTGAGTTCCCTAGCTCTTTGCTTGGCCTTGTTCTGCCTTGGATTATTCTCTGGCCTTCGGGCCTTTCAGCCTTATTTTGCCTTGTCCATTGGCCTTCTTAAGCCTTTTGCTTTTTCCTGTGGCCTTCTCAGGCCTTCTGCCCTTGCCTTGTTCTGTGGCCTTTTAGGCTTTCTGCTATAGTCCTTCCTGGTGGCCTTCTGAGGCCCACTTTCTAGTCTGTTGCCTTCGGGCTTTGTGTCCTTGTTCTGTTTTGTCCTGTCCTTCTCTTGTCCTGGTCTGTCTATTCCAGTGTTCCAGTCTGTTCCAGCCTTACTCGCACCTGGCTCCAGTGTTCCAGACTGTTCCAGACTTTCACGCTTACTTGCACCCAGTTCCAGATTCCAGTTCTATGACTTCCTGATTCCAGCCTTGCCTTGTCTCAAGTCTCCAGGCCTGCACTGCCTTCCCTCTACGTCAGCCGCAGTCTAAGTGCTGCCGGCCATTAGAAGCTAAGGGCTCAACCTACGGGGGAGGTGGCTGGTATAGGGCAAAGATTCTTAGTCCTGTCTGCGTCTGTCCTGAGGTCCTGGCCTACCCCTATGGGGGTTCACCAGCCCTAGCTGGGCCCATAGCTGTAACAGAATATTGACTTTACAGTTTTAAATTACAGAAGCCTAAATCCTGTGACACTTAGAGCTGTGTAAAAAATGATTCAGAGGATAAAATATCTGTGGGACAAAGCTGAATATTTCCTCCAGCTGACCCATATGTCATTTTTACAGCTTGACAGAAAATGTTGCAGATTATCAGCAATTTGAAATGTTTCAGGACTTCTGGTACATAGGAGAATCATAGAAACATAGAAACATAGAAATGACGGCAGAAGAAGACCAACCGGCCCATCCAGTCTGCCCAGCAAGCTTCGCATTTTTTTCTTCTCATACTTATCTGTTTCTCTTGGCTCTTAGTAACCTTTTGGTTCTATTTCCCTTCCACCTCCACCATTAATGTAGAGAGCAGTGTTGGAACTGCATCTAAGTGAAATATCTAGCTTAATTAGTTAGGGGTAGTAACCGCCGCAGTAAGCAAGCTACACCCATGCTTATTTGTTTACCCAGACTATGTAATTCAGTCCTTGTTGGTTGTTCTCTGTATATAGATCCACTTTTCTTCATTCCCCCTGCCGTTGAAGCAGAGAGCTATGCTGGATATGCGTGAAGTATCGGTCTTCCTCCCCTGTCGTTGAAGCAGAGAGCTATGCTGGATATGCATTGAAAGTGAAGTATCGGTCTTTCTCCCCTGCCGTTGAATCAGAGAGCTATGCTGGATATGCGTGAAGTATCAGACTTTCACCCCTGCTGTTGAAGCAGAGAGCTATGCTGGATATGCGTGAAGTATCAGACTTTCTCCCCTGCCGTTGAAGCAGAGAGCTAAGCTGGATATGCATTGAAAGTGAAGTATCAGATTTATTTGGTTTGGGGTAGTAACCGCCGTAACAAGCAAGCTACTCAAACCATAGTTTCCTTGTTCGTAACCATAATGCCATGCTGCTGGCCCTGGTTTTCTAGACTTATTTTTCTTTCAACATCTTTATTAAACAATGACAGTTTATAAAATAAGTTCAATAGATTGCAAAGTTAATTCATAGAAAGGATGTTATTCTTGAATCTTCATGCGCATAGAAGTTTTTTATGATCAACTGAGGATGGATCTCAAGTGCACATTTAATTTAATTTTTTTTTTAAGTTTTTTTTATATACCAACATTCAAGACGATAGTCCCATCATGCTGGTTCACAAGGAACAGGGGTGCAATTAAAATAAACTTTACAATGGAAACCACATGGGCATGTGGTTTCTTGCAGATGAAGTACAGCTTGTGATCACTGGAATATAGTGCTGATGGGAACCGATCCCCGTGGAACACTGCATCAGTAGAGCTGGTATCCTAGTAGCCATGTTGGACCTGGAGAAAACTGGATACTTTTAGGCTGTGTTATCATTCATTGGACCAACATATGAATTATCTGAACAGGAAGATATTGTTGAAAGGATCTCTGTGGTCTTAAAACTTGTGAACATCCTCCTCTTAACTTTGAATAGTCTTCGTTTTGGTCCAATGAAAGCTATTACAACGGCAAAGAATCCCCAACAGAGATAAAATGATCATTCTGTAACTTAAACCCTTTGCCAGTAAATGGGACCCAGTTCCCCTCTGCTGCCAGCTCTCTCTCCAGAGTAAGAAACTGAAGCCCATCCCTCTGGAGGCACGTGCAGAGGGGGGGAGCTGTAAATCTGCATCCATCTATTCTTATTTTATCTGTGCAAGCATTCTTACCATTCCTGCTGCGTCATAGGAAAATTCCATGAGAGTTACATATTCCTGAGCGCCGGAGGAAGTCCTCGTGATTAATACTCCTGAAAGTGCACCACGGGGATTCATAAACAATTGCTACTTATAGCAAGTGGTTGCCGGTTTCTGCTTCCAGCACATCATTCCAGCAGCAAACAGCTTGGAAACGTGGGAGAAGGGCTTGATTCAGGGCCTAGAATAAAGGTGCTTCCAGCCTTATTCACTAAAGAAGTTTTCCACAGGAACAGAATGGGGAAAAATCTCTTTTTGAATAAATTCCTTTATTACTTTAGAGGTACATATTGAGTAAGCTGGGGAGTGGGAAAATTTTACTTGGATATTCAGTGGAACATAAGCGGAAACACGTTCTGCTGAGTGCATCTGGCTGGTGTCAAGGCTCCCTGGATAAAGTTAGGACAGCCCGGCATGACCAGACTTACCCGGATAGGTGGATAGCGCTGAAAATCGCTCCCTGATAAACGTCAAGCCCTTGTCCTGATTCCCTCCGGGCTGCCTTTTTTTCAACCTGGGTAAGTTTCAGCCGGACAATAATTTACTCGGCTAAAACCTATCCTCTAGGAGAGGCAGTAAATTGAAAACTTGGGGCTTGCTAGCTAAATCTCAAACTTAGCTGGAGCAACCCCTTTGACTGTGCACCTTCTAAAGTCCTATGTAAGATGAGGGAGCTTTAACCTTACCTGAACATGCTGTGCTGTAGGGCTTTGAGGTTCTCATCCATCTGGTTGGGTCTTAAAGATCTCTCCAGATGTCTGCATATGCAGAAATCACCTGCTGGTCCCCGCCAGTTTTCTAGTATATTTGATTGGTCTGAATGTTTAATAATCCAATTGTACTGAGCTGATGAACGAAATATGTCTCTTGAGAGGTATCACTGGCGACTTGTTGGCTAACCTTTTGAGGACACAATTATGTATAGATCCTTAAGGCCTGACGGGATTGTGCTACATGGTGTTACAGTGTATTGAATTGTATGATTTCACACTGTATTGTAATACAGTGTAATTGTAATATTATGTCAGACTGTACTGCACAGTAATCGTATTACATCCCAATGCATTGCAATGCACTGTATTTTTAAGGATGTCCCTTACTATTTGCATTAATGCCTTCAAAGGCAATAGGGTTTGATGTGGTAAAGGGTGCATGTGTCTTGCTTATCAGACACTCCCCAGTGGAAGCTGAATTGTACCGAGAGCTACTTCTATAAAGCCGAGGAGCCCATTTTAGTTACCTGTTCTTTTTTTTTTTTTTTCTATCTCTTAGCATAGGAAGGTGGCTGGGACTCAAGGGTGGAGTTCCCAGTCCTCCAGGATTAGGGTGTGTTTATTTTTTTTTTTGGGGGGGGAGGGTGTCAAAAAGATCCTGAGAGTGAGAGGATCAGAGGTGAAGTGGAGTTACTCCCATGCCTTGTCTGATCTAAGGAGTGGAGTTTCAGGCTGGAGGCAGAGGAGGCCTTGCCAGGCTTGTGAACTTACTATGGGGTTGCTGCTTTAAAGAAGTGTAACCCTTGTCTTGCTGGCTAACTGGGATGGGGGGGTCACTGGGGAGTGCAGGGGCCTCATTCTGACTCACATTTCTGGGATATTTTCCCAACCGGGTGGGGGGGGGGGGGGGGGGGGAAGAGAGGTGAGGTAAAGTCTTTTGAAGCTTTTAAGCTTCCTGTAGAGCAGGGGTTCCCAAACCTCTCCTGGGGACCCCCAGCCGGTTGGGTTTTCAAGATATCCACAGTGAACATGCACGAGATAAATCTGCATACACAGCCTCCATGGCAAGCAAATTCTATCTCATGCATATTCATTGTGGACATCCTGAAAGCCTGACTGGATGGGGTTCCCCAGGAGAGGTTGGGGAACCTCTGTTGAGGTTTTTTGCACAATGCACCAAGTAGCTGTTGTTCAAAAATAAATCCTTTTGCTGAATACCTGATTGCAGAGATGAAAAGTTGCAAAGGCTACAGTCTGGAACAGTGTACATTTATTCAGATATTAACTTTTCAGAAGCAAAATATCACAGTCACTGATAAATCTGCCCTCCTTCACGAGGGGCTTTCTGGCACTTCCCCAAAATTACCTGCAACTGATGCAGGCTCCCTCCCAACAGGAACTGGAACTCCAGAATCTCCCAGGCTGATGCGTTTCTTCACGCAGCCGCAGCAGCAGCTCTGTGAGACTCCCCCCCCCCCTGCAAGGCAGTCTGCCCTCTGACTTCCCACAAAGAAAATCCCGTTTCTCCAAGCCACTGAAAAGTTCTCTCTCAGACGGATGAGGAGCAGAGCTCCCCCCTTTCCCTGATACCTTGGAATAACTCAGACGTCCGCTCTCGGAGGCCAAGACGAATCTCTCGGAAGCTAAGGGCCCTGAGGGCCCCACCGTCGGGTGCAACAGTCACCTTCTCAGGATAGGAGATGAAAGGAAGGAACTCTGTCTTGGAAAGGGAAAACCCCAAAGAAGAACCCCCGAGCCTCAGTGGCTCATAGACCTTCTTAAGCCACTCACAGCAGAAAGAGCCCCTCCCACTGGGGAGTGCCAGGCACCCTACCACGCTCCTGCTTCCTCCAGCCCCATCTACGTGGGCATGGATACTGAGGTCGTCAGGAAAGGTCGTCAGGAAAGTTCCAGTACTACAGAGATCTGTACACTGTGGAGCGGGTAGCATGCAGAGGAAGTGCCGGGTATTTCGGAGGGAAGCATTCCCTACTAGTGCATCCGATGCCTGTGACTGTGCAACAGTCGCCCGGGTTTGGATTTTGATTTCCGTATGGCTTGCACGAGACGAGTGTATCATTTGCCAAAACAGTTCGTTTGCATCAAGTACCCCGGTAAATTGGCTTACTTTGGATCAACCCTAGCCTTTGGTGGTTGGGTGACGTTTTTTGTTCTGGGAGGTACCAGGAGGTCCTACTACAGGTCTAAGGGCCCTGAAAGACTTTTCTCCCCCTGCCCCCCCCCACCCCCGCCCCAACTAGGAAAGGATCTAAGGAGCATGCAGGGCCTGCTATTCAGAAAATGCCGAGCACCTAATTTTAGGAGCCTTATTTGGAATCTATTTTCCACCACAAAAATTGGACCACTCGGCGCTTGCTAAATATGGTCACCTAATCTCTGGAATCTCCCCCTTTCTCCCATATAAAAGTATCTGTGCCCCACAAGGGAGGGAGGGGGGGGGCATCCACCAGCCTTCTCACACCCCTAGCCCTCCAAAAGAAAATTCTGTGCCAAGGGATTGCCAGCTCCCTGGCACTCTACCTATCTCAGGCGTTGTGAAAATGCCAGCGGGTGGGGGAGCCTCCAGCCTCCTGCATTATTCTCCCTCCTGCTCCCGGCTGGCACTCGTCCCCTCCATCTTTCCCAAGCTAACCTGGGAGAAGAAAAGGGTCTTATCTCCTGCCTGCTCAGCTGAACACAAAGCACAGTACCATTCTCAGTTCATTCAGTTAGGGGTAGATTTTAAAAGAAGTGCAGTCACGTCCATCTGCACGCGATGCGCCGATTTTATAACATGCACACCGGTGCGGGCATGTTATAAAATCTGTTGGCCGTGCGCGCCGGATTTTTTTTTTTTTTTTTGCAATTTATACTTTATTAAGTTTTCAAATACAGTACTTGTATTCAATAATTTTCAAACAAATTAAAAAAGTAAATATAATCATTCCACATAATAATACACAAATATCAGCCAACCAATATCATTCTTAAATTGGTTGATTATATTACAATAATCAGGGGGCCGTTTTAAGTAAAGTTTAAACAAAACAAAATAATACAGAGAGAGAGATTGAGGTCTCTTTAATACTTAGCCCACTTCTGTTATTTGAACCTGATTTAACTTTTCTAGTTCTTTATCCCTTAAAAAATTTTCCATATGCTCTGGTATTGTAAAGACAAATTTTTTCCCCTGATAATTAACAAAACATCGGCAGGGGAACTTTAAATAAAAAGTTGCCCCAATCTCTAATGTTTTGGCTTTCAACATAAGAAATTGTTTCCTATGGTTTTGAGTAACCTTAGAAACATCCGGAAAGGAGAAAACCTTTTGTCCACAAAATAATAATTCTCGATTTTTCAGGGATTTCTCAAAAATGATCTCCTTATCTCTTTCTTGGACAAAGGACACAAAAAGTGTTGTCCTTTTATGTATTATATCTAACGAGTCTTCCAAGAATGTTGATATTCCTGGGGATTGTAAATTATCTACATCCCCAGGTTTATCAGCCTTCTTTAAAGGGAAATACTAAATCTTTGAAATAGGTGGTATTTCTTCATCTTTATATGCCAAATTTTCTTTCAGATATTTAATAAACATTTCAAATGGAGACATTAACCTCGTATAGGGAAAATTTACATATCGCAAGTTCTTAATCCGTAACATATTTTCTAAGTTCTCTATATCATTATGAAGCATCATATTATCAGATATTCGCATAGATTCCACACTCTGTATATTCTGAACGTTTAATGCTAGGGTATTCACTTTAGCCTCTATCTCTACCAATTTTTTCCCTTGTTCAGTTATATCAACTTTGTTAACATTTACCATCTTTGAAAGTGAGGAGTTCATTTGAGAAACGTTAGAGTCAAGTTTTAATAACATCCTCCACAAATCCCCTAATGTCACTTTGGAAGCGTCCATATCCACTGGTTGGACGCTTACTTGTAATGGCGTTGTTATGCCATTATCTACTTCTTGATGTAAAGAAGACAAAGTTTGTGGAGATCCATGACCTACCTCATCGGATAGGACTCCCTCTCCAGTTACATTGGCAGTCTTACTTCCACTGGAACTATCCAAGGACGCTGTCACAGGAGGTTGTGGAGGTGTGGGACAAATGCCGGGGCTCAATGAGACTTCAAATACGTCTCTATTGACATCCTCTCGTGGCATATTGAGTCGACTCAAGTGAGCGTCCATAGGTCCGAGTTTGAGAGTGAGCGGAGATGAGGTATAGGCCTTGGCCTTTCTTTTCCGCCCCATAAATTCAATATAATATCCAACACTTAGGCAGTCAAAGGCGGTCAAAGCCGGTCTAAGCCGCGCGCGCCCCTTCAGCACGCGCGGCTTAGGCGACGCGCCGGCGGCGACTAAGCGCCGCTTCTCGCGGGGTTTTAAGCCCGGTCGCAGGCAGTGATGTCACACGGCAAATCAAAGGTCTTTCAAGTGCTTGCCGTCACCTGGTATGTCCAGCGGTCCTCCTCTCTCTCTCAGGCTCCTCCGACCCCGTCTAAGCGCCGCTTCTCGTGGGGTTTTAAGCCCGGTCGCAGGCAGTGATGTCACACGGCAAATCAAAGGTCTTTCAAGTGCTTGCCGTCACCTGGTATGTCCAGCGGTCCTCCTCTCTCTCTCAGGCTCCTCCGACCCCGTCTAAGTGCCGCTTCTCGCGGGGTTTTAAGCCCGGTCGCAGGCAGTGATGTCACACGGCAAATCAAAGGTCTTTCAAGTGCTTGCCGTCACCTGGTATGTCCAGCGGTCCTCCTCTCTCTCTCAGGCTCCTCCGACCCCGTCTAAGCGCCGCTTCTCGCGGGGTTTTAAGCCCGGTCGCAGGCAGTGATGTCACACGGCAAATCAAAGGTCTTTCAAGTGCTTGCCGTCACCTGGTATGTCCAGCGGTTCTCCTCTCTCTCTCAGGCTCCTCCGACCCCGTCTAAGCGCCGCTTCTCGCGGGGTTTTAAGCCCGGTCGCAGGCAGTGATGTCACACGGCAAATCAAAGGTCTTTCAAGTGCTTGCCGTCACCTGGTATGTCCAGCGGTCCTCCTCTCTCTCTCAGGCTCCTCCGACCCCGTCTAAGCGCCGCTTCTCGCGGGGTTTTAAGCCCGGTCGCAGGCAGTGATGTCACACGGCAAATCAAAGGTCTTTCAAGTGCTTGCCGTCACCTGGTATGTCCAGCGGTCCTCCTCTCTCTCTCAGGCTCCTCCAACCCCCGCCGGATTTTTTAATCCACGCATGCATGTGTGTGTGGCGTGTGCGCGGGGAGGGGTGTGTGTGTGAATTTTCGCATATTATGTGCGGCAACGCAATCGGGCCTCCCAGTCCAATTAAGGAGCGAACTGGGAGGGAACTTCCCTAACCCCCTGCCTCACCTTCCTTCCCTTTCCCCTCTCCACGCCGACCCCTAACATCCACCTAACTGTACGAATGTTTATTTATTTACTTCCTGCTCCGTCGGAGCAGAAGCCAACTTGCGTGTGCCGCTGGCTGCTATCGTGCACTTCCCTGGAACAGTAGCTTATGGGCACCGACCCGGCCGGCCTCCGTCCCTCCCCAGCCCGCTCCTTTTTCAGAGCCCAGCACTTGTGCGCCTATCGGCAGATATTTGCACATGTGACCCTTTTATAATCCGGCCTTTAGTATACATTTATTCCCTTCACTCCAGAATGAATGGACTATCCTCTATCCACGGCTCAGCTCCGCTCTGTCTCCGTGTCACAAGAGTACCCCGTCACTTGCTCGGTGCATGGCTTGGTGACCGGAGGTGGCTGATGGGGATCGAGAGCGGGCTTCTTTTGGTCCTCCCTCTAGGCTCCAGAAGGGTAGACGCAAAGGCAATTTAAAGCAATGTGCCCTCCTGGGAGAGTCCAGATGTGCGAGGTGTGTAATCCTTGGACAGCTCTGGGGATAAACTGAGCTGTGTTACTTTCATCCTGTTCTCCCCTCAGGGGTGGGCAGGGGAGGTAGGAAGGAGAACGGAAGAAATGTTTTTCTCCTCGCCCCTCCCCAGGCAATGAAACCATGAGTCAATCCTTTGAAAAGCCCTGACCTTCCGAGAAACCAGACAGCCCGAACCCCCCCATCGCTACCTCGCATGCAAAAAAAAACAAAACACTGAATCAATTCAACTTAAAAAATAGGGCTGGACAGATTTGCCGAGGGGAACAAGATGCTTTTTTATTTTGTGAAATTTCAGACAAGCATTTGCAAGTGAAATAACCGTGAAGGGTTTGTGGCGTGAGCAAAGAAAAGGTCATCATGCCTGAGGAAATGAGCTCATAATTTGCTCCCGGAGGCCTGACCGCTTACTTTCAGAAGCGTAACCTGCGTTGAAGTGGAAAGCTGCAGCTGTAGCTCACCAAGCAGGCATCTACATGTCCAGCCAGCAGGGCTAGGTAGCCGGGCTTTTTTCCCAAACTAGGGACTCCTTGCTTGGCCAAAACCATGAACGGTTTTTCACTTCCTTCCTTCTCAAGGTTCCCTCTTTTTCTGCCCAGCTCAAAGAAGGATTAAGTCATCGTCCTTATTGCTTCCCTAGATGGTCCTCTTAGGAAGTCAGCTCTTGACCTAATGCTAGACCAGTTGGATTGCAGCTGTGTCTCCCAGATGACCCAAGTGATTCTGGTCTGCCGTCAGTTGGGTATCCAGGTCAGCCTCTCCCTTCAGTTGAATAGAGAACGAGACGGGTTGAGATCACAGGCTGTTATTACCACAGGACGGAGGCTCTCAGCAGCTCGTGGATTAAAAGCGAGTTTGCTGCTGAAGGCCCTGGCCTTAATTTTGCAAAATTCCTTGACCGCTTAAATGTCCAAACATTCAGAAATACCGTAGTGCGCCAAACAGATATTTGAATCCAGTTAGGGGAGGGGTACTGGACGAGGGGGGAGCTTTTGCACATCTCTGAATTTCACAGACCTGTGGACATATTTATCCAGGCAACTGTTGAAGTATGTAGATAAATGCCATGCTTTGAATATCACTGCCACTTATTTGGATACGTTTTATCAGGAGAAGTAATTATCTGAATAAATTGTATCTGGATAAGTGGGAGGCATTTCAGGGGTGTTCCAGAGCAGAGTTGAATTAGCCGAATAAGTTAATTACTGGAGTTAGCCAGACATGGCCAACAGCAGGGTTTAAGTTATCCAGGAATGTGTTCCCAGATAATTTTAACCTTAACTGGTTGTATTTAAAGAATGTAGACCGTTAAGTAGTGATTCTAACTTGAAAAAAACCCAAACTCACTGGATTGCTGTTAGACATCTGGACGTGAATGCATTCCATGCTTTTATCTGTTACTGCTTTACTGCTACTTGCCAAGAATTCTTATGTTCTGTTTGGTCCAGTTGATCATGTGATAAGTTGGTGTACGCTGTATGCATCACCTATGAAAAAGTAAATTTTTTTATGTTGTGCAATGAAATATGAATGGGCTCTCCCGCCATTTCCGGACACCGTAATCTGGGCACAGTGTAGTAAAAAGGATCCCATCCTTACCATTCATGAGGCTAACATGCAGCTGCATGTTCTAGCAGTGCTCATCGGAAATGGCTGACATAAATGTGCAGAGAGAATGAATCATCTCTGTAGTATTTAGGCTCTCCTAGCATGCTACAAAGCCTGGAGGGAGTGAAGAGGATTTGCTCTAAGAAGTCATCAGTAGCAACGAAGTGCTTTTGGATTTCATGTGCTACCTATCTGCACCTCACTTCTAATTTTGCCTTCCCCATTTCCTTTCAGTTAGACCTTGGCCAAACCATGCCTCATTGCTCTTCCCAACTCTGTCACCATCTCTTTGCGCAACCTTTGCAAATTCACTTTATCCGCTTAGGCTTCGGTCCTGGTACTGTCACTGAGCCAGGACTGAAGCCTAACCAGATAAAGTGATAGGCGGGGGGACATGGGGAGGTTTCCTTTTATTAAATAAGCTAAAAATATCCAATAGCTTTTTGCATATTTTCAGGTAAGTCAATAGAATGGCCTGCAATCTGTGGTCCCTGGTCAAGAACTATGACAGTGGTTGGGCTAGATAAGGGGATTTAAGATGAGTGAAACCCCTTGGAGAGCTGCACACATAGACTCCTGGTGCCATAACTCAACAGAGGCCAGCTCTGATTGTGCTAGAAGCTGAAAGGAATAGGAGGAAACTATCAGACCAAAAATGAAATCTCTCTCAATCCAAAGATGGCACCTGGAGAGTAGAAGCAGCAGTGCAAAGTTAAGCACCTCGTTGCTTTTTTCTTCTAAAGTTTTCAGTTACTGTTTATCTATTGTGAAGAGGAAAGGCATGGTGAGGGATTTTCCCTCTGAACCCTTGCTGAGCTGCCAAATGATGATAGATTGCTTTGTCTTTGATCTGCTGAGGCTGTATGGCTGGGGGGGTCTCCATTCCTGATGCTACTATTGCAAAGTCAAGAACCCTACAGTTAGATGGATTGATTTCGGTTTCCTCATCCCTGCAAACTAGTCTCGGTGCAAGAGTCCACTTTAGTGGATCAACATGGAAAAGTGGAGGTAGCGAAACAGCAAACAAGAGCCTCGCAATGTGCAAATGTAGTTTTTATTAAAGACAATAGTTATTTATTTACGTAAAAAATGTCATTAGCCTCGTTATCTGAGGACTTAAGTGGTGTACAGTAAAAACACTCATAAAATATATACAAATGAGATGAAAACAAAACAAGACTTGAAATTTACAGACAAACCATCAACAGCTTTACCAGCCTGCATCAGTAGTGCCCTCGGTCACAGATGACAAGGAATTGTCTAAGCAGCATAACATGCCAAATCAAAAATGAACAAATGAACAAATCAAAATCCTTGTTCAACATAGTAAATAACCTCATTACAGATAATTGCAATTCCATCGCTTCTGTCACCAAAAAAAACTTAAGTCAAGACTTAGCTATTTTCTTTAAGGATAAAATCACCAAAATAACAGACTCCTTCAACACCACGTTAAACTGCCAAAACCAACTTCTACAAATAGCAACTCCCCGTGGCCCAACTTTAGACCTATATCAATAACGGAAACAGAAAAAATGATAAAAAAAATCAACCCTGCTCGCCATGTCTTAGACTCCATTCCCACACGAGTCCTGAAGGAAATTGCCTATCCACTAGCCCCAATAATTGCAGCAATCGTCAACAAATCTCTAGAGGAAGGCGAACTACCTCCCATGCTAAAAATCGCTACAATCACACCTTTGTTAAAGAAAAAAAACCTTAACCCAGATGACCTAAACAATTACCGCCCAATTTCTAACCTACCCTTCTTTGCCAAATTGACAGAGAAAGCGGTGTTGAAACAACTAAATGACCATTTAGATGATAATAAAATACTTTATCCCACACAATTCGGTTTCAGGAAAAACTTCAGTACCGAAACACTCTTACTCAACCTCTCCAATACCATATTAAGAGGACTCGACAACAAAAAAGGATACCTTCTGATTCTTCTGGACCTCTCTGCAGCCTTCGACACTGTAGACCACAAATTGCTTATTTCTAGTCTTGAATCCATCGGGCTCACAGAAAAAACCCTCAGCTGGTTTTCATCCTTCCTCAAAAATAGATATTTTAAAGTCACCTACAACAACATTTTATCAAACGCCATCCCCCTTGAAACAGGTGTACCGCAAGGATCAGCACTTTCACCCATATTATTCAACATTTACCTTACTCCCCTTTGCCATTTTTTATCCAGTCTTGGCATAACATATTACATGTACGCCGATGATATACAAATTTTGATTCCAATTTCCTCCTCGTTAGAAGATACAATGTCTAGTGAAGCCTCTCTCCTGGACACAATCAGAAACAGACTAATCCAACTTAAATTATGTTTAAATATGAACAAAACTGAATGCATACTCATCGCCAGAAAAAACTCCGGACCTAAAACTATTCCACCCTTCCAATTTGACAATTCCATCATCCAACTTAAAGACAATGTTAAAGATTTAGGCTTCTGGGTGGACAATGATCTAAATTTTAAAAAACACATCTCTACTAGAACAAAAGAAGGATTCCACAAACTACAGGTAATCAAACACCTAAAACCACTGCTTCATCCCCATGACTTCAAAACAGTCCTTCAAGCCCTAATATTCTCCTGTTTGGACTACTGCAATTCTCTTCTAATTGGACTACCCAAGTCATCCCTAAGACCACTACAGCTTCTTCAGAATACCGCTGCCAGAATCTTAACGGGGAAAAGAAAATCTGAACACATCACTCCCGTTCTCAACCAACTACAATGGCTCACAATTGAGAAAAGAATCGAATTCAAAGTCCTCTCAATACTGCAGAAAGCAATTTACAAAGCAGATTACTCTGCTCTTGTTGTCGTCATACATATCCACCAATCCCTACGCACTACAAGAACAACTAGTAAAATACAACTTGTGATTCCATCTCTCCCTCTCGCCAAACTCTCTTCCACCAGAAATAGAGCCATTTCCATCATCGGCCCAAAATTATGGAACTCACTCCCTCAGTACCTCGCTGGTCAAGAAAACCCTAAATCTTTTAAAAAAGAACTAAAATCTTGGCTACTAAGCCAATCTCTTACTGACAGCTCGGACTCTTGATCTCATAACTATCAGTCTACCGATAGGACAATTTATCCCGCCCTCTAACTACAGATATATCCTATTATCTATGAACCCTGTTTTTTCAGTATACCTTACTTGTAATATATCCTGCTGTTTGTTAGACTAATTTTTATGTCTGTTTCTCAGTCTGATTAATGTAATCTGTCAAATTTAAATGTAACTGGTTTGTTATAATGTAAACCGGAGTGAAGGCAACTCTGCTATACCTCGGTATATAAAAAACGCTAAATAAATAAATAAATAAAATGCCTGTTTGAACAAATGAGCCTTTAGATGTTTTTTTAAACATTTTTATACAAATCTGTTTACATATGGCTGTACACTCCAGGTTGGAAGTGTTGGAAAATAAATCAAGATAGCTCAATTTGAGGTTTCTCACGTTTCCCAAGACACACGATACAGTTTAGTTTATTTACTTGATTAATCAAACTTGTAAATGACCACGACTCCTGGCGATATGATTCGGAAATCTCTTGTTGATGTCTTGAAGGTTCCAGCAAAAGCGATTCCTCCTCCTAGGGTCCTTTATTAGGCAGTGGGGAAACGCAAGACCTTACTGGAATATCAGAGAGGCCCTTGGAGGAAGGGGCTGCAAGAGCAACCTTAATGGTCACCTCCTGTCTGGAACCGGATAGGAATTGAATACTGAGACTTACGGATCATAAAGTGTGGGTTTTTCCAGACTTATCTAAAGCCACACAAAATAAGCAGAAGCTTTTTTTTTTTTTTAACAGATGCCCCAAGAATTTCTATTTAAGAATTGGTGCTGAATAATGTTTCCTCAAATTTCCATTTAAATGTTTGGTAAAATTTGCTGATAACAAGTACATTATTTTTTTTAACCCTAAACATTGACATTGTTTCTTTCTTCTAGAGTTTCATCTGCAGCAATTATCAAGATCAACAAGCTTCTGAAATGATATATGTTAATTAGAACTATGTGAGCTTTATTGATGATAGCTGCTGTACTCAACACCTTTGACCTGGTGTGGTCTGATTTCCCATATTATTTCTCCTTGTGTCTTTGGGATCTCCACCGTATTTCTGGGTTATATATTTAGAATAATTGTTTTCATCTTACAGTCCTCACTCTCTTCCTGTCGTCTAGCTCCCGTCTTTTCTCTGTGCCGGCACACATGTTAACCACGCTTGGTGGTAGACGTTTCTCTGTTCCTGCTTCCTCTTTCTGCAGTGAGCTGCCAGCATCTCTTTCCATTACTGGCTCTCTCAGTTACTTTCAGTCCCAACCCAACTGAATATGCAACTCTTCCACATTGACTTAAAGAATAATTTTCAAACAAACGCATGTGGCCGCATATGTGTGCGTTTATGGCCGCAAGCAGATCCACACTGGTATTTTATAACCCGTGCGTATGAGATACGCATGTTTTATAAAATACGTGTATCCCTACCCATCAACATACATGCATATGTAGGCTTAAGCGTGAAAACATGCAGGACCTTGGAAGAACATATATCAATGCGTTGGATGCACGTATGTTTCCTGCCTATTTTAAAAATAAACGCGTATATTTTATGCACGAAAATAAAGTAGGACTTACTTGTGGAACTCAAAGTATTTTAAAACACGCATGCATAAATGAAATTACCAGTTTTACCAATTAGTCCACCAGTTCTCCCAGTCCTTCTCCAGGTCATGGAGGCCCTCCTGATTCTTCAGCCTTAACTGCCCCCTACCCCAGTTCATCCAGACCTCTGTATCACACAATAAGCACATCTAATATCATCTATGCCAGATAATTAGCAGGTGTTAAACGATGTAAGCTGGCAAGTCTACTTGCGTTAAGTAGCAACTTCATGCATAAATGTTGGCACCAGCCAGAACCCCTCTTCACTGCCCCTTTTGTATACACGTACATGTGAAAGTGTACGTGTACACTTTTGTGTCTGAGGCAAGTCACTTCATCCTTCCTTGCCTCAGACACAAAGTCAGACCGTAAGCCCTCTGAGGCAGGGAAATACCTACTGTACCTGTAATGTAACTCATCTTGAGATCAAATTTGGAAAGGCAAATTAAAAAAACGCAAGTTCAAAATCACAGTATACTGACGTATTCTCCACTGTATATAATATGCGATTGCCAAGCTATTTGGGACACTATGCAAAATACAAGTGTAGAGGCATAGCTCTCCTCTCCAAAGTCACGCACTGAGACAGTGTCAGAGTAGGCACGAGGACTGGGTGACATGCTCAGAGTCACACAGCTTCATGTGAAAATCAAGATTTGGGACTCACAGTGTGCGCCAAGAATTCTCCTGAGCTGAAGTTTGCAGCTCCGAGCACGTCCTCCCTCCTTCGCTTTTGAATCACTCTGGAAAAGAGCGAGGTCCACCCCTGGTGCTGTCAGTAATACACACCATGCTCTGTGTTACTGCTCCAACATGCTCATTAGTGACTTCCTGCTTGATAGCAAGAGTATTGCAAGTATGCGTGGTGTGACGCAGGACGTTTCTGGCTGTCCGAAGCGCGCCAGAACTATCTGACCTAATTCGGGGAGAATAACGAGCAGCCCCGCACATCAGCCCATGGCAGGAAGTTAAAATGTGCTGGGGGCCTGGCGAGGCATCAGGAGCCACACAAGCTGCACATAAGTAGCACAAGAAGATTTCATTGAACCTTAAATAAGACGGGTGCTGAAAAAGCTATTAGGAGCTGCAATGCATCAAATGCTAGTGTTTTATACCCATGAGCACAGCCCAGACCTGTCGTAGACGGTGCCTACCAGATGGCTGGACAGAGAGAGACTCATGTGAGCTTCTGTTTTGGAGCCAAAGATGTATAAAGGAGCTGGACTGGTTATAAATCATCAATATCTGACTCCTAGTCCTACTTTTCCAGAAGTTCTCTCTCAAGGGTATTTTTCAGGGGCAAGCAGTCGTGCTGGTCCCCAGAGGAGTACATACTGCTCCTGAAGCATGTTGTAGGGCCAACGGACTAAAAGAATGCAAAGGCCAGATTCTCTCTTCCTTCTCGTGATGCTAAGTCGATAGGAAAGCAGAACAAGAGCTTGCCAGAAAAAAAAGAGAGCAAGGCATGCCTATTAATACCGGTACTGTACAGAATGTATGGGCGAGGTCCCATGC
Organism: Rhinatrema bivittatum; assembly: GCF_901001135.1. Classification (NCBI taxonomy): domain Eukaryota; kingdom Metazoa; phylum Chordata; class Amphibia; order Gymnophiona; family Rhinatrematidae; genus Rhinatrema; species Rhinatrema bivittatum. Next base: position 30,388,257 of record NC_042623.1, on the reverse strand, counting down.
CAGTTGAATGTCTCAGCCTGACTCATGTGCACCGCCATTAAATCGCACATTGAATCACCTGAGGGGGTGGTGGATGGTGACAAATGCACAGGATGAAAGGACCTAGGCAGGAGAGGTAGTGGCTGCCGTAAACGTTCCAGGGATTCTTGGGCAGGGCAGGGAGGGACGGGAGAGGAAGACAGAACAGGTGTAGAAAAAGAAACCTAGAAGGCTCTCTTAGCAAAAGAGCCTCAGGACTGGGTGCACCATCTGTTGATACATCTTGAAGGACAGCGCCATCAGTTGACTGACTTACGGCAAAGCAGTGGAGCGACCCAGTTATAAAACAACATAGCAAGGCTCCAGTTAAGCAAACAAAGAGGCAAACCTAGCCGCGCAAAGATTCATTACACGAAAGAGTGGCAGGAAAGCACACACGAACAAAATTAGTGTCTGCACTGATACACAACAACTATATTACTAATAGCGGGTAATCATATCAGGGGATCCCAACAACTCCTTCTCCTCCTCTTATCATTATTTATCCCCACAACAAAATCTTGATTTAACAGGGAATTTAAAAAACTTATATTTAACAAATACAAAAACCAAAAAACGTAACTAAAGGTGGTAACAGAAAAAAATGCATACTAAGAAATGTATAAAAACAAGCAGTAGCAGGAACTAAGGGTGTGCACATCAAAATATGTTCTTTTTCCATTGGTTTTGTTTTTTTTTTCTAAATTCCATTTTTCGCCGCTCTGGGTGTTCCTTTTGATTAACAGAAACGAAAGAAGCACTAAGAAAAAAACCAAAAGGAAATGAAGGGCCCTCTCCCTGTTGAACAGAGTTGCCAGCTGGCTCCGGATTCAGGTTTTGGCAGACACTATTCTGAAAAAGGGACTCGGCAGGACCAGAGCGATCAGCAATTGTCCTGCTACCCAGGCCCTGCTACCCTTCAGAAGAGCAAAACTTCCACTTCATGCGTGCAGAGGGGAAAACCCAGAACACTCTTTATTCTGTCTCTGCTCTGCGTTTCCTATGCACAGCTCAGCTCGGTCCTTGCTCACAGACAGGCCGATACAGTACAATGTGCTCCGGTGGAGCGCACTGTTAGCTCAAAGTTTGGACACGTATTTTCGACACGCTAGCTTTACCCCCCATCGAAAACGCGCGTCCAACCCCCCCCCCCCCCCCCCCCCGAGACTAATAGCGCTCGCAACATGTAAATGTATGCTGATGGCCCTATTAGTTATTCCTGCGCGATTCACTAAGTAAAATGAGCAGCCAAGCCGCACATTTTACTTTCAGAAATTAATGCCTGCCCAAAGGTAGGCGTTAATTTCTGCCGGCACCAGGGAAGTGTACAGAAAAGCAGTAAAAACTGCTTTTCTGTACACCCTCTGACTTAATATCATGGCGATATTAAATCGGAGGCCCCAAAAGTAAAAAAAAAATAAAAGTTAAAAAAAAATAAATTAAAAATCGGCCCGCGGCCCACGGGTCGGAAGACGGACGCTCAATTATGCCGGCATCCATTTTCTGAACCCGTCACTGTCAGCGGGTTTGAGAACCGACGTCGGCAAAATTGAGTGTCTGCTGTCAAACCCGCTGACCGCGCCGCTCCTGTCAAAAAGGAGGCGCTAGGGACGCGCTAGTATCCCTAGCGCCTCCTTTTACCGCGGGCGCTAATTTGCATAGGCCACCCTCCTGAATCACGCGCCCAGGAGAGTGGCCTGTGCGCGCGCCGGGAGAGCGGGCGCTCGCCAGCTCTCCCGCGTGTTTTTCTGTATCGGCCTGACAGAGAGGAGACTGCTTCTTCAACTCCAAACTTTTATTAAGATGAAAAGCAAGAAACAGAGTCTTACTGTGCATAAAATGATGATTACAGTGACCAGCATAGTCAGGGCCACAGAAGTAAGGATAGGTAAAATGAAAATAATTATGCAGGGTCGGCCAGGTTAGCTGCTGATTCATATAGGCCTGACCAGTACTAACCAGAGAGGAGAGAGAGAGAGCCATGAGGCAAGAAAATCTCCCAGGCACCCCTGCTGTCAGTCACAGTTAATCCTTTAGAGCCAGCTGCAGTGAATATAAACTGTGAACGTGCAAGCTGACTACCATTTGGCAGTATAATAGTATAGAACAAGACAGCACACACAAAAAACGCTTTATAACTGTCCTCCAAACTCAAAATCGGGACACCTACAAAATACAGTCACATAAGTACGCTCACCATAATAAACTGACAAGATGGGTTTGAACCTTTATTGTTTAGTGCATATTTTCATATATTTGCCAAAGTATAAAAAAAAAAATATATAAGTATCAACTTATCTATCCCTCACTTCACTATACACATATCTGCCGAAATGCAATATAATAGTATAGTTCTATAGAAACTATGCAAAGTAAAGCAAGCACACAGCATTAGGAATAGAAACAAACAAGTTGCTGTGGAAGCAGGACACTGTGAAAACAGAACAACAGTGAATACACAGGAAAGCGACTATGGAAGCAGGACACTGGTCTCCCAGTCAAAGAAACTCACCAGATTTATCTGACAAGACTTACCTCTAGTAAAAACCATGCTGTCCTGAAAATCTGGCGACCCTACTGCCGTAAAAACTCCAGTGCTGTCAACTTTTAAAAACCAAAAGGCCTTCCCCTCCCCCATCGGGCCTTCCCCTATCCCACCATGCTCTCTGAACTTCTCTTACCCCATTCATGGAGTTACAGTAGTCCATTCTGGGCAGGCGCAATTGCCGGTCGCTCTTGTCCTGCTGGGTCCCTTTTTCAAAATAGTGTCTGCCAAAATCTGAAGCTGGCATCATTTTATTTTACCACCATATTTTGTATGACCATACAGCAGAATAGTGCTGGTCTCAGGGCCGGCCATTTTGAAAATGGGATCCTGCGTAGGAGGAGAGACTGGGGATTGCCCCTGCCTAATTTGGACTACTGTAGTAAGAGACATTCGGTGGGGTGGGGGGAAGATAGGAGTGCCAACTCACCCCAGCTCGACCAAACAGTCTGATCCCATCTTAGTCGCGCCTCATTGCGTGTATGGAGTTGTAGTTCTGATTGTCCCATTGATTTCTCTTAAACAGTCAGAACTACAGCTCCATGCATGCAATGGGGTAAAACCAAGTCAGGATTGGCCTGTTCACTCGAACAGGGATGAATTGGCAACTCTCAGGTCAGGACACGGGGGAAGGCCTGGGATGGGGATCAATTTTTAAATGCTGGCTGCACTGATGTGTTTTGGTTGTTGTTTCTGAAAATGCAAATTTCGGTGGGGGTAGTTTTCTGTTGTGTTTTCTAACAAAATGAAAATACAACCACTTTCTTCAGTGCATATTTCATTTTATTAGAAAATGAATGCACATCCTTAACAAAAACGAAACAGAATGAAACTCAAACTCCTCTTTGTTTAGTTATAGCAAACCATGTTCCCTTTTCTGCCCTCCCTCCACCGTTCTCAGACTCTCAGGCAATGTGAAGGATTTCAACAGGGCTGGCAGGTGCTGTGGGCATGGACAGAGGTTTGTTATGGGTCCTCTGAGTCAGGGCTCACCTATGAAGTCTGTTTCCTCTGCTAATCTGATCCTGGGTGAGGATCTCTACAGCTTCCCTTGCATCTTGGGTCAATTTCCTGCCCGGAAGGGCCAGGGTCTCTCACCTCTTCCTCACTGGATCAACCTCCCAGCTGGGTGGGCCAGGGGTCTGCTGCCCCTTGGTTCCAGGAGAGGTGAGAGAATAGCTTCTACCTGATCTTGGCTCTCTCAGGCCCGCTGACCCTATCTTTGCTCCCTCCCATAGATGGAAGGGTTTTCTTCAAGCTCTAGTTCTTCTCCTGCCTTTCAGTCCTAAGGCAGCTGGTGAAGAATGTGGGAACATTTTCTGCCTAACCATGATAACCAGGCAGGTTTAAAAGTATACAATCCCTCTTAAAGCTTTAGATTCAAGACAACTCTCAAATTTGTTGAGCCATCCCAAACATTCTGGAAAGCTAAAAGAACACAAGACTTGCCATACTGGGTCAGACCAAAGGTCCATCAAGCCCAGTATCCTGTTTCCTACAGTGGCCAAGCCAAGTCACAAGCACCTGGCAGGATCCCAAGAGGTAGACAGATTCCAAGCTGCTTATCCGAGAATGAGCAGTGGATTTCTGCAACTCCACCCTAATAATAGTTTATGGACTTTTCCTTCAGGAATTTGTCCAAACCTTTTTTAAACGCAGCTACACTAATACCTTTCATCACAACCTCTGGCAACAAATTCCAGAGCCTAATTATGCGTTAAGTAAAAAAATATTTTCTCTTATTAGTTTTAAATGTATTACCCAGTAACTTTATTGTGTGTCCCCTGGTTTTTGTACTTTTTGAAAGAGTAAACAACCAATTAACATTTACTTGTTCCATTCCACTCATTATTTTACAGACCTCTATCATATCCCCCCTCAGCCGTCTCTTCTCCAAGATGAAGAGTCCTAACCTCTTTAGCCTTTCCTCTTAGGGAACTCATTCCATCCCCCTTCTCTGTACCTTTTCTAATTCTGCTATATCTTTCTTGAGATGTGGTGACCAGAACTGCACACAGTACTCAAGATGGAGTGATTCAGAGACATTATGATGTTCTGTTTTATTCTCCATTCCTTTCCTAATAATCCCCAGCATTCTATTTGCTTTCTTGGCTGCTGCCGCACACCGAGCAGAAGATTTCAGCGAATGTTCAATGATGACACCTAGATCCTTTTCCTGAATGGCGCCTCCTGATGTGGAACCTTGCATTGTACAGCCGTAATTCGGGATACTCTTCCCTATGTGTACTAATGCCCATAGTATCAGAAATAAAGTCCCGGATCTAAAGACAGGCATGGAAGAGGCTGACTTGGATGTAGTGGCTGTCACAGAGACGAGCTACATGAAAAACCATGACTGGCGTATAAGTTTTTTGTTTTTTCATTTTTTATTTTCAAGTTTCAATATTACATATTTTCACTTTTACATTAATTATCAACAAATCAGGAAATGGATTTTTAGAATTACATCCACATAACAATTTTTACAAAATAGTAAATTCTTTTCCTACGTTACCAAACCACAAGGGGAATCCTATACATGAGCAAGTCTCCAATATATATTTTACCAAAAAGATGAGAGTAAGCAGAACATTTAATTCTATGACCAACTGTATTTAGGAAACAGAGTCATCCCTTGGATTACGTCGGGCCTCCAGAAATCTCTCCAGATGTTCCGGTTCAAAATATACATATCTTTTACCTTCTACGCTCATAATACGTTTACAAGGGAATCTAACAACAATCTGAATACCAAATGTTCTTGCTTGATTCGCTAACAACAAAACATTTTTCCTTCTTGATTGGGTTTCCTTAGCTAAGTCTGGGTATATCCACACCTTTTGACCGGAGTATAAAGAGGTTCTTTTCACCAAAAACAATTTCAAAATGTTATCCCTTTCTGATGAAAGGTTAAACTTCACCATAAGAGTACCTCCTTGCTCTACCTGAGAACTTAAAGAAGTCTCTATAAGTTCTGTTACATTCAGGGATGTCAAGCACTCCCTGATTTGATGTTTCCTCATTTTTCCAACTTATAAAATAGGTGCTTGATATAGATGGTATATTCTCCGAAGTTAATGATAATACTTATAAGAAGTAATTCCTTAATTGTTCTTTAGGAGAAAAAGCAGAACTGCTTAACGAATATTTCTGTCCGGTGTTCACTGAGCAGGACCACCTCGAACGGACACAATCGGGTTGGAAGTGAGGTGAAACTTGAGCAGTTTTCAGAAGGCCTGTGTGCACGAGGAGCTCAAGATAAAAGCAGTGGGGCTGGGCAGGATACATGCAGGGGTTTAAAGGGATCTTGGAGAAGTTCTGGCAGGCTGACCTTTCCAATGCTTCCTTAGAGGCAGGGAGGAGGCTGGGAACTACAGGCGGGTAAGTCTGACCTCTGTGGTGAGCGAATAAATGGCATCGCTGCTAAAAGAGAGGAGAGGGCAGTTTCTGGAATCCAGTGGAGAGAGGAGAGATGGGTCTGGGAGAGCACTAGATGGAGTGCACATGGATTTCAGTAAGGCCTTTGACATGGTTCCGCGTAGGCAACTTATAAATAAACAGAGGGTCTTTGGTATGGGTCCTAAAGTGACTGACTGGGTTAAAAAGCGACAAAGGGTAGTGCTAAATGGAGTTCACTCCAAGGAGAGGGATGTTACTAATAGCGTGCTGCAATGATCGGTCCTTGGGCCGATTCTTTTTAACATTTTCGTAAGCGGCATTGCAAAAGGTCTATTGTGGATGACACCAAAATCTCTATCAGGGTGGACAGCCAGGAAGGTGTGGAAAACATGAAGAGGGATCTAGTGAAGATTGAGGAATGCTCTAAGGTCTGGCAGCTAAGATTTAATGCTAAAAAAAAGCAGAGTCATGCATTTAGGATGCAAAAACCCAAGGGAGTGGTACAGTATGGGACGAAATTGTTCTGTGCATGAAACAAGAGCGGGATCTGGGAGTGATCATATCTGATGATTTCAAGGTGGCCAAATAGGTGGAAGAGGTGATAGCAAAAGTCAAAATCATTGTTGGACTGCGTAGGGAGAGGAATGGTCAACAGAAAAGGGAGGTGATATTGCCCCTGTGTAGGTCCCTGGTGAGACCTCACTTGGAATCCTGCGTACAATTCTGGAGACCGCACCTTCACCAGGATATAAACAGGATGGAGTCGGTCCAGAGGGAGGCTACTAAAATGGTCAGTGGTCTTCGTTCTAAAGCATATGGGGATAGACTTAAAGATCTAAACATGTACACCCTAGAGGAAAGGTGGCAAAGGAGAGATATGTTTGAGACATTTAAATACCTCCAAGGTTTCCATGCACAGGAGATGAGCCTCTTTCAAAGGAAAGGAGGCTCTAGAACGAGGGATCAGGGGACAAGGGTGAAAGCGGGTAGACTCGGGAGTAATCTAAGGAAATATTTCTTTACAGAGAGGGTAGTGGATGTGTGAAGCACTCTCCCGGTGGAGATGGTGAAGACAAGGACAGTCTCTGATTTCAAGAAAGCTTTGGACAAGCACAGGGGTCTCTTAAGCAGTGGTAGGGATTGCAGAGCTGAGCAGCTGGGTGGACGGGCCAGGTGGTCTTTTACTGCTGCCAGGTTTCTATGTTTTCTATATCTCTAAGTTACAGGAGGTAGAAGAGAGGGGCCCAGAATGGCTGCGTGGTCTGCTTCTGCCGTCCTGCTCCTGTACTTCCACATCGATTGATCAGAGCAACGGTCCACAGCAGTGCAGAGCTGTGCCTTACTCTGATCTGTGAGTAAACTGCTCACGGACACAAGTGGCCCATGAACTTTCTTGGGCGGGCTAAATTTGGCTGGGAAATAGCATGCGTGTAATTTGAAAATGCAATGAACGCGGGCTATGACCTAATCCTGCCCACAGCACGCACCCAGGAAAGTCTTCTCTTAACCTGGCTAAACGTGCACGTGCTGTACAACATCACACGTGCCCCTCGCAAGTCTACAGACATCGGTATTTACCCGGGCAAATGGCTTTCAACGATTGTCTTCAGACTGTTTGTGGTCTGGGTCTGGGGAAAGAGACAGGCAGTGACCTCAGGACTGTCCGTCCACTGAATACATTGGCTGCTTGTTACAGCTGGATTTCCAGACACCTAACGATAGCCAAAAGGAAGGAAATGTCTCCACGAAACGTGAAACAGTAAATAGTGCGGGCCCTGCCAACTGTGTGCAATTAGGACTGTGATATAAAAACCCATGAGACTCGCTAAAAGCTGTGGAAAGGTATCACAGCGAGGGGGCAGAAAGGAAACCTGAATGTGCCTTCTAATCCTCGGAGGCAGGTTAAAGTTGGTCAGGGATCGTTCCTCTTGGAGAAACGTGACCTTGGGAATCCCTCGGAGCTGCTCTGTATCTTCATCTTTATTTGAGGTGTATCTCCAACCACTTTGTGTCGTCTTGGCCTCCTGTAATGTTAATTTCAAGGTGTACGCCAATGACATTCAATTATGCTTTCTGGTCAGAGTCGGATTATCTTCTATTCTACGATTGTTTTGTCTTCCAAGCTGCTCAGTTAAAACAGGAGAATTTGGTTCTGAATCTTGCTAAGATTATGTGTAAGCAGATCCACTATCCCTGAATCATTATCTAATGTACAAATTGCTGGCGAGCCGCTGTCCTTTCCTAATACGGTAAGAGAGCTGGGGTTCCTCTTTTTTTTTTCAATTTTATTTTTCACACATTTATTTATTTTATTATTTTTATATACCAACATTTGATCTCAATCGAGATATCACATTAGTTTACATTCAGGTACTGAAGGTATTTCCCTATCCCCAGAAGGCTTACAATCTAAGTTTTGTACCTGAGGCAATGGAGGGTAAAGTGACTTGCTCTAACCATTAGGCTATTCCTCCTCCCTGTGTTTGTTTACAAATAAACACAAAAGTTTCTTGTACCAGAAAATATGACGCATGCAAGACAAAAAGTATGGCACAGATGCAAAAGTGTAAATAAGAAAAGAGATGCATCTATACATTCCTCAAATATAAGAAAAAAGAGGAGACCAAGGAGACAAAGAGCGAATATTACCATGACAATGAGAAAAAGGAGAATAAGAAGCCAAACAGCACATTATATCTAAATGGCCGATTCTGCAAAAGAGCATCTTCTAGGCGTGTGGATCTAGAACGTCCAGAGTTGTGAGGAGAAAAAAAAAAACCAACATTGTTTACATTAAGATGTTGTCCTGGACACTTGCAAGGGTATCGCAAAGTAAATTGAGCCCCTTTAGATAGATAACACCTCAGACCGCATGCGGAGAAATCTTTTCCTGCGAAGCTGGGTCGTTCTAGTGATATCAGGGTAAATCCACAATTTCTGACCATAGAAGAAAAGCAACCCGGCACGAAAGAAAAACCCAAGAATATTATTTCTATCAGACAAAAGGGCAGAAGATGCCAACAAAGCTCCTCTTTTGGAGATCCGAGTCTCTCCTGTGAAGATTCCTGAATGTCGGTTACATCGAGAGGAGGTCCTCGGGCTGGATCCCACCAGCTGCTTCTTCGTTTTGGGGTAGATGGTAAACCTTAGTAATTGCAGGCATTGCTGCTGCTGGGGTTTTGAGAACATGAGAAATATCGTTCTTAAGCAGATCTAAAGGAGAAATCAGTTTTATAAAGGGAACGTTTAGAATCCCGAGACGGAGGCTTCTCGAAGATTTCTCTGTGTTCTCAAGCTTTTTAGAAGGCATCAGGCCAGACTGAGCCAAGCCAGGTTGAACTTTCTCAATCCGTACAACCTGAGTGTCCACTGCTTCCATTTTGGTCCCATAAGAAGAAATCAATTTTTCATTTGCCAGGACACGGTGATCAGTGTCCAAAGTAGCCTTAGTTAAAGAAGAAATGGAGGCTTCTAGGGAGGCCACTGCCTTCCATACGGCATCCAGTATAATCCCAGGAGGTTTAAGAAGCAGCCTCTTCAAAGCCTGATCAATCCTGTGCCACACTTCCTCCGCTCGGTGCAGTGTCATCGCCCCAAATCGCCAAAAGGGGCCAGGAGGCCCCGCCGTGCCAAGTGCCCCAGAAACAGAGCACTCCTCTCCGACGAAGGCTAAAACTACAGTCGTGGCTGATGGAACCACAGGACCCCCGACCTCCTCCACAGCCGCTCCCTCCGAAACTGGAACCCCCTGTCTCACCTCAGAGGAGGCCGGTATAAGATCGGAGCGCTCCGACAATCCACGGAAAGGGGGAGATGGCGTAATTGGCACTCCAGGGACATGAAATCTAATGTGGACAAGTGCAAGGTGTTGCATATAGGGAAAAATATTCCTTGCTGTAGTTGCACAATGTTAGGTTCAATATTAGGAGCTACCACCCAGGAAAAAGATCTAGGCATCATAGTGGATAATACTTTAAAATCGTCGGCTCAGTTTGCTGCAGCAGTCAAAAAAGCAAACAGAATGTTAGGAATTATTAGGAAGGGAATGGTTAATAAAACGTAAAATGTCATAATGCCTCTGTATCGCTCCATGGTGAGACCACACCTTGAATACTGTGTACAATTCTGGTCACCGCATCTCAAAAAAGATATAATTGCGATGGAGAAGGTACAGAGAAGGGCAACCAAAATGATAAAGGGAATGGAACAGCTCCCCTATGAGGAAAGACTAAAGAGGTTAGGGCTGATCAGTTTGGAGAAGAGACAACTGAGGGGGATATGATAGAAGTCTACAAAATCATCAAAGGACTTGAACAGTTTAATGTAAATTGGTTATTTACTCTCTCAGATAATAGAAGGACTAGGGGGCAGCCCATGAAGTTAGCAAGTAGCACATTTAAAACAAATCGAAGAAAATTCTTCGTCACTCAGTGCACAGTTAATCTCTGGAATTTGTTGCCAGAGGATGTGGTTATAGCAATTAGTGTCAGTGGGTTTAAAAAAGGTTTGGATAAGATCCTAGAGGAAAAATCCATAAACTGCAATTAATTAATAAGCAATAGTAGCATGAGATCTATTTAATGTTTGGTTAATTGCCAGGTTCTTATGGCCTGGATTGGCCACTGCTGGAAACAGGATGCTGGGCTTGATGGACCCTTGGTCTGACCTAGTATGGCATCTCTTATGTTCTTATGTACTTGTCTCCAAGCCACTCGTCAACGTGCTTTTACTAAAACTGGGCCCATATTTTGGAATGATGTGCCTGTGGCTCTTCGCAGTGTTTTTCAATTCTTTTCGCAAAATGTTAAAGGCTCGCTTGATTCAGCAAGCATTACCTTGAATAACGTTTTTGTGTACATCTGCTGTAATTTTTTACTTTATACTGCATATGGTTTATTTTTTTCTGGGTTACATTTTAATTTATTGTTCGGTTTATATTGTGGTGCATCCCGTCTGCGCTAGGCCCGTGCTCGGGCCTGCTCACCTTGCTCCTGCGCTGTTGGGCCCCAGGCCGTCATATCCCACTGCCGCTGCCAGTGCCTCCCGTCCGCGGCGCTCCACGGCAGCATCTCCCAGGCCCTCCACTTTGGGCCTAGCTCCACACCGGGGCGCGGCGTCCTCTCCGGCGCCAACCCTGCCCCTAGGCACGCACTCGTGGACCGCCCGGCCCTTTAAAGGTCCAAGGGAGGGAGCCAGCTCCGCGGCGCAGCCCGATGACGTCACGTAGACTTCGTATAAAAGCGAGGCCCTGTCCCCCAGGACTTCGCCTTGGCAATCGGGTCAATACCATAGTTTTCTTAGTTTGCCTACTCCGTGTTCTAGTGTCTCCTTGTTCCAGCGTCTCCTCGTTCCAGCGACTCCCTGTTCCTGAGTCTCCGTGTGTTCCTGCATCCTTCCCAGGTAGTATCCCTACGGACTGATCTCTGGTACTGACCTCTGCCTGCTGACCATCCTCTTGCCTGCCGCATGGAACTGACCTCTGCCTGCCTGCTGCTGGCAGAGGTCAGTTCCATGCGGGTCAGTTCCAAGCAGCAGACAGGCAGACAGACCTCTGCCTGTCTGCTGCTTGGAACTGACCCTCGCTTGCCTTGACTACACTCGGACTGACCTTGGTATTGACCGCTGCTTTGGCTGACCACTTCTGGACTGATACTCTGGCTCTGACCCTTGTGCTTCATTCGGACACTCTCTTCTGGCCTACTGTGACTACCAGACCAACCTGCTGGGAAGCCACTCGCGGCTTCCACCCGACTAGACCCGCAGGCACTGCCTGTCTCGCCCGGAGAACCTTCCTGAAGTGTGACCTCCCCGAGGCCTCCGGAGCTTCCAGTTCGGGTCTAGTCCATCCTATCTGCGTCAGCCGCGCACCCTTGCTCATGGTGGGCACATCCCTCTGCTACCTCTCCGGGAGACCATCTGAGGCCCACCTAAGTCCAGGCAGTCCAGGGTACCCAAGGGCTCCACCTGAGGACTGTTATTGGTGAAGCTCCAGCTAGCCTATGTCTCCTCGTCTGATCCACTTCCTGGTGGCAGGCCCTTTCTGGGTCCGACCAGAGGGCCGTACCAATCCTGCACCAGGCCAAGGGTCCACCTCCAGCGCAACATATATTTATTTATTTATTTATTTATTTATTTTTGGCTTTTATATACCGATCTTCTTGCATTGGATACAAATCAAACCGGTTTACAGTGAAACAAACTGAATACTTGCCCTGGAGCAATTACATAGAACAAAAAAAAACCCAAAACATTCAAAAACAGAAAACTTTGGGTAACAAGGTATAAGAGTTAAATAATATCATAAACAAAACCATAACAAAGCGAAAAAATGAACATAGGCTTAAGATTGCACTAAACCGTTTGGGCCATGTTGCAAAAAGGGTGAACGGAATGATTAAGAGAGAAATTGCACAGAGCATGATAGAAAGAAGGCGACATGAAAAAGGCAGAACCAGAGGGGATCTATGGCCCTTGTCAAGGGATAAAGGGAGAAAAGAGACTATGAGAGCGAGTTAAAACATATATTAGAGAAGGAGAAATTAGAAAGGGAATGTTGAGGCTAAGGTGAATTTGGTTAACAAGTGGGTTCTGGAAATGCTAGGCTGAATAGCCATGTTTTGAGTTTTTTCTTGAAAGAGATTGGACAGGGATCTTGCCGGAGATCTGGTGGTAGAGAGTTCCATTGAGTAGGACCTGCTGTGGAAAGGGCCCTATTTCTTTGAGAAGATCTAGATTGTGGGACGAAAAGGGTGCCTTGGTATGCTCTTCTTCTCGGTCTGGAGAAGATGTTAAGGCGGAACTGGAAGGTGCTTTTCATTTTGTTTGTAACATTGGACTTTTGCGTAAAACATTTGTTTATGTGTATTGCTGTTGTTTATGTTTGTATGTACTCCACTAGCACAGATGTTATAATTTAGGTGGAATACAAATAATTTTAAATAAATAAGATAAATATTGTACAGAGAGGCAGTCTATAGTATATTACTAAAGTCTTTGATGTATTTATTTATATAATAAACAAATATAAGAAGATATAGGGTATATAAATATTGTATGTCAATATTTGTAGTTTCTTATAGGACTGAGGAAAAAACATTTCTAAAAGCTGTTCTATACTTTGCAAAAAAACGAAAGGTGTGCTACCTGGCAACGCCACAGGATGCCACTCTTGCACTACAATAGCAGATCAACAAACCAATGAACTCTTTAAAACAAGGAAAGTAGTCCGATACCAGTGACAGTAACGCAGCCCAGGGAGAATAAAGAAAGAAAAGGGAACTGGGATTACTGCAGCTAAAATTATGATGATTATCTGGCCCCACATCAGAGGTTCCAAACTTTTTTCCTCTTTCATTAATGCTGTGCCTAGTAAGTGATCTGCAGCAAGGCCTGGATCTCATGAGATAGAATGGGCTCTGCTGTAATACCTGGATCTCAGGAGAGAGAATGGGCTCTGCTGTAATACCTGGATCTCAGGAGAGAGAATGGGCTCTGCAGCAATGCCTGGATCTCATGAGATAGAATGGGCTCTGCTGTAATACCTGGATCTCAGGAGAGAGAATGGGCTCTGCTGTAATACCTGGATCTCAGGAGAGAGAATGGGCCCTGCAGTAATACCTGGATCTCAGGTTAGAGAATGGGCTCTGCTGTAATACCTGGATCTCAGGGGAGAGAACGGGCTCTGCAGTAATACCTGGATCTCAGGAGAGAGAACGGGCTCTGCTGTAATACCTGGATCTCAGGAGAGAGAACGGGCTCTGCTGTAATACCTGGATCTCAGGAGAGAGAACGGGCTCTGCTGTAATACCTGGATCTCAGGAGAGAGAATGGGCTCTGCAGTAATACCTGGATCTCAGGGGAGAGAATGGGCTCTGCTGTAATACCTGGATCTCAGGAGAGAGAATGGGCTCTGCAGTAATACCTGGATCTCAGGAGAGAGAATGGGCTCTGCTGTAATACCTGGATCTCAGGGGAGAGAATGGGCTCTGCTGTAATACCTGGATCTCAGGAGAGAGAATGGGCTCTGCAGTAATACCTGGATCTCAGGAGAGAGAATGGGCTCTGCAGTAATAACTGGATCTCAGGAGAGAGAATGGGCTCTGCAGTAATACCTGGATCTCAGGAGAGAGAATGGGCTCTGCTGTAATACCTGGATCTCAGGGGAGAGAATGGGCTCTGCAGTAATACCTGGATCTCAGGGGAGAAAATGGGCCCTGCAGTAATACCTGGATCTCAGGAGAGAGAACGGGCTCTGCAGTAATACCTGGATCTCAGGAGAGAGAATGGGCTCTGCTGTAATACCTGGATCTCAGGGGAGAGAATGGGCTCTGCAGTAATACCTGGATCTCAGGGGAGAGAATGGGCTCTGCTGTAATACCTGGATCTCAGGAGAGAGAACGGGCTCTGCAGTAATACCTGGATCTCAGGAGAGAGAACGGGCTCTGCAGTAATACCTGGATCTCAGGAGAGAGAATGGGCTCTGCAGTAATACCTGGATCTCAGGAGAGAGAATGGGCTCTGCAGTAATACCTGGATCTCAGGGGAGAAAATGGGCTCTGCTGTAATACCTGGATCTCAGGGGAGAGAATGGGCTCTGCAGTAATACCTGGATCTCAGGAGAGAGAATGGGCTCTGCTGTAATACCTGGATCTCGGGAGAGAGAATGGGCTCTGCTGTAATACCTGGATCTCGGGAGAGAGAATGGGCTCTGCAGTAATACCTGGATCTCGGGAGAGAGAATGGGCTCTGCTGTAATACCTGGATCTCGGGAGAGAGAATGGGCTCTGCTGTAATACCTGGATCTCAGGGGAGAGAATGGGCTCTGCAGTAATACCTGGATCTCAGGGGAGAGAACGGGCTCTGCTGTAATACCTGGATCTCAGGAGAGAGAATGGGCTCTGCAGTAATAACTGGATCTCAGGAGAGAGAATGGGCTCTGCAGTAATACCTGGATCTCAGGGGAGAGAACGGGCTCTGCAGTAATACCTGGATCTCAGGGGAGAAAATGGGCCCTGCAGTAATACCTGGATCTCAGGAGAGAGAACGGGCTCTGCAGTAATACCTGGATCTCAGGAGAGAGAATGGGCTCTGCTGTAATACCTGGATCTCAGGAGAGAGAATGGGCTCTGCAGTAATACCTGGATCTCAGGAGAGAGAATGGGCTCTGCAGTAATACCTGGATCTCAGGAGAGAGAATGGGCTCTGCAGTAATACCTGGATCTCAGGAGAGAGAATGGGCTCTGCAGTAATACCTGGATCTCAGGAAGGAGAATGGGCTCTGCTGTAATACCTGGATCTCAGGAGAGAGAATGGGCTCTGCAGTAATACCTGGATCTCAGGAGAGAGAATGGGCTCTGCAGTAATACCTGGATCTCAGGAAGGAGAATGGGCTCTGCTGTAATACCTGGATCTCAGGAGAGAGAATGGGCTCTGCAGTAATTCCTGAATTTCAGGGGAGATGGGACTGGCAGTTTCTTCTTTCAGCTTTGGGTTTCCATCTCAGTTGAAACTAGGGCTGAGATCTAGTGTCCTGAGCCTTTATTTGCAACCACTCAGGGTTTTTCCCCTCAATTTTTATATCCCCTCCTGACTCAGCCCACATCACTGCAACGACAGCCCTCAGCCAGGAGCCATGCACCAGGGCTCCTTCTTCAACCCTTCAGTTATGGGCCGTAAATTCGGCCAATAGATGTCACCATGTCACCAGGATATAAACAGGATGGAGTCGCTCCAGAGGGAGGCTACTAAAATTGTCAGTGGTAAATCATATGGGGATAGACTTAAAGATCTAAACCCGTATACCTTAGGGGAAAGGGGAGATAGGATAGAGACATTCAAATATCTCAAAGGTTTCCATGCACAGGTGGTGAGACTTTTTCACAGGGAAGAAGGCTCTGGAATGAGAGGGTCATGAGGTGAGGTTGAAAGAGGGTAGACTCGGGAGTAATCTTAGGAAATATTTCTTTACAGAGAGGCTGGTGAATGTGTGGAACGACCTCCCCGTGGAGGTGGTGGAGACAAAACCAGTATCTGAATTCAAGAAAGCCTGGGATAAATACAGGGGGTCTCTAGGGAAGTGATGGGAATGATGATGCTTAATTGGACAGATGGGCAGACTGGATGGGCCACATGGTCTTTTTCTGCCATCATGTTTCTATGTTTCTAGCGTTGCTTTGGCAGGAATGCTGGCAGTGTTGAGAGGAGGTTTTTGTCACCCCCTTCTCTCAGTTGGAGACTGAGCAGTGCGCCTGATCTCTGCCAGCAATAGGCCCTTTCCCTCTGGAGGGTCACAAAGAAGTGAGCTGGAGGAGAAAGGAAGGCGAACAGAAACTGGAGACCCACCCCAGGATCTCCCCCCCACAAGGCACAGACACAGGCCTGGAAGAAGTCAGGTAGGGCTGCTTCATGCTGTAAGGGGGATCCCGAGCAGAGCAGGATATTGCCCTGGCAGATGGGCTTTGCTGCGCACTCGGGAGTGTTAGGAAGCGCCCCAGGGACCTGGGTTATCACCCAGCACACACAGGAAGAGGACGCATCCAGTTGTAATCCCAGCTACTGGCAAGTTGGACATTGATTCATTTTTGAAAAGATGAGTGCATTTATCATGTGAACACCCAGGTCTGAGTCCCGCTTCCTCTGGCCCGGTGGGCAGCACGATGTCACGTCAACTGATTTTAAGGGCACACGTCGCCGACGAGCGCACCACTGCCTGGGCCATAAGCTACAGCTTCCGCCCACACCGTGGGGGAGTTACCAGAGGGGAGAGATGACAGTGAAGCTAGCCCCCGAGAATACAGATGGCTTTTGTGTGCCCTGAGGGATAAACCCCTTCATACACGAGGACTACAGTTTGATAGATTATTCCCTCTTCTCCTGGCTTGGGATCAGAATCGGGTGTGTGCAGTGGAGACCCCCCACGTGTGCAGGAGAAACACGTATGGTGAATCAGAAATAAGTCGGAGCTGTTCTCTGGCAGCGAGCAAGAAGTCTTTACTGGGGAAACTGGGATGCAAAACCAATAAATGTTATAAGCACAGTCATGTGATTTTTGTACAGGCAATTGGCAGAATAGGCAAGGAGGAAAATGCAGACCCACTAGTACAGGCTTCATCCCATCCAGGTGTAACCCCTGCTTTAGGAGTAGTAAATCCTTTCAGGGCACACAATTAATTTATATATTCTGGGGCTGCTCCGGCTAGCAAGTTACATCCCACACTGAGGCTGTACTAAATCAGACAGGACCAGGTCTGGGTGTTAAAGTTAAAAGTTTACTGATTGGTAATAAGTCCATTATCCAGAAGTGTGAGTTCACATCTGACTGACGGTGCATTACTTTTTCTCCTCTGTAGCTGGGTGTCCTTAATCCAGACCTATGAGTAGAGCCCATGGTGATTTTAAATGCGCATAACTCTCCCAGCAGCCGTGCAGGAATCCTATTGGAGGGGTCCCCAGCTTTACTGGAAAATCCTCCCTTTAGACCTCTTCTCCTTGGTCGCTCAGCCTGTCCTGATCCTTTGGGTGGAAATCTGGATGGGATCCCTTCATCTTGTTCTTCCTCCCTTTAGTTTGGTTGTTCTTTCATCCTTTATTCTCTGATGTCTCCGAGGGACTTCTCTTAAGGAAAAGTCAGTGGGATCTATGGAGGGGCCTATATCTTCCTGCACTGAGATCCCAATGGGGAGGGGGAATCCAAAAACATCCCCATAAGAACATAAGATATGCCATACTGGGTCACACCAAGGGTCCATCAAGCTCAGTATCCATTCTAACAGTGGCCAATCCAAGTCACAAGTACCTGGCAAGTATCCAAATAATAAATACATCTCAAGCTACTGTTGCTTATTAATTAATAGCAGTTTATGGATTTTTCCTCTAGGAACTTACCCAAACCTTTTTTAAACCCAGTTACATTAACTGCTGTAACCACATCCTCTGGCAATGAATTCCAGACTTTAACTGTGCATGAGTGAAAAAGAATTTTCTTTGATTTGTTTTAAATGAGCTACTTGCTAACTTCATGGAGTGCCCCCCCACCCCTAGTCCTTCTATTATCTGAAAGAGTAAATAACAGATTTACATTAACCTTTCCAAGTCCTTTCATGATCTTAAAGACCTCTATCATATCCCCCCTCAGTCTTCTCTTCTCCAAACTGAACAGCCCTAACTTCCTTAGCCTTACCTCACAGGGCAGCCGTTCCATGCCCCTTATCACTCTGCTAGACTCCAAAAAGATACTTTAAAGCTTATACTGGATATTTCTTTTGCCCTCACTGTCTCTCGCAGCAGGATCCATCACTGGTGCCTGCCTACCTAGGGTTTAGAGAAGGCTCACATGTCTTTGGTCCCCTGTAGAGAGAGCCCCTTCTCCCCAAAGGGACATCAGGCTTATAATCTGTCTCTCTGCTAAATAGGAGAAGGATCCTCAGGCAGGGAGTGCACTGGGAGGTGCCACTTCTAAAAGAAACTCCTTTGGGAGAAGCTGGGAGGCCCCACCAGAGTGTGGAAAAAATACATCTTTACTCTTCTCTTGCTTCCTCAAACTGAAGCCCCCGGACATTAGCATGGCTGGGCTAAATAGCATTGAGCAGGGGCGGATTGTGGGAAAATAGTGGCCAGGGGGATTTTTCTCCATACTGGCCCATGGGTACCCAATTACACATACAATTTGCTGAGTCACCAAATACAGAATAAAGGGACCATAAAATATGCACAGACAAACTGAACTGGAAATCGCGACAAGTTAGACTGTAAGTAATGCAGCAATGGAAAAACAGAAAATACCATCATTCCTCATAAAACATCAAACAATAAAATCAAGAACTATAAAACATCACAATAGGAAAATCATACTAAAAATATATATTTCAAAACTGCTGATGAATAGAACCTCCAGTAATTTAACTCAGGGAAATTTTCAAAAATGTGTATATATCACCAATAAAATATTTCAAAAAGAGCAGACAACAAATAATATTCAATAATTAAAACTAATAATAATTTTAAAAAGCCCCTGCTGTCCCCTTCTGTGGGAGCTCTTGATTTCCAGGCACCCTGATATTGTCGAGGATTAGGAGGTTATCCTCTCTCTCTCACACATACTCACATGTCCATTCTCTCTCACACATACACTGTCACATATATACACATTCATGCTCTTATACCCACCATAACTTCTCGCTCTCACAGACACTGACACACTCTCAGGCTCTAAGACACTCTCTTCCCCTCCACACACAAACTCTTACTCCCTTGGATTTTCTCATACACACTGACTCGTGCTCTCACACTCACTGGCTCCCTCACATACACAAGCACACACACCCAGGCAAGTTCCCAGTCATTCTCACACCACTCCCTCCCCATCCCCCAGGCAGGCACCCATGCATTCACACACATACAGCCCCAGGCAGAGTCCCATTCATACACATGCACACACTAAAGGCAGACCCCCCTCTCTTTTGCCAGCAACCTCAGAGCCTCTTTCATTCCTCTGCTGCCACTGTCACTGATGTCACATGGCTATTGGGGAGGTGCTGATTGCTGCTACTGACACTGAAGCCCATTCTGCTGCCTCCTCTGTGCAGGCCCCGTGGGCTTCCACTTTCTCCATGCTGATCTCGTACATTGTGAGATCCGCATAGAGAAAGTGCTATTTTGCACATTCCCAAAGATTACATGTGCCAATCAGTAAAAAGTAATTAATTTTTTTTTTTACTTTTGCTGTCTGATCTTAATTTTCTAATTGGTTGGTCACAGGCTTTTTTTTTCCACCTTCCCTTTCTTATTTTTTTTTTGCCAATTCCTTTTATATTGTCTTTTTTTCTGTTTCTTTTCTCTTCATCTTCTTCTCTCAAACACATAGTCAGATTCTCATTCTCACATGCATTTCTCTCTCTTACACACACACAGGCTCTCACTGTCACATGCTCTCTCATTTAAAATCATTCATACACACAGTTTCTCACTGGCACATGCTGTCTGACTCTCACACACCCAGGCTCTCTCTCACTCCCACATGCTGTCTTGCTCAAGCACAGGCTCTCACTCTCACATGCTCTCTCTCATACAACCATTCATACACAGTCTCTCACTGGCATGTGCTGTCTGAGTCTCACACACAGGCTCTCTCTCACTCCCACATGCTATCTTGCTCAAGCACAGGCTCTCACTGTCACATGCTCTCTCTCATACAATCATTCATTCACACAGTCTCTCACTGGCACGTGCTGTCTGAGTCTCACACACACAGGCTCTCTCTCACTCCCACATGCTGTCTTGCTCACTCCCACATGCTGTCTTGCTCAAGCACAGGCTCTCACTCTCACATGCTGTCTCTCTCTCACACACACAGGTTCTCACATGCTGTCTCTGCAAACATTCAGGTCTTCACTCTCACACACAATCTCTCAACTCATTTCATACACCCACTCTATGGCCACTTATCCTCTCTCTCACCTCTGGGTCTCCTCTTCGCGGGTCACCACAGGATGGGCTCTGCGGCGGCCCTGCTACCGGGCCTCTTCCTCTTCTCGGGCCGCGCTGCTTCTCTTCTGCACGCGCTGATGCTCCTCCTCCTTCTTGCCCATGTGGCTCCGTGCAACGTTTACTTCCAGGGCCGCACGGGCAGTAAGGAGGAGGAGCATCAGCGCATTTAAACGCGATCTTTTTCTTCGGGCCGTGGTGACATGAGCCTCACCACGGCCCTGCCGATCTGCCTGTCGCAACGCTGCATAAGCCTCCCTGCGCCTGGGGGCATTGGCTCCCCTCGGGATACCACTGCTCGCGGCGGCCCAGGCCTAGTGCTTCCACCGGCCCTGTCCGCAGGTTTCTCTTCGGGCCACATCGCCAGCAGACCCTCTTCTTGTCTTTGGCCAGGAAGTTTAAAAAAAAAAAAAAAAATCACGTGATGGGAGCAACCGGCCCACCGGGGGATGCCCAATTCCCCGATAGGCCAATCCGCTCCTGGCATTGAGGCATCCAGTCCAGAGCCTCCAGGTGGGAGGGACTGAGGGGGATGGATGGCTCCTTACTGTCGGGCCGATACAGTAAAAATCGCGGGAGAGCGGGCAAGTGCCCGCTCTCCTGTGAGCGCAATACAGTAAAGTAATTTATTTAAATTAGGGTCTGTGGCAAAAAGAGGCGCTAGGGACACTAGCGCGTCCCTAGCGCCTCTTTTTGGACAGGAGCGGCGGCTGTCAGCGGGTTTGACAGCCGATGCTGAATTTTGCTGGCGTCGGTTCTCAAACCCGCTGACAGCCATGGGTTCGGAAACCGGACGCCGGCAAAATTGAGCATCCGGTTTTCAACCCGCGAGCCGTGGGCCCATTTAAAAAATTTTTTAAATTATTTTTTACTTTTTTAACTTTTGGGGCCTCCGACTTAATATCGCCATGATATTAAGTCAGAGAGTGCACAGAAAGCAGTTTTTACTACTTTTCTGTGCACTTCCCCGGTACCAGCAGAAACTAATGCCTACCTTGGGTAGGCGCTAATTTCTTAAAATAAAATGTGCGGCTTGGCTGCACATTTTACTTAGGGGCGGATTTTAAAAAGCATTTACATGCGTAAATCTGGGTTTTACGCATGTAAATGCACTTTACTCGAGTAAGTGTGCTTTTGAAAATTGCTACAATATATGCCATTGAATTGTCCATAGGATTTATTTGCATAAGTGCACTTTACATGAGTAAATGGCTTTTGAAAATTGCTACAATAGTAGCTACATTTATGCGCGTAACTCCTTTGAAAATTACCCCCTTACTGAATTGCGCGGGAATACCTAATAGGGCCATCAACATGCATTTGCATGTTGCGGGCGCTATTAGGTTTGGGGGGGGGAGTTTGGACGCATGTTTTCGACGCGCTATTACCCCTTACTGAATAAGGGGTAAAGTTAGCGCATCAAAAACGCGCGTCCAATCACGGATTAGCAGTGCGCTCCGCTGGAGTGCACTGTACTGTATCGGCCTGTGTGTGTGTTCTAATGCAGAGACAGTGACATCTGATGGCCAGACCAGAAGGGTCTGCCACATAGGTAATCCTTACCATCACACCCCTTCCTTCACAGGATCATGTGACATAGCTGGGAAAAGTTAACCCCTTGCTGCCTGGGCTGGAGGATGATATTTTGCTATCAGTCCTCTAACAGGTTTTTAAAAAATTGGTCAACATTTAACCGACTATATTCTATGAATATAGCCAGACAAATTTTGAACCTAACCAACGATACTCAGACACAGCTGGCTAGTTTCAAAGTTATCTGACTACGAATAGCTGGATAACTTTAAGGGTATTCAGCGGGATGTTCATCCAGCTGAATATCAATTATTTTTTACTTTTAATTTTGTAAACCAATATGATGTATTCTCGAATACCGGTATATAAAACCAATTAAATAAATAAATAAATTATAATTTATTCAGCTAGCTTTAGCCAGATAAGTAATCTATTTTACTTTTTTTTTTTTCCCAATATTGACCACTCAGTGATTTACATGTGCAAAGGAAGTAGACGAATGGAGAATATCTGGGTGAGACAGGTTTTTTTTGTACTGTTTTCCTCAGAGACTACATTCTGATTTTTTTTATTTGCACTATTATAATTGCGGCGACACAAGTGTTACTGTGAGTTGGTTAATGTGAAACTTACATAATTTGTGAGTTTCAGGTCTGTGGGTAGATTTGTTACTGTGAAGTTTGATTATGGATGACAATTTAGCATATGTAACCCCCTACTAGGGTAGATGAAATGGGAGTCCTCATCTTTCACTGGTCACTCTGGTTCTTTGAAAATCTTTAAGCAGATGGTGTAGTGCACCTGCCTTTACTGGACACACAAACTTCTCTCTGTGGACGAATCCCCCATGTGTTTGTTTTCTTCTGACGAGTAACAGTTCAAACCCAAACTCTGGAATTAAATTCAGTCCACAACATCCGTTCCAATAATGCCAGATTTATTAAACACGAAAACAGGGTGCCCATAACAAGTTCTGCTTTCCATGGGCTTCCACCGTAAAAACAGGCAGACAGTAGCAAAACCAAATATCGGGGCTCATATAATAAGGTGCGCTCTGCAGAACGCACAGTTTAACCCGCAGTTGTGTGCAGACTTCACTGCCGATG
Organism: Rhinatrema bivittatum; assembly: GCF_901001135.1. NCBI lineage: Eukaryota > Metazoa > Chordata > Amphibia > Gymnophiona > Rhinatrematidae > Rhinatrema > Rhinatrema bivittatum. The sequence goes on along the minus strand of NC_042623.1, from coordinate 30,365,175 downwards.
CTGCAAGGAGTTACTACGTGCCCACAACAATGTGCATTCAGGTTAGCACCCTCTCATGCAAATCCTAAGTTAATGATGGCATTAGCAAATGGCAAATGACAATTGTATTTTTTATATGCTGTTTTCTTATATAACATCAAAATGGTGAACAATCAGAAAAAAACTAAATAATAACAATAAAAAAAAATGCAATCATCACAAAATTAAAAGGTTAGGGCCTGATTTTAAAAAGCATTTACTCGAGTAAAAACCAGGTTTACTGGAGTAAATTCACTTTACTTGAGTAAGTAGGTTTTTGAAAATTGCTACAATATATGCCATTGACTTGTCTATAGGATTTACTCACATAAGTGCACTTTACTTGAGTAAATGGCTTTTGAAAATTGCTACAATAGTAGCTACATTTACGCATGTAACTCCTTTTGAAAATTACCCCCTTAGAAATCAAATCAGGATAACTTCAGCACAGTAAATTCAAGCCACCTGAAAAAAAAACAAATTCCTATTACCTCTCCCCAGTGCAGAGAGGTCACACTGGCTCACCTCATGTTTTTCTTGGTGCTGGAAACTTATCTCCTAGTGTGAGGTGGAGTAAAGGTTTCAAATTTAGGGCCTGATTTACTAAGGGCTTTCTGCCGTTCTGTGTCATGCTTAGTAAATGAGGGCCTTAATGTTAGTGTATGGGTGGCAGCTGGAGTCAGGATTTTATGCTCAGAAAACATGGTTTATGCACATTTTCAGGTTTGTGTGGATTTTCTAACTTCCGATGCATTCACGAGCCATTAGCTCACCGAGCTGGACGTTGAAAAAATGTTTAGCGTGTGTGACAGTAAACTGTGTGCTGAATTTCAGGGCACGGTTTTGGTGCTCAGCTTATTACATCAGCCACATCCCTAGCGGCACAACAGAGCTCTCAGCATGGGGAGTTCATTTGAAGCAAAATCCTGCACGGGACCTCATTTTTTTTCAGTTGAGATGAATGATGAGACTTCCAACAACGGGATAGTCTTTCGTATTGTCCCCCATGATTCCTCCCAGAGGAGCTTTAAAAAAAAAAAAAAAAAGCTAGGCTTTAAGCCTAGGAGCAAATTTTGTTATTCCTCCATGGAAAATGATGTTGCCTTCCCTGGTTTCTGCATTAGGAAACAAAACACAGAGCAAAAGGGGTAGAAAATCACTGCAGGTCTCACCATTTATGCTACTAATTGTCACTGCACAACATCTTCAAGGCTTAAAGGTTTAAAAACAGTAAACACCCTCTACCACTTCAATCAATACAAGCTATTGCTTTCTATGGGTAGAGGTTAAGTTTGGGATAAGTAGAGGTTAAGTGGTTGCAATACAGGTGGAGGGACCAGCGAGACACGTATAAACAAAATGAAGACTTGTGGTGTCTCTTTGCAATGTGACAAAATCTTCCAGAGGTTTCCTGTGAAATGTTAATGGGCATGAGGACAATGCATTGTAGTAATTCAGGTCTATATGGAAATCTTGCGAATATTCACCATCATTTAATTTTAAATGTGAACTAATGAGTTTTACCAACAGTCTATTACGGCTTTAACAGAAAATATAGAGATTGCCTATGGGAGTATATATTTGCACTATAAGCAGTGTGGGAATGCATCCACTGACTTAAAAATGATAACGTTAATGGGTTGGATTTACACAGGAAAAGGAGGCAGTTGAAGAATTCTGGAGAGATGCAGTAATTGAGAAATCCTACCACATATGTGAATTTTATTGTAAATATGAGAAGAAATCCCAGCCGCTCTATTTGCATAGTGTAAAGGCTTCCACAGATTGCCTGAGAAATGCAGTGAACATGTGGAGTAGCAACTTATCAGGCAACACATCTCTTGACCATTATTAATGACCAAGACTTCAGAAGGGAATTTGGAGGAGAGGGCTTAAGAATGCAGTATAGGGATGTGCATTTGTTTGGAAAACAAATGGTAATCTGAACCAAAACAGGCATATTTTGTTTTGGTTTGTTTTACCCTGAAACAAATGCACAGTCCCCCAGAAAATCTCCAAATTTTGGGGGTTTATTCATTTCGGAAAAGAGCTCACACTGTTTGCAAATAGCACTTGCTAATTCCCCAGATGAATAAAAGCCCACAGGGCTGAAAACAAAAACTATGAACTGAAATGAAAAAAAAAAAACAAAACCCCAAAGTCAATGCACATCCCTAATGCAGTATTGTAAGAGGGATCATAGATGGGATTTGTGTTCTGCATTATAAGGATTGTAAAATGTACGGGTAGGGGGAATAGCTTTAGGAAGTTTTCAAGTTTAATCTGGGAGATTCTTGGAGATCCCTAATGAAATAGCATGAATGTCACTGGGAGTAAGTTGGATCCAGTAAGTTAGATACTGAAGACATGCCAAAATGGGACCTGAGTGTGGAGTTACAGTCCCAATATGAAGTGTGCAACAGATGTTTACATGTTTGCTGTGAAGAATGGCGCAGAATTTAACTGCACAACCAAACTCAGGCCATGCAAAAGGCTGTGCTGAATCTAACTGACAAATCTCGTGCAGTTAGATTTGGCCTATTACTCGGCAGAAAAACTAGCTGGCTCGTTTCCTCTGATTATCTCACCCAAGGTAGCCAAGTAAATGTACCCATCCGGCAGGGGTTTGAAAGTCAATCCCTATGAGGGGTTGCGGTCCAGGGCCATGCCCCGGTCCCTCCACCTACCTCGGGGATGGTCCGAGCCGCTGCGGCATCTTTTCCCGCCTCTACGGGCCTACCTGGCTCCTGCCCGCGATGCTCCCTCCTCGAGGGAGACGCCGCCGATGCTCCATGGCTGGCCCCGCTGCCTAGGCGCACGCGCGCGCAGGGGCTCTACATTTAAAGGGGCCAGCGCGGGAGAATGAAGCACTGCCCTGAGGCAACGTCAGATGCTCCCAGGGTATTTAAAGCCTGCAACTGGCTCCACTCCTTGCCTTGCAATGAGGTTCACTCTTCTTAGAGCTGCTAGTTGCTGTTCCTGACTTCGGCTTCGTCCACTGGCTTCTGACTTCAGCATTCATCCACAGGCTTCCGACTTCAGCTTCCGTCCTCTGATTCCTGATTTCAGCTTTCGTCCAGGAGGCTTCACCTAAGTCCAAGAGCCTTGGGTCCTCACAATCTCCTCTCGGAGGTCCGCGGGCTTCCAGTGGTGAAGATCGGATTGGCCTCCTGGCTCCAGCTCTCCTCTCCTCCTCCGACATCAGCCCACAGGAGACCGCTCGCAAGTCCAAGCGGCCCAGGTCTTCACGGGCTCCTCCTGGGGGGATCTCGGGTCTCCAGTGGTGAAAATCCTCCTGGTCTCCTGCCTATGCCACCTCACAACTTCAACCTCCACTGGGGGCCATCCCACAGTGCGTCATCATCTGTCTTAGTCGGCTCAAGGGTCCACGAATCCAACAGTTTGCAAGGCCATGGACATGGCGGGCTTAAAGGCCATTCCCGGAATCGCCCAGTGTCTACAGCAACAGCAAGTTTGCCTTGATGCACTGATGGTGACAGTAGAGAGACTGGCCAATCGTATGGATGGAGCACCTGCACTCGTACCGCCTGTGCCAGTTCCTGCGGCCGATTCTGGACTGGCACCAACCACACAAATGCTGGCAGCTTCACAGTATTCAGGGGAAGCGAAACAGTGCTGCGAATTCCTCAACCAGTGCTACATCCGTTTCACTCTGCTACCGTCCCAGTTTTTGACGGATCTGATAAAGACTAGTTTTATTATCTCTTTGCTAGATGGGAAGCCCCTGGCCTGGGCCCCTCCACTATGGGAGCATAAAGACCCCATTCTGGGGAACCTTGAACAGTTTGTCTCAGCCTTCCGACATGTCTTTGACGAACCTTCTCGCAGACCCACTGCTGCTGCCGAGTTACTCCAACTACGCCAAGGCATTTGGTCCCTTGCCGAGTATGCGGTGGAATGCCGTACTTTGGCCTCCGAGCTAGATTGGAGGGACGACAAACTTCACGGCATATTCTTAGAAGGCTTGTCTTCGCGTATCCAAGATGAGTTAGCTGCGAGGGACCTTCCGGATGACCTGAAAGAAAGGGAAGGGAAGGGAAGTCCGGTCGTAGACCCAATAACTCAGGGTCTACATTTCCTTGACCGGTACCCTCCTCCTCTGCCTCTCCCGGAGTCCAAGGGGTTGAGCCCATGCAATTGGGATGGGGGTCCGATCTCGCAGAGAGAAGACGTCGCCGCACTCAAGGCCTGTGCTTATATTGCGGCAACAAAGGGCATTTCCTAGCTCAATGTGGCGAGCAACCTGGAACCTAGGGATGGTAGCTGACCCTAGGTAATACCAACATCGCCTCCTCATGCACCGTACCGGTTACCCTCATCTACCCCGGGGGTACTTTTGATACGCTGGCTTTGGTCGACTCCGGAGCAGGAGGGAATTTCATTCTTGTGGACCTTGTCCGGCAGTTACAGCTTGAGGTCCAACCCCGATGCCCTCCACTCCAAGTATCCTCGATCCACAGCACCCCTCTCCTGGGGAGCATCTCCACCTGTACCAAGCCATTGATTCTACGAACCGGTCTCCTACATGCTGAGGAGATCTCGTTCCTTATTTTGGAGAGATCCATTCACCTTATCATCCTGGGCCTGCCCTGGCTTCAGAAGCGCTCCCCAGTTATCCACTGGGATACTCTTCAGATCGCATCTTGGAGTCCATCCTGCTTTAACTCTTGCCTGGCGACTATTCCTCGATCCAATGTGCCACTTCTGTCCACATCCGTAGCACTCCCGCCGCAATATCTGGATTTCTTGGATGTTTTCTCGAAGGAGAAGGCTGAACTCCTTCCAGAACATCGGCCCTTCGATTGTGCCATAAACTTGATCCCCGGTACCACTCCTCCCAAGGGGCAGGTTTACCCCTTGTTACTGCCTGAGACTTGTGCTATGTCTTCGTATATCCAGGAGAATTTGGACCAGGGCTTCATTCGGCCTTCCAATTCCTGTTGTAGTATATCTTGATGATGTACTAATTTACTCTAAGGACCTGGCTGCACATCAAACACACGTTCGACAAGTCCTGTAAAAGCTTCGAGACAATTGTCTCTTCACCAAGCTAGAGAAGTGTCAGTTCAAACAAGAATCTCTGCCCTTCCTCAGATATATCATCTCCTTCACGGGCTTCCACATGGATCCAGAGAAGGTAACGGCCATCGGGGATTGGCCTCAGCCGATGGGGGTCAAGGCACTGCAATGCTTCCTTGGCTTCACCAACTTTTATCGCCAGTTCATACCCCATTACTCCCGAATGGTGGCTCCTCTGACTGCCCTTACCAGGAAAGTTGCATAGTCTAAGAACTGGTCCTTGGCGGTGATAAGTGCCTTCCGGGAGCTGAAGAAAGCCTTTCTTCAAGAGGTCTGCCTCCACCATCCAGATCCTCAGCGTCAATTTATTGTAGAGGTAGATGCATCCGACCTTGCGGTAGGAGCCGTTCTGACCCAAATATCTCATAAGGGCAAATCCTTGCCATGTTCCTACTTCTCTCAGAAGTTCTCACCCGCTGAGAGAAATTATGGCATAGAGGACAAGGAGTTATTGGCCATAAAACTCGCGTTTGAGGAATGGCGCCAGTGGCCGGAGGGGGGCCCAACATCTGGTGATTGTTTACATGGACCACAAGAACCTGGAGTTCTATGCCAAGCCCACCGCCTTAATCCTCGATAGGCTCGCTGGTCACTATTTTTTAGCAGGTTCAACTTTGTCCTTCGATACAGGCCAGCTTCTAAGAATGTCCGGGTGGACGCCCTCTCTTGCACTGCAGAGACAGGGGATGACCCCAATCCACCTCAATATATCCTCGATCCGGCCAAAGTCCTCCTTATGGCATCAGATGTAGTCCCTATAGGCAAGACGGTTGTACCTGCTCGTCTACGCAAAAAAATCCTGTCGTGGGCCCACGACTCGCTGACCGCAAGTCATTTGGGAGTAGCCTGAACCTTAGGTCTGTTGACCGAATATTATTGGTGGCCTCAGGTCAAGAGGGATGTTCGTATCTATGTCAGTTCCTGTCCCACCTGTGCCCGACAGAAGCCTCTGACTGGCCATCCATGGGGACTCCTCCAACCGTTGCCCATTCCCACCGAGCCATGGACTCACTTGTCCACTGACTTCATAGTGGATTTACCTCCTTCTGAAGGGAAGACTGTGATATGGGTCACGATCGATAGATTTTCGAATATGGCCCATTTTGTGCACCTCACTAAGTTACCAACTGCGCCTGAACTCGCAAATCTCTTCACCCAACACATCTTTCGCCTACACGGGTTCCGTTCCATGTTGCCTCAGACCGAGGTCCGCAGTTCTCGGCTAAATATTGGAGAGCTCTCTGTAGGAAATTCGGGGTCCACCTGGACTTTACGATGGCTTTCCACCCCCAAGGCAATGGCCAAGCAGAGCACACTAATCGGACCTTAAAAGCCTTCCTCCGTGCCTTTGTGGGAGATCTCCAAGATGACTGGGTAGCCTTATTGCCGTGGGCAAAGTTCTCCTACAACCGCCATAGGTATTCTGCTACCAACATGTCTCCCTTCCAGTTGGTCTACGGGAAAAGCCTTAGACCTCCCTTGCCTTTGCCTCTGATGGTTCCGTCCCCTGCAGTGCAACTTATGGCATGTCAGTTACGTGATCTTTGGAGATCCACTCAGGAGAAACTTCGACAGACTGCTGCCACGGCGAAGAGATATGCCGACAGGCTACGACGCCCCGCTCCTGTCTTTCTCCCTGGGGATAAAGTGTGGTTGAGCACCAAGAACATCTGATTGTGGATTCCCTCTATGCGCCTGGCTCCCAAGTATATCGGCCCATTCGCTGTAGCGGAGCGGGTGGATACGGTTTTCTTCCGTCTTCGCCTTCCTTCTACCCTGAGAATCCACAACATCTTCCATGTATCTCTCCTCAAGCCTTTGATCCTGTCGGTGTTCCAGAACAAGCCCCCTGAACCCACCAAATCCGCAACTGAACAGGATGTCATCTATCAGGTGAAAGATGTGTTGGATGTGTGGTTCCACCATCGTAGATGGGAGTAGCTCCTCTCCTGAGGAGAATATGTGGGAGCCGGTGACTAACATCCTAGACAAAACCCTTCTTCGCCAGTTCCATTTGAACCACCCTGCGAAGCCCAAGCCCCCGGGAAGGGGGCATAGGAGAGGGGGTACTGTTGTGGTCCCGGGCCATGCCCCAATCCCTCCACCTATCTTGGGGATGGTCTGGGCCGCTGCAGCATCTTTTCCAGCCTCTACGGGCCTACCTGGCTCCTGCCTGCGACGCTCCCTCCTTGAGGGAGACACCGCCAATGCTCTGTGGCTGGCCCTGCCCCCTTGGCACGCACGCGCGCGTGTGCAGGGGCTCTACATTTAAAGGGGCCAGCGCGGGAGAATGAAGCACTGCCCTGAGGCGACATCAGACGCTTCCAGGGTATTTAAATCCTGCAACTGGCTCCACTCCTTGCCTTGCAATGAGGTTCACTCTTCCTAGAGTTGCTAGTTGCTGTTCCTGATTTCGGCATCATCCACTGGCTTCTGACTTCAGCTTCCGTCCAGGAGGCTTCACTTAAGTCCAAGCGGCTCGGGTCCTCATGAGCTCCTCTCGGGGGGGACTGCGGGCTTCCAGTGGTGAAGATCTGATTGGCCTCCTGGCTCCAGCTCTCCTCTCCTCCTCCGACACTGGCCCACAGGAGACCGCTCGTAAGTCCAAGCGGCCCAGGTCCTCACGGGCTCCTCCTGGGGGGGATCTCGGGTCTCCAGTGGTGAAGATCCTCCTGGTCTCCTGCCTGTGCCACCTCCCGGCTTCGACCTCCACTGGGGGCCATCATCTGTCTGTCTTAGTCGGCTCAAGGGTCCACGAATCCAACATGAGGGACCGCTCACAAGGGAACTGGCAAATACATGCCCAGGCTGCAGCAGTTTTCAGACCACATTTCTTTGCACACAAGTCTGCTTTGAAAAGAATCCCAGCAAAATGACCCATCTATTTGGTGGGCATAGTTTGGCCAACAGAATTTACATGCATACTTTGTAAAATCATAACGTATGTTGGTGAAGCCCCAACCCAACTCCATCCCTCGGGACACCTCTCTCCTGTGCACAGTGCTAAATTTTATGCACATATCAGTCATGCAAATTCCAGGAGCAAAGCACTGCTTTACCTGCAGAAGTCCCATTAAATATTACCCGCCCTATGTTTTCCCATCAGATACAGAGTAGACCAGACTTATGTTTATGTCTTTGGTAGTTCAGGCAGAGATTATAATATTATAATATTGATCATGCTGGGGGGAGGGGGAATAAGTCCTCCCAATCTGCTCAGGCACTTTAACCCTTGGCTCAGGCTTTGATAGATGCAGGTATCAAGGTAAATGTGGAATATTCTTCATTTCACGATTCATGCGAGGCTTTGCCCAATATAAAATGGGACACTCTGAAAGCGACTTTCAAGGGAGTGGCGATCAACTTTAGTGCTGGAAAAGATTAAGCTAAGGAAGCGGGAGCTGCACAATTTGGAAAGAGAAATCTAACCTACAGAGCTCCAATACATGGAAAAAAGAGCAGTTTACTGTTGCAACTCCGGGAGCTGAAAAGCAAATATAAAACCATTTGTAAAAGTGGGTAAATCAATGTACGCACAGAAAGCCTGGGCATTATTCAGAGACTAATAAGAGTGGTCACTTAGCACAATATTTAAAAGCTAGGGAGAGAATTCAGGTTGTACAATCATAACATGACAAGTTAATTTATAAGGCTAATGAGACTGCCCAGCAGTTTCTGGATCCCTGCTCCAACCTGTATTGATCAGAAAAAGTATGTAATATTAAGCATCGTAATGCGTTTCCTAACACATTACAACAGTCCCCGTTAAATCTAGAGGCACGAAAGTAAATTGGTCTCTACAATTAACAAAAAGCAAATTCAGGAAGCCACTAAATCTCAGACTCCTTGTACAGAGCCGAAGGGTTTATGGTGGAATTTTATCAAACCTTTGCAAGCAAGCTGGAGGAGGAGTTGCCTGCTGGCTAGAGCAGCGGGCTGTTTCACTTACAGATGTTCCTCGTGCCTCAGGTACGACTTAGAACAGGGATGGCAAACTCCAGTCCTCGAGGGCCACAAAACAGGCCAGGTTTTCAGGATACCCACCATGAATATGCATGAGCTAGATTTGCAAGCAATGGAGGCAGTGCATAGAAATCTTTCTCATGCATATTCATGGTGGATATCCCGAAAACCTGGCCTGTTTGTGGCAATTGAGGACCGGAGTTCACCATCCCTCAGATTGTAAATCCCTTGTGGGCAGGGAAATAACTGTAGCACTTTAATAGTTTGTGTTTGAGCATGGATTTGGAAAAGATGAGTAATTCAATCTAAAATCCAAACTTAAATGTATGAGATTTTGTTTCTTAGAGGCCAGGATGACAGTAGTGGAGAAGCCTGGTTGACGCCACTTGCTTTACTCAACACTGCAAGCCTATCTCATGAATTAACGTTAGCCCCCAAATTTAGCAAAGTCATGGGAGGATTAATCTGCCTGGGTTGCTGAGGTGTTTGAAAGGGCCATTACGCCACAGGATACTGCAAAGCCCGTCCTGTAGTATCCTGCACGGAGCTAAGCAAGTGTTGCAATTTCATTAGCTACTGAAAAGGCTTTCATTCGGGCAGAACGGGAATAATCCTTTCGGATTGCTTTGGTGTGGGAAAATCTTCTTTATAAGTGACTTGCACCCTTTATGGGGCTCCTGGAATGACATTTATATGTTCCATATTCCTTTGTGTTAAGTAGTGGTACTAGCCAGGGATGTTCTTTATCTCTACGTTTGTTTAATTCAGTAGATAAACTTCGGCAATCGTTCTTGGGCAAACTAAAGAAATTCGTGGGGGTCAGTGTTAACGACAATGAATGTAAATTATCTGCCTATGCGGCTGGATATATTAAACTGAGTTAGATGTTTCCTTTCCTAAACTGTTACACGCTATTGCCATGTTTTCAGATAGATCGGGTTAGAAAATCAATTGGTCCAAATCGGAAGCTCTCCTTCTGAATATTCTTTGTGCAAAGGTTATTTTTAGATCAGTGGCTCCCAAACCTGTCCTGGGGGCATCCCCAGCCAGTCGGGTTTTCAGGATATCCCCCATGAATATGCATGAGAGGAATGTTGCATGCTAGGGAGGCAGTGCATGCAAATTCTATCTCATGCATATTCATGGGGGATATCCTGAAAGCCTGACTGGCTAGGGGGTCCCCCCAGGATAGGTTAGGGAGCCACTGTTTTAGATCCTTACCTGTTTCAGTGAAAACAGGAATGGATAAAATACTCGGGAACGATGTAGCACAATAATCAGGAAAGACGAGTTTGATTACCGTGTGAAAAACTGAAGGTTAACATCACAAAGTTACTTTAAAGTGGTCATTTAGCGTGGGGGGAAATACTTGCAGCTATAAAAATGTTACAGATAAGGGATCTACTAAGTATCTTGCCCCATTCTTTCTCCAGGTACCTTTTGTAAGAAAGTGGACCACATGTGCTCTGATTTCCTCTGGAAAAAGAAGGCGCCACCGTACAATCTTCTGGAACTGAGCAAACAGGCAACGTGAACGTCCCAAACCTTCTTCTGAATCACCCTGCTCGTAGCTTTGCAGTTACGGAATTGGAGGGCCGAGAGTAATCTTCCCAGAGGACGGTGCCTGCAAATATTGTTTTAGGAAATCTGTGTTAATAGCAACCTGCAGAACATTTTAGAAACTGGCTGACTCCTGGAGAACGGCATGGGAAGGCACCACCCAAACGCTCCGAGGCCACAACGGAGCGTTTTTAATGATCAAGTCGTGCATGAATTGGTCTGAATGGCAAAGACACCTTTTTTTTTGTTTTTTTTGCTTTGTTTTGTTACCCATCTGCTCTGCCTTGCGCGCCCCCTCCCCCCCTTTCCACACCACGATTAAAAATGCACCCCGAAATGTCTCAAGAGCCCCTCTCTCCTGGCTTTCCCAGCATCCCTCCCATTCCCACGCCTTAAACTTACTCCATCGCTGCGGGGGTTCAAAGGGGACAGAAGCAAAATCTGCCAGGCCGTACTTCCAAATCCAAGAGCCTTTCCCGTAGGCGAACCTGCAAGAGAGAAGCGAGGGGATCCTGAGAGCAGATTCAGCCCCACGCAAATAGGAAGACCGCGTGATAAAGCTGCGGTTGGAACACCAGCCAGAGTGCTGAGCCTGTTTTATTTTATTTTAATTATTTATTTATAGGCTCTCACTATCTCGCAAAGAAATCGAGAAACCCCGATTTACAACAAAGAGTTGTGATTGCAATACCTGTAAATAAATTAAAGAACTGGAACCAGAAGAAAAAGAAAAAAGGATCATACACTTAAACAAATAAATCAAGTTTACTTCGGGAATAGCCACTGCTATTACTGGCATCAGTAGCATGGGATCTTCTTAGTGTTTGGGTACTTGCCAGGTTCTTATGGCTTGGATTGGCCACTGTTGGAAACAGGATGCTGGGCTTGATGGACCCTTGGTCTGACCCAGCATGGCAATTTCTTATGTTCTTATGTTCTAAAGGGGATGGAGTAAAAGGACAGAAAAATCTAACACTGGGGACAGAATTACAATGCAGCAGATTATAACATAAATTGACTAAAATGAAGTTTTACGTAACCTCGGCTGTCAAAGGGGAGGGATCAGCTAACTGTCCCTGTTAGGAAGGAAGCCCTCTAATTGATCAGGATCAGAGACTGTTTATTATAGCTCTGAAGGTCGCTATTCAAAGGAAGCTGAGCGCCTAAGAAGCCTTAGTTCTAGGCTCCTAAAAATAGATGAGTTTTTCAGCCGAAATTAGGGCAGAAAATTCCCTATAGACCCCTAAAATTGAGGTACCTAAATTTAGGACTGCTCTTTATTTGCTTACTTTTAAGCATCTATGGGGCAGATGCAATATCGGGTGCTGAGCTCAGCGCGCTGCTAAACGCACGGTTGTATGCACGTTTTGGACGCGCTAGACATACGTGCAATGCAATATCGGGATTAGCACGTCCAAAACACGTGTCCATACCGGCACGTAGCTAATAGCGCTCATCACATGCAAGTGCCACGTTGATGAGGCTATTAGCTAGCACCCCCGATGTAAAAAAAAAAAATGTGCGCCCGACGCACACATTTTAACTGTCAAAAATTAACACCAGCCTAGACCCGGCATGAAGTTTTGAGGGACCCCAAGCTATGCTCAGAAAAGCAAAAAATACAGCTTTGCTGCGGCTCCTCCTACTTAATATCATTACGATATTAAGCAGGAGGAACCACAAAAAGCTGCAACATGAAAAAAAAAAAATTCCTGACAGCGGACAGGTTAGGAAAATGGGCGCTCGGAAATTGAGTGTCTGTTTTCCTTAACCTGCACACAGCCACGTCTCCCGGGCGCTCGATGCCATGGATGCGTTAGGGACGTGCAATTAATCCATTTTGTGTCCCTTTCAGCACGCCAGCTCATTTGAGTATAACACTGAGCACCCAAGAGAGGGGATGTGCGTGCGTTCAAAAAATGTGCGTGCAGGTTGGATGCACGCGTTTTGCACACGTGATATTGCATCGGCCCCTAGGTTAAGCAGCTAATGCTGAAACTTGGTGCTAGTTCCCTGATCTGACCCCATCCCTGGTCCCGCACACTTCTTAGATGCCTAAAGTTAGGGATCTAGTAACAACAGGAGGCTAAAGGTAGTCACTCAGCCCTAGTCAGTTTTCAAAGGTGCTAGTTTAGCCACCTAACTACTCAAGTTAGGTGCCTAAACCCTTTGAAAATTGTTCTCCAAGAGTCTGAACTCTAAGGTTCCCGAAGCGTATCATCTCCTCTGCTCAGGAATCGACCTGCACCCCGCACCACTCTGCTCATTATGGTCACGGAGGGATTCAGATTTATTTATCAGCGCAGGAAACTAGGCATCCTGAAATATTTGCGCATTTCATTTTATGTTGTAGTGATTGGTGAGTAGCTCTTGCATAACCTTTTGGTCTAAAATGATCGTTGTGTGTGTGTGTGGGGGGGGGGGGGGGGGTGAGGGGGGAAGGGTTGTTCTCAGACTCTGGTATTTTTACAGTCTCTCTGATTTCCACTTCAGATGTTCCACAAGCAAAGGAGAAGAGGCACTAATCCAGAAGTTGTTTAATGCAGATAAGCTGGTTTATTTTACCCTTGAAACAGATCCTCATTAAGTCAAAACGCAAGGCGGTTTGGGTGAACTTGCAGATGTTTTTCGGGCCTTGTCTAACAAGTGTTTATGGCAAAAAAGGTGCACCTGCAGAAATCTGCAGACAGACTTGGGATTTAAAGTGGGAGTCCCTGGATTCTGGAGTGGGAACCTAAGCCTTTCAGCTTACCTGGGAGCTCTCCAAATTTGGCCTGGGGACTCCGGAATTCTAAAGAAATTGCCTGGGCTGTGCAGGGAAGGAAGGAGGAGGAGGAGGAGCATCAAACTCAGTCCATGTGGCCGAAAGGAAGAGGAGCTTCAGCCCCCATGTGGGGAAGAAGAAACAGGAGTAGCCTGGGCCCCATGGGGGGGGGGGGGGGGGAGGAAAGTGAAGGAGAACCATCGGCCCCCACAAGGTGGAAGATGCTGGAAAAAATCCATCGCAGGAGATCCGCGGGCCTGGAGGAGGAGGAGATCCGCGGGCCTGGGGAGGAGGATGTTGTCCCTGGTGGGTTTGGGTTGAGGAGAGAGCATGAGTGAGCATGTGTGAGAATGAGAGAGAGTAAATGTTTGTGTGTGGAAAAGGGAGAGAAGTGAGTCAGCATGTGTGAGAGGCTGTGTGTGTGTGTGTGTGAGAGAGAGAGAGAGAGAGAATGAGAGTATTGAGAGTGTGCATGTGTGAGAATAAGAGGAGTGAGAATGTGCACGTGGATTGTGTGTGTGTGTGAGGGAGAATGAGAGGATTGAGAGTGTGCATGTGTGAGAATGAGAGGAGTGAGAATGTGCATGTGGATTGTGTGTGTGTGTGAGGGAGAATGAGAGGATTGAGAGTGTGCATGTGTGAGAATGAGAGGAGTGAGAATGTGCATGTGGATTGAGAGTGTGTGTGTGTGAGAATGAGGATTGAGAGTGTGCATGTGTGAGAATGAGAGGAGTGAGAATGTGCATGTGGATTGAGAGTGTGTGTGTGTGAGAATGAGGATTGAGAGTGTGCATGTGTGAGAATGAGAGGAGTGAGAATGTGCATGTGGATTGAGAGTGTGTGTGTGAGAATGAGGATTGAGAGTGTGCATGTGTGAGAATGAGAGGAGTGAGAATGTGCATGTGGATTGAGAGAGAGTGTGTGTGTGAGAATGAGGGGAATGAGAGTATGTATGTGTGTGTGTGTGTGTGTGTGAGAATGAATATGTATGTATGTAAAAGGATAAGAGTGAACATGTGAGTGTGTTAGCGTGTGTATCTATGAGAGAAATTTTTTTTCATGCTGCTGTGGCCCCCGTCCTCTGTGATAATCTCAGGATCAGTGGAAATCAGAAGTCCCCAGTCATGCCCTTGAGCCACTTTGGTAAGGGTTTCCTGCCATGGGAGGTCCCTCGGGGGAGGGATGTCCAAATTAGATTTAGGCAGGGAGTCTTTCTATCAGGGGTGGGCAGCTCCAGTCCTCGAGAGCCACAAACATTCCAGATTTTCAGGATATCCACAATGAATGTGCATTGAGGTTCATTTGTTTTTTTGCTATAGAGAGACACTTTACTAATAGAAGTATCCTGTCATGTCTGTCTGTTGCCACCAGGAGGTGCCCTGAACAGTGGGAGGTGCACCAGGCAGAGACAATAAGCTCTGCCTGCGCAAAGCCCTGCCTCTCAGGCAGGCCCACATAGATACACACATAGACCCAACCACATAGGCTCCCCTACATACACACACACACAGTGTCCTCCTCAGGCACTGCGAGAGCCCCTCTTCAGCCGCCACAGGATGGGGTCCGCGGAAGCCCTCTCCTTCTTTGGCTGCCGCAGGATGGAGCCATGGGCCAGACAACCTGAGCAATGCGAGGCAGATTTTGCTAATTGTCGTTATATGTTCCATTCATTATTTATGATGAATCTTTTGTCCCATTAACCCTAGACACTGATGTTAGGAGCAAGGGCAACTGAGTGGACTATATTTATTCATCCACTGACTTCCGATGTGTCACTGTGTCCTCTTACCTATCCTTGACAGCTACAAGCCAACCATATCCTTCATGGCCAGGTTGCATTGTCGACAGTGGTTTTTTTTAATGATTACTGATTTAAACAGATTAACAATTTGAGTGCTGGTGTGTAGAATTTACTCTTCATGTCTCCTTTGCTGACCATTGCATGGAGAACATTTTGTATTTTGTGAGACACTTTGCCCTTTAATGGGACTTTTTGACATGTACAATATAACATTACATACCACTGGTCTTCTGTATTTATCTATTTTGTTTTCTGATCTGATAGCCCATGTTCCTTCTGTATTATTGGTGATGGGAGATTTAAGTGGGGTTTTTTTTTTAATGATCTGGCAGTTTCCTCCTGCTCCTGTGGCTTTTCATTACATTTGGAGCAAGCTTCTATTGAGCTACGATGCCACGAGCCTTCATTCACAACGACCTGAATATCCATTTGCCTTTTTTTTTTTTTTTGTTATCTACCCATTTAGCCCTGCTGTCCTTGGCCAGGTGCTCTCTCTGGGAATTTGGTGTGCATGCATTCTGAGTCTGGCCAGTAGATGTCACCATTGTGCAGAGCTGAGACTTCCCCCACCTCCCAGCGGGCTGGGAACGCTATCGTTGCAGCATCCCCGACCTTGACCGGCCCAGGTCTGGGGCAGGCGGCTGGCTGAGGGGGCTATTGACTGAGGAGGAGGGGATAGTAGATGATTGTGTGTGTGTGTGTGTGTGTGTGTGTGTTTGGGAAGGGAGAGGGGGCTGTTTTTCTTGTTTTTAGAAGGTGATTGTATTTGGTTGTTAGAGTTTTGTACACTGCTTTGGGCAGCTTTAACTCGGGAAGAGAGTAAATAAATAATAATTGAAATGAACTGAAGTTGGCTCTTCTGCAAGGCACTGCCACTGAGCTGCCGGGCTGAGCCAGACTTTTAATTGTTAAATCTTTCATTGCAGGCGAGCTAGCGGACTTACCTTTCTTCCGCATCACCTTTTCCCTTGAAACAGCGGCAAATGATGTTCCAGAAGCTTAGAGGACGTGTCCTGTTAGTCCTTCTCTCTTCTCTAGGTCCTGTATGTGTCACAGATACAATGCTCACAATCTGGTATTGTTGTGTACCGCTCTTACAATCTAAGGTCGATGTATTTGCCAGAAATTGTGAAAAATCTTTATCTGCGAACAATTACTGTGCTCGCCCTCCCCCCTACCCCTGGTATCCCCTGGTTCATTCATCTCCCTCCAGTAACCTAAACTTTAAAATCTGACATTCCTCTCTACCCAGGTCCTCTCCTCTGGCACCTATGGCTAGTGCAAGGGTGTTGGATGCTCTAGGAGAATTTTAAAGCCCCAGCCCTCTACACACACACACACACACACACACACACACACACACACATACACACACACACACATGTACACACACATACACACACACACACGTACACACACACACACATACACACACACACACATGTACACACACACACACGTACACACACACACACATACACACTTACTTCAAAATTATGCATTTACAATAACAGATTTTACATTCAGAGCACAGACTTCTAAGATAAAATATCCCTCACAGCAATCTGTATATTATGTTTACATGCACTGCTGTGGCACCAAGCAGAAAACTCTGCAAAAATACCCATATGGTATTAGGCCTAGTGTAACACATGTTGGATGTGGGCTTGACCCGCAGAAAGCCATGCGTAAATAATTACAATATAGTAAACCTCCTATACCAAATCAGCACTAACTGCCAGCATTCAAACAATAATAATCTTACCTATGAAAAAGTAATGCTGCGATTTATGGCACCAGGTCCTAAAATGCCAATACATCTCCTGTTAGGAAAACAGAGCAAGCTATAGATCCCTGCCGGGAAACTACTCACTAGCAGACTACCTCACCTTGATCACACCTGCAGAACATAGACAGACCCTCCTCAAATAAAGAATAAAGAGACCATAAGGTATAAACAGAAATGTGCAAAGAAAGAACTGGAAACCACAACAAGCCAGACTGAATACAGTGCAACAATGTAAAAACCATATTAATATTAAAAATAAATATTTCAAGACAGAAGAATAAAAATCCAATAATTAAAAATGCATATAATTGATTTTTTAATTTTCCAAACACCAGTAAAATATTTCAAAACAGCAGACACATCAAATAACACCAAATAATTTAAACTATTAAGGATTTTTAAAAAACCCTCCCACTCTCCTGGGAAATTTACATTTCCAGTCATCCTGAGATTGTTGTGGATTAGTGGGTGTGGGAAGGCACACAAACTTTCTCCTCTCTCTCATAAATTCACACACACTTTCTCTGATATATGTTCATGCTCACACACTCCTACGTCTCTCAGATGCACACAGTCCCTCTCTCCCACATGCATGTGCACAGACACATACATGCTCCTTCTTACACATATGCTCACACACACTGACACACGCTCTCTCTTGCTCCTTCTGTCTCACACACACACACACACACACATGCTCTCGCTCTCTCTCTCTCTCTCACACACACACACATACACACACATGCTCTCGCTCTCTCTCACACACACACACACACACTCACACACACACATGCCCTCTCTCTCACACACGCACACACACACATGCTCTCTCACACACACATGAGCCCCTACTTCTTTTCTTCCACATGCTCCCCCAGCAGCCTTGAGCCCACCTCTTCACTTTGGTCTCCATCGAGTCAGGACCGCAAGATGGTCTCCACTCCACTTTGGTTGCTGGTGGGATGGGGGCACCGGGCAGCCCACAGTCTCACTACCTCAGCTCTTGCTCCCCTTTCCTTCACTATCTTGGCTCTTTCCCCCACTTTCCCCCCTTCTTCCCTCTCTCCCTCTAGATGTTCTCCCTCTTCTCACACGGCCCCAGTTCTTTCCCCATCCCTGTCTCTCTAGAGATTCTTCTCCCTCTTCTCCCCCCCCTTAGGGAGTCACTCTCTCAGCTTTTTCTCCCTTCTCACCCTCTTTCCTCATTACCTTAGCTTTTCCCGCTCTCCCTTCCTCTAGAGGCTCTTCTTGCCCTCTCCTGCTCTTTCCTCCCCTCTTCTCACCCTTTGCTATGCTTTCCCCAATGTCTTATTTTTCCTACTTTCTTCCCCAGTCACTCCCCGCCTCTTCCCCTTCCCAGGCTCTTCTTCCTTGTCAAAATGGAGCGGAGGCCGCGGGGCTGCCTGGCAGAATCCAACCCACCGGCAGGCTTAGTAGAGAAAAAGCTCCAGGCTGCCCACGACACAGAAGAGCCTAAGGGAGGCTTGTCTGCTCAGATGTGGCATCGGATTGGGCAAGGGCAACCTAACTCCTGCCCGATCCAATGTAGCAACATGTGGATCCCCTGTGTGAGCCAGCAGCAGCATCTCCTGCTGCTGTGAGGCCAGGCTTGCTAGAGGAGCAGTGAGATTTTGCAGCTCCCACTGCAAGACCAGTCCCGCAACAGTAGAAGACGGCATCACTGAAATGCTGCTGCCAGCATGCACAGGGATCCACGTGTTGCTACATCAGTTCAGGTGGGGGTTTGGGTTACCCCCGCCCAATTCGATGCCTATATCTGAGCACGCAAGCCTCCTTAGGGTCTCCTGTGCTGTGGGCGGCCCAGAGTCTTTTCACTACTTTGGTTGCCAGCAGGGTGGATTCTGCCAGACAGCCCCACAGCCTCCGCTACATTTTGTATGCTGGTGTCCCCAGGCTGCCGCCCCCGAGGAGCTGCCACCCTGTGCAAGTGCACGGCTTGCACAGTGGGTTACGCCGGTCCTGGGATAGCTACAGGAACTCTCAGCAACAAATTACTGGATAAGAATAGAGGACAACTGACCGTGAAGGATCCAAACCCCAGGATCACTAAACAGGATCGTACAGATACAATACCTTTTATCTTTAAGTCTTCTTTTATAGAAATAAAATATTAAATTGAAATAAAACCATAGCATTGAGCATTTATTATAAGTGAATCTTCTATTTATATATTTACAAAGGGTGAATATTGCTATGGGTATTTGTATGTACATTTGTACATTTCAATATCTGATTCTTCATCCTGGAAAGGTGGGTGATGTTGTACCCCCACTGCTGCACTCTTCCCCATGACACATGGAATTTCTTTCCAAATATCCATAGAGATGCCACAGTGCACTTTGTTTCCTGCAGGACTTCTATCCTGCTTGTTTCTATGCCACCCTTAACATATAGTGCCACCCTTCCACCAGTTCGCTCTGTCCTCTGCCATATTAATATAATTTGTACCCTAGGATCACAGTGTCCCATTGGCTGTCCTCCTTCCATCAGGCAGTTCTTGTGTTTCAATATTCATTCCAACTCTCCAGTCTTAATTTTTAGACATATGGCATTTGTGTGCAGACAATTTAGAGTATGTTTTGTTTTTTTTTTTTATTCACAACCTGCTTATTAGTGGTTGATACAGGCAATCTTAAATCCCTCATATTTGTCAGTTCTTTATTTAATTCCACCTAGACTACAACTTCTTTATCAAGATATTCTAACTTTCCTGTTATTCCAGTATCCTTAGATATCTTTCTCTGAACTATGCATTCCTGAACAACTATTGGCTTTCCCATATCAAAATAGGCTCTTCTTTCCGCAAAATATTCTGCATTTCCTAACAAATCTAAAGCCCTCTTCCCTACACCATTGTCTCATCCACATTGAGACTCCGGAGCTCAACTTGATTTGGGGTCCTATACATGGAATGGGAAGCATGTCAGAAAATGCATCCCTGACGGTTTTAGATTTCAGTTGCCTACCTAAAGGTCTAAATTTTGCATCCAAAACTCCTATACCTTCCTAGGTTGCTGGCACCCACATACATCATCAGCTGGCTCCTCCCCAGCACTTTCTGCAGTCTTTTCTAGGTGACACTGGAGGTCTGCTACCAGGCAGGTAAACTATTTAGTGAGCCTCATGCCCACCAGCTACCCAACTATTTATATTCCTAATAATCAAATCACCAACTGTAATGGCAGTTCTAAGTATTTCCTCCTAGGCACGTGCCCCTAAGACACATTCTCAGTGCAAGAGATAATGCATTATCTGGAGAGCAGGTCCTAGCTATATCACCACACCAAGGTGATGCTTTCCTTCCAGGTGACCTTGATCCTCCAAAGAAGCACAGGGGCTGCCAAATTGGAAGAGGCACCACTCTACTATGCCCATGCAAGTCTTCTCTGTCTAGTCTGTCTGCCTCAGGTCCTCCCGATCTGCCATTCTAGCCCCTAGAGATCATACCCATTCTCTGAGAGCCAAGAGCTCTTTGTATCAGCTGTACACGAACAACCTTTCATCTACAGGTGCTGCAGATAATTATACATGTGGTACTCAAAGACAGGATAGCCTCCATCCCACTGCTGGACTGTTGTCCGCATCTTAATGTTGTTGAATTTTAAAGTTATTTAGCATTGTATAAGAAGTGTAGATGCTTAATCCAATTTAGAATACTGTAATAAATTTAAGGGATTTTATTTTAATCTGTTTGTCAGTGACTTGCAATAGGACTATTCAGTTTCAAAGGTCAGGGTTAACTTCTCACTTGTTAATGTAAATCCCTAATTGACTCTTGGGAAAAATTGAACACCATTGATTACTTCTCCAGAAAACAGCTCTCACACCTTCCGACATCAAAATAATTAATTTTCTCAGCTTGTTACACACAAAGAGTAACTTTAACCCTCTCCTTTTCTTAACTCACTTTATAGAAACGCAGAATAAACTTTAACCCTCTGTTACTTTTGCAACTTCAAACACACACTGTCCCTAGCAAACCAATACTCACAAGTCCTGCTGATAACACCAGTAGATGCTGCTTCTGATATTAGTATTCCCTCAGGGTTGAGAGGTTCCCCCTGTCAGTGATGGGCCCTGCTAATTTCACCCTATATGTCAGTATGTTGGAACACTAGATGGCGTGGGAAGCCCTCTGCAGAACTACGAGGGATTGTATCTCATCCTCATCGAACCAGGAAAGAGGGTTCAAACTTTATACCACAGATAAGATCAGCACTAGGACACTATTGGATCGATACTGTAAAACGCCCGCTCTCCCGGTGCACGCACCGGCCCTTTGCCAGTGCGAGCAATCCAGTATGCAAATTAGGCGACGCGGTGCAAACGAGGAAAAGGAGGCGCTAGGGACACTAGCGCGTCCCTAGCGCCTCCTTTTGGCCTGGAGCAGTGGCTGTCAGCGGGTTTGACAGCCGACGCTCAATTTTGCCGGCGTCGGTTCTCGAGCCCGCTGACAGCCACGGGCTCGGAAACCGGACGCCGGCAAAATTGAGCGTCCGGTTTTCGGCCCGACAGCCGCGGGCCGAATTCAAATTTTTTTATTTTTTTTTTTACTTTTTTTTACTTTTGGGGGCCTCCGACTTAATATCGCTATGATATTAAGTCGGAGGGTGCACAGAAAAGCAGTTTTTACTGCTGTTCTGTGCACTTTCCTGGCGCCGGAAGAAATTAGCACCGACCTTTGGGTCGGCGCTAATTTCTTACAGTAAAATGTGCGGCTTGGCTGCACATTTTACTTACTGGATCCCGCGCGCATACCTAATTGGGCCATCAACATGCATTTGCATGTTGAGGGCGCTATTAGGTAGAGATGTGAATCGTGTCCTCGATCGTCTTAACGATCGATTTCGGCTGGGAGGGGGAGGGAATCGTATTGTTGCCATTTGTGTGTGTAAAGTATCGTCATAATCGTTAAAATCGTGAGCCGGCACACTAAAACCCCCTAAAACCCACCCCCGACCCTTTAAATTAAATCCCCCACCCAAATGCATTAAATTACCTGGGAGTCCTCCCTAGCGGCGGTCCGTGGCTAAATCGGGGGAAGGGGGAGAGCACGAAAACCGGCACACTAGATCATGAGGTCTTCAGCCGGCGCCATTTTTCAAAATGGCCGCCGCAAAATGGCGGCGGCCATAGACGAAAATGATTCGACGCAAGAGGTCGTTCCGGACCCCCGCTGGACTTTTGGCAAGTCTTGTGGGGGTCAGGAGGCCCCCCCAAGCTGGCCAAAAGTTCCTGGGGGTCCAGCGGGGGTCAAGGAGCGATTTCCTGCCGCGAATCGTTTTCCGTACGGAAAATGGCGCCGGCAGGAGATCGACTGCAGGAGGTCGTTCAGCGAGGTCCGGAACCCTCTGAGGAGTGCTGACACACTACACCGGGCTCTGATACTGGGAATGGTGTGTTAGTGAGAGAGAAGCTCCCTGCCTCTGAGGAGTGCTGACACACTACACCGGGCTCTGATACTGGGATTGGCGTGTTAGTGAGAGAGAAGCTCCCTGCCTCTGAGGAGTGCTGACACACTACACCGGGCTCTGATACTGGGAATGATGTGTTAGTGAGAGAGAAGCTCCCTGCCTCTGAGGAGTGCTGACACACTACACCGGGCTCTGATACTGGGAATGATGTGTTAGTGAGAGAGAAGCTCCCTGCCTCTGAGGAGTGCTGACACTACACCGGGCTCTGACACTGGGAATGATGTGTTAGTGAGAGAGAAGCTCCCTGCCTCTGAGGAGTGCTGACACTACACCGGGCTCTGATACTGGGAATGATGTGTTAGTGAGAGAGAAGCTCCCTGCCTCTGAGGAGTGCTGACACTACATCGGGCTCTGATACTGGGAATGATGTGTTAGTGAGAGAGAAGCTCCCTGCCTCTGAGGAGTGCTGACACTACACCGGGCTCTGATACTGGGATTGGCGTGTTAGTGAGAGAAGCTCCCTGCCTCTGAGGAGTGCTGACACACTACACCGGGCTCTGACACTGGGAATGGTGTGTTAGTGAGAGAGAAGCTCCCTGCCTCTGAGGAGTGCTGACACACTACACCGGGCTCTGTTACTGGGAATGATGTGTTAGTGAGAGAGAAGCTCCCTGCCTCTGAGGAGTGCTGACACTACACCGGGCTCTGACACTGGGAATGATGTGTTAGTGAGAGAGAAGCTCCCTGCCTCTGAGGAGTGCTGACACACTACACCGGGCTCTGATACTGGGAATGGTGTGTTAGTGAGAGAGAAGCTCCCTGCCTCTGAGGAGTGCTGACACTACACCGGGCTCTGATACTGGGAATGGTGTGTTAGTGAGAGAGAAGCTCCCTGCCTCTGAGGAGTGCTGACACACTACACCGGGCTCTGATACTGGGAATGGCGTGTTAGTGAGAGAGAAGCTCCCTGCCTCTGAGGAGTGCTGACACACTACACCGGGCTCTGACACTGGGAATGATGTGTTAGTGAGAGAGAAGCTCCCTGCCTCTGAGGAGTGCTGACACACTACACCGGGCTCTGACACTGGGAATGGTGTGTTAGTGAGAGAGAAGCTCCCTGCCTCTGAGGAGTGCTGACACACTACACCGGGCTCTGACACTGGGAATGGTGTGTTAGTGAGAGAGAAGCTCCCTGCCTCTGAGGAGTGCTGACACACTACACCGGGCTCTGATACTGGGAATGATGTGTTAGTGAGAGAGAAGCTCCCTGCCTCTGAGGAGTGCTGACACACTACACCGGGCTCTGATACTGGGAATGGCGTGTTAGTGAGAGAGAAGCTCCCTGCCTCTGAGGAGTGCTGACACACTACACCGGGCTCTGACACTGGGAATGATGTGTTAGTGAGAGAGAAGCTCCCTGCCTCTGAGGAGTGCTGACACACTACACCGGGCTCTGACACTGGGAATGATGTGTTAGTGAGAGAGAAGCTCCCTGCCTCTGAGGAGTGCTGACACACTACACCGGGCTCTGATATTGGGAATGGTGGGTTAGTGAGAGAGAAGCTCCCTGCCTCTGAGGAGTGCTGACACACTACACCGGGCTCTGACACTGGGAATGGTGTGTTAGTGAGAGAGAAGCTCCCTGCCTCTGAGGAGTGCTGACTCACTACACCGGGCTCTGACACTGGGAATGATGTGTTAGTGAGAGAGAAGCTCCCTGCCTCTGAGGAGTGCTGACACACTACACCGGGCTCTGATACTGGGAATGGCGTGTTAGTGAGAGAGAAGCTCCCTGCCTCTGAGGAGTGCTGACACACTACACCGGGCTCTGACACTGGGAATGATGTGTTAGTGAGAGAGAAGCTCCCTGCCTCTGAGGAGTGCTGACACACTACACCGGGCTCTGACACTGGGAATGATGTGTTAGTGAGAGAGAAGCTCCCTGCCTCTGAGGAGTGCTGACACACTACACCAGGCTCTGACACTGGGAATGGTGTGTTAGTGAGAGAGAAGCTCCCTGCCTCTGAGGAGTGCTGACACACTACACCGGGCTCTGACACTGGGAATGATGTGTTAGTGAGAGAGAAGCTCCCTGCCTCTGAGGAGTGCTGACACACTACACCGGGCTCTGACACTGGGAATGATGTGTTAGTGAGAGAGAAGCTCCCTGCCTCTGAGGAGTGCTGACACACTACACCGGGCTCTGACACTGGGAATGGTGTGTTAGTGAGAGAGAAGCTCCCTGTCCTCTGAGGAGTGCTGACACACTACACCGGGCTCTGATACTGGGAATGGTTTGTTAGTGAGAGAGAAGCTCCCTGCCTCTGAGGAGTGCTGACACACTACACCGGGCTCTGATACTGGGAATGATGTGTTAGTGAGAGAGAAGCTCCCTGTCTCTGAGGAGTGCTGACACACTACACCGGGCTCTGATACTGGGAATGATGTGTTAGTGAGAGAAGAAGCTCCCTGTCCTCTGAGGAGTGCTGACACACTACACCGGGCTCTGACACTGGGAATGGCGTGTTAGTGAGAGAAGAAGCTCCCTGCCTCTGAGGAGTGCTGACACACTACACCGGGCTCTGACACTGAGAATGGCTGTGTTAGTGAGAGAGAAGCTCCCTGCCTCTGAGGAGTGCTGACACACTACACCGGGCTCTGACACTGAGAATGGATGTGTTAGTGAGAGAGAAGCTCCCTGCCTCTGAGGAGTGCTGACACTACACCGGGCTCTGATACTGGGAATGATGTGTTAGTGAGAGAGAAGCTCCCTGCCTCTGAGGAGTGCTGACACTACACCGGGCTCTGATACTGGGAATGATGTGTTAGTGAGAGAGAAGCTCCCTGCCTCTGAGGAGTGCTGAAACTACACCGGGCTCTGATACTGGGATTGGCATGTTAGTGAGAGAAGCTCCCTGCCTCTGAGGAGTGCTGAAACTACACCGGGCTCTGATACTGGGATTGGCTGTTAGTGAGAGAGAAGCTCCCTGCCTCTGAGGAGTGCTGACACACTACACCGGGCTCTGATACTGGGAATGGATGTGTTAGTGAGAGAGAAGCTCCCTGCCTCTGAGGAGTGCTGACACACTACAACCGGGCTCTGATACTGGGAATGATGTGTTAGTGAGAGAGAACCTCCCTGCCTCTGAGGAGTGCTGACACACTACACCGGGCTCTGATACTGGGAATGGCGTGTTAGTGAGAGAGAACCTCTCTGCCTCTGGGGTGTGTTGACTCACTACACCAGGCTATGATACTGGGAATAGCGTGTTAGTGAGAGAGAAACTCCCTGCCTCTGAGGAGTGCTGACACACTACACCGGGCTCTGATACTGGGAATGGCGTGTTAGTGAGAGAGAAGCTCCCTGCCTCTGAGGAGTGCTGACACACTACACCGGGCTCTGATACTGGGAATGATGTGTTAGTGAGAGAGAAGCTCCCTGCCTCTGAGGAGTGCTGACACACTACACCGGGCTCTGATACTGGGAATGATGTGTTAGTGAGAGAGAAGCTCCCTGCCTCTGAGGAGTGCTGACACACTACACCGGGCTCTGATACTGGGAATGGTGTGTTAGTGAGAGAGAAGATCCCTGCCTCTGAGGAGTGCTGACACACTACACCGGGCTCTGATACTGGGAATGGCGTGTTAATGAGAGAGAACCTCCCTGCCTCTGGGTGTGTTGACTCACTACACCAGGCTATGATACTGGGAATAGCGTCTTAGTGAGAGAGAATCTCCCTGCCTCTGAGGAGTGCTGACACACTACACCGGGCTCTGATACTGGGAATGGTGTGTTAGTGAGAGAGAAGCTCCCTGCCTCTGAGGAGTGCTGACACACTACACCGGGCTCTGACACTGGGAATGATGTGTTAGTGAGAGAGAAGCTCCCTGCCTCTGAGGAGTGCTGACACACTACACCGGGCTCTGACACTGGGAATGATGTGTTAGTGAGAGAGAAGCTCCCTGCCTCTGAGGAGTGCTGACACACTACACCGAGCTCTGACACTGGGAATGGTGTGTTAGTGAGAGAGAAGCTCCCTGTCTCTGAGGAGTGCTGACACACTACACCGGGCTCTGATACTGGGAATGGTTTGTTAGTGAGAGAGAAGCTCCCTGCCTCTGAGGAGTGCTGACACACTACACCGGGCTCTGATACTGGGAATGATGTGTTAGTGAGAGAGAAGCTCCCTGTCTCTGAGGAGTGCTGACACACTACACCGGGCTCTGATACTGGGAATGGCGTGTTAGTGAGAAAGAAGCTCCCTGCCTCTGAGGAGTGCTGACACACTACACCGGGCTCTGACACTGGGAATGGCGTGTTAGTGAGAGAGAAGCTCCCTGCCTCTGAGGAGTGCTGACACACTACACCGGGCTCTGACACTGGGAATGGTGTGTTAGTGAGAGAGAAGCTCCCTGCCTCTGAGGAGTGCTGACACACTACACCGGGCTCTGACACTGGGAATGATGTGTTAGTGAGAGAGAAGCTCCCTGCCTCTGAGGAGTGCTGACACACTACACCGGGCTCTGACACTGGGAATGGTGTGTTAGTGAGAGAGAAGCTCCCTGCCTCTGAGGAGTGCTGACACACTACACCGGGCTCTGATACTGGGAATGATGTGTTAGTGAGAGAGAAGCTCCCTGTCTCTGAGGAGTGCTGACACACTACACCGGGCTCTGATACTGGGAATGATGTGTTAGTGAGAGAGAAGCTCCCTGCCTCTGAGGAGTGCTGACACACACCGGGCTCTGACACTGGGAATGGCGTGTTAGTGAGAGAGAAGCTCCCTGCCTCTGAGGAGTGCTGACACACTACACCGGGCTCTGACACTGGGAATGGCGTGTTAGTGAGAGAGAAGCTCCCTGCCTCTGAGGAGTGCTGACACACTACACCGGGCTCTGACACTGGGAATGGCGTGTTAGTGAGAGAGAAGCTCCCTGCCTCTGAGGAGTGCTGACACACTACACCGGGCTCTGACACTGGGAATGGCGTGTTAGTGAGAGAGAAGCTCCCTGCCTCTCAGGAGTGCTGACACACTACACCGGGCTCTGACACTGGGAATGGCGTGTTAGTGAGAGAGAAGCTCCCTGCCTCTCAGGAGTGCTGACACACTACACCGGGCTCTGACACTGGGAATGGTGTGTTAGTGAGAGAGAAGCTCCCTGCCTCTGAGGAGTGCTGACACACTACACCGGGCTCTGACACTGGGAATGGTGTCTTAGTGAGAGAGAAGCTCCCTGCCTCTGAGGTGTGCTGACACACTACACCGGGCTCTGATACTGGGAATGGCGTGTTAGTGAGAGAGAACCTCTCTGCCTCTGGGTGTGTTGACTCACTACACCAGGCTATGATACTGGGAATAGCGTGTTAGTGAGAGAGAAACTCCCTGCCTCTGAGGAGTGCTGACACACTACACCGGGCTCTGATACTGGGAATGGCGTGTTAGTGAGAGAGAAGCTCCCTGCCTCTGAGGAGTGCTGACACACTACACCGGGCTCTGATACTGGGAATGATGTGTTAGTGAGAGAGAAGCTCCCTGCCTCTGAGGAGTGCTGACACACTACACCGGGCTCTGATACTGGGAATGATGTGTTAGTGAGAGAGAAGCTCCCTGCCTCTGAGGAGTGCTGACACACTACACCGGGCTCTGATACTGGGAATGGTGTGTTAGTGAGAGAGAAGATCCCTGCCTCTGAGGAGTGCTGACACACTACACCGGGCTCTGATACTGGGAATGGCGTGTTAATGAGAGAGAAGCTCCCTGCCTCTGAGGAGTGCTGACACACTACACCGGGCTCTGATACTGGGAATGATGTGTTAGTGAGAGAGAAGCTCCCTGCCTCTGAGGAGTGCTGACACACTACACCGGGCTCTGATACTGGGAATGATGTGTTAGTGAGAGAGAAGCTCCCTGCCTCTGAGGAGTGCTGACACACTACACCGGGCTCTGATACTGGGAATGATGTGTTAGTGAGAGAGAAGCTCCCTGCCTCTGAGGAGTGCTGACACACTACACCGGGCTCTGATACTGGGAATGATGTGTTAGTGAGAGAGAAGCTCCCTGCCTCTGAGGAGTGCTGACACACTACACCGGGCTCTGATACTGGGAATGGTGTGTTAGTGAGAGAGAAGCTCCCTGCCTCTGAGGAGTGCTGACACACTACACCGGGCTCTGATACTGGGAATGGTGTGTTAGTGAGAGAGAAGCTCCCTGCCTCTGAGGAGTGCTGACACACTACACCGGGCTCTGATACTGGGAATGGTGTGTTAGTGAGAGAGAAGCTCCCTGCCTCTGAGGAGTGCTGACACACTACACCGGGCTCTGTTACTGGGAATGGTGTGTTAGTGAGAGAGAAGCTCCCTGCCTCTGAGGAGTGCTGACACACTACACCGGGCTCTGCCACTGGGAATGGTGTGTTAGTGAGAGAAGCTCCCTGCCTCTGAGGAGTGCTGACACACTACACCGGGCTCTGACACTGGGAATGATGTGTTAGTGAGAGAGAAGCTCCCTGCCTCTGAGGAGTGCTGACACACTACACCGGGCTCTGACACTGGGAATGATGTGTTAGTGAGAGAGAAGCTCCCTGCCTCTGAGGAGTGCTGACACACTACACCGGGCTCTGATACTGGGAATGGTGTGTTAGTGAGAGAGAAGCTCCCTGCCTCTGAGGAGTGCTGACACACTACACCGGGCTCTGACACTGGGAATGGTGTGTTAGTGAGAGAGAAGCTCCCTGCCTCTGAGGAGTGCTGACACACTACACCGGGCTCTGACACTGGGAATGGTGTGTTAGTGAGAGAGAAGCTCCCTGCCTCTGAGGAGTGCTGACACTACACCGGGCTCTGTTACTGGGAATGATGTGTTAGTGAGAGAGAAGCTCCCTGCCTCTGAGGAGTGCTGACACACTACACTGGGCTCTGTTACTGGGAATGATGTGTTAGTGAGAGAGAAGCTCCCTGCCTCTGAGGAGTGCTGACACTACACCGGGCTCTGACACTGGGAATGATGTGTTAGTGAGAGAGAAGCTCCCTGCCTCTGAGGAGTGCTGACACACTACACCGGGCTCTGATACTGGGAATGGTGTGTTAGTGAGAGAGAAGCTCCCTGCCTCTGAGGAGTGCTGACACACTACACCGGGCTCTGACACTGGGAATGGTGTGTTAGTGAGAGAGAAGCTCCCTGCCTCTGAGGAGTGCTGACACTACACCGGGCTCTGTTACTGGGAATGATGTGTTAGTGAGAGAGAAGCTCCCTGCCTCTGAGGAGTGCTGACACACTACACCGGGCTCTGTTACTGGGAATGATGTGTTAGTGAGAGAGAAGCTCCCTGCCTCTGAGGAGTGCTGACACTACACCGGGCTCTGACACTGGGAATGATGTGTTAGTGAGAGAGAAGCTCCCTGCCTCTGAGGAGTGCTGACACACTACACCGGGCTCTGATACTGGGAATGGTGTGTTAGTGAGAGAGAAGCTCCCTGCCTCTGAGGAGTGCTGACACTACACCGGGCTCTGATACTGGGAATGGTGTGTTAGTGAGAGAGAAGCTCCCTGCCTCTGAGGAGTGCTGACACACTACACCGGGCTCTGATACTGGGAATGGCGTGTTAGTGAGAGAGAAGCTCCCTGCCTCTGAGGAGTGCTGACACACTACACCGGGCTCTGACACTGGGAATGATGTGTTAGTGAGAGAGAAGCTCCCTGCCTCTGAGGAGTGCTGACACACTACACCGGGCTCTGACACTGGGAATGGTGTGTTAGTGAGAGAGAAGCTCCCTGCCTCTGAGGAGTGCTGACACACTACACCGGGCTCTGACACTGGGAATGGTGTGTTAGTGAGAGAGAAGCTCCCTGCCTCTGAGGAGTGCTGACACACTACACCGGGCTCTGATACTGGGAATGATGTGTTAGTGAGAGAGAAGCTCCCTGCCTCTGAGGAGTGCTGACACACTACACCGGGCTCTGATACTGGGAATGATGTGTTAGTGAGAGAGAAGCTCCCTGCCTCTGAGGAGTGCTGACACACTACACCGGGCTCTGATACTGGGAATGGTGTGTTAGTGAGAGAGAAGCTCCCTGCCTCTGAGGAGTGCTGACACACTACACCGGGCTCTGACACTGGGAATGGTGTGTTAGTGAGAGAGAAGCTCCCTGCCTCTGAGGAGTGCTGACACACTACACCGGGCTCTGATACTGGGAATGGTGTGTTAGTGAGAGAGAAGCTCCCTGCCTCTGAGGAGTGCTGACACACTACACCGGGCTCTGTTACTGGGAATGGTGTGTTAGTGAGAGAGAAGCTCCCTGCCTCTGAGGAGTGCTGACACACTACACCGGGCTCTGCCACTGGGAATGGTGTGTTAGTGAGAGAAGCTCCCTGCCTCTGAGGAGTGCTGACACACTACACCGGGCTCTGACACTGGGAATGATGTGTTAGTGAGAGAGAAGCTCCCTGCCTCTGAGGAGTGCTGACACACTACACCGGGCTCTGACACTGGGAATGATGTGTTAGTGAGAGAGAAGCTCCCTGCCTCTGAGGAGTGCTGACACACTACACCGGGCTCTGATACTGGGAATGGTGTGTTAGTGAGAGAGAAGCTCCCTGCCTCTGAGGAGTGCTGACACACTACACCGGGCTCTGACACTGGGAATGGTGTGTTAGTGAGAGAGAAGCTCCCTGCCTCTGAGGAGTGCTGACACACTACACCGGGCTCTGACACTGGGAATGGTGTGTTAGTGAGAGAGAAGCTCCCTGCCTCTGAGGAGTGCTGACACTACACCGGGCTCTGTTACTGGGAATGATGTGTTAGTGAGAGAGAAGCTCCCTGCCTCTGAGGAGTGCTGACACACTACACTGGGCTCTGTTACTGGGAATGATGTGTTAGTGAGAGAGAAGCTCCCTGCCTCTGAGGAGTGCTGACACTACACCGGGCTCTGACACTGGGAATGATGTGTTAGTGAGAGAGAAGCTCCCTGCCTCTGAGGAGTGCTGACACACTACACCGGGCTCTGATACTGGGAATGGTGTGTTAGTGAGAGAGAAGCTCCCTGCCTCTGAGGAGTGCTGACACACTACACCGGGCTCTGACACTGGGAATGGTGTGTTAGTGAGAGAGAAGCTCCCTGCCTCTGAGGAGTGCTGACACTACACCGGGCTCTGTTACTGGGAATGATGTGTTAGTGAGAGAGAAGCTCCCTGCCTCTGAGGAGTGCTGACACACTACACCGGGCTCTGTTACTGGGAATGATGTGTTAGTGAGAGAGAAGCTCCCTGCCTCTGAGGAGTGCTGACACTACACCGGGCTCTGACACTGGGAATGATGTGTTAGTGAGAGAGAAGCTCCCTGCCTCTGAGGAGTGCTGACACACTACACCGGGCTCTGATACTGGGAATGGTGTGTTAGTGAGAGAGAAGCTCCCTGCCTCTGAGGAGTGCTGACACTACACCGGGCTCTGATACTGGGAATGGTGTGTTAGTGAGAGAGAAGCTCCCTGCCTCTGAGGAGTGCTGACACACTACACCGGGCTCTGATACTGGGAATGGCGTGTTAGTGAGAGAGAAGCTCCCTGCCTCTGAGGAGTGCTGACACACTACACCGGGCTCTGACACTGGGAATGATGTGTTAGTGAGAGAGAAGCTCCCTGCCTCTGAGGAGTGCTGACACACTACACCGGGCTCTGACACTGGGAATGGTGTGTTAGTGAGAGAGAAGCTCCCTGCCTCTGAGGAGTGCTGACACACTACACCGGGCTCTGACACTGGGAATGGTGTGTTAGTGAGAGAGAAGCTCCCTGCCTCTGAGGAGTGCTGACACACTACACCGGGCTCTGATACTGGGAATGATATGTTAGTGAGAGAGAAGCTCCCTGCCTCTGAGGAGTGCTGACACACTACACCGGGCTCTGATACTGGGAATGGCGTGTTAGTGAGAGAGAAGCTCCCTGCCTCTGAGGAGTGCTGACACACTACACCGGGCTCTGACACTGGGAATGATGTGTTAGTGAGAGAGAAGCTCCCTGCCTCTGAGGAGTGCTGACACACTACACCGGGCTCTGACACTGGGAATGATGTGTTAGTGAGAGAGAAGCTCCCTGCCTCTGAGGAGTGCTGACACACTACACCGGGCTCTGATATTGGGAATGGTGGGTTATTGAGAGAGAAGCTCCCTGCCTCTGAGGAGTGCTGACACACTACACCGGGCTCTGACACTGGGAATGGTGTGTTAGTGAGAGAGAAGCTCCCTGCCTCTGAGGAGTGCTGACACACTACACCGGGCTCTGATACTGGGAATGGCGTGTTAGTGAGAGAGAAGCTCCCTGCCTCTGAGGAGTGCTGACACACTACACCGGGCTCTGACACTGGGAATGGTGTGTTAGTGAGAGAGAAGCTCCCTGCCTCTGAGGAGTGCTGACACACTACACCGGGCTCTGACACTGGGAATGATGTGTTAGTGAGAGAGAAGCTCCCTGCCTCTGAGGAGTGCTGACACACTACACCGGGCTCTGACACTGGGAATGATGTGTTAGTGAGAGAGAAGCTCCCTGCCTCTGAGGAGTGCTGACACACTACACCGAGCTCTGACACTGGGAATGGTGTGTTAGTGAGAGAGAAGCTCCCTGTCTCTGAGGAGTGCTGACACACTACACCGGGCTCTGATACTGGGAATGGTTTGTTAGTGAGAGAGAAGCTCCCTGCCTCTGAGGAGTGCTGACACACTACACCGGGCTCTGATACTGGGAATGATGTGTTAGTGAGAGAGAAGCTCCCTGTCTCTGAGGAGTGCTGACACACTACACCGGGCTCTGATACTGGGAATGGCGTGTTAGTGAGAAAGAAGCTCCCTGCCTCTGAGGAGTGCTGACACACTACACCGGGCTCTGACACTGGGAATGGCGTGTTAGTGAGAGAGAAGCTCCCTGCCTCTGAGGAGTGCTGACACACTACACCGGGCTCTGACACTGGGAATGGCGTGTTAGTGAGACAGAAGCTCCCTGCCTCTGAGGAGTGCTGACACACTACACCGGGCTCTGACACTGGGAATGATGTGTTAGTGAGAGAGAAGCTCCCTGCCTCTGAGGAGTGCTGACACACTACACCGGGCTCTGACACTGGGAATGGTGTGTTAGTGAGAGAGAAGCTCCCTGCCTCTGAGGAGTGCTGACACACTACACCGGGCTCTGATACTGGGAATGATGTGTTAGTGAGAGAGAAGCTCCCTGTCTCTGAGGAGTGCTGACACACTACACCGGGCTCTGATACTGGGAATGATGTGTTAGTGAGAGAGAAGCTCCCTGCCTCTGAGGAGTGCTGACACACACCGGGCTCTGACACTGGGAATGGCGTGTTAGTGAGAGAGAAGCTCCCTGCCTCTGAGGAGTGCTGACACACTACACCGGGCTCTGACACTGGGAATGGCGTGTTAGTGAGAGAGAAGCTCCCTGCCTCTGAGGAGTGCTGACACACTACACCGGGCTCTGACACTGGGAATGATGTGTTAGTGAGAGAGAAGCTCCCTGCCTCTGAGGAGTGCTGACACACTACACCGGGCTCTGACACTGGGAATGGTGTGTTAGTGAGAGAGAAGCTCCCTGCCTCTGAGGAGTGCTGACACACTACACCGGGCTCTGATACTGGGAATGATGTGTTAGTGAGAGAGAAGCTCCCTGCCTCTGAGGAGTGCTGACACACTACACCGGGCTCTGATACTGGGAATGATGTGTTAGTGAGAGAGAAGCTCCCTGCCTCTGAGGAGTGCTGACACACACCGGGCTCTGACACTGGGAATGGCGTGTTAGTGAGAGAGAAGCTCCCTGCCTCTGAGGAGTGCTGACACACTACACCGGGCTCTGACACTGGGAATGGCGTGTTAGTGAGAGAGAAGCTCCCTGCCTCTGAGGAGTGCTGACACACTACACCGGGCTCTGACACTGGGAATGGCGTGTTAGTGAGAGAGAAGCTCCCTGCCTCTCAGGAGTGCTGACACACTACACCGGGCTCTGACACTGGGAATGGCGTGTTAGTGAGAGAGAAGCTCCCTGCCTCTCAGGAGTGCTGACACACTACACCGGCCTCTGACACTGGGAATGGTGTGTTAGTGAGAGAGAAGCTCCCTGCCTCTGAGGAGTGCTGACACACTACACCGGGCTCTGACACTGGGAATGGTGTCTTAGTGAGAGAGAAGCTCCCTGCCTCTGAGGTGTGCTGACACACTACACCGGGCTCTGATACTGGGAATGGCGTGTTAGTGAGAGAGAAGCTCCCTGCCTCTGAGGAGTGCTGACACACTACATCGGGCTCTGATACTGGGAATGATGTGTTAGTGAGAGAGAAGCTCCCTGCCTCTGAGGAGTGCTGACACACTACACCGGGCTCTGACACTGGGAATGGTGTGTTAGTGAGAGAGAAGCTCCCTGTCTTTCAGGTGTGCAGTTATACCACATCAGTCCTGAAAACTAGGACTAGAAGGCAAAGTCAGGACTGGACTAAAATCTCCTGTGATTTGGATGGTGTTAGTTTGGTAGCAGGAATATTTGTCGCATCTTACCTTAGGTATTAGGCTTCACTCAGTCTTCCTGCTGATTCTCCTTTTCCCCTCCTTCATCCTGCAGCCAGTGTCCCCCGCAAATACTTTTTGGGGTAAGGGCTTCCTGACTACTGATTTGAGGAACAGCAAGCCCAGACCGCAAAAAGATCTGAGAGAGAGAAAAGAGGCGAGAGAAGAAGAGCTGCTCGGTCACTGTGAGAGGGTTTTCCCAGAATCGGACGCCATGCCCCTGTGGAAGGAAGAGAGAGGGAAGGCCGTTCAGCATGGAGTTTAGTGCTGCTGGGTAGGGCTTCCTGTGATGGTCGCTCCCTCGATTTACCGACGGGGGAGAAGGAGGCAAATCAGGCGCAAACCCAAGGAGGGATCAGGCGGAGGCGCGGGCCAGCCAGCAGGGAAGGCCTTAAGCAGGGGTGAACCCAGATGAATTGCCCCCACCCCCCCCCCCCCCATTCCCGATGTTGTGCTCCCTCCCCCTCAGTCCTGTAGTTAGGATGGGGAGGGCGCATTGAGAGGAGGAGGGGGTTTCGGTGGAGGGATGCCGCAGTGTGGGGAGGCAGCTATCCAATATCCAAGCTATATAGTTAAGATCCTGAGCGAGGAGCGAGACGCTGACTCGCCCCCATTGCCTGAAGATCTGGCAGCGCTGGGGGTGCAGCTGCTGCCAGACAGTGTGCTAAGGCCAGTGGGGGAGGGGACGTTTTAAGTTCTTGGGACTGACTCGGGCTCAGGATGTCACTCGTGTACATGTGTAATAAAGCTGCAATCCCTGTCAGACCGCGAATGTGCGTGTTATTTGTTTATTTATTATATTCACATACCGTCAATCCGTGACCAATCATAACATAATAAATAAAAAGTAAATAAAATGATAATAAACAGGCAGAATTCAATAAAATGTAAAATTACATTAGAATCGTTAAATACATTAAAAACAGTTAAACATAAAAAAAAAAACAAAGAACAACTAAATAATTATAAAAGTAATCAAACAATTCTAATTCAAAAGAAGGTAACAAAAAGTCAAAAGCCTCGATTGTTCATAATTCCAGCTCCATCATAGTTCTTAATCTGATAGCGTTTAGGCTAGTGCCTTATTTACCTCTCTGCTCTCATATGCCTGTTTAAAAAGCTGGGATTTCAGGTTTGGTTTTTTTTTTAATACTGAAAAATCTTTTTGCAATCTTAATTCAGCCAGAAGTGAGTTCCATAATTTGGGTCCAGCAATGGATATAGCTCTTTCTCTGGAAAGATGGTGGTGGGATGGAAAGGGGAGGTCGGGGAGTGGGAAAGGGTGATAAACAGAGAAGCGGGAAGCATACAGGTGCCAGAGTTATTAGGGACGTGCAGTTGTTTAAAAACGGCACTGTATGATTTATCTCAATCTGTTGTATTCTGCTTCTAGTTGATTGTAAATCAGGAAAAGGGGCTATAGAATTCAAATTAAGTGAAAATATATTTGTTGTTTTGTTTTGAATTTGAAATGACACAAAAAAAAATCACATTTTTGTCTTGTTTCAGCATT
Organism: Rhinatrema bivittatum; assembly: GCF_901001135.1. Taxonomy (NCBI): domain Eukaryota; kingdom Metazoa; phylum Chordata; class Amphibia; order Gymnophiona; family Rhinatrematidae; genus Rhinatrema; species Rhinatrema bivittatum. The sequence continues at coordinate 30,328,685 of NC_042623.1, read as the reverse complement.
TTAGCACATACTAAATTGTTTTACTGCGCTAAAACGCAGAACCGAAATATAAAAATACGTGCAAAAGAAAACTGAAATGAACTGCAAGTGAAATTTTTCCCTTGCAGACCCTTCCTGGGAAGCTATTTATAGCCTCAGCAATGCAACCACCTCTTGGACTCAAAAGGTTTTTCTGCCTGTTGGAGGCTTCAAATTGAAGGCCAGGGTTATCCCCTCCTGAGATCCTGAGGACCAGCAGCATTTCTCTACGAATCACAAAGGCAGTCTTGGAAGTTAGGTTTTTAAATTTCATTTTCCTTTTTCAATTTTTAGTCCAAAAACAGAAGAAGGGAATAAAAATGTCTTTGTTAGTAGCAGGCACCTAGCACAGCTTAGAGGTGGTAAAATGATTTTTAAGTATTACATATTTTAAAATTAACTGTACTAGAGTGAGATGCAATTTCTGCTTATTTAATTGTCAGAGCAAATTGCTTTTCTAGCTTTTACATATATAACATAGTAACCATTTTCTGATTAAAAAATTGTATTATATTTCTGAAACTTATCAGGTCATATCAGTTCTCCATAGTTACCTGCCAACCTCCATGATGACAGCAAGCCTCACCTTCATATCTCCATATGGATCATGAACCCTGTCCACTGATCTCCATAGTGAGCCCTGCCCACCAATCACCATGATAATTGTGATCCTTGCCAGCTGATCTCCCAATAACAACAAGCCCCACCTCCTGATCTCCATAATTACAACGAGCCTGATCCACAAATCTCCATAGTGATCATGATCCCTACCTGCTTATCTCCATAGTGACAGCGAGCCTGATCCACCATTCTCCATAGTGATCATGATCCCTGCCTGCTTATCTCCATAGTGACTGCGAGCTCTGTCTGCATATCTCCATAGTGACCACAAGCGCCGCTTGCTAATCTTCATTGAGACAGTAATCTCGGCCCAACAATCTCCATAGTGATAGTGAGCCATAATGACAGTGAGCCCCACTGGCTGATCTCCATGGCAATGGCATGCCTTGCCTGATGTCCATGGAGATCAGTAGATAGGACACACTGTTGCCATGGAGATTAGCACACAGGGTATGCTATTGCCATGGACTTCAGCAGACAGGTTATACTGTTGCCACGGAGATCAGCGGGTAGGATATACTATCACTACGGACATCAGCAGACAGGGTATGCTGTTGCCATGGAGATCAGCGGGTAGAATATGCTATCACTATGGACATCAGCAGACAGGGTATACTGTTGCCATGGAGATCAGCGGGTAGGATATGCTATCACTATGGACATCAGCAGACAGGGTATACTGTTGCCATGGAGATCAGCAGACAGGTCATGCTATTACCCTTGGGATGTTGCTGTTTACACAAAAAGGAAGATTGTTACTGGTTCTTGCTGCCTGACTGGTAAGTAGGGCTGAATAGTAATTTCCCAGAATAAATCTGCTTATATTCATTAGTCTACTGTTTCTATAACTGTATTCTATAAAATGTCATATCAGCACTGATGTCAACACTATGAAATGTCTAAATCCCCAAACTGAAGTTCATCATAACAAAGTCCCCATGTCACCTGCGCCTTGACCATCATAACATGGCATCTTCTTATCATGCTTCAGGAGAACCCAGGCTCCCGATCTGCAGGTGGGGACTCATGGGGGAGATGTAAGCAGTGCAGGTGAGAGGTTACAAAGAAGTTAAGCAAGATCGCTCATCATCTCCCAGCTTGGGAATGGTAGAGTTGGAAGTTTTGGGATAAGTTGGGCGTCAGGAGAGGAAAGGCATTGAGGTCTAAATAACATATCACAGCAGGGGTCAGGGTACCCAAGCCAGGAGGCAGTAGAGGGGGAATTTTCTTGCAGTGCTCCGAGGGGGAAAGGAGGGTCTTCCTGGGTCGTTCAACCTCCAAAGAGGGCAGTCCTCTATGAGATGGGAGACGCGGTGATTGTAGGCGGTGGGGAACACTTGTCAATGGTTGGTCATGGCATGGGCGTGACTGATTGGGGCAGTGGGGGATTGTCTCTAATTGCTGGCTAAGCCAGATGGCCAGAGGGGGGCAATTGCAGCTGTTTTCCACAGAAGGCCACCAGGTGGACTGTAGGCTGGGAACTGAATAGGCATTAGGACTTAAGAAGCATCGCTGGGAATTGCCCAAGTTTCACCCAGATACAGCAGGAGTTTATTCAGATTGCCAGGGTGCCAGAGACACAGCCAAAATACTTGGGTGCCCCGACTTCACTCAGCACTGCCCAGATCCTAATATCACTGCTATGCCTGGTGCTCACTTTCTGTATTTAATGAGCATGTGAAGTAGGGTCTTAGAGGCCAAGTCAGGTGGGAGGGGAAGTGGGAAGAGGCTGCTGATTCTCTAGCTTTCTGCTTTCCCTGCAGAGGGCTGACGGGAGCATTAGGTGGAAGGCCACTGTAAGTGAGCTCCGCATTTTTGAATGCAGGTACGAGGGGAAGAGACTCGGGTGAGGAATGGAGCTGGGCAGGTTTTTCTTGTGTGTTTCTGATTAATTTGGTGAAGGCAAGAACATGGGGATGTGCGTTGGCGCAGTAGGAGAGAGAGAGCCCTGGAGCATCAAGCAGGCAAGCTGTGAGTGACTTGAGGGGCGGGCAGGTGCCATGAGTGAGGTGAATGTCTGGGGAGGTGAAGATGGGAATGAATATTTGGGGGACAGATTGTATGACAGGATTAACAATTTGGGGAGATGGTGTGAGGAGGGGTAGAAGAGGAGGTGAATGTTGCAATCTACACTTATCTCAGAGTGAACAGACCTTAAAAATGTTCCCGCTATGGACAAAGGCAAGAGTAACTCGAAGTAGGGGTTTAGTATTTAGCTTTATTCAAAATTCTCAGAAAACAGATCTTAGTAATCTCAAGTTGAGGAAACACAAATAATTTTCATAAAAAAAATAAAATAAACTGTATATATGAATTGTTTAATAAAGCCGCGGCTGTGTTTATTTCCACTATCTATCTCTATGTAAAATTGTGTCTGTGTCATTATTTACAGTCATTTGACCAATGCTAGTGGGAAGGAACTAGGTTTGCCAACTGGATGTAGATTTTTCAGGACAGGTTGATCCAGTCCTGGTTTTACTTCATTGCATGCAGGGACTTGTAATTCTGGTGTCCCTATTGAAATCCCTAAGGAAAGCAGGATTTCAAGTCACTGCAGGTAATGGAGTGAAGCCAGGACTGGATGAGCCTTTCCTGAAAAAATCTGGAGCCAGTTGGTAACCCTAGTGAGAGCAGGAGGGATCACTAAGGCTGCCAGAGTTAACATGGTTTATAGTTATAGAAGCATTCACGTAATGCAAACCACAATCCATAATTACTTATCCCATAGGAAAAATGCCAGTCCACCACCCTTTTGTTTAAGATCCACATGTCTCCGGTCTGCAAATTATTGGCTGGACTCTCTATGGGAAACTGGTTGTATGCCAATGACATACAATTTTATATCCAGATGGGATGAAGCCTTAGCACTATTTTCTTGATATGTTTCGACCATGTGTCAATGGCTGACCTACAACAAGTTAGCCAGAAATGTCACTAAGACAGATATATTAGTCCTACAATGCAATATTCTACTCCACCTAATCAGTCCATTGTTACTGAGAACCTTAAAGTGCCAGTGGCTCCTGCTGTTAAATGTTTGGGCTTCCCTATTGATTCCGGTCTTACTTTTAAAAGTCAAATTAAATCAGTTGTCCGAGAAGGGTTTTTGAAATTACATGTCATACGTAATATTAAGCCACTACTATTTCCAGCTGATTTTCGGGTCATTGCACAAGCTTTGATATTGCCCCTACTCAACTACTGTAATGCAATGTGCATCAGTCTCTGTGCTTCATCCCTTAGAGCTTTCCAAATGTTGCAAAACACCACTGTCAGGTTGATTTCCGACCACTCAATGCGAGACCACATTTCTCCCGTGCTCAAGGAATTGTATTGGTTACCAGTTCACTCACGAGCCTTGTACAAGGTCCTATTGCCAGTCCACAATTTGCTTGCCCTGAATTCTTTTCTATGGGCCAATGTGCACCTGCAGGTTAACAACCCATGTTACGTTTTGCAATCTGCAGAGAGATTGTTACTGGATGTGCCCTCAATGCGTCAAGCCCGCTTAATGGACACTTGAGAGCGAGCCTATTCAGTACTTTCCCATGGGGCTGTGTCTTATAGATTGCATTAAGACGTTTAAAGGAATGCTTAAAACATACCTCTTCGAGCGTCCTTTTAATTGACAAATGTCAAGGCATCTGACGGGTTTCTGCTTATTATAAGGGATCCGCATAACATATCTGTTCGAGTGTGCTTTTAACTGATATGTTTCTTGCTATCTTATTGTTTATGATCTCAGTTTTGCTGATTTTATGTGCTTTTATGTTAATATTTATTGTTTTATCTGCTGTATTTTATTGCTCTTTATCGTTTTAATGTGTATGTTGCTTTGTTGTGAACTGCCTTGGGCCTAGGTATATGGTGGCATATAAATTTTAAATAAAGATAATGATTACCACCACATTCCAGACCTGACAATGATTGTATTTCAGCAGAAAAACTGCCCGCATCAGATGTCAAGTTAAAATCATCCCTCAGATGACAGAGATGTAAAGCTTTCAGCTATCCTTTCAACTCTCTGCCCCTCGATGTAGGCAGTTTTCCCCTCAAAACACAGCTGCAGTCGGATTTGGGTTGTGACCAAGCAAACTTTTCCAATTTCCTACAGCAAGCTTTTTGAAATAACCTTTTTGTCCCATGGGGTAATTTATTATTAATGTATTGATTTTATTGTTACATTTTTATTGTTTTTTATGTTTTGTTAATGTGACTTTTTTTTATCTCTAATTTATAATCTTCTTTTACAATTTTATTGCAAAAGGAGGAATAGAAACATATTACATAAAGAAATAAAATTATGAATTGTAAGCGCTACTGTGCATATGAGTAGCTTTTTTAGCAATTATGATACCCTTTTAATCTATGCTAAAATGAATTTCAGTTTGGGGGTATAACTGTTTATTTAAATTTCTAAATGTCTTGTTGTTCACTTTTTTAGAATTTGCCAGTGGGAGATCCTATTTTCACATCTCCTTTAATTGAATATTATGCAGTAAAAACAGAGTTTTCTCACTAGCAAAATGTAAATCCCAATAAGGGGTTATGAAAAAGTAATACATGGAGGTATTAAAAGTCCAGCCCCTGGTGTTAATCTTAAATTCTAGATACCACCATAATTACAGTGAAGAAATGTGAATATGAGAGATTAATAATTAAAGCACAGGACAGGGGACTATGGACAAGATGGTTCACAGCCAGCATAGAAAAGAACGACAGAACAGATAAATGCCGAGTCTGTAATGGCTACACATCTTGTCACTGGATGTCACATGCTGCTGTCAGAAGGACTTCATATGGAAAGGCATAATAAGGTGGCAGGGCTCATCCACTGGAAACCGTGTAAACATTAGAACGCCACAGTGCCAGAAAAGCACTGGGATCATGACCCTGAAAGAACTGGAGAGAATGAAGAAGCTTGCGATCAAGAGCTCCGTGCAGGAAAACAAGACATTGCAAATAAAGAAGAAAAGCACAGGGACAGCACTGCTCGCAGAAGCGTCTGTACCAAGCGAGAGAAAAGATCCTCAGGTACCAAATGATGGCAAATCAGAGGCCAAGGAAATGTGGCAGAAAGGTGGAGAGCTTGTCCCAAATGTGTTGGGCGCTACAGTCCCAACTAAGGACTTGCAAGCGCACCTTGATATGTTGCCTGTACAGATTACATCTTACGAGCTCCAGAAGGAAGATTTCATTGGCATCAACAGTGCATTTGAGGATTTGAGATCATATCCAGCACACCCTGACTTAGGGGTGAGATTCACGCCCGTCATGGCACGCGCGCTAGAAACTGACCCACTTGGAGACATGACCCCTCCCCGGGGAAAGAAATCTATTCTGATAATTGCGTGGGTACAGCATTATTTACCTGTCAGTTATCCTAAGCGAGGAGCAGCAGCGAAACCATGCAATACAGTACAGTGAAACGAGGAACCTTTCTTTCCACTTTTATGTTATTCTTCCCAGGATTTTATCAGTTATTACAACAAACAAAAACGGGAGAACTGCAGTGGAAAGAAACGAATCGTATTTTGCCACCGATTTTTCTCCCATTTTTCGGTCATTACAAAACACACTGATGAATTCCAAGGCAAAATAAAATGAAAGCTGAAAACAAAGATCCCTAAGTAAAACCACCGGCAAGAAATAAAAAGAATGAAAATATATAGGGTCAGGTGCTAACGTGCGCTGTTTTCTGCACACTGATGACTTTTTCGGGTGCTCTGTGTCTACCCATGCAAATGAGCTCTGTAGAAAAATAACGCCCAAAATGTTACTCTTAAAAATGTCCTAAAAAGGATCAACTACGGGCAAAATTCCATTTGCAGGCCTCATTTTGCAAAAACACCAGGAAAAAACCCAGAGTGAGGCGTAATTATCTATGCTGGAATAATTAACGAGCTGCTTTGCATTGCATCAACTCATTAACATTGGTTTAAATAAAATGTGCACAAGCTTAGACGTGAAATTGCACTATTTGCAACTGCGCAAAACTTCGCAATGGCGCTTTGTTTGCTGAAAGTCCAAATAGTTCTCAGTATTGCAAATAACACAGACTATTTTGGGATGCAGTGCACGCTGCGCCATTTGCAAAGTTTCTCACTTGTTAGCTCCTGGGCCTCATAATAAATAAATAAAATAAATACCAAACTAAGTATAAAAGCATTCCTGTTAAATATATGGTTCCCTCCTATCAAAGCCTAATGGATGTGGGACAGAGTTCTTTTTTCCCCATTTCTTTACATTTTTTTCTTTTTCCATTGTAGTTATGTAGAGCTCCTTTTTCATCTCTGATACCATAGATGTTTTTTTTGAAAGCATTGTTTTTGTTTTTGTAATCCAATCAAAATTAATAAATAAAATTAAAACAAATATATTTTCTGAAAGTCTCAGAGCAAAAGCTTGGGCCTAATTTAGTAGAAATTTGTTTTATTCATTATTATGAAGATGCAGCAAAGTCCAAAAGGAAACAACTCTAGCTGATGATGTAAGAAGCCATAAAATAACATTCCCCTCCCCTCTCCACTTCTGACCCAATCTTTCCATCCTTCTCCCAAAATACAGCAAAAGAGACAGAAGGAAATGTTTTGCAAAATAAGTAAGCTGGCACCCGCTTATATACTTCTGCCATAGTAATAATGCAGATCAACAACGTAAATAATACAACAATAAATCCTCATAACGAGAAATCATCAAGAACTTGACTTTTACTTCTATGAGGCAAATATAAGGAAGCCAAGTGTCCAAGAGTAATTTTCATCCTCTGGGATGCAAAGTCATCCGAGACATCTGTTCCATTTGTATTTTATTTCTCCCAAAGGTAATGGAAGGAGAGTCTGCCTGCCTCCAAAAGTGCAATATAACCACTTTGGCCATCAGCAGAACCTTTCGTATCCATATTCGTTGTGATAAAGAACGAAAGGAGTCCGACCTTACTTCTCCAAACAAAGCAGACACCTGGTTCCAGAAAACCTGAATTTTAGGACATGAACAAAAGGAATGCCCCAGACCTCCCATGCCCATGGATCATTTTATGCAAGTCTAAATATGCCTGTCTTTGAGAAATAAAGGCAGGATGTTATTAGAAAGTTTTGATATGCTGGTAAAGCAAGACATAAAGTCACTCGCCTACTTGGGCCTAATTTATAACACTTGTACATGTTGTAAATTAATTTATTTCTACCATTGTTTTCTAAGGACTTTTTCCTCATCTCTCTTTTCAATGTTCTCCAATTTCATTCTGTTTCTTCTGATTCCTAGTTCTGGTCCTCCATGCCAATTTTTCCATGCTGTATGCTTCCCTTCCATTTATCTCACAAATGTCCTCTCTCTCTCTCTCTCTCTCTCTCTCTCACACCTCTCATTTTATTCTCTGCCTCTTTTTCTTCCATCTTCATCTCTTCACGCCCCATCTCTCCTCTCACCCTCTCACCCTCTCACTCACCTCTACATCTCTCTCCTCTGCCATTGCTCATGCCCTTATCACTCCTCCATCTCTCCCTCCTCCTTCACTATTACTCTCACCTTACCTTCCTTCACAATCTCTCCTGCCAATGCTCACTTCTGCATCTCCTTCCTCCATCTGCCCTGCCATTGCTCACCCCTACGTCTCCCCTCACTGTTGACCACATCTCATCTTCCTTCACAGTCTCCTCTACCATTTCTCACCTCTGCATCTCCTTCTTCCATCTGCCCTGCCGTTGTTCACCCTTCCATTTCCCTCTACCTCCATGCCATCTATCGCCCCTCTACGGGGTCAGTGAAATGATATTAAGCACCCTAGGTGAACCTTCAGCTTTGCATCCACTCCATTAACTTTCAGACCCATAGGCCACTCCCTCCTGTGAGATCTTGATAATTAACAATCATGATGATCCTCCCAATCACTCCCAGAACAATCCTGTAAAAACACATAACTTATTTATCTATTTATTTCAAAATATTTATATGTTGCTCAATAACCGAAGCTCTGAGCAGCTTACAGGGAAAGCATTCATAAAAATGAAATGCACAAGTTACAACTGAGAACAAATCACAGCTCAAAGAAAAGACATAGTATGTCCTCGGAGCTCCGACTAACTCAGGTAGTATCAGAAAAAGCAAGCTGAAACAAACAACAGCTTTTAAATTATTTTACTCAAGTCGTTGGCCGCAAGGCCATTGGCAATGTGCTCCACAATTCGGGAGCAGCCACTGGACCTCTCATGGGTCTCTACAAGTCGCGCATTGCACGTTGAGGGAACCTCCAATAGTTGTCTTTGTGAGGACCTCAACGCTCTTGACGGATTGTGGATATGAAGCATGGAGTTCATCCATGGGAAAAAAAAGCCTCCATGCTAGTTATTTGGAAAACTAAGCAGGCCGCCTTATCTTGGACTCTCACATCGACAGGAAGCCAGTGCAGAACCCGTAACGTTGGCGAAATGTGTGCTCTCCTGTTAAGTCCTGTTATTAACCGGGCAGTGGACCTTTGGAGCGGCTGAAGGGTACGCAAAGCATATGCTGGCAGGCCAATGTGTAGAGCACTGCAATAGTCCAGGCAAGGGATAATCATAGCCTGGACCGCAAATTGAAAATCTTGAGCAGCTTTTTTCAAGGCCTTAACAGACGGATTAGATCACTGCAGCAATCTGAGATAACTGGACATAGGGCTAGCAATTTTCAAAAACCATTTACACAGGTAAATACTGATTTACCCAGGAAAAAGGTGTTTTTGAAAATTGCCCGCCTTAGAAGTACCTAAAACTACTTAGCATGCAAAGGGAAAGTATGAGCATGCCTTCCCTTTGAGAACTAGTGCAAAGCCCATGTACTCGAGATTTTGCACCAAATTTTACAATCTTGAGAATTGCCCCATACTTTTAAATATTAAATTTTGTTTTGTGTATATGTACTTAACATAAATATGTTGCTTCTATAAGCTGCATGTTCTAAAGCAACTAAGACCTCTCCTACACTTTCAAGATTATCGTTCTGTCCTCCAAGCCATACTATTTTCAAAATTGGACTACTGCAACACGCTACTGCTCGGCCTCCCCGCCTCCACAACTAAACCTCTACAGATGCTGCAAAATGCAGCAGCCAGGATCCTCACAAATTCTCGACACAAAGACCACATCACACCGATTCTAAAAAACCTACACTGGCTCCCCATCCACTATAGAATACAGTACAAGTCACTGACCATCATCCATAAAACCATCTATCATAATACCTCACTCCAACTAACAATCCCACTCGAACCCCATTCTTCTAACAGGCCGATTAGAGCTGCACACAAAGGAACTCTCCAGGCACCCCCGCATAAGTCAGTCATGCAGAAGTCTGTACAAAAACGAGCAATGTCCTCCGCGGGACCACAACTATGGAACACACTTCCCGCAGATCTTCGACAGGAACAATGCTTGCTCTCCTTTAGAAGGAAACTGAAAACCTGGCTATTCCCCAAGCCTACCCCTGATTGAAAAGAACTGTTTATGCTTGAACCACTTAGCCATCTATGCTAATCAATGGTGTATTATCTCGTTATACTCTTAGGAGAACTCTGTTTAACCTAATTTTTAACCTAATTCTTCCTCTTTCAATTGTCCTGTTGTGTAATCCCTGTTTATTGTAACTTTCTCTCTTCTGGTTATTGGTTTCCCTTGGTTATTCTGTAAACCGGTACGATAAGACATTGTCTTGAGCATCGGTATAGTAAAATAAATAAATAAATAAATAAATAAATAAATAAAATGTTTCCTCTTACTACTAACCACACAAAAACCTTCTTTTGTTACCTCACTAACAGTGACACAAACTCCTTCCATTACTAGGGCTAGGCCAGGCTTCCTGCTGCTCTTTGCCTCGGCAATGGATCGGTGAGTTTGCGATTCTTGCTGCTCTGCTCTAGTTGGTGCTGTTTTCTTGGTCCTCCCTGTTCTCCTCAGTTCCTGTTCCTGCCTTGTGTCCTTGTTGTGTGAGCCTTGTTATTGTCCTCTCTTTGTCTGGCCTTGACCCTCTGCCTGGTTCTGGCCTTGGATTCTGCTTAGTGCCTGCTCTGACCTCAGCTCCAAGGTAAGACTGTTAGTTTCTTCCACTAGAGGGTCACAAAAAAATCTAACACCCTAAGGATTACTTTGTTGGCAAGTCCAGTGCATGCAGCTGCTATTGGCCTAGCACAAGGTAGTTCAAGGAATTGAGGAAACCATAGAATGAGTGGATGAATAACATTGCATAAGAGGTCTGGAAGATTATTCCTTGGGAACCTGTCTATTCTCTCCATCTGCTAATGGCCATTGATATAGGAAGTCTGTATCTCCTACTCATTGCTGTGTCTCTCTACGTATCCAAGCCGGATTTTCTGTTTGACCTCTCTTCTACCCTCCAATCCCTTAGTCATGTAAAATCAGTATCAATGTGAAATAGCTACGGACAATCGCACATCCCATCAGCCTCCGGCTGCTAGACTACCTTTGTTAAATCCATTCCATTTTGAAGAGAGGTTGAGGGGTCTAGGACTGTGGATCAACAAGGAGTGAATGATTGATCTCCGCTGGGAGTTCTGGTGGCTGAGTGCGAGAGTAGCCCATCATCTTGGATGTCTTAGAAAACCGAGTCGTGGTTTTCCTACTGCCTGGGGTCCTATGAAGGGTAGGGTGCGCAGAGCTATGGTTTTGTTTAGTCAGTGAAGGGATTTCTACAGGATAGAGCTTGTGAGCATGGAGATGGGTAGGCAGGCTGCAGGCTATTAATCTGACATTGCATCTCTGTTGTAAGCAACATATTGCATGTATGTTCTATGGGACAAAGAGTGATTTTCTTATATATCTTGTACCCTAACACTTTCTTCACAGTCTGTACATACTCGATGAGCACAGGTAGCTGAAGAACTACTCGGGATTGAGAATGCAGGATCCCGGTAACAAAGAGGAGATGGCTGATAGAGACAATGGGGTACTCTCACTCCAACCCCCTCCTCCTCTTTGCCCTGTTAATCCTAAACCTCTATCACCAGTCCACCCCTTAATTCCACTGTGGTCCTGGTTACCCTTCACCCTATGTGTAGGGGAGAGGGCTATTGTAAAACTGAATTGGAAACCGCAAGAAGACAGACTCTGTATGTAGTGCAACAGTGGAAAAATAGAAACACCATCATCCCTAATAAAACAATAATAAAATCAAGAAATATAACCCAACAATCATAAAAGTAAAATTATACTAATAGAAAGAATATAGCTAGCTGACAAGCCAATAATTAAACTAGAATTTTTTTTAAGTTCTCTAAAACCAATAAAATATTTAAAAACAACAGATACATCAAAGCACAATCAACCATTAAAACTAATGGCTCCTATGTGTAAACCCCTAACCCTGGAGTGATTCTGGAGTCTTTCCTCTCCCAGCCACATAACTCTGTCCATTTACTTAGCTTCTCTCACTCTTTAGCCATTCAAGTACATGTCTCCTCCTCAAGTCGCAATCAGCACACTTACCTCTGCTTAGGGGGTGGGAACAGACCGGTGTGCATGGTCTCCAGGCCCATGGATGTGTTGCCTGGTGTTGTGCTGCATGGCCTTCTCTTGGCCTCCTTTGCTGTGGAATGAAGGGAGCAGCGCCAAATGCTGTCCGCACTCCTTTCTCTCTGCCTACCACATCCAAACCTGTCAGCGGCCCTCCATCATTTCCTATGAACACTTAACTCACAGACTGCCACCCAACCTCATGGTCTCTCTGACCCCATCGCTGGCACCTCATTGCACCTTTAATAGCCTGATTCTATTTTTCCTTCTCTCTCCCCTACACAACCCTTTGCCTCTCATATCCTTTCACGCACTTCCCCAACCCCTCCCCAACTCCCCAGATTCACTCTCCTGCCTTTTCCCTCTAACCAGACTGCTCACCAGCATCAGAGCCTGGAATGATAGGCCACACACCCAGGACTGGCAGAAGCTGTGTGTGTGTGTGTGTGTGTGTGTGTGTGTGTGGGGAGGGGGACAGGCAATCATCTGCTTACAAGTTTCATGCTAGTGCAGAATCATTGCCTTTGAGTGTCTGATTTAGTATCACCCTTCCCCTTCAGGTCCCAGCAATACAGGACGAGAGCCAGAGGAAGGGGAAGGGGGTGGGGCCTACAGAAGAACACCCTTTGTTTCTCTGCCTCTACAGCCTGAAAAGCGGGACTGGAATGGCATTCCTGCCCGTTCCCCCACAGAAGAAGCTTTGGTAGGAAGTAAGAAAAGGAGACGCACACACAAAATGGATAGAATAAGAATACATTTTTCAGTTACAAAGCACAAAAAGAACTATTTACAATAGCAAAAAAAAAAAAAATAGGACAGGGTGGGGCCAAACTAGGGATCAAAACTATTTACAAAAACGTAAAAAAGGGCCAAGGAAGTAGGGGGTCCAGGGACAGCAGGGGTCTGGTTGGTACATTCCCAGTCTCATAGCTATGAGCTGGACTGCCAAAATCAGGCACTGTAGTGCCTCACCCTGGCCGTCCATCACACCAACAAGACCCCCTCAGGATGCTTGCATCCCCCCTCATCCCCTCCACTATCATCTGCATCCCTGAGACATAGGCTCATCGCCTGGGGTGGATGCCTGGAGTGGATGCTCCAGGCGATGAGCCTGCTTCTGCAGCCAGGGCAGCAGGTGATGGTGGTGGAGGCAGAGGGTGATGCGGGCCTCTCTTGTCCAGCAATGGCTGGCAAGGCTCTGGTCCCAGCATCCCTACATTCCCAGGTCCGAAGAGGAAGGAGGTCCCACTGGGATGGGGAGAGGGTGCTGGGGCTCTAGTGGCCCGGGGTCTGCCCGGTGGAGGTGGAGCACCGCCACTCCTGGTGATTCTCCTGAAGGTGGGTGGGGTGGCGAAGAAGCATCCCGCTCCCCCCCCCCTAACAGTGCCTGCTGCACCGGGGTCAGGGGGGTGGGGTCTGGGCCTGGGTCCTCCTGCTGCTGCTGCTCCTCCTCCTCCAGCAATGATGTGTCATGTCATGTGCTCCCATTCTGTCAGAGGACATTCCTTTAGTTGGGGAGCTGTAAGGAAAAGCTCATAGTGTAGTAAATTTCAGGAATTCCACATTGAATTCATTTGGTAGCTATGGCGACAGCCATCATAAGGTCCAAGACTGCGCTAGGCAATATGGCAGAGAAACAGCTAAAGGCAAGAGAACCAAAGATGACGTACAGCTAGTGCAGCTAGGAAATATATAATCGTTAGATGCTAAAGTTTACTTTATGTAGTAATAAATAAAGTTGTTTACTGCTTAAATTTACCATTAGATCACTGAGGCAATACGTGAGCTCATGCACAGGTATTAGTTACAGGAATTTAATGAATATTGAAACAGAGAGGCAAATACTGACTGCTGATTTGTTAATTGCTTAATACAAATATCTTCTGATCATATATAATGTGTGAATTTTACCTGTGCCACTTCAGAAAAAGCTTAGGTTCTAGGTCTTTCACTGTAACCTGTTTCATCGGTTTCTATGCAATCTGATAGGAGTCATAAAAGAGGTAATTCCTAACTGCCTTCTGCCTTTCACTGGTTATCACAAATTGTACTTTTTACTTTTGCATAGAGTCTGGCAGAAATATATAAAGCCAATTTTGGGGCCTTCTGGGGAATTCCAAAAGGATTTTCCTTAGGGATTTTCCACAATAGCTATGGGGGCTATGACATCCTGTATGTGGTGGCTCATCCATAGAAAGATCCTTTGACATTCAAAAGACAAATTTCAGCTGGTTGTTGTTTGATGCTGCCTTATATGTGCAATGGGCACTAAGTTAATGACAGGGTTTGATGTGATGGGTGGTGATCTACATAGCAAAGCATCTAGGGCCAGGAAGCTGTACCTAATTGTGTTGGATAGGGCCCATGGAATTTGCATGTGAAGATATGTTAGAGTGGTTGGGAAGAGCCTGAAGGGTTACCAGCTAGGCCAGAGAGTACCTTCCAATGAACACCTCATGACATCGCTGCCTGTGACCCAGAGAACTTTCTAGATGTAAGTATGTGTGAATGATGATTTTTTTGAAGCTGAAAGCAGAAACAGGGCCATGTAGAGCAGTAGGGCCATAGTGGAAACAGGACCTATATGGACCATGTGAATATGGCCCTGATGGATAGAGAAAGAACTTACCCTGTCCTGCTGAGCCAGTAGCCGGTCCATCCACTTTGCTTGCGAAGACGCAACCACCAAGCTTTCTTCTTCAGGACCTTGATCTATAGAGAGGAATAGGATGACAAAGTTGAATGTGCAATATAACTGTTATTGTGACCTCCATAATGGTATGTCATCATGTATCCTGTTGATGTATGAAGTGAGTAGCATGGCTCTTTGAACTCCAATAATGTACATTGAAGTGATATGATGCAACCTGCACAGGAGGCCTCCATGAAGTGCCATAATACCCCAGGTCAGTATTAAGGTTGCTGTGCAGTGCAGCCAGTGGGAATAGCTGTTTCCATAGAGGAGCAGCTTTGTGGAGTACCAAGAACCATGCGACAAGCCCTAATCTGCGCCTTCTAAAAGGAAGCCCTTGGTTTGCAGACTGTAGGTCGCACCATGAAATAGATGTAATGTCCATGAGAAAGTGGTATCTCTTCATGACACCATTGTAATACTTGTAAATTATAGGTTTCTGTCCTTCCTTGTACATCTTGCCTACTCTTCCTGTAACAATGCATGACATCAGCAATAAGTACATTCATGCCATTAATGAAATGTACAACACTTACAGTATTCAGGAATAAATATATACTCTGGTGCTACATGTTGGCCATTTCTGGCACCTCTAGTGTCCATCCATGCACTATCGTACCTACCCCGACTACACACATTAGACTTACCCCATGTAGGTAGGAGTCAACCCTGTCAAGGGCCTGACGCACCGCGAGCCAGACCAGCTTGCTCCTCCTCAGGTTGCGCGACACTCCTGCAATGGGGAATAAGTCCCTCTCATATTCAACCACCAGGGATACCAAACGGGCAAGGTCCCTGTTGGTGAAGTTGGATTGCTGTGCTGGTGACGGCATCGTATAGTGTCCATGCCTAAGAAGAATAGGAAGTATCGCCCTCACGGAAGCTTGCACACATATGTACGCACATGTGCGTGAGCAAACAGCAAAGTAGAGTTGCACGTATTTTGTAAGGTGTGCGCACATTTGGGCACATGACACAAAATAGGCCCAACTACATGTGCGTGCCCATCTATGAGCACTCATCGGCGTGCTGTCGCATGTTTTAAAGTTACTGTCCCTGTGCGCATAAAGCTCAGCAAACATGGGCCTTTAACGTTTTCATTGAGCGATGGCTGAGACTCTCTTCCCAGGGACTATAAGGACTGCCTCCTCAGCATCCCCAGCTCCTGTCAGTCTGGCAGTTGATCCCAAGTCTTGCAAGAATTTACTGGGCTGGCCCCAAGTCAGATTTTTCAATTAGTTTTTTAGGCAAGGATATTACATGTAATGATAATGGGCACTGATATACCATTGTCTTTACAGTTCTGTCTTGGTGGGTATGGCTACAAAAGACTCCACCTTATGTGAGTTATGTCCCCTTCTTTCCCAAGAAATGGGCACCAAGATCTATCATACAAAAACAGAATACAAAAAGCTATACATTTTTATCTGAGGATGGAAACAGATTATTATAGGCAATGCCCCAAGGCTCCTACAATTCTGATTCTGTAGCTGCAGGAGAAGCCACATAGTTAGCCTGTTGCCACATCATTTACAACCTGCCACAAAATCAACAAACTTGTTCCCCCCTTGCTAATTCAGTCATCTGAAGGAAGCTACAGTGCTAGCAGGGATGATTCAACAGCCTTCTGTCTCAGCCCTGTAAGTAATCGCACTGTTTCATGCTCCAGCCTCTTCCCTCACCTCTCAGCAAGGGCGGAGCTATCATGAGACAGGATGAGGCAGCTGCCTTAGGCTGCAAAATTTGGGGAGCGGCAAAAAGTGCTCCCCCAAAGCACTCCTGCAGCAGTTGCCTCACTTTGCCATACATTTGATGCCTACATGCCCGTGGCTTGAAAAGCAGCATGGCAGTGGCCAAAAGAGAGGCCCAGTAGGCTAAAAGAGTGGCATGGCCACACCTAGAAGAGAGACTCAGTGAGCTCGTAGAGTGGCGTGGTTGCGGCGGAGCCTATTCCACCACAGCCAGAGGAGAGTCCCGGCCTGGCCATGGCTGAGTCCATTTCACTATGGCCAGAAGAGAGATCTAGCAGGGCCTGAAGAGCAAACTGGCTGTAGCAAAGCCTATCCTGCCATGGCTGGAAATGAGGCCCAGCAGGGCCTGAAGACGGAGTGGCCGTGGCCTGAGAAAGAGAAGGGGAGGCCCTGAGAACTTGTATGCACATGTTTGTGTGTGTGAGGGAGAGGGTATGAGTGAGAGCCTGTGTGCATATGTGTCGGTATGTAAGAGATGATACCTGGGTCTGTGTGAAAGAGAATGTATGGTGAAAGAGCTTGAATGAATGCATGTGTGAGTATGTGCATATGAGAGAGAGGGATTGTGTGAGACCCTATATACATGTATTTGAGAGAACCTGTATGCATGTGTGGGTATGTGAGAGAGCTGGTATGCATATATGTGTGTGAGAGAGAGAGAGTGCGAGCGAGAGCCTGTGTATGTGTGTGTATGTGAGAGAGAGGGTTTGAGTACCTGTGTCCATGTGAGACAGTGTGTGAATCTGTGTGCATGTGAGAGAGATGGTTTGTTTGAGAGCCTATGTGAATGTGATTGAGAGAGAGCTAGTGTACATGGGTGTATATGTGTGTGTGTGTGTGAGTGTGAGAGAGAGAAAGAGAGAGGGCAAGAGTGAGTGCCTGTATGAGAGTGTGCAAGTGAGGGAGCCTGTATCCATGTGTGAGAGCCTATGTGCATGTGTGTTGAGAAAGAGGGTATATGTGAGAGCCTGTGTGAATGTGTGTGTGTGTGAGGGAGAGAACCTGCGTATGTGAAAGAGAGGATGTGTGTGAATGAGAGAGGTAATTGTGTGTGTGTGTGTGTATGTGTGTCTGAAAGAAAAAGGATAAAGTTTGTACAGCCCCCCTCCACCAATCCACAGTATCTCAGGAAATAAAAAGATCCCAGGTATGGAGAGAGGGGAATGTATAAATTCTTATTAGTTTTAATGGTTGATTGTGCTTTGATGTGACCGTTGTTTTGAAATATTTTATTGGTTTTTGAGAACTATAAAAAAATGTAGTTTAATTATTGGTTTGCCAGTTGTTTTGAAAGATTTATTCTTTCTATTAGTATAATTTTACTAATATGATTGTGTTATATTTCTTGATTTTATCATTGTTTTAGTAGGGATGATGGTGTTTCTATTTTTCCATTGTTGCACTACATACAGAATCTGGCTTCTTGCAGTTTCCAATTCAGTTTTTGTCTGTATGTTTCTATTTATACTTTATGGTGTCATTATTCTGTATTTGATGAGGGTCCGCCTGGTTCTGCATGTGTGACTGAGGTGAGGTATCCTGCTAGCTCGTAATTTCTGTGTGGGGATCTATAGCAACCTGGCTTGTTCTGTTTTTCTAATAGGAGGAGCATTGGTGTTTTAAGGCCTGGGGTAATATTTGCAGTGTTGCGTTTTCATAGAAAGAATTGTTACTGTGTGAGTTCTGGCAGTTAATGCCATTTTTGTGTGGGAAATTTACAATATTCTAATTGTAATTCAGTTTACTTATGGCTTCTGAGGGCCAAGCCCCCGTTGAATGCCCTTTACAATAGGCTTCATACCATATGGGTTCCAAGTGTCTTTTTTGCCGGGTTTTCTGGTTGGCACCAAAGCAGTGTACGTAAAAATAATATATATGTTGTGATAGTTTTACCTCAGAACACATCAACATTTTTCATGTAAAAGCTGTTATTTGTTTTACTTAATTTTTATTAGATTTTATATTATTATATGAAATAAAACCAAGGCAAAGAAACATAAAAAGATAACAATAAATTGTCAAACACAAGTTTTAACAAGACAAATGAAACACAAGTCCCCATAAAGGAAAAAAAAAAGGGGGTCAAAGAAAAAGAAACATATTCTTATAAAGAAGAAAAAAAATATTTATTTATTGAAAATTGCTTATAGATGGCAGACTCCATAGACTGAAGTGGTTTACAGTGAAAACCTCCATAATAAAAACATACAATGAGAGCAAAACTAACCATAAAACAGCACATTAAAATAACATTCCATAGGAAAAATCAGGGGTGGAATCCTGCCTCCATCCGTCATCTTAACTTTCAGAAATGAATTCATGCAAGGCCTGTCTAAATAGCCAAGTTTTAAAATCTTTTTTAAACATTTTCCTGTCAGACACAAGCCGCAAGTTCTCGGAACAGTGCCCTGCCCGCCACTGAGATAAAAACTAGAATGCCATTATGGAGTTTTCCAAGCGAACCCACCAAACCCAGAGCACCTGAAACCAATTCTGTCTTATCGACCAAGAAGGTTTCCAAATGAAGGAGCTCCACCAAGGTACATTTGCTCCTCTGAAATGCCACCTCCCATTTACAAGGGAATGTCAAGAAAAAGGAAGCTCCTATTCCACGTGCACGTTGCTTAAGCTGCAGGAACAGCTTCCCCCTCACTTGAGTTTCCCTGGAAACGTCTGGGAATATTTGAATCTTCTGGCCGCAGAATAAACCATCTTTACATTTAAAATATTGATGAAATATTATTAAATCCTTATCAGAATCCTTCATCGGAGTAAGAAGCTGTCTTAGCATCAGGCATATAGTAACTACTAGCAAGCAAGACATTGTTTTCAGGTAGAAACTGCAAAAACCTCTGTTACACACTTTTTGAATAATTGTAATCCAGAAATAAATCTGGTTTTGTGAAAATTCAAGAAAAGCAAGCTCCTAGATCTCGTTTCATTTTTGAATGGTTCTTGTTTATAGTGCAAGCTCGCATCATCTTTAACTGCAGCCGCTGCACTAGATTGTGACACTGAAATTGCAGCTCTATGAGAAAGAACTTGAGACTTAGCCTTCTCAGTTCTTTGTTCTGATTCTGCAGGTTTAGAGGAGGCCCCAGAGGAGGACAAACGACGCTGAGAGAGAGTCTGAGCCAGAGAAATCTCTCAAGGACATCTGGAGGTTCCACTGAATTCTCAACAACATCAGTCCCAACCAAGGCCTGTGGAGGAAGAACGGGCTCAGGAATTCAAATCCGTGAAACCTCCAAATCTTCATGGTGAACTGGCACCAAGGTAGTGAGGCCTCAATTTTCAATTGACTGAGACATTGGGAAAATAGCTCCCAAGGGAGCTAGAGCTTCTTGTTCTTTATGCTGTGGGAATCCCAAAGCATCAGGATCACCCAAACTAACCACAGAGTTTTTCTCACCAATCTCAAATCACTAAACTTCAGATAATGGAGGTGGTGGTGGTGGTGGTGGTGGTGGTGGGGTGAAGATCTGGACTCACTGAGGTAGTCACAGAATCACCATTAAGATTTACCTGAAGGAAGGAACATGGGAGTCCATGGGTCCGCTCACTGGAGTAGATGCCATCCGAGAATTAATGATGTTCCCCTTCCTCTTCCTTTCCATTCCTTCTGGACAGAAAGGGCACTATGGAGTGCACCAGTGGCAGTGTGCTGTAGACCAGCTGGCTCTGTAGGCTCCAGTGATGCTTTTAGATGACGTTAGTGCTGCACGAAAGCAAAGGAAGCCTCTCAGTCCTCTCTCCTCCTGCCCTCAGGATGGCTGCAAAATCCTCCTCCAGTATAATTTTTAATTGTGTGTGGTGAAGGCTGGGAGGGGTCGAAAGGCTCTAAGGTTCACCTAGGGCACTGTCCTGGAGAGAGTGTTCCACACACAGACTCCCACCATTCACCCATCTTCCATTTCTCCAGGGAACAAATACTGGGGAATCTTGAGAAGCAGGTTGTCACGTTCCTGGGAGTGTGGCAGGGTTGCCAGCTTCCTAGAAACATTATCAATGGCACTCTATCCGCCACTCCTCTGGGAACTCTGACCCCTGTTTCCACCTTCTGCAGCATTTCAAATCACCAAAAGGGCCAGACTCCAAGAGGGACCTCCACTCTTGGTCTTCTCAATGATTTGACCCGTGCCGTGCCTTGGGGGTGGGTGGGAGCACCATCTCACCCCTCGTCTCAGACAGCAAATCCCCTTGAGTCGATCTTGCCTCCCAGGTAACTTGCAGGGAACATAAGGGGAGAGCTGAGACTGAGGCTGGAGCAGAGAAGAGCCAAGCCACTCTGTTTCCTACTCCAGTCCCTCCCCTCCTGTTGTTCCCCCTCCCCTCCTGTCTTGAAGGGAACAGGAGGGAAGGGATGACGTTGGAGTGGATAGAACAAGCGGTGATCCCTCAAAGATCTCTTTTTTTAAATCAAACTAAAGACATTTTATATATATATATTTTTTTTTAATTGAACTTATGGCAGTAACAACTAACCCATGATTATGCAACAAGACATTTCTGGTTAAATAACCAAACCGAGGTCATATCACAGTTCAGCATTTTTCAATTTAGAAGAACTCCTCCACCCACCACCCTTCTCAATACCAAAATAAAAACCTACATAAAGATCTAGAAAGAGCCCAATAAAACTAAATGGTTTAGAAAACAATTCTTCCAGGTAAAAATATGAATGGGTGATCATTATGAGCAACTGAGACCACTATACAATCTCAATTATTCACTGTCTAGCACTCCACCGAATGAATGGGTCCCATGCACACGTAAACAGTTGCGCAGAGCCATCAATTTCCCCATGTAAAATATACATTTCAAAGTCTTTTAACCACCAGAGGAATCCATGGTACTGTATCCTTCGTCCAATGAGCAGCAAGTTTGCATTTAGCCACAAAACCTAATTGAGCAATCATGCGTATAGTAGTCGAAAGTAGATCCTCAGAAAATATGGAGAGAAGTAGTAATTTTGGATCACAAGCAAGAATCTCTTCTATCAAATGTCTTATCTGATCCCAATACACTTGAACTTTATTACAGCTCCACCACAGATGATAAAAGGAACCAGACTGACCACATTGCCTCCAGCAAGCTTCCGATTTAAAAGGATACAATTTATGTAACTTTTCAGAGGTCCAATACCATCTCGTTAGGACTTTATAACTATTTTCTATAATCAACGTAGAAATGAAACTGTTTTGCAGCCCACCAAAAGGACCTATCCCAATGCCCCTCATCAATATTCTCTCCCGGATCCTTTTCCCAAAGAAGCTGAAATTTAACTTTACCCACCACCAAGGGGGATAATGGTGAATATATTTGTTAAAAAATTTTAAAACCCTTCCTGATAAACACATTTTTATAGATCACTTCTCCCATTTTGTTTTTGACCTTGGCAATCTGGTTCATTGTTTGTGACACTTCAATTTCCAGGTAAGTAATCTACTTGGTTGGTTTCCATATTCAAAATATGTCTGTTTAACCAAGTCCATCTTATAGTTACTTTCCTCAACAGACACCGCCTTATATTTAGCCTGTTCTGCTTCTAATCTTCTCAGCTACTTTAGGGTTACCAGACTGCTTATGTAGGTGCTCTAAACTTTTCATAGGCTTTTTTCGTTGTAGCCCATGAGATTAACTTACCATGGATGACAGCTTTCAAGCAGTCCCAGACTGACTGCACCTTAATATTCCCCGTGTCGTTGAGTTGAAAATATTCCCTAATAACCCCTTTAATATGTTTAATATCATCCAATAAAGAGTCATTCCACCACCAGCGAAAACAAAAAAACTGATTCTGCCAGTGTTGAGAGCATCGATGTTTACCACTGTTATTACAGTTGGCTCAACCTGAATCGTTCACAACTGAAATCGCCCCTCTTTATCTCTAATCGTATCCTTAATTATAAAATGTCTACGATTATGCAATAAAATTGCTACTTCCCATTGCCTGAGATCAATTGAATTAGAAGCAAAAACTATCTGGAAAAATTAATTATTTCACAGTAACTTTCATCCTTTTTCCTGAGACGGGTTTCCTGAATAAAAAATATCGCGGCTTCAGACTTCTTGGCTTCCTAAAAAACTAAATGGTACTTCTGAGGAGAATTAAGTCCCATCACCTTAAGGGTTGACACTTTAACCATCATCATCCTGGACAATTAAAGTACCAGATGTCATTCCTTCCACCCTCTTCTTAAACTTCAATAACCTCACACTCAACACACCCACTCGGACTCCCCCATTGTCTTTAGTTATTTCTGACTTTTCCCTTCCCACTTCTATAAAACTTCCCTCTTCGTCTTCCCCTTGCCTATTTCCAACTCCCCCCCACCCCCCAAAAAAAAAACCCATTTGGGTGTTATATCACCCTCCAGCACACCCATTTAGTAATTGGGTGGTGTAACAATCTCCCCAAGACAACCATATCATAACATTTATAATTCCAGCATGTCATCAAATTATTGCCTTCAAAACCCACACATGAAAACAAAATCTTATTTATGGCACATGCAAAAACAAGAGATATCAGCACTCATAGTATGAGAACACACAAAGTCACGTAATGAGATTCCATAAGTGTAACGTAAGACCAAACTGACTAAGTGATCTTATAAATTGTGGTCTGGTGGGAGTATCTCCATCAGAATTCCGGTGAAGTCTTCTGCCACCTCTGTTTTCTCTCTGCCATTTGGTGATCACTTTCCTTGGCAAAGGTTTAACCACTTTACTCGGTATCTTGCAAGCCTCCTCCAGGATGCGAATTTTGGAGGTTACACCACTAATTGTGAACGCGAGGCCAAATGGACACAGCCATTTATAGCGAATGTTACCCCCTCGAAGAACCTCAGTAACTGGTTTTAGCTCATGGCGTCTCTTCAATGTCATAGCAGATAGATCACGAAATTATTCAACTTTATTATTTTTCCAGGTAATCTCTCAGAGATCATGCCTTCTGCATAATTTCCTCTTTGACGTGAAAGTAATGGAGGCATGAGATAATGTCCCTAGGCCGGAAAGCATTAGCAGGACCCAAGCTCTGTCAGCATAATCAATTTCAATATTGGAGATAGCAGTCTCAGGCTCCCCATTTCTCAATATCGCTGTGCAAGGGGACGGTAAATTTTAAATAGCTGTGCGGGCATACATATACACACGTATGGTG
Organism: Rhinatrema bivittatum; assembly: GCF_901001135.1. NCBI lineage: Eukaryota > Metazoa > Chordata > Amphibia > Gymnophiona > Rhinatrematidae > Rhinatrema > Rhinatrema bivittatum. The sequence continues at coordinate 30,304,931 of NC_042623.1, read as the reverse complement.
GCTCGCACGAATGGAAGCAGCCGTTTTATAACATATGCACGTATATGTGTGTATGGTATAAAATTGGCTGTACATGCATACATGTATGTGCAATTTTGTATGGACGTGCGCTTGCAAATGCCGGCTCTACCATGTAAGTGGGGGGATGGTTTTAGATACATGGGCCGATGCAATTACCAGTTTCCTCAGTTCACCCAGATAAAGGTTCCCAACGTCCTACTCCCATTAATTACCCTTCCTCCCTTTTACCCTATTAGAACTGACCCTTCAAACCCTATGTTTAGCTCTGATGTTTTTATTTTAAAACTTATATGCCATCCATAGCACAAGTAAAGTTTCGTGGTGGGGACCCCGACGTGCATTTGGGCACGTAAATATTTATGCACACATTTCAAGTGATCTTCCCAGAATGCCCTTGTCCCGCCCAGGCTCTGCCCAGACCATGCCCTGCCCTTTTTAGCACTTTTTGATTGGTGTGCGTACCAGGAGATACATGCGTACTCGGGTGCTTCTTAAAACCTGCACGGCGTGCATTGGCCTGAGACACGCGCAGATCGCCTCATGTGCTTTAGTGCACATGGGGCTTGTAAAATTCACCTTACAGATTTCACCACCTGCTCGCAATCAATATATTGTTCTGACTCTGGAATGCCTTTGATCCTTATATTGCATCTCCAGGTTCGATTTCCAATATCCTCTGTCTTTTCTGGCAAGGTGAGATTTGTGTGCTGATTGTAAGTGTGTCACGATGCGGGCCTGTCATCTAAGTACTGATCATTCTCTGCCACTCGTTGCCCCATGTTGCAAATTTCTTTTTGCATCTCATTCACTGTCCCCGATATGTTACCTTTTAAGGCGGCCTTATCTGCCTTAAGATCATTAAAGCAGCGAAGCAGGTCCACTTTTTTAAGAGCACATAGCTCTTCAGCCAGCAAGTCCCTACCCACCATCCTGCCATCCTGTGCTGTGTGGTCTGACAAGCTAACGGCCTCGGTCTCCCTGGTGGTTTCTTTACAATGCCCATGAAGGAGAATCTCCTCAAATCCACCAGCTTTTTACGAGTGGCCGTGGCACGTTCGTCACCTATATCCACCCCTCAAGTAAGACAAAGCTCCTTGTGTGTGCTAAAAATCTGTTTTTTTTAAACAGAGCCCCCAGTGGGCTAAGTGCTCAGGCTGCCATTTTGGGTCGGTGACATCACAGCCTCAAACTAAAGACAGTTTTCAAATAATTCCTGTATTGAGTGATATCCTTTCAGAAAAATGTCATCTATATAAAAATGGTCTCACACCTATATAGGTGGCCAACCGTACACCACCTGGATGTATTTTGGAAGCCTGCAGTTGCTCCTGTCCCACAGCTGCAATAATTTCAATTAACAGCACGGCAAACTCTGCTGACTCTGTGCGCAGCTTCAGATTTAATAAGCTTTTGTACTCGGAAAGATGACAAGGACTTTCTCAAGAAAATATCAAAAGGATGGTTGCACTGTATTTCAAGCCAAAATAAAAGCTATAACTTTGTAACATGTCTTGATAAATAGTTGATTTTTGTGCATGGTACATTTGGTATTTGTATATAGTTTAAATGTTGTTTAAAAACAACATGAAACGTTTTCAATAAAAAATGAAAGACTAGTAGTCTCATACCAGAGAAATCACTCAAGTCACAATCTAATCAATATAGAAAAATATCTCATAATTTTATTACCCTGTAATAATAAATGAATTAGAACACCCTTTGCTAATAAGGATCTTTGTACATGTCTAACATTTTTAGCTCATTCATCATCAATAGTTCACCAAAAATATAATTACAGATCCTCTGTTACTCTAAAGGATTTTTTAAAATTGCAGTTGTAATTTATAATGTATTATTATTTATTTTATTTATCTAATGCAATGATGTTAATTTCATAATCTACACCCTGACAATGGTCCATGTTTCAAAATTCTCTTTTAAGAGAAGGCTATTTTGATTGCAGTGGGTAATCAAAGTAATGGAGGCACATAGCAGTGAAGCAATGCGGGGCATGAAAAAGTGGCAGCACGCCATTGGTTGATCCATTGCACAAGCAGATTTAAGCTCGCTGGGCCCAATATAAAAAGGTATCTTGTTATCCAGGTCTAACTTATTCAGATAACTTAGAAGGGATATTCGACAGCATAGCCGTGCTGCTGAATATAAACAGATATGTTCTAATTAGCCAGATAAGTTATATCTGGATAATGTTAGACCTGCTAGCATTTCTAACTTATTTGGTTAACTTAACCAGGTAAGGCTGAATATAGGCATATAGGGCCGGATTTTATAAATTAGCGCGAGTGTGTCCTTTTGTTCACGCACCAGGCGCGAACAAGAGTACGCGGGATTTTAATAGATACGCACGTAGCCGCGTGTATCCATTAAAATCCGGGGTCGGCGCGCGCAAGGCTGCCCAAAATCGGCAGCCTGCACGCGCCAAGCCGTGCAGCCTGCCTCCGTTCCCTCCGAGGCCGCTCCGAAATCGGAGCGGCCTCAGAGGGAACTTTCCTTCCACCCCTGCGCACCTTCCCTTCCCTTCCCCTACCTAACCCACCCCCCCGGCCCTATCTAAACCTCCCCCTACCTTTGTCGGCAAAGTTACGCCTGCTTCCAGCAGGCGTAACTTTGCGCGCGCCGGCTGGCTGCCCAGCTCCATGTTCCAATCCCGGGGCTGGTCCGGAGGCCACGGCCACGCCCCCGGAATGCCCCCGGGCCAAAACCACGCCCGCGGCGCCACCCCCTAAACGTCGCGTCACGTGCGCCACCCCCCCAAAACGCCGCATCACTCCGGGCACGCCCCCGACACGCCCCTCCATGCAAGCCCCGAGACTTACGTGCGTCCCGGGGCTTGAGCGTGCCGCCGAGCCTATGCAAAATAGGCTCGGCACGCGCAGGGGGGTTTGGGGTAGGTTTTCGGGGAGTACGCGCGTATCCTACGCACGTACCCCTTTGAAAATCTACCCGATAGAACATAGCTATGTTGCATTGGTGGACCCTTGGCTGAGATGAGGTTGGCGCTATCTGCAGAGGGAACCCTGACAGGTCCTTGTCAACAGCAGGTGGAACTGGTTGGTGCGGAGACCCAACTGGACCTTCACCAATACCAGCCCTCGTTCCCTGCAGGTTGAGCCCTTGGGTACCAGGACCGGCTGGACTTAGGCGTCGGTCTCTGGTGACATAGAATCCCACGGCGAGAGGCAAAGACAAAGTCGGGCAGGCCACAGTCGAGGCAGGCAGCGGTCAAGCAGAGGTCCGGGGGCATTCCAGAGGTTAGGGCAGGCTGAAGACAAGCGAAGATCCAATACATGTTCCGAGTTCAGAAGCCAGAAGTCAATCCAAGGGAGTGGAGACAGGAACACGGAGTCAGGAACAGGCAACCAGTAGCTCCAAAGGAGTTCAACCTGTTGCTGAGGCATCTGCAAGACTGAAATTATATAGGTCCCTGGTTCTGACGACATTGCAGTGGGCCAGCAGCATTTTCCCACCGCTGGCCCATTAAATGAGGGAGAGTGGTGTGCGCCTAGGGAGCAGGCCAGAGACCGCGTGCAGGACAGCGTCCCTGCCGCGGCGTGCCAGGGAACGCGGCGGGGCTGGAGTTGGAGGAGGGCTGCAGGAATTGTCGGCAATGATTCCCCGCTGCCACGAGGGAGACGAAAGAAGTCCCGTCTCGCCGGTAAGCAAAGTCGGCCGCCCAGACATGGGGTCGACTCAGTAACAGATAACCGGATAACTTGCCTTGCCTTGATCCGCCCATTGCTCTCTCCCACAATATCCGGCTATCTACTTAGCCCCATAAATTCTTATCCGGCTAAGTGGCTGCTGAACATAGCCAGATACTCAGCAGTTGCCACTTAGCCGATAAGCCACTATTTCTCTGGCTAAGTAGGGCCAAATTATTTATTTATTTAGACATTTTTCTATGCTGCTGCCTACGATGGCGCACAATGCGGTTCACAAAATTCATGAAAATGATATAGCAGCCTCCCCATGTTTGCTCTTCCTTTAGTCGCAATACAAAAAGAAAAAGTATCAAATTGATTTTCCATGAAGCAGACGCCACAGGAATTTGAAAACACGGACCTGTGTCAGGGTGTGGATTATAAAATTAAGATAAGTGCACTAGATCACACATTGTAAGTTCTAACTGAAATTCTAAAAAATCTTTTGGAGTAGCAGAGGACCTGTGATTATATTTTTGGTGGACTATTGATGGTGAATGCCCTGGAAAAGGTGGACACACCAGTTACATGTACAAATGTCCTTATTAACACAGGGTGTTCAAATTCATTTATTTGGGCAGGGTTACAAAATTATGAGAAATCTTTCTAGATTGATTCAATAAAAAAATTGACTCTTTTTGCATAGTGAGAGACTTTACACAACATTATGCAAATTTGCCACGATTGCCACAGAATTTTGAAAATCTGTCGCAGGAAACCAGGTGCCATGATTATAGGGCACCACAGAAATCAGAGTTTAAAAACATCAGTTTCCACCAAAAAACCTAACAGTAAAACAGTAGGCAAATAGTTCTCATCTCTCTATCAGTGGATTAACTGGCAGCTGAAGGTCACTTCTTAGGCAACATCTGTGGTCTCTCTTTGATCTAGAGGGCCTGCCACTGACAGGTCCCAGCAGTCCTCAGGGTCCTGAGGGTTTTGCCGCTGGCTGCACGTCCACTGAACGCAATGGAAGTGATTCCAGAGTCTGGAGCTGATCAAAGCTTTTCTGGATTGGATTCTGAGCTACCAAAACAACTCCTGTCCCCGATAAACCTACGGGATGGTGCAGACAGAGTCCCCCGGTCGCCAGGATCTAGTTAAAGTCTGATTTGCTTTTACACACAGTACAGGTATAGACGTGTAGTCTTAATTTCTCTAGGAAAAGCAGGACTACAGATTCATAGGTGCAGAGGGGCAAAACTCTGATAATCCTTTTTTTTTATCGGGGAATCAAATATTTCCAAAGGGCATACAAAGGAATTTGTTTCTGGGGCTTCTTCCTTTTACGCTCTGTCTCCTCCTGCTTGTCCCCAGGGGGAGGCTCTCCTTTTGAACCAGAGGTGGCGTGTTTACTCCTAGGTGTGAATCACTCTGTCAGTCTTTTGGGTGCTGTGCCGTGCCGTGCCGTGCTGTGCTGTGCCGTGCCGTGCTGTGCAGTGCTCTGTCAGTCTTTAGGGTGTCTGGCCGCCCTAGGCGGTGATGATGTCACATCGTCACGTGATCTCTCTTCTTTCTCTCTCTCCCCACCACGCAAACTGCACACTACAAACGGCCACAGCTCCTCAAATAAATACAAACCCCCTGTTACGCGTGCCATCCGCAGCAGACCCGCGGCACGGCCCCCTCACCTCTCTGCAGTAACTCCAGCACTGCATCTCTGGTGGCGGTGGACCGCCAGCTCCGTCCTCGGGCCTCCCCTGGTGCCTCCTGCTCAGTTGCAGTCCCTGGAGTTCCTGGTCCAGCCACCACGTCCATTGCTTAGCGATGGGTCTCTCTGTGTGGCCCGCGGAGAGACGCTCCTACTCGGTGCCGCACCCCTCCCTAGGCGCGCACGTGCGCATCGCTAATGCTTAAATAGGGCCCGTGGCGGGAACCAAGCCGCAGCCCCGGATGATGATGTCAGTGGAGCACCGATACTTAAGCCCAGGCTCCGTTCCATAGCTTTGCCTTTGGAACAGGTCTCCTCGCTGGTCGAGTACTCATTGCCTCCTGAGAGATTCTTTTCACTCCTATGTTCCTGTTCCTCGCTGTTCCTGGTTCCTGATTCCTTGCTCTTACGTTCCTGCTCTTCACCTTTCCTCGGATTGCCTACACGGACTTTGACTTTGCTTTACCTGACCACGCCGTCGACCCTCTCCAAGCCCGGACCTCTGCTTCGCCTGACCACACCGTTGCCTCTCTCCAGACCCAGACCTCTGCATTGCCTGACTTTGCCGTTGCCTCTCTCCAGACCCAAACCTCTGCATTGCCTGACTTTGCCGTTGCCTCTCTCCAGACCCAGACCTCTGCATTGCCTGACTACACGGTTGCCTCTCTCCAGACCCAGACCTCTGCTTTGCCTGACTACACGGTTGCCTCTCTCCAGACCCAGACCTCTGCATTGCCTGACTACACCGCTGCCTCTCTCCTGACCCAGACCTCTGCATTGCCTGACTACGCCGCTGCCTCTCTCCAGACCCAGACCTCTGCATTGCCTGACTACATCATTGCCTCTCTCCAGACTTAGAACTCAGCATTGTTTGACTACGCTTGACCCAGACCTCTGCATTGCCTGACTTTGCCGTTGCCTCTCTCCAGACCCAAACCTCTGCATTGCCTGACCACACCATTGCCTCTCTCCAGACCCAGACCTCTGCTTTGCCTGACTACACGGTTGCCTCTCTCCAGACCCAGACCTCTGCTTCGCCTGACTACACGGTTGCCTCTCTCCAGACCCAGACCTCTGCATTGCCTGACTACGCCGCTGCCTCTCTCCAGACCCAGACCTCTGCTTTGCCTGACTACACCGCTGCCTCTCTCCAGACCCAGACCTCTGCTTTGCCTGACTACACCATTGCCTCTCTCCAGACCCAGACCTCTGCTTTGCCTGACTACGCCGCTGCCTCTCTCCAGACCCAGACCTCTGCTTTGCCTGACTACACCATTGCCTCTCTCCAGACCCAGACCTCTGCTTTGCCTGACTACGCCGCTGCCTCTCTCCAGACCCAGACCTCTGCTTTGCCTGACTACGCCGCTGCCTCTCTCCAGACCCAGACCTCTGCATTGCCTGACTACACGGTTGCCTCTCTCCAGACCCAGACCTCTGCATTGCCTGACTACACGGTTGCCTCTCTCCAGACCCAGACCTCTGCTTTGCCTGACTACGCCGCTGCCTCTCTCCAGACCCAGACCTCTGCATTGCCTGACTACATCATTGCCTCTCTCCAGACTTAGAACTCAGCATTGTTTGACTACGCTTGACCCAGACCTCTGCATTGCCTGACTTTGCCGTTGCCTCTCTCCAGACCCAAACCTCTGCATTGCCTGACCACACCATTGCCTCTCTCCAGACCCAGACCTCTGCATTGCCTGACTACACGGTTGCCTCTCTCCAGACCCAGACCTCTGCATTGCCTGACTACACCGCTGCCTCTCTCCAGACCCAGACCTCTGCTTTGCCTGACTACGCCGCTGCCTCTCTCCAGACCCAGACCTCTGCATTGCCTGACTACATCATTGCCTCTCTCCAGACTTAGAACTCAGCATTGTTTGACTACGCTTGACCCAGACCTCTGCATTGCCTGACTTTGCCGTTGCCTCTCTCCAGACCCAAACCTCTGCATTGCCTGACCACACCATTGCCTCTTTCCAGACCCAGACCTCTGCATTGCCTGACTACACGGTTGCCTCTCTCCAGACCCAGACCTCTGCATTGCCTGACTACACCGCTGCCTCTCTCCAGACCCAGACCTCTGCTTTGCCTGACTACGCCGCTGCCTCTCTCCAGACCCAGACCTCTGCATTGCCTGACTACATCATTGCCTCTCTCCAGACTTAGAACTCAGCATTGTTTGACTACGCTTGACCCAGACCTCTGCATTGCCTGACTTTGCCGTTGCCTCTCTCCAGACCCAAACCTCTGCATTGCCTGACCACACCATTGCCTCTCTCCAGACCCAGACCTCTGCATTGCCTGACTACACGGTTGCCTCTCTCCAGACCCAGACCTCTGCATTGCCTGACTACACCGCTGCCTCTCTCCAGACCCAGACCTCTGCTTTGCCTGACTACGCCGCTGCCTCTCTCCAGACCCAGACCTCTGCATTGCCTGACTACATCATTGCCTCTCTCCAGACTTAGAACTCAGCATTGTTTGACTACGCTTGACCCAGACCTCTGCATTGCCTGACTTTGCCGTTGCCTCTCTCCAGACCCAAACCTCTGCATTGCCTGACCACACCATTGCCTCTCTCCAGACCCAGACCTCTGCATTGCCTGACTACACGGTTGCCTCTCTCCAGACCCAGACCTCTGCATTGCCTGACTACACCGCTGCCTCTCTCCAGACCCAGACCTCTGCTTTGCCTGACTACGCCGCTGCCTCTCTCCAGACCCAGACCTCTGCATTGCCTGACTACATCATTGCCTCTCTCCAGACTTAGAACTCAGCATTGTTTGACTACGCTTGACCCAGACCTCTGCATTGCCTGACTTTGCCGTTGCCTCTCTCCAGACCCAGACCTCTGCATTGCCTGACTACACCGCTGCCTCTCTCCAGACCCAGACCTCTGCATTGCCTGACTACACGGTTGCCTCTCTCCAGACCCAGACCTCTGCATTGCCTGACTACGCCGCTGCCTCTCTCCAGACCCAGACCTCTGCATTTCCTAACTACACCGCTGCCTCTCTCCAGACCCGGACCTCTGCATTGCCTGACTACGCCGCTGCCTCTCTGTTACAGAAAAGGAGTGCTGGGAGAATGATCCCATCTTGAGGGGATTGTGTGCTCTTGGGCCTCGGCTTGAACCCAGAAAACTCCAAGGCAGCACTGAGGCTAGGCGAGGCTTGTCCCAGCGTGGGTGGAGATGGACGGTCTGACCTTCTGCCGGACCTACATGCTTCCGGAGCCAACACATAGTATTGGTTATTGAACAGTCTTCCGACCGTTCCCAGCCCTTTCGGACTGCCTCAAGGAATGACTAGAAGCAGCAGGCCGGACTACGGACGAGGGTAGACGAAGGCTCTGGAACATAGAGACTCTAGACGTAGACAAGGAACTTGGAAGACTCAGGAACAAGGTTCAGGAACAAAGTCAAGTACTGGGTTGAGGCTGCCATGCAGCGCACCCTACACAGCCCACCGTAAATGGGCGGACCCAATGGGCTGGTCACAGACCACGCTAGAATTTGAAGCAGACTCTAGATGAGGTGTGGAATAGCTGAAACTGGAACATGGCGAAGATTCGGTAGAAGCCTGTACCAAGACGTGCCTTACACAGCCCATCCTAGGCTGGTCACGGACCACGCTGGAATGGCACAGGTTCAGTCAGAGTCTTAGGCATGGACGGAGCAGCCCCAAGAACATCCAAGGGCTGGAACGAGAGTCAGGACGGAGGACCAAGACAGAACTTGGCTTTAAACAGGAAACAGGACCAAGACGGAACTTGGCTTCAGGCAAGGATGACTCTCTGGAGACTTGAGCTGCGGACTAGAAGACAGGCAATGTACCATGAGCATGCCAGGAAAGGGTGGCATCAAGGAACCAGGGGTTCTGAAAGCAGAGGCATAGTCAGGCAAGGACAACGGACATCAGGAACATGGAAACATATCAAGACAAGACAGGGAGCTCCAAAGAAGAACGAAGGCCTGACGGAGCACTGGAAGGCAAGACATCCAGGAGCAAGTAACTCCAATGCAAGGCAAAGCAGAACTGAAAGAGAAGTCCTTTTATAGAGCAGGAAGCAGGCAACTCCCTGGGAGGAGTTTAGATGGGCCACACCCAGCTGGCCCTATAACTAAAGAGAAGAGCTGCGGGCCGACCCCTTAGGAAGAAGAGCGAGGCTCAAACCGGAAAGTTAAGGAGGAAGCAGAGCAGGTCTCAGGTAGGCCCAGATGGCAACGGTGGCCTCCCAGGCCATGGAGTAAAACCGGGATAGACTGTCCAGGCAAGGCCCCGGCTTCGGTGCAGCCTCCAGAGAAAAGGTGAGAGGCCTCTCGTGGCACAGCTACGAGAGGAATTGTAACACTTTCTCCAGACCCAGACCTCTGCATTGACTGACTATGTCGTTGCCTCTCTCCAGACTTAGACCTCAGCATTGTTTGACTACGCTTGACCTTCTCCGTGATCAGACCTCAGCCTTGCTTGCCACTGCTTCCAGATTGCCGCCAGCCCTGACTCAAGCCTGTTCCTCGACGCCTCTTCAGCTTACTTCCTGGACTTGGTCTATTCAGACTTCAGCCTGCTCTTGCTCGGGCGCCCTCTGTCTGCCTTCGTTCCTTTGGCGCCCAAGTCTCCAAGACACTACCTCATCCAGTGTAAGACTGTACTCATCTGTTGTCTCTGGGCTGATCTTGATCTCCCCATTGACTACATACAGAGGCCCACTAAAGTCCAGCTGGCCCTGGCACCCAAAGGCTCAACCCGCAGGGAACGAGGGCTGGTATTGGTGAAGCTCCAGCTGGCCTCTGTTCATCAGCCCACTCCGCCTGCCAACGGTGGGGATCCGTAGGTCCTTACCTACAGGTTGCGTCAACCCCACCTTGGCCCAAGGGTCCACCTCCGGCGCAAAACCCCCCAAAAAAGGAAAATGTCCCCAGCTCCTTGCCTCACCCGCGTCTCGTCCCTCCTGCACTCCTTTCAAAACTGCCACCCTTGCCAGCTACTCTGCCACACCGCCCACTTTCGGCACCCTAGGCCACCGCCTACTCCGCCTAATGCTTCCACTGGCCCTGGTGCTGTGATGATGTGCTGTAGTTGTGACAGGCTGGATGCATTTGTGGGTGTACAAAATAAATTTACAGATTCGTTTGGAAGCCAAATAAATGTCCAATCATCCAAAACGGGGGGAAGTTACAACTGTGGGTGGGTTTACTTCTGTGTAGGGGTTGCTGAGATCAGGTTCCTTGGGATTTACTAGCTTACCACTCTTGTCCTTGAGTGCATAAGCCTCCCAGATGACTGGGGAAAATCCTCCTCTAAGCAAGATTCCCTTTAAGCATGGAAAATCCTACCTGAGTCTCACTTTTCAGTCTCTGGTACTCAACCTGTGCCCCTGGTGAAGATCCTGTAGAGGGTCTCCTAAGATTTCTGCTTCTGTTAGCCTGACTCCTGTGTTTGGGACCTCCCAGGAGGACAGTTCTACACTTGAAAAAACCCAGGCTAATCACCCCCTTCAGTGAGAAGGGGGTGGCAGAAAACCTCCTCACCGCCAAATCGGGCAAAAAAACTCTCACAGTCCAAAACTCTCTGGAAGTGATGAGTCACTGCTGCACCTCAACTGCCGGGGAAGTGACTGGCTGGTCTTCTCGCCCCTGGCCGTTGGATATGGGACTTGTCCTTCGTCACACCGAACAAGGGTCTCACCCCAGCTACATTTGGAAAACTTGCCCAGCAGGAAAATAGAAAGTTCTTCTCTCAGACCTGAGGCAGACCCTAAACAGGCAAGGGGTTGATTTCTGAATTAAAAGAGGGAAAGGCAGATATGGGCCAAAGAATCGATAAAACAGATGTCCGAATAGATTCACATATGGAGGAGCTGAGGCGCATTCGTAAGGAGCAGGAGGCCACAAAGACGGAGATTGAGTTGCTCTCTGAAAAAACTGGAGGACCTCGAAAATCACTTATGCCGGAGCAATTTGTGATTTCAGGGCATCCCCGAGTCTCCAGAATATGTGAATTGTCCCGATGTGGTGGTCAGGCTTTGCCAATATTTATTTATTTCCAAAAACAGTTCTGACGGGAGCTCTCCACCCCAAATTCTAATCAATAGGGCACATCGCTCGCTAGGCCCCAAGAATGCCAACAAACCACATGATATTATAGCGTATTTTCATTCCTATGCTATTACGGAGCAGATCTTTAATATGGCTCGAAAACAAAGCACATGGCAGTGGGAGGGCCACGAGCTTTCTGTTTTTGCAGACATTTCACTAACTACCTTGCGGAAGAGGCAGGAATTGTGGGAGATAACGGGCCTGCTACGCAAGGAGAACATGTGCCACAGATGGTTGCACCCATTCAATTTTTGGCTCGCTATAAACGGGGGACTCACACCATGTAAAAACACCGGAAGAGGCTGCAGCGATTTTGAAAGATGTGGGCTTCTCCGTCCCCCAATTTGCGAACTCCTCCGATCACAACGAGACAGAATCGTGAGGAACTTCCCCGGTGGCAAAGTGTCACGAAGGGAGGGAGACGGCTACGATGGAATTCCGAGGACTCATCTTCTTCAAAAGATGCCACACGAACAACATTGATTTATTGTGAAACTGTTTGGTTTTTTTTTGTTTTCCCTCACCCGCTCAAATTGAACAGTGATTTGGACGGTCGGCACAGTGAGACTGGCAAGTTGTTTTGGTTACGGGGCTGTGAGTTTCTATAGTGGAATGGGGCTTCTGGGATTCATCAGAACATCCTAACAGTATTTGTTTGTGCTTATTGCCCAAGTCCTTGTAGTTTTCATTATACTGCTTGTTTGTTATGCTATTACATTGTTTAGCGAAGAGCCCAGTGGTCTCTTATATAAATTTATTCCTCTCAAATCAAGTCTGTTGTATGGCGAAGTTGCCACCCTTTTTTTTTTGGGGTGTGGGGGGGGGGTTTCCTTCTGGCAATTGATTTAGTGATGTGGGACACTCACGGGAATGTTTTTCGGATGGGTTTGTTTTTGAGGGCGATCTCTCTGGTGATACGCTTTCTATGTCCTGTAGTAGTGGGCTGTGTAGCACTTGGGCTTTTGGATTGGGGACTTGGGGACTTAGGACCTTCCAGGGATGTGGTAGTGCATTCGACATTAAAGCAAGTAGATAACATGGCTTCCTTGAAATTAGTTTCACTGAAGGCCAAGGAGGTCTCAATACTTTTAAAAAGTGACGTCACCTTTATGAGGATAAATAACCAAGCTTTGAATCTCATGACCGCCGACTTCAGTCTCGACAAAATCAATACCAGCAATTATGTTCACTTTTCCTCAAAATATATTGTATTTAAATTAGACTCTCCTTGTTCATTTAAGTTATTTTATTATTTATTTTTTCCAAGTTCAATTTACCTTGTTCATTGTAAGACATTATTCTATATACTGTCAATTCAATTGTTGTCATGTAAACCGAAATGATTAGTAACTCTGTTACCAGAACTTCGGTATATAAAACTGTTAAATAAATAAATAAAATAAATGAGGAGTTTGACAGGCTTCAAGCTAATGTAGCGTTCCTGCAGGAAATGCATCTCAAGCGGAGATTTGAATCTTTAATGCGTACCTCTAAATTTCCCCATAGATACTGGGCGGCCAGCTCTCACTTGGCAAAGTATGCTGGGGTATGTTTCTTGATTAGACATGATGTCATTTTTGAATTTCAATCTGGCTATTCTGACCCGGGGGGAGATATGTCATTCTCAATGCTACATTAGGAGGAGATTTGTATTCTTTTCTAAGTGTCTATGCACCCACTCACATCAAGTATTTTTTTTGTTACTCTTGGTGTAGTTCTAAGAGAAAGCAGGAGGGGTGTTGATTCTTGGGGGGTAATTTCAATACTACCTTAAATCCTGTCTTAGATAATTCTTCTCACCATAGTATTGTCTCTTGCCTAGCTAGGGCTGCCTTAAAAGCTTTTATTTCTCAGGGGAATTTGATAGACGTATGGAGGTCTGGATACCCCAAATCAAAAAATTTTACCTTCTTTTCAAATCCTCACCAGTCTTGTTCTTGTTTAGATTTTTTTTTTTTTGATTGAAAAAGGTGTTATAAATAGGATCCTGCAGGCAGGTATAGAGCCTGTGACATGGTCTGAGCACACTCCGGTGTGGATCACCATGCCTCTGGCGAATTATGATCAGGGCCATCAACATTGGTGGCAGAATGACTCCCATTTAGAAGATAAAAGGTTTGTGCATAAACTTGAGGGTGTTATTCAAGACTACCTGGAGCTCAATGAGACTGGTGATACAACCCTGATAGTGCTTTGGGACTGTTTGAAAGCAGTGGTACGTGGGCACCTTATTTCAAGAGCCTGTTATGTAAAGAAAAAAAGGTTGGAGGAGCATAGGCAGTTTTTGGTTAGGATATGCCAACTGGAGTCTTTCCATAAATGGTCATTATCCGTCTCTGATTACCAACAATTGCTATCCTGCAGGCAGCGCTTAGACAGATTGGACTCCGCCTCTATTGCTCACTCGCTACTGCTTGCTCGCCAAACTTTTTTTGAGGGGGCTAATAAGGTGGGGAAACTATTAGCCCGCAAGTTGCGCAAACAGTTGGTGCAAAATAATGTGGTAAAGATTAAGGATATAGAGGGGAACCTATTAACTGAGACTAAAGATATACAATGGAGGTTTCTACAGTTTTATTTGGATTTGTATAGTCCTAATAATGATATACACCAGGAAGATATACGTAATTACTTAGATCAGGTCTCTTTATTGGTATTATCAGACCACAGAGAGCTGCTCTAGATAAAGTGATATCTGAGTTTGAGGTGTCTCTTACTATAAAAGCTTTAAAACCAGGGAAATCTCCCGCGCTTGATAGGTTTAGATCTCACTTTTATAAAAAATTAGCCCATATTTTGACACCCCCCCTCTCACTAAAATGTATACTTCTTTACACTCACAGAATATCTTATTGACTACTTCCAATTTAGCGGGGATAACCATATTGGTGAAACTGGGCCATGATCCTGCAGTGTGCAGCTCATACAGGCAAATTTCTTACTTAACTTGGATTTAAAGATTTTTGGTGAAGATACTCATCCTTTAGAGTCATTCCCAGCAACAATGAGAGAAATGGAAGCTTTTAGCTCTGTTTCAGGGTCTCAAATCAATTGGGACAAGTCCAAAATCTTGAATATTACAGTGTCTAGTGAAGGGGAGAAGAAGCTTAGGGAGACCTTACCATTCCAAATGGGCTCATTCTAAGGTTGAATACTTAAGGGTATATATAAGTAGTAGGGAGGATCTCGATAGACTTAACTACACACCCTTAATGGCGAGTATTTATAAGGAAATGGAAGATTGGAATTGTTAACACATTTCCTGATTGGGGAGAATTGCCACCCTTAAGATGAATGCGCTACCAGGAATTAATTATCTTTTTCAGATCCTTCTAGTGGGAATACCTGTTGTACTGCTGAAGGAGTGGCAGCTTAGGTTAATGAGGTTTGTTTCAGGAAATAAACATTCCCGAGTAGCTAGGCAAGTTCTGTTTTTTTCCTAAATCTAGGGGAGGTCTAGGAGTACCTAACTTAGCCTGGTACTTTGCGGCTTCCAGCTTAAGGGCTCTAATGGATTGACATCAACAGAGAATACTAAACCTTGGGTCGTCTTGGCACAGGCTATTGTAGGAAAATTGCCTCTTTCCTTATTAATTTGGCAACCTAAACGGGCTTGGAAACTTACTTGTACTTTATCTCCCTCTCTATCACTTGCTTTCTCATTGTGGGATTGGTGGCGTATCTCTTTAATTGGGACCAGGGACTATCATTATAGTACTTCTCTTTATCCTGATGGGATGACAGATTCAGTTTTTAGATTGTGCCATTCCCGTGGGATTCTACGATGAGAGCATGTATGGGAACGCTCTGGGCTTCTCAGTTTTTCATCACTGCAAGTAAAGTATGATCTTCCTGGTTGGGCTGGTTGTTTGCGATACAAACCAAGATACAGTCCCAAGTTTGATACAAGATATGTTATTTTGAATCACTTTGCAAGCACTCAGGTCAAATTAAAGGGATCCTCTCAAAAATGTATTTGTTTTTGATTGTGATATGATGTCCAAACCTGCCTCTGTTAAAAGTTGGGAGACTGATTTGGGAGTTGAACTTTCTACAGAACAATGGCTAACCATTTCCCAAGCTCCGGGTAAGGGATTGACCTCTGCGCAAATTGTTGAAATTGGCTGCAAAGTGTAGCAAGTGTTACACCGCTGGTATATGACTCTGGTTCATCTTCATAATGTTACGCTCGCCGCCTGCAGCAGCCCCGCGGTGCGGCTCTCTCACCGTTTCAAGCAGACTCCAGGTTCCAGTTCTCCGTCGCTGGCTGCAGTGGGCCGCTGGCCCCAACCTCGGGCTCCCATCAGCGCCTCCGGCCTGCTCCGCTTCCCAGGATCTCCAGCCTGGATGCTTCCCTCTGGCAGGTCTCTCCGCAGGGTTCGAGGAGAGATGTCGCCGGCAGCTCCACACCCCTCCCTAGGCGCATACGCGCGCATTTGTGAATGATTTAAAGGGCCCGTGGCGGGAACCTGACCACGGACCCGGATGATGACGTCAGAATCTTTCAGCACATAAATACCCCAGGTCTCCTCTGTTTCCTGATTCAGGTTCTGAGTTCTCGTTGCCTCTGTGCTTGTCCTGTTTGTATTCCTGCTTCTCCTGGTTCCTGGTCTGTTTGTTCGTCTTGTGGTTTGATTGAACTTCCAGATTGACCAAAGCTACGTTTGACTTTGCTTGCCTGTCCTTCTCCAAGCCTGACCTCTGCTATGCTGACCTGCCTGCCTTCTCCAAGCCTGACTCTGCTACGCCTGACCTTGCCTGCCTTCTCCAAGCCTGACCTTGCTATGTCTGACCACGCCTTCCAATCTCCTTGCCTTGACCATTGCTACATCTGACTACACCCCTGCCATTTCCGTGTCTTGACCATTGATACGAAGACTACACTACAGACTTTTCTTGAGACCAGAGTTTCATGTTGCTTGCTACACCTTCCTATTGCCCGCCAGTTCCTATTCAAGCTCGACAGTGATGTCCTCTGTCCCTATCCCTCTGGACGTGGACTATTAAGGCTCTGGCCTTCCTTTGCTCAGGCACCCTCAGCTACTTCTCGTTCCTTGGTGCTTGAATTTCCTGTTCCTCATCCTGTCCAGGATAGAACTACACCACCTGCTGGCTGCTGTCTCTGGGCTGAACCATTTGTTACCTATACCTTACCTCTTGGCCCGCCTAAGTCCTGCCAGCCCCCGTCACCCAAAGGCTTAAACCTGAGGGGAACGTGGGCTGGTATAGGTGAAGCTCAGTGGCCTCTAGTTTTCAGCCCACTCCCGCCTACTGATGGTGGGACACATAGGCCCTTGCCTATGGGTTGCAATCAACCCCACCTCAGCCCAAGGATCCTCTTCCTACGCAACACATAAGATTGATTCCCTCATATGCTAATGTATGTTGGAAGGGTTGAAAGGGAACAGGCTCTTTCATTTATTATGGTGGGAATGTCCGCTAAAGTTTTGGGAGGAGGTGATTCAGTGGATTGAGTGTATACTTCAGTTTAAAATTGTAGTTATACCTAAAAACGCATTGCTTAATGTCCTTATTGCACAAGGAAGTAAATATGAGCAGTTATTGGTAAGCTGTGCAGCAGCTGGATGTGATGTAGCTATGCTTTGAAGGGAGTCCAGAATCCCACCCTGAGTGAAACTCAGGACAGAGGTGAGGGTATACACTATATAAGATTTCTGCTGTTCAACATTCGTGTTTACATAAGTTTGACAGAGTGTAGTCTTGATGTGTTCTCCGTGAGGAGTTAGTAATCTGTTGTCAATCTGTTAACAAAGCTTTGTAGAGAAAGCTGGGAGTGAGTTAGCAATCTGTCAGAAAGCTCTGTTGTTAAAGCTGGTATTAGCAATCTGTAGTTATTTAGAATAGTTGTGGGTGGATCCTTGGTCCAGTGGCAGGTGACCACGCCTCGGGGGAAATCCTGTGAAGGACCACTGGTCAGGCTTAGTGTAGGAGACAGACACACACTAGTCTTTTATTAGACAATATGGTAAACCGCCAGCGGTGGCAGTAGTGAGCTGGAAGTGCCCAGCTGGGCTGTAGTCCCTCAGGTATTGGGACAGCGATCCCAGGGTGGCTGAGCTGTAGAGAAACTAAGAAAGTGAGTAGGCAAAGCATGCGGAGTTCAGGACATATCCTTGATGGTAACACTCACACAATGTCTCTTAAGGCAGCCCAGGAGTTGGTATGCATTAGGCCCTCAAGGAACAAGTACTGGTTCTAGGGAATGCTCTGAGAGATAGGTACAGACTCACTGATGTTAAGCAATAAAGACTTCTTAGAAGCAATATATTAAACCACCAAAGGTGGCAGTAGTGAGCTGGAAGTGCCCGCTGGGTTGTAGTCCCTCAGGTATTGGAACAGTGATCCCAGGGTGGCTGAGCTGTAGAGAAACTAAGAAAGTGAGTAGGCAGTATATGCAGAGTTCTGGAACAAGTCCTTGATGGTAACACTCACACAATAGTCTCTTAAGGCAGCCCAGGAGATGGTTTGCATTAGGCCCTTGAGGAGCGAATACCTGGTCCCAAGGAAGGCTCTGAGAGATAGATGGAAACTCACAATGTTGTAAGCAGCGATGACTTCTTAGCAGAAGCGGTATTCAGGAGCAAGTCCGGGACATGGGCCCTCGAGGAGCGAGTACCGGTTCCGGACTGCGACCTGCAAAGAAAAAGAGAGAGCGAGGCCCCCGAGCAGCGGGTACCTCTAATGAAGTCCGAGGAGGCAGAGTAGCTGGGTTTGCGGAGAGTGAATCCCATCCGCAGCGACCAGGAGGAAGTGAACCCCTTGCTAACTTGTCTTGTTAGCGAAAACTGAGACCTTAAATATCTGGAGCTGGTGACGTCATCTCAGGGGGACCCCCTGAGGTTCACGCCAACGCTGGTACATCAGTCGAGCCGTGCGCGCGTGCCCTTAGGCATCTGGTCAACATGGTGGCTTGCAGAGTCGAGCCGGTCCGGGAACGCCGGAGGAGGACGGCCTGGAGACGCCGCAGCAACTAGCCTTCCATCAACCCCGAGGGAGTCACCAACGAGGTTAGGTGGGCGGAGCAGGATGTCGGACAGCGACGGACACAGAAGTCTCTTTATGATTGTGGAGGCAATCTTTGGATGTCGTCCCATGTTACTAAATGTATCTATCATGCCGTAGGTATTGTCTTATTCTTTAGTTTTATGTGCTTTCATTTTGCTTAACACTAGAATTCACTATCAGAGAGTAGGGATGGTGGGAGGGAGGGTTTTGGGGTGGGGGTAGTGGTTGTTTGTTTAGGTAAAATTTAATTTATGTAGCAACTGGTACGAACTATTGTGTTTTTCCTATTTCTTTTGTACGATGGGTCATCTGGTTTCTTAATGGCCGTAATTCTATGATTTCATTGCCTAATGCTTATGTTACGCTTGTGAACTTAATAAACTTTCAAATGAAAAAAAAAAATGAATTATTTGGGGAGGGGGGAGCAAGGAGGCAAACTAGGTATGGAGGGGTGAAGCCACACATTATGCCCATCCCTATAGCAAGGGCTCCTGTCTTCACATTTGCTCTAAAACCCACTACAAGAAAAATTCCCAGAGCCTTCTCTGCAATAGCCCCCCTCCCTGCCCTCTGGCCTGTTTTCAACCACCCAGTAAAAACCATCATTAAATTTATGGTTAGCAATTATTCAACCATTTCTATATGGGATCTAAATAGGATGCCATAGAATCTAAATATACAATGTGCACCTCCAGCTGTGTGACACATGCTCCAGGTCACAGAAATTCCCTCAACAATTGGAGCAAAATACAGCTAGGTTACATTTCCACTTACAACTCACCAAACAAAACAAAACAAAAAATTCAAATTCTGGTGCCACCTTAGTAACAGCAACACAAACTCCATGCACTGCCAGATTCTTTGTGAAGAAACACACAATCTTGCATATGAGACACTCAAAGCCTTTGTAGCAAACCTGCCCTACCAAAATAGCACTAACTCCTAGGACTTAAACAGCAAACAACCCTTCCTATGAAAAGGCAAACACTGCAAAATATTACAGCAGGCCTTAGAGCATCCGTACACCTCCTTTTGGAAAGAGACAGGACAAGCCAGATTGCTATAAACCCTACACAGACACTACATGCGGCTTGCAAAATCCCTCACATCAGTCGCATAAACAGAATACAGGCCGATCCCTATCTAATAAAGAAAAAGGGACGACAAGTTAGAAACAGAAACCTTCAGGCAAAAACTGGAATGGAAACGCCTAGATGTCAGACTCTGAGCAATGCAACACTGAGAAAGAGAAAGAGAAATGTATTTCCTATTGTATGGAACAAAATACAAAGATGTAAGAAATGCACATTCCCAAAGCTGAAATATTCCAATCACTAAAAACTGAGAAATAAAATGTTTTTTTCCTTGTCTGGACATTTTATTTTTTTCAAAATGGGTGGCCTTGTCTCTCTTCTCCGATTTTTCTCTTGTTGTTCTTCCAATTCCTTTACCTGGGTCTTCTTTCCATCTTCCAATTGTTCTCTCTCCTCCTGTCTTCTTCCCTTCCTTCTTTCCATCTGTGTCTGTCATTGATCATCCCCTTCATCATCGTTTCTTCTCAGTTTCTCTTTCTCTTCCTCTATCCATTCATAGTTTTATTTTTCCACAGTCAACCCTCCAGTCATCAATCTCCTCTTTAGCGCCTCACCTACCAATTCATTTCCATCTCCCACTTTCATCCCTCTCTACTCCCCATCTCTCACTCCTCCCCCAGCTTCCTAGTCCTCTCTCTTTCACCCACTCCTTAGTCCTCTGTTTCTACCCTCTGTGCTCACCCTTTCCTCAGCCCTTATCTATCTTCCTCCAGCTCTCCTCCATTGCCCAGACCCAGATCCTACCCTGTCATGCCTCCCCTCCCTGTTCTCTAGCCCCTTTATTCCATCTCCTACTCCTACCCAGCTTCCCATTCCCACTTTCATCTCCTCCCTAGCGATCCTATTTCTGCCCTCTCTCACCCCTTCACAGATCTGCCCCTTTCCTCTCGCAGCCCCTCCACAGCCCCCTGTCCCTATCCACTGCCTCTTAGCCTTTCCGCACTCCCTCCAGGTCTTTCACACTATCTCTCTACCCCCTCCACCTTCTTGCACTATCTCATGCTCCCACCCTATCTAAAACACTCCTACTCCCCTAGTGCCTGCCTACTGTCCCACTAATCCTAAAGTCCATGCTCAGTCTTTCAGTCCTGACTCTTCCCCCTGTCCTGGGTCCCCACTCTCCCCCACAATCCCCACTCAGTCTCTGAATCTGTGCCTACTCCACTCTCCTTCACCAATCCCGAAATCCCTGTGCTCCCCTGGGCCCATACCTGAGTCCCTACTGCCCTCCCACCCCAAGCTTGCAGCTTCTCTCTTCCTGCCTCCCTGGGCCTCCCCTACTTTTCCTCACCGTTCTCTCCTCTGTTCCAGGAGAAAGGTGCCACCGGCCTAGGGGCTTTTAACCTATTTTTCCTCTCCTGCTGCAGGTGACTCTTCCCTCTGTATGGTTACAGCTGATAGCACATAATTTGGGGGGGGGGGGCCTGGAATGGAGTCCTGCTCACTTCTTTTCAGATTTAAGAGATCGAGCAGCAGGGGAAGCTCTGCTCCAGCCCCTTCCTCTCCAGGCAGCCTGCCAGGAAGACAAGGAGAAGGGGTGAGCCTGCAGCAGACAAAGCAGGCCACAGCCAGTCTGCTCTCGAATCCACTCCCCTCCTATTCTGCAGGACAGAGGAGAGGAGAGGGGAAGGGGGGGGGGGGGGGTGATCCTGATGCAGACACAATAAGCAGCAGAATTAGCACAAGTTTGAAACTTGTGAGCATGAGTGCCAATAAGTAAGGCTTCAACACCGGCCTTGATGATCGGCACTGCTGCTAATTCAACCCTTTCTTGTGTCTCTTACACAGGGCTTCATTTCTGGCAAACTGACCCAGAAAGGGTAATCTGCCACCTTTTTTTCCAGGACCCGATGAAGCAGAACTGGACTGTGTGAATCAGTTGTGTCTCGCCCACAGCAGTGATGGGGTGAAGCGTGCGACTGTGCACGTTTGTGTGGGCGTAAGAGAGCGAGAGAGTGTGTGTGCGCCTTTGGGGAAGAGAGAGAATAGGCCCATTAACTATGGCCCTGCCCCTCACTCCCGCCCTCCCCCCAATTCCTGCTCCACTGCTCCACTTTCCTATTGTCTACAAATCAAACCCTTAAAAACGGATGAATGCAATGTGAACCACGCAGGAAGAAGAAGGCGCTGGTGGCAGCAGGGGAGTAAGTAGTTGAGAAGCACCTGGCCGCCGGCATCCATTTCATGCCTTCAACTGGACCACAGAGGAGGGAGAGGGGCAGATCTGGTTTTAGACCACAGCGAGGACCGGAGCAGAAATTCGGGAGGGGGCCTTGGATCCTGGGAGGTCTCCCTTCTGCCCCCATCATCCCTATGACCCCTGGACATTTTCCTTCCTGTCCTCACCCCCCCCCCCCCTCCCATTTGGCTCATTCCTGTGTTCTCTCCCTCCTGCCCTCCACTACACGTGACCCCCTTCCCAAGTGCTCCTCCCTTCTGCCTTCCCATCCAATGCGCCTGCCTTGAGTGCCTTAGGGAAGGAAGTGAGCGAGCAAGAGGGAGAGATTATTACCAGCTAGAGGGAGTGGGAGAGAAAGTGAGCACTGGCAACAAGAGAAACAAGGGAGGGAGAAAGAGAGAGAAGAAGAGACCTGATGTGCAGGCAGCGATTACATCTTGTAATGCAGATTAGAAGGAGATCATGAACAAAAGGCAGATCGGCCCGTCACATTAAACATCAGCGAATGCGATCTGATCTCTTTTTTTTATATATATATCATATTTACTTTATAGTGTGCTTGAAATGGGTTTATGAGTAAAAATGTCTCATTAATGGCAGCCAGGTGGCTCCGTGACCGTGCTGTGCACGGCCACGAAGGAGACCTGGGTGAGATCTCCCATTCGCCAGGCTGGCTGGAGTTGGGGATGGAGCAGAGATGGCACCCACAGCCCCTGGAAGAGGGGGCCTTGCTCATCACACCCAGCAGCAACTCCCATTGGCCAGATATAGGGGTCAGGTTAGCCGGGTTCTGGAGGGAGCTTTGTGGCTTGTGGTCCCTGGGCTGGGTTGGGGTGGGGGGAGGGGGGTATACAATAAGGCAAAAAATCCCCTGGTAGTAGTGAATGAAGTCTCATTGTGCCACATCATAGCCCGAGACTCAACTGATGCTAGAGGGAAGCAGCAACAGCAACAGCAGCAGCAGCAGCAGCAGCAGCAGCACTAAGGCTCTGCTCTCTGGTGCTCCCTGCTGGCGGGAGGACGTCCCTGCAGAAAAAAATGAACCGATGGCCTCTCGGCTTTTATCGGGCTCTTTTCGCGGCACATTGGCACTTTAGCCGCAGCACGCTGGTTGGGAAACACCGGCTTAAAAAGCCCCCCCTCTCGTTTAGTTCTCTCACCAGAGCGCTGAGCGTCCCTCTGAATACAGCGGGGAGAAACCGGGGGAGACGAACTGGATGTGAGCCACTCTGTCTCCCGCAGGCAGGCACCGGTCACCATTTGCGTTCCGAAGGTTGATCTCTGGGTTCCTTCTTCAAAACCAGTAGGTTGATCCTCATTAATGCAGGGGCTTCTCAGACCTGTCCTGGGGACCCCACACCCAGTCATATTTTCAGGGTATTAGCAATGATTACGCACAAGATACATTTGCCTGCACTAGGCCTCCAATGTGTGCAGATTGATAGCCTGCCTAGTAGTGGTGGATCTCCTGCAAACCCAACTGTCTGTGGGGCTCCCCCGGGGTCAGGTTTTGGAAACCCTGAGTAAACGGTTGGCTGGTAGGGAAGCGTGCTACTCTCACGGGCCCTGTGAGCGAGGGGTGTCCACAGCTCATGAGCTTAACCCCCCACCTAAAGGATAACAACCGTGCGTTATCCTAAGGGCACTTATTTAAAGCGACACCCAAAAGCGCTGGCTAAAGGAGTTTAATGGGTTAACAGTTTATATAATAAAGGGTGCATGGCTGCGAGCAGGAAAGGTGTCGGGTACGAACGGCACGAGCGTGAAGGATTTAAACACGGGGAGGGAAGGGGCAACTTACCGCAGCACCCGTTACACTTCCCAAGTTTGGGAGGATCATTGTGCCGTGAAATAAATGAAATCATTAAATTCTCTACATTCTCTCAGCTGATCAGACAATGATGCTCATTCTTAGTACATTTATATATATATATGTTGTATGAATCTCTCAATAAAGGAAAATTAAAAAAAAAAAGACATTTTAAACTCATACGCACAGCTGCCAACTCAGTGGGTGCTTGGGCACCCCAGCTATTAAGCAAACCCCTTCACTGTGTCTGTAGAAGGGCACGGTGTGTCGAGATTAGCATCCCCCTCCCCCCCCCCCCCCCCCCCCAATCATTTTTAATGTCTGGCTCCCGCACGGGCACGCATATTCACAAACACGCGTTAAGCATTAACGCGCCAAGGCGCGTGCCGTTTGCTGCAAGATCCGTCATTTTTCCCATGGGGGATCCCCGTTCACTAATGACGCCCAGTTTTGGCTTGGCCGCCATCGTGGATACACTCCTTCACGTCTCTGGATCCGGGATGTCTTGCTCTGGCGAGGGAGCGTCAGAGTGCGGTGAAGGCAGCCCGAACTGGGAGGGAGGCGTTGGTTCCGTCGGAAAGAAGGGAGCCGCTGCAGTGCCACACGCTCCAGGGTCAAAAACCCAACCCAGACATTTCTGGGATGCGTCCTGGAAGGTTGTGGCTGCTCGCTCAGAGGGTTTCTATAGGACGGGCCACCGCTGACCCGACAATTTAAGGACAATGCGCCTTGCTTTCTTCCTCCTTTCTCAGATGCTGCATTCCTCTCCTCCTTCCATTCTCTTCCATGCCCAGGCATTTCTCTCTTTGTTTTGGTTTTTTTTTCCTCCTCCCCTACCTCTCGCATCCATGCCCCAAGTGACCCCGAGGTGCAGGGGCTTGGACTGGGAAGGGTCAGCCCGCGGGGCCGGCAGCAGAGGACACAGTTGCGGGTGCGCGCGTGTCCCCTCTCTTCCTGACACGCGGCTTGCTGACTGCCTGAATGGTGGGTGACAGCTGCTGTGGGGGCCGCCTTCCCCCGGCCCTGAGTAATCCAGGATGGGAAGCTTGCCACTGCGTATGGGAAGCTTTGCTGGCTACAGCGGGAGAAAGGCGCTCGCTTGGCTGCTGCTCTGTGCACATCCTTTCAGCTGCAGCCTTGCTGCCTTCCTTTCTTTTTCGTCTCGTTAATGTTGGATTTTTTTTTTCTTTCTTTCCTTCTAGTCTGGTTCACTCCTTTATTTCTTCGGCCACGCCTTCACTTCACATCAGATCGGGACCAGTCCCACTCATCCACCTCATGTCATGCCCCCCCCCCCACCAGGAATGAAAGACCAGTCCTACCCCCCCTGGGCTATAGACCCCCACCTTACCTGTTGTGAACCAGGGTGATGGCTTTATCTTGTCAGCAAGCTCAGTATCAGTCAGTGGGGCTGCCCCTGTGGCTTAGAGGTTAGCACGTCAGAACGGCAGCACTGGCTAGATTCCTTAAAATTACACCGTGCCCCTTCTTTGTTTCTATTGCATCCTGTTTCTTTCAGTTAATAACATTTATATGTCTAATGCACATACACAGCACTGTACAATGCTGATAAGTATTCGACAAGTGCCTGTTCCAAAGAGCTACCGGTCAACGGGCAGTGGAAGATGTGACCTATCCAAGGACACAGTAGTAAAAGAAGGGCAATCTGAGCCCTGATTCCCCCACCCCGGTCCCCAGCCCATTGCTCTAACTCAGGGCTTCCCAAAGCTGTCCTGCAGGCTTCCACAAGCAGTTCAGGTTCTCAGGATAGCCACGCTCTGCATGCATAGCAGACCCGGTATAAGCAAATTTATCTTATGTGTACTCATTGGAGATATCCTGAAAACCTGAATATCTGTGGGGTCCCCAGGATAGGATTGGGAATCCCTGCTCTAAGCACTATGCCTCTCCACGTCACAGAGTACACCTCTGGGAATCTGTGGCCAGGCCTGGGATTAGAACCCGGGACACCCTAGAGGCGAGGTTGGGAAATGAAGACTTTGAGCTGCCTTAGGCACCTTAATTCAGTCTTACTTCTATTTTTCTTAGTTAATATAAATTATTCACACTCTACGTATTTTATTACTTTGGGTACATAGTTTCACTAAAAATAATTGTGAAGTACAAAACCATTTCAGCATGTAAACAGTCAACTCACATTGGCCTCTATTTTGCAAAATTTGGAAGTAAGGAAGAAATTGTGTGTAGGAGTAAATATCAGTGGGATAGAGCTGACTAGCTCCTGAGCTGGCATGGGAAAAATCCCAGATACTTAACCATTTTTGCAGCTCAGGAATTTAGCAGATCCAAAGTTAAGGAGGGCTCTAAACAAGCCCTCTACAACAGTCAGGGTTCTCTCGGGTGTCAAGCATAGGCCTAGATTTATTTAAATGCTATAAATGTAGCAGAAATAGCACCCATGATTTAAAAAAAAAAAAAAAAAAAAAAAAGGAGGGGGTGTGATTAGGCTAATTTCCCTGCTCCCGCATCACATAGGTATTTTCGGCAAGGTGCAATAAATGTATGGCACTATTTGTTGCTTCATGCGCTGATCAATGCACCATGGAGTGCGTTACTGGGAAAAGATGAGAGAGAGAGACAGAGAGAAACAGAGAGAGAGAGAACAATATGTCACTCTACTATTTATGTAAATGCACACCGCAAAGGCAGAGTAGACAACAAACACATATCGATGTATATCAAACAAAAGGAATGTGTGGCAGTCCATAGAGAACATAAGAACCCGCCATGCTGGGTCAGACCAGTTATTTATTTTTTAGCAAATAAGGAGAATGCTTATAACACAATGTACACTCGTTATCCAAGGAAGCCCTGACATGGCTGTGTTCCGCGTCAAGGCTGTGTCAGGGGGACCAACAGGCGTACACATCAAGCGGAGGTAACTCACAAGAATATACACATCCTGAGTCAAAGCTGCCAAACATCCTGGGGCCCTAGATTCCAAAATCTTGTGGCAGAGCAAACGATATGAAAGCTTCAATCAGGAGGGCCTCAGGAGGTAGGAGTTGGGTGTTGGTGGTGGCAGGCTTGCATATTAGGACTTCAAATATTTAATGCCGGCATCCGGCTGCTGCATCAGGAAAGTAATAATTGGTATCCCACTCCGTCCTGTCAAACGACTTACCGCACCATAAAAACTTATAACGGCGGCTAAAACTGCGGCAGAACTTACACTCTCTCTCATTTTCTTATTCTGTTTTGCTGCATTTTTTTTCTAATGATCTTATATCGAATATGTGTTCTTAACTATTATGTGTTCTTAACTATTCTGCCTCTACCTCCCTCCCATACACCATTGTATATAGTAATTTATTGTATATAGTAATTTATCTTTGTTCTCCCCCCTCTTTTTTTCCTTCTCCCAGTTAAGGCAACCTTGTTAGAATGTAACTTTTATGCTCCTTCAAATTGTCTTGTTGTATGGTTGGTTATAGTTCTGCTTCGTTTGATGTAAACCGAGTTGATTTGATCTGTATCAAGAAAGTCGGTATATAAAAGCCTTAAATAAATAAATAAATATTATATATTGATAACTCATTGATCTTAGACTTGTGCTTTTCTACTATTGATTATTGTTTTAGGATTCTTTACAGCTGATTTGCAATGTGCTTTCATTTGTATTTTGATATTTGTTCATTATGTTGTATCTTTTCTATTATTGTTCCTTATATTATATGTTGTACCTTGCTTTGAGCATAAGGTGCAAAGGGAAAAAAACAAAATAAATAACATAAGGTGAATTCTCAAAGGGGTTCTGCACGTAAAAATTATGCATACGCGTGTAAGTAGCATTCATGTGCGGTCATGTTATTTTATAAATGTCGAGAGTATGATGGCAGCTTTCAAAGGGGCGTGCTGATGCCCATTGATGAGTGTGACGCGGCAAATTTAAAACATATGTGTGTACTTGTTAAAAAAAGTCTTGGCATGCATATGTGGGCGCCTAGCTTTGCAAGTGGGGGAGCCCAACCATGCAAATTGGTTTTTGGCCGCGTAAGTCAGGGAATTTTATAACCGGTGCACATCCACGCCAAGACCAGTTCCACCAGTTCACCCAGTGTAGAGCTAGGTTCTCCAACCCTCCCCTGCAGTCCCCCCAGTTACCCCAGACCCTTTAAACCCCTTGGGAAAGGCTCTTTTTGGTTGTTGTTGTTTTTACACTTGCACCTCCTCCATAGCAGAGGTAAGTTATGCAGTACTAGACCTGGGCATGCACCCAAATAACGTAAGTATTTGGGCACACGTTTCTTCAACCCACCCAGGAGTGCCCATGCCCCACCCACCCCGTGGTCTTTTCTGATTCTGAGGGAGAGGTGGACACAGCGGAAGACGTGCGCGCATGTAGGCAGCTTTTCAAACACAGCGGGCGCATGTAAGCCCTACATGCGTGCACATTTCCCAATTATGGCGTGCACCAGGCTATTTAAATTCACCTTTATGTGCGTATTTTCAGTTTCATGTATATATTTTACCAGGAAAAAAAAAAAAGGATGGTCTAGGAGCATTCTGAGACAGAGTTCAGAAGTATGCACAGTAGTATATGCGCATACATTACCAAACTTATTTGTACACTTTTGCACCTGCTAGTTGACTCATGCAAGTGAAATCGGACTTGCCTGTTGTCTGAAAACTTTTGGGTGAGAGGTCGGAATGAAATGGTGGAGGATCAAGATGACATGCTAGAGGGTCTAGGTGAACTATAGACAGACTTGATGAACTGGCGGACGTATCGGTGAACAGATGATTCCAAGCGCATACGCAAATATGTATTTTCAAATTGGTATACACACATACCTACCTCCAAATATAAATCAGAGTTATGATGCATACATGTTACATTTTTCTATGTGCCTAAAATATCACATCTCTATTTATATAATGGGCAGAGAAAGTATTCATCTTGCATAGGAAATATTTGCACATGCTGAAACATATGCATGTACTTTTGGAGTAGTAATGTGCGGTATTTTATAAAGTGTGTAGCTCCCACCATACAGTTTATAAAATGCTAGCATTAACCTCTGTGCAGCCACTTACACATGCAAATGCTGCACTGTAGATAAGTTTGAAAGTTGCATTCTATGTCATATTATGACATAGGATGGCAATCAGCAATAGCTTTTATTTTCCAATTCATGCCAAAAAAGCACAATTTAAGACTCGTATTGAAAGCCCCCTAACAAAAAACGAATCTTTACTGCCCCTTCTTGCAAAAAGTTAACAGCATTATAATAACCGATCCTGCTCTGTCTATTTCTTCAAGTTGTGCTTGGTGATGGAGCTTGGAGCAGAAAAACCCCACCAACAGAGCCTCTGCAACAAGACTTTCAGAAAAATCATCTTTTGTCAAAATGCCTAGTAAAATCATTGTCCAATAAAACTCCGGAGTCAGCATAGTCCAAGAAAACATGCACCACATCATTCACTCTCCTCACTCGTGGCTTAGCATAATACAAAATGGCCGCCTCTGCTGTTATTTAATGAGAATCCTCCTCCAAGAACAGAAACCTCTCTTCTGCTTTCACCAGCTTCTCAGCACCAAAATTTTCTTCCTTCTTAACAAAATTCATGGCAGAGCATATGCATGGATGTTTTGTCCCAGTTTTGCTCCACAAACACTGATAAAAATATACTGGTAGCTTGCACTGGACAAAAACTTTGGTGCATCTTCCCCAAAGTCTATATACAATTCCAAGCAGAATGACACCATCAAAAACTGAATCATATTCGGGTAGATTTTCAAAAAGTTGCGCTTATTAAAAACGGGGCTACGCGCGTGGCTAGGCCTTGCGCTCACTGCGTGCATCTTCAAAGGGGCCCTGCCATGCGCATAACCACTGTTACGCGCCAAAGTGCCGGGCCCAGATAAAGGGGCAGTCTGGGGTCAGGGAGGGGCGGGGCTGGAGGCGGCTGGCCCAGCGGCCATTTGCCACTGTACCGGGGAAGGGACTGCTGGTGCGCAAGTTGCTACTGCTCCAACGGAGCACTAAGCAACAAAATAAAATCTTAAAAAAGGTAGGAGAAAGGGTTTAGGGCAGAGCTTCCTAAACCTGTCCTGGGGACCCCACAGCCAGTCGGGTTTTCAGGATACCCACAATGAAAATGCATGAGTTAAATTTGCATATTCTGAGTCTCCACGATATGCAAATTTATCTCATGCATATTCATTGTGGATGTCCTGAAAACCCAACTGGCTGTGGGGTCCCCAGGACAGATTTGGGAAGCCCTGGTTTAGGGGATGGGGAAGAGAGGAGAAGGGGAAGGAAGGTTAGGATAGGGGGTAGAGAAGTTCCCTCCCCGTCCTCTCCTTAACTGGAGTGGGCTAGGAGGGAACTGGGGAAGGCCGGGATGCATCGCCGTGCAAAATTTGTTGAAGTCACCCACACCTATGCACACAGACTACAAAATCCGGTGCACATGTGTGCGCGGTCTGCTCATTTTATAACATGCGCGCGCTGCTGCACGCATGTTATAAAATCAGTACGTCCATGTGCGCGCTCCAGGTAGCGCACGCAAATGGATGCACGTGCACTTCTTTAAACATTTACCCCATTTTTTGCAAATTTCAGCTTCTACCATTTATTCTACTTCTGTAATAGAGTACTGTCTTTGAATTTGATTGCCTCTGACTTTTGTTTCTCAAGTTTCCCACTTTTTAGATCGGGAATATCAGACACTTCATCCACCTTCTTATCATGCTTAAGTTTCTCATTCCACAATTTCACCTAACTCAAAGGGTCATTTTCCAACGTGCGCTAGCCCCTTATCGCGGTGGTAACATTGAAATTAGGGGCAGGGGTGGAGTTTGGGAGGGGTTTAGGGAAATGGGGGTGGCGGCACCACTGCTGGCGATAATGTTCCGGACATTATCGCCAGCAGCAGCATGGGAAATAGCACCACTTTTTAGCGTGGTGCTATGGGGGCGATAGTGTGTGGCACCACTGCACCGCGGCAGGCGAAAACGGACCGCCCTGATGCGGCTGGCTGCCCACCACCAGCACCCCACCCCTTTCTCCGCTTCCCCCACCCCCCTTTACCGCAGCGGCTCATCATTCCGCAGGAATGATTAATCTAGGCCTAAAATTGAACCCACCCAAGTGTCTTCCATACTTTAAAACCCCAAATCTTTAGGGTTATCTTTTTTTTTTTGCTTTTCATCAAGGGATAAATCTTATTTTGCTTTTATAATCCTGTATATTCCTTTATCAAAACAATTATGTCAAAGTAGCTTTAATTGCTTTTGATGTCTCAATATATGTATTTACGTACAGTATATTTACAGTATGTATATGTGCGTGTGCATAGATATAGTGTACAGTATCTCCTCTATTTTATTCCACTAAAGGAGCTTATTTCTCTTGTAGAATATCCTGTATCAGGATTCAGAGTGAACGAAGGCACATAGTTGAATCCCTCACATCATGCCATTTCCTAAGGCACTGGTAATGTTGAGTTGCTTTGCTAATCTTCTCTACTCTTTGGTTCCCTAAGTCATTAGTAATCAGCAGATAAATCTAAGAATGGGTAAACCTTATGAGATGCACCTACAAAGGCCAGGGTTTTGGGTCAGCCCTTCCAACCAAACCACTCCTTTTTTCTGGTTCACTTGCCACCAGAAGTCCCTCAGCTATATCTGTTTCCAAAATAATTTTGTTAGCTTCAGTGGCATTTTTGGTCATTAAGAGTCAAAATTTAGACTTACAGCATGCCCCTAGATTAATCAAAATGCATTATTAATGCATTGATAACACCCGCGATAAGAAAATGGGACATGTTTAGGGAAATTTTAAAATAACATACACTTTGCATTAGAATTATCACTGAGAGAGAGAGAGAGAGGCTATCTACAAGGTCCTCACAGGAGTAAAGTAATATCTCTATAGGAGGGCCATCTAACAAGTCGAGGTGAGGTGTTGGTGGTGCTTTAGGGTTTAGGGGCCAGTTTCGCATGTAGAGTGAAATGTATGAACTGCACAATACACCTTGGTGAAGATTTGACGTCATTTGGAGTGAGGAAAGTCTCACAAAGATGAAATTTCTTCTATGTTCTCTCAACCTGGCTTTATGGATAACATAGTACAAAATTTCAACATTGTAAGACTTTCCTCACTCCAAATGAAGTCAAATGTTTACCAAGGTGTACTGTGCTGTTTGTACGTCTCACTCTACATGAGAGACTGGCCCCTAAACCCTAAAGCACCACCAACACCTCACCTCGACTTGTTAGATGGCCCTCCTATAGAGATATAAATAGTTGCACATTATGAGGCCCTCCAAACTCCTCCCTGATCCCATCCCTCCCAAAAATTTGCATTCACACCAGGTGTTACTGTTCTTATCACATGCGTTATGGCTTTAACACATGCGTTAACGTGTTATTGCGTGCATTAGTGCCATAATGCATTTTGATGAACGACCCGGTGAGTCAGCTCCCAAGCAGGGTCATATGTGTCAAGTTTAGAAGGAAATAGTTTGCCATAAGATTCTGAACATGTCCACATGGTAGTAAAACCCAGACTGGCCCTTTTGACATGGAATAGACACCCCATGCTAAATGCATCAAGGTATACACAGTTACACAATGATGCAGGTTCTGCGGTGCTTTCTTTTGATAGCTATGAAATTATTGTGAAGACATTCCTCTGTGGTACACATTAGCATCAAATGGAAGATCATGACCGTCCCCCTACACCACTCTTGAACTTTAAAAAAAAATCACCTTCTAATTAGATAGTTTGAAGTTTATATAGAACGATACTTTGGAGTAAGAATTGAAATTTTATAAGCAAGTTAGCGCTGGCTGAAAACCTAATTGCACTAAGTGATGATCAGCCAGTCAGATGGCTCAGCTGGCTAACAGTCTTGCTTAAGAGTCAAAAGACCCCCCTGATGCAGCTTTTGATGAAACACGGCTCCATGTTGGGATGCCTTGGATCTAGGTTCTGCAAACTTGTAGGCTAAGGACTATTTGGTTATGACTTTGTGCTTTTTCAGCTCACATATGGACATTAATGGTGATCTGCTTTTTAGCAGTATTGAGAGTATTTTAATTGAATGGGACTTAAAAATATATAAAAAAATCTTCATTTCAGCCTATAAAAATTAAAGATAAGCTGTGTGAGCAGCAGTCCTAGATATTTATATCGTTACTCTAAGTATTGAGTTGTACCGGGAGATTTGTTTATTTATTCAGCTACCTAGTAACATAGTAAATGAGGACACAAAAAAGCTGCGATTCTCCCACTTCTGGTGGATGAGCCTATCAATTCCCAGACTCGACCCAATGCCAGCTCCCCACCCTCCGTGGCCTTCACCTGAACTTTCAACCCCTTTCCTGCCCAGAAAGTGCCAGACTCTACCGCCTCCACTGGCCGATCGTTTCTGGCCTTCTCATCCTCCTCTACGGTTCTTACACGACCAACAGAATCCAGGTCCCCCTTCCATGGTATATGGCCAAGTTTTCTAATAATACACATGGCTACCAAAATGAGCAATGCCGCTGGTGAAAACTGTCGGTCTCGCCATGCTCATTGAAGTGTGGGTTTTAATCATCGTCACTCCATGCACGTTACCCCAGTGCCTTAAAGCCAGATGCAGTCTTCCCACTTGCTGTTCAGGCTCTAAGCAGTTTTTCAGGACATGCAGGCAGAGACCTGGTTTCATGCCTCTGCATGCCTGGACTTGGAGTTTTATCTTCCCTAAGAACAGAAGAATCTAGAAGTCCATGCATGTGATGGATAAATATCAGGAATGGGCCAGTGAAAGTGTAGGAGACTTGGTCCTTGGAGGGCTGCAAGCAGATCTGGTTTACAGGGTAACCAAGGAATGCGCATTTATCCTTCTCTTAGACCAAATACAGGTGAATATTTCATAGGCACTTATTGTGGGATATCATGAAAAACAGACTGGTTTGTGGCTTTTGAAGATAGGCATTGTCTGCCCCCACGCTGGTGGAAGGGCAGTTGAGCCAGGTGAAACTTACTACAGTCCTTTCTTTAACGGGCCTCTCTCCTCTTCTTGGACCCTGCTTTGCCCTTGAAAGGAAAAGCATCGGAGGATCCCAGGAAGCATTCAGGAAGAGGTGGCTGGGTCTAAATAAAAGAAACCTTTAATTGTTTTGCAGCTGCTTGTGCCAGCTCTACTTCTACGAGTGGTTTGTTCATGACCTTCACAATGACAGAGAGGCCAGAATGAGCTGTTCAGCACCATCTCTGTGTGTGATAGATACAAAGAAATAAATGCATTGCTGTCTTCTGGGGGTTTCCCTATCTATGTATCGTATACATTTATTTCTACCACGTCTATGAGCGTAATCACCATCATTAGCTAAACAACTGTTAAATAAACAGCAAAGTAGCATAACATGAATAACGTTCTTAGGTTTTCTTTTTCCTATATGCCCTGTCTGGATTGGAATGTGATGATGCAACAAACCATCCTTGGTCACACAATCAGCCCCTTGCACAATGGTCAATAACAAATTTAACATTTTTTTTTTTACTATTTTAAGTTGCATTCATATATGCTATAACCAAAATACAAAATAATATCCATTAAATATAGGGTTTATTCCTTATCGTTCATATGGTAGGGAGCTTTATAGGCTCTGACTCTTGTCGTTGAACCTGCTAAAAAAAGATATTGTAATGTGCAGCATGAGCTTTTTAGGAATACACGAGACCTTTCTTCTATATTTCTGACATCGGAAGATGGGGCCTGAGTGGTCTCAGAAGGTTGTGAACTAAGAGCAGCGTTACTAAAATAACCAGTTACAAAAAAAAAAAAGCTTGTGAGCCATAGCATCTTTTAAATCAGTCCCATTAAAGGTGCCACGGCCTATGGCAATGTCAGTTTTTCCCCAGGACAACATATCTAGAAAGTGAGGCACAGATCTATCTCCCCTCCCTCAAGCAGAGAGCGTGAAGACCACTCCAAAACCTGCAGACAGTTTCCTGTTCAGCTTTCTCCACAAAAGGCTTTTGAAACCAGTTCCACACAATTGGAAACCGCATTCCCCAGTGTCTGGAGACTTTATTTTTCAGATATCAGTGAGCCGCAGTGAAATTTGTCTCACACTAGAGCTTGGTTTCAAATAGTTTTAAAGGAAAAGTAACTCTTTACATTGTTTATACATTTTACACTGATTTGAAAGCAGGTTTACATTCAACCTGAAAATGATATTTTTCCTTGTTCATTGTACGCTATTCAAAAAAAGTATTTTTCGGCTATTCCTGAAATTTTTCTTTTGAATATTTAGATATTTGATACTGTGTGTAATAAGCATATGTACATTGCCCTTGCCACACAGCTGCTGTATCATGCATCCTAAAGAGGTCATTTGCATATATCTTTACCAAGTCTAGCCAATAGCAGTAGACCAGCTTTAGCAGCTGCTGATGACATCATGATATGCTGTTCTATGCTCAATCAAAGCAGATATTTAACTTTGCTGCTAGGAGCTAAAGTGATTATTTTACTATTATTTATTGGATCTAAAGTTGTAGGACAAATGATAGCTTTTAAATACGGAAATTGCATGGTTTAGAAATTAAATGGTAAAGACCAATAATCTAAGAAATAACTGTATGCATTAGCAGTGGTCTCTACAGCACCACTCGTGCCAAATACTAGCAAATAAGGCTGCAGTTATCTTCCTCTCCTGTTTCTGCATAGCCTGGTGATATCAGATATTTGATATAAACAAACACAGGGGTTGACCATGGAAACAGTCTTGACTCTGAGGGAAGACATTCTGAATTCAAAGGGGGAGGGGAGATTGCCTTGAGGGGAGGGGGTCACTGTCCTCCAAAAGGGATAATATTTTTCTAGTATCTGTATACAGCATCTGCTTTTTGAAGCTGCCCAAACACATGGGAAAAAGAAGAACAGTGATGTCATCACATTGAATACTGCCCGACGAGGAAACGATTGCTTTTTTTTTTTTTGTAAGGAAATAGTCAATTCTGTTGAAGTTATACAATTTCTCTGAACTAATCATTGATCAATACTGTCTGAAATCTGAGATTCTACATCTAACCTTTACATTAAAAAAATACCTTTTTTTCTCAACATTAAACATTCTTCAAAAAATTGATAATGAAATTATGTAGTCTTTTCTGTAAGCACAATAGAGTTTAACATTATGTGAAATTTCTTTAAATACCATTTTCCTTGTATTTCACATTTACAGATATGAAGGTCTGGTTGGGTTGAGTGGCTATTTTATGAGCTGAGTATCGTATATTTCAGTCAAGTGTGTGTAATTGCGCTACTGTGTCTGTTGCAGGTAGTTGAGATAACATAAGTTTGTGAGTAACTGCACCAATTATTAGGGATTCAGCCCTGGCTGTTACCATGCATCCAATATATACACACAGGGACAGTAACTTTTAAACAGGCGTGCAGACGCACATTTACGTGTGTTTGCCAGCCCGCACCTAGGGATGCGGCCATTTTATAACATATGCATGTATAGGCGCACATGTTATAAAATAGCCTGAACGCATGCACATGTGCACACAATTTTAAGTGGATGCGTGCCTGTGCACACACATGCTGCTTCTACTGCATAATGGGGGGATTTTAATAGACATGCATGCCAACGCATCTACCAGTTTTCTCAGTTCATTCTCCCAGCAAGGGATTGGACTTTCAGCCCCCACCCCCAGTTTAATAGCCTTTCTTTTCCCCTGTTAGCCCCAACCTTTAAAAACCTGCTGATCTGTTTATTTGTTTTTGTTTTATGTCTTAAACGCCATCCATAGCAGAAGTTAAGTTACACAGCACTTGTGCACTGGTTTCAGTGTGAAATCCATGAACCCCCATGCCCTGCCCAGATCACATCCATGTCCGCACCTTTTTTTAGAAATTTTTTTGTGCATGTAGTGGTAGCTATGCACGCACGCAGGTGCCTTTTAAAATCCGCTCTGCATGCACTGGCCAACTTATGCATGCATCCCCTGGTTTTGGCAAACACCAGTCTTTTAAAATTCATCTAATGTTTTTTGTGTATGATTGCACATCATGGCTGCATTGTGCTGCACTGAACACATGGCTGTCTTAGGTGAGTTGTGAAGTTCAGTTGTATAGCTGTGCACTGCACATTAGATACTGTAACAGCATGTGGTTGTGTGGTTCTGACTTTGTTTTGTTTTGTACACAGGTTGTTTTAATAGCTGCGTTTTGGGTGTGGTACTTTGGAATTGTTTTGAGACAATACTGGTACTAGTTCTGTGGCTGTTATGACTTGGTCCTGTGGTTGAGATACTCAGTGTTCAAGTGTATATGTCTATATTCA
Source organism: Rhinatrema bivittatum (assembly GCF_901001135.1). Classification (NCBI taxonomy): domain Eukaryota; kingdom Metazoa; phylum Chordata; class Amphibia; order Gymnophiona; family Rhinatrematidae; genus Rhinatrema; species Rhinatrema bivittatum. Next base: position 30,268,007 of record NC_042623.1, on the reverse strand, counting down.
ATACTATAGTGATATTATATTTTTCATTTATAATTTATTTTATGTATAAAATGTTTTACTCGCCTATCATTAATTTCTTTAGACACTTATACAGTGTGTTTTGTATGTGAGACAATGCTTGGTGCCTTATGAAGGAGAGGTAGAAATGACTTGATACAGGAAACATAATTATGAAGCACTTGGAGACATTCAGCCATTCAAATTACTGGACTGGCTGACACAACCATTATCTTGCGTCCTGCTCCAGTTGTTCTGGTGTTCGGTGGAATGGCATTTGGACTGTGCTCCACTGAGTATATCTGTCCCCATAGCAAATCATTTTTAAAACTATAAAATGTTATACTGCAGTAACGAATGTGAAATTCTACCTACGTTATGGTAAGTTAATATGTCTTCTGGGAGGAACACGCTGATTGCTAGTGTTACCTTTAGTAAATGACTGCCTAACTTGCTCGCAAAAGGTGACACTCTGATTCAACGAGAAGTACCTCCTGGAAGAGGACAGCTACACACCGACAACATTACTGGGGCACACAGCTGGGAAGACCAAGTTCATTCCTCTATCCACCAGAAGGACCCTGTGAGGTATAACAGTTCCTTGATCAATAGATGTATCTCTCTCTATAGAATACTTTGCATTTGCAACACATTATGGTGGCCCATTAGAGATCCTATTTTCACTGCTCAGGAGAAGCCGCATTGCTGTAAGGCAGAAATGGTGAAGTCCATGAGTTATGGAATCTCCTCCCCTAATATGTGAACACTGAATTAAATCCATTGGGCAGCTAGCATTATCCTATTTATATGTTATATGCCTAATTTTGTTTTGTGAAACCCTTTTATGTTGGGAATGTAAAAGGCAGCTCCTCTTTTGCATTACTGCCTAAGTGAGGTCGCCTATTGCTTCACTGTTTTGCATTGTTGGAACAATGCATACAACTATAAATAAAATATAATATAATAAAACAGATGCTATGTAAATAATGCCTCGTGGAGGGGGTTTTTATTGTTTTTTATGGTTTTCTTTGAGGTCGTTTTAATATAGACTTTATATAAAAGCTTTGTGGGCTTGCACGTGATGCAAATTAATATAGGATGCATGTCAGGGGTGTAGACCTGTTTTTCTGTCACCTGCGCAGCTTTTTTATTCATTTGTGGAGACTTTATTACTGGGTGATTTTGTCTTTCATGCACACTGACATGAAAACATACCTACACTATCTCCTTGAGTTAAGCAATTCCTTGTATTTCACAGGGGCTGCGAGGCTTGTGAGGTGTAGCAAACACAGATCCTGATGGCAAAATAAGAAGATATGGACAGGCCCCAGGCAACAGAAAGGAGTCCTGCCCATGGAAATAACCCATTCATTGAAAACAAGTGGATTTATATTCTGCTTGTGTCCATTTATAAACGTGAAATTATATATACCACTTGTTATTTCATATTTCCTTTTCTGCTAACTAAAATTAAAGAGCAGAGAATATGTTCACCTGATGGAATGCTTTATTCCTAGTGCCAGTTTCCATCAGATTCAGAAACCCTCAAGCCACTGGCATCCTATTCTGCCAAAATATCTATCTATAGCATTACAAACTTCTCCTAACACTCAGTGAGGTTTGATCCCCCAACCGAAGGAAATCTGTGTTTTGTTTCAAATTCAGAAATATGTTGCTTGTAACCAAGGCTTACCAAAGCACAGAGAAGATAACGCGCAGCTTGATAGTTGGCTACATTTTCTTAAGCGTGGTAAGGCTTTCGTTTGTGGTGGCAACTGGCAACACCTCTGATTTCTGCTGAGCGCTCCTTACCTCGCCTTACACAAGAACAAATTCAGCAGAGTTAAGAGAATTCGGTCCGCACAGAACCGAGGGCTTCGAGCGACAACATTCGCCCTTGTAAAAAGGGAAAACAACGTAAATTTCTGCCAGGATTCTGTTAAACTGCGTTAAGAAAAAGGCTACATTCTTTTTAGCTACCACTCTCCTGCTTTGAGGGAGAAGAAGCATAATTTCCATTGCCCCCCCCCCCCCCCCCCCCGGTTTTTCTAAATGAATTGGAAGGACAGCCCTGCCGAGGAAACGGGGCTGAGGTGTTAAAATGCACAGTTGGGAGGGAAGGATTTAAAAAAATGGTCACTACTCTTATGAAAATAAAGAAGGCGCTAGTGGGTAGAGCTGGGGCGCTGCTGCTGCTGCAGTCAGCCGCGTGCCTGAGCGCCGAGGGGTTGGCGACGAGGGAAGTGTGAACTGCAGGGGCTGGAGCTGTCCTCCGAGTGGTGGTGCTGAAATGGGGCTGAGCGACGGGCAAGCAGAGGCTCTAGAACCGGGAACTGGGCTCAGCAAGCAGAACGCGGGGGGGGGGGGGGGGGGGTGTCTATTCCTTCCCACCCCCACCCCCCAACCGTACGCACACTGGAGAACCCATCTGGAAAACGAATGTCAGCAGGGAGAGAGAGAGAGCCGAAAGGGAGCATAAAAACGAATGGATGCGTAAAAGACGAAATCACATTCTTTGGGGGGGGGGGGGGGGGGGGAGTAGACAGAGTGATTGGTGGAAGGTAGTTACATAGGGTCCGGGAGGGGATACTGCTGATACTGTTCTCGCTGAATCTCTGTTACCAATCCAGTGTTGCTGAAGACCCGTCATGTGTGTTTTCCTGAGTACACTGAACGGCTACAAATGCTGAACAAACGCCATAAAAACGCATGAGGACAGTCCAGGAAAGGCGCCAGGGAACCTTACAGCCATCCATGTGATCTTTTTTTTTTTTAACTGCACATAGTTCAAATATATAAAATGGTACCCGAAAAAAAAAAAAAGTAGACATATTTCCTTCTTTTCCTGTAGTTCCTTTACAGCTTACTGTCGTTAATTCAACAAATGGTATATCTACATCTTTGTGGTCAACATTATTAAGGTTCTGAGGTTTTCAGGGGATGAACAGTAAAATTGGAAGAAAAGTAAAAGTTTAAAAACCAGTGGAACAGGCATTTTCAGCTATGGTTTTAATCAGGGTTTTTATGCGAAGCAAAATACAAATCCCTCGTCAATTAGCAAAACCGAAGTGGGAAAACAGCGAATCTGACCAGTTGAGGTCTCAGAAAAATAATAATAAAAAGGTTTGGTGGAAAGAAGTGAAAGGCGGGGTGGGAGCTGACCGTGGTACTGAAATGATCAGCTCGCTCAATAGCGAGAGTGTTCGTTATAACTGGAGATATTGCAAAACGCTAATGGATTTAGACTTAAGAAACGAATGCAAAGCAAGCTGATCAGTCAATCTGTTTACTTTCATCTAAACAATGCTACCGCTGTCTGGGTTCTAGTCTATAAGATAGGTGAAAATAGTCTTCTTTTTTTTTTTTAATAACTCCCGGTTGGAGGAACACAAATTGGTAGAACTGTCAGAGCTGGGGGTTAGAGGTGGAGCTGATATGAGAAGAATTTGATGAATTTCACCAAATGCTTTTGAACCTGTAATTTATGATCTGTTGAAGTTTCAGTTTTGCATTTCTGACACCATTATTGGCAGGTGATAAATAGTATTTTACACACACACACACACACACACGCACTTACACGCGCACACACACGTACATGCATGCTTGCTAATGTATGAAAAACAGATTCTGTAAGAAACTAACATAGAAATTATTTCAGCCACCGTTGTTTTCTACACGAGCCTGATTTATGATACCAGTGATGCACGACAAATGTGGCTGAGTCCCTAATACTGCGCGGATAAAACTCAGAAGAGCGTAAAAACCTCGCATTCGTGCCTTATTTTAAGTAGTAAGCAAGTCATTCTCCGCGCCGTTCCTGCCCGATCCCCTACGAAAACAGGTAGCACGCCCGCCCGAGGAGGAAACATGCACACACAGTGGCGATAAAGTCTGGCTGCAGAATTTCCTCCCCCAAAAAACTTAACAGCGCCACACGGAATTGCGGAATCCAGAGTGAGAAAAGGGTGCTCCCCCGACTCCTCCGGCAAGAAAAGTGATGGGGGAGGCAAAATAATATTGCGGCACACCACCTACCTTTTAGCTGGAAGCTGAGCGGCATTTGGCTTGCCCAGACCCCGTTACGAAGAGAAATCTGTGCAAGAGGCATCGTCCTTCCCCTCTTCCCACTCGGGCACTGCTCGCTCTCCCGGCTCGCGCGGAGGAACCTCCCTGGGCAGCTTCCAGGCTCCCGCTTCTACCATTCCGACTCCCCCCCCCCAGGAGGCACCGGAGAGACTTCTCTCTGGCATGTTTACCAGTCCCGTCCCCCCCCCCTACCTGTTCCTAAGGGCACCCCCCCCCCCCACCCCCGCTCGGTCGTGATCAGCAGTAGTAGCAGGGCAGCCGCGCTACCGCCTCCCGATCTGAAATTAATGTCAAAACCAAACAGAAGCGGCTCGGTGCCCCCAGTCTGCTATTGACCTGCATTGACGTCATTGCGTCATTAGATTTCCCCTGGAAACACTGCGGCTCCAAAAATAGCAACACATTAATTCAGCCCAGGAGAGCAGGGAGAGACTATTTGTAACCCTGCATTAAACCCAGCCTGCCTTTCCATTTCAAATATCTCCTGCCCCCCACCCCCAGAGCAGGATTATCTTCACCCTGCAGGCTATTTTGAGAACAAAGAAGACAGACGGACACATATATAAAATTATACAGGTATTTATAAAGATATGCACTGGGGGGGTTTTTTGGTTTGTTTTTTTTTTTTTTTTTCTTTTACAGACTCAGTCTACCATTGTGGAAGATGAGAAACAGCGCCACTGGGCTAAAAATAGAAAGTGCTTAACAGTCAGCTTTCAGGAAGGAGATCCCGCAGTGAAAGAAGAAAACCAGAAAACTCACTGCATGGGATTCCTGAGCAGAAAGAGAAGCCAGAGATAATGGCTTAGGAGGCTGCATGCGTAATTCCGGTTTCTAAGCTTGCAGTAAGTGCAACGATCAGCATCTTACTGCAGTTAGGGACTGTAATTTAAGAATGTAATAATGCAGCTACAGGGGAACCACCCCTCCTACCCACTATTTCATTCTCTCCCATCTCCAGCAGGCAGGAAGGGTTAGGAGCAAATCTAGTGAGCCTTTGTTCCTTGATTTTTTTTTGTAGGTGTCTTCCTCTCCTTAACCGAGCAGAGCATCAAACACAATTATTTTTTTTTTTTTTTAGAGATTACACTCCACCATGCATTATTACGCTCAATGCGTTTTCATATTTCTTGCATTGCATCGAAAGCGCGGTACCATTAAATAGGGGGCCCATACATACTTTTAGCAGGTGCCAGATTACACACAATCTGCTTTGGGATTTATATTAGAACTGGCGTTCTTGATAAAAAAAAAAAAAAAAATTGCCCGTCAGATCTCCAATGCTGGCAGAGCAAGCGGGACCTCAGCTTAATATGGAATCGGAGAGATGGCACCCCCCCCCCCCCCCCCCCGAGCAGTACAGGGGCCCTGATGCCGGGACATTAATTCCACAAATGCTGGCCATCCCTCCATAACGTAGGGACGGAGGTAGAGAAAAGGGGGAGAAAGCAGCAGAGCTAAAATATCCATCTCTTAGGAAACAGCAAGTGGCAAAACAGATCAGGAAAGAACAGGAGAAGGAGAAAGTTTGGGAGAGAAAAAGAGACAGCAAGAGAGAAAGAGAATTAAAGGGAGAATGCTGGGAATGTGACAGAGATTACTCAGGAGAGATAAGAAAAAAGGAAAGACATCTATTTTTTTTAAAAATGAGATAGAAGCCGAGGATATAATGGGCGATGAAGGCTCTAGGTTTATCTAGTCTGCCCCTTTTCACTCCCGACCTCAATACTTCAGGCCCTACTTTCCTTCCCTTCCCCTAATTTTTCCTGTTTCCTCCTGCTCCTGTGGGCTTTCAGCTCAAACCAAGTGGCCTCCATTAGGACTGGGGCACCATGATCTTCCCTTCACAGCCACCCAACGTTTCCCCCCCTTATTTATACTCTCTTCCAAGGGGGAGAGGCAGGCACCAGGGGGCGCCTTCCAGAGTCCTGCAGTAACATTGCCACTGTGCTGGCCCATCTTGTGCATTCTTCTTACTCTATTTGTGTATTTATTTCAGTATTAGTGTCCCTCCAGAAATAATCTTAGTTGGTAAAACATGAAATACCACAATTTAAAATGTACACTAAACAGTCACCTTGTTCTCTTGTGCAGTGTTTCTATTTTTGAGGATTTCGAATGCATTTATTACTCCCCCTCTCCCATTGCGCACATATTTAACTCCTTAATCCTCACCTGGTCTGGCTCTCCACAAAGACACTGCACTATTCAGGTAGACCTCTTCTGGACTGCCTCTTGTCTCACCGGTTCTGGGCACCGAGTATATCTATACTCGGTGCCCAGAACTGGATACAGCACTCTTCTCAGGCCTGGCATACTATGCAAACTGTGCATTTGTATGGGGTGGCACACCTGGAGGGGCAGCAGGAGAGGCCACGGGGCCACAGGCAGAGCCTAACCCGCCGGCGGCTGAAGAAGGAGAAGGCCCATCTTCCATTGCATGCATGCTCGTGCGCCCATGAATAGCTTCCACTCCCAAGCAGGAAGATCAGTGGGTCATGGTGAAGGTCATCCCATCACAGCCTGAAGACAGCAGGAGGCCCGTGCAGGTCGTGGTGGAGCTCATCCCACCACAGCCCAATGACAACAGGAGACCATGTGTGTATATGTGTGAGTTTGCATGTGTGTGTGTGTGAGAGCCTGTGTGTGTGTGACTGTGTGAGATCCAATGTGTGTGTCTGTGTGAGAACCTGTGTGTGTGTGTGACTGTGTGAGAGCCAATGTGGTGTGTGTCTGTGTGAGAGCCAATGTGTGTGTCTGTGTGAGAGCCTGTGTGTGTGTGACTGTGTGAGAGCCAATGTGGTGTGTGTCTGTGTGAGAGCCAATGTGTGTGTCTGTGTGAGAGCCTGTGTGTGTGTGACTGTGTGAGAGCCAATGTGGTGTGTGTCTGTGTGAGAGCCAATGTGTGTGTCTGTGTGAGAGCCTGTGTGTGTGTGACTGTGTGAGAGCCAATGTAGTGTGTGTCTGTGTGAGCCAATGTGTGTGTCTGTGTGAGAGCCTGTGTGTGTGACTGTGTGAGCGCATGTGTGCCTGTGAATGTATCTGTGTGAGAGCTTGCGTGTTTGTGTATATTTGTGTGCCTGTGACAGCCTATTTTTCACATATAGGCTCTCACAGGTATGCCACACTCAAGAACGCATTGAAAAAAAAAGAAAAATCCTGCTTTCTGTGAGTCCTCCTAATAGTATCATACGATAATAAGTAGGAGAAAACCAAATAAAGCAGATTTTGTTTAAAACAAAAAATGTTTGAAAAAAAAATTCTGGAAGCCCAATATACACACCCAGGATACACAGTCCAGGCCATGTATCTTGTGTGTGTCTATGCCGGTAGCAGGACAGAATGAATGCTCGTAGACTGAGCATCCGTTTTCCCAACCCGCTTGACAGCTTTCTGTGCCCCCCGATGCTGAGGAGGCACTAGGGATGCACAAATTTTCTCTAGCGCCTCCTTTTTTGCACAACCATTAATTTAAAAATATTGCATCAGACGCCCAAGAGAAGTGGCTGGGCACACATTAGGAAAACAAGCGCTCAACACTGAGAGCCCATTTTCTGCACACAAATAATGCATCGGCCCCATAATGTATCTGTGAGGATGAGGGAGAGGGAACCTGGTATGTTAGAGAGAGAGGGAGTGTGTGAGAGAATGAATGTGCTATTGTACAAATGTGTGAGAAAGAAGATAAAATTTGTGCGGTACCTACCTCCCCCAATCCACAACAATCTCATGGTAACTGGAAATCAGAAGATCCCAGGATTGGAAAACTGAAGATTTTTTAATCCTTATTAGTTTTAATTATTGGGTGCAATTTCATGATTCTGCCCTTTCCAAATATTAAAATATTTTTTTTGGGGGGGGCGAATTGAACATTTTTTAATTCATGTTTTATGAAGAATGTTATGGTCTCTGTTTATCCCTCGTTGCTCTGCATGTAGAAGCTGGCTTGTTGTGGGTTCCAGTTCAGTTCTTCTCTGCACGTATCTGTTTTTACTTTCTGATCTCTTTATTCTGTATTTGGTCAGGGTCTCTCTGTGTTCTGCATATGTGACCGAGGTGAGGTATTTTGCTGGCCTGTAATTTCTGTGAAGGGATCTAAAGCAGCCTAGTTTCCTAATAAGAGTTTTATTGGTGTTCTAGGGCCTGATGTAATATGTACAGTGTTTCATTTTCATAGATAAGGTTGATAAAGTTGCTTTGGTATGGGAGGTTTACTATATTGTAATGGTTAACCGTTTATTCATGGCTTTCTGAGGGCCAAGCCCACACCCAGTATGCATTACAAAAAGGCTATTTCCATAGGAGTTCCAAGTATCTTTTTTGCATGGTTTTCTGGTTGGCACCACAGGAGTTAGGCTCCACTTGCAGTCTGCCGCCTCTCCTGCTGCCACCGGCCTGCCGCCTCCCTGGGAGTACCGCTCCATGCAAATGCAAGGAATGCACACCCGGTTGCACCGCTGGGTCTGCGCAGGAATAAACTGCTCTGGGAGGTATCCTGCTCTTAGCTGGAACATTTTCCACAAATCCGTTTGATCTTGGCGTCTGTCTGTAAAACCCCCAATCTACATAGCTATCCAAATATCTCCTGATTTTAGGCACACAGCATTTTCTCTTATCCTGAAAAAAAAAGATATTTGAACATAAGATATGCCATACTGGGTCATATCAAGGGTCCATCAAGCCCAACATCCTGTTTCCATCAGTGGCCAAACCAAGTCACAAGTACTTGGCTAGTCCCAAACATTAAATAGATCCCAAGGTACTAATGCTGGTAACAAGCAGTGGCTATTCCTTATTGATTAATAGCAGTTTAGAGACTCCTCCAGGAACTTATCCAAACCTTATTTAAACCCATTTACAAAATTACCTTAACCACATCTTCTGGCAATGAATTGCAGAGCTTAATTGTGATTGAGTAAAAAATAATTTTCTCCAATTTGTTTTAAATGTGCTACATGATAACTTCATGGAGTGCCCCCTAGACCTTCTATTATCCAAAAGAGTAAATAACCAATTGACATTTACCTAAACTAGACCTCGCATGATTTTATAGACCTCTACCATATCCCCCCTCAGCCTTCTCCAAGCTGAGCAGTGCTAACCTCCTTAGCCTTTCCTTATAGGAGAGCCGTTTCATCTCCTTTTATCATTTTTATCACCCTTCTCTGTACTCCAGTGCAACTATATCTTTTTTTGAGATGCAGCGACAATAATGATACACAGTACTCAAGGTACGGTCTCACCATGGAGCAATCCACCATTTTATTTGCCATTCCTTTCATAACAATTCCTAACATTCTTTTTGCTTTTTTGACCGCCATAGCACACTGAGCTGACGATGTCAATGTATAATCCACCAGGACACCACCTGAGTGGTAGCTTCTAATATGGCATCTAACATCGTGTAACTATAGCAAGGGTTATTTTTCTCTATATGCATCAACTTGGCACTTGTCCACATTAAAATTTGTCTGCCATTTGGATGCCCAATCTTCCAGGCTTGCAAGGTCCTCCTGCAATTCATCACAATCCACTTGAGATTTAACTACTCTGAATAATTTTGTACCATCCACAAACTTGATAACCTCACTCATCGTACCCCTTTCCAGATCAGTTATAAATATATTCAAAAGCACCAGTCCAAGTACAGATCCCTGAGGCACTCCACTGTTTATCTTTTCCCACTGTGAAAACAGACCATTTAATCCTACACTCTGTTTCCTGTCCTTTAACCAGTTTGCAGTCCACAAAAGGACATCGCCTCCTATCCTATGACTTTTTAGTTTTCTTAGAAGCCTCTCATGAGGGACTTTGCAAACACCCTCTGAAAATCCAAATACACCTCAACTACCGGTTCACCTTTATCCACATGTTTATTAACCCCTTCAAAAAAAATGAAGCAGATTTATGAGAAAAGACTTCCCTTGGGTAAATCCATGCTGGCTGTGTCCCATTAAATCATGTCTATCTATATGTTCTGTGATTTTATTCTTTATAACAGTTTCCATGATTTTTCCCGGCACTGAAGTCAGGCTCACCGGTCTATAGTTTCCCAGATCACCTCTGGAACCCTTTTTATATTCAGGGTTATATTGGCCACCTTCCAGTCTTCAGGTACAATGGATGATTTTAATTATAGGTTACAAATTACTTGTAATAGATCTCAATTTTCATTTGTGAATTCTTTCAGAATCCTGGGATGCATACCATCTGGTTCAGGTGAGTTGCTACTCTTCAGTTTGGCAATCTGACCTACTACATCTTCCAGGTTTACTGTGATTTGGGTCAGTTCATCTGAATCATCACCCTTGCAAACAGTCTTCAGAACATTCTCTTCAGGAAACACCAAAGCAAAGAGTTCAAGTTGTATTTCCGCAATGGCCTTATCTTCCCTAAGTGCCCCTTTAACCCCTTGATTATCTAACAGTCCAACCGACTCCCTTGCAGGTTTCCTGCTTCAGATATATATATATATGGGCTGGCACAGGGGATATTTTGGCTCTTTGTCGTGGTTATTTACAACTAACTGCTAACAGGAGGGGCCATCAAGGCTAGTCCATGTTTGTTCAGAAATCTTCCCCTTCCTGCAGTCAAAAAATGATTGTTCTGTAAAGATCCTGAGAGCCCCCAGCCAGCTGTACCGGGGCTTTTAGAATGAATGGATTTACCACTGCCTCAGGAGGCAGGGAATCCTTTCTTCCACTGCTTGCAGCTGCACAGTGCCAAGGCTCCTCTCTCTCAGTTCCCAGCTCTTCTCTCTTGCTTCTTTCTCCTCTGAATCTGTTCTCCCCCTCCTCTCATATAATCTCTCTGCTCTACATCCTCTTCTTTTCCCTTATAAATTGTCACCACCCAGCCTATCAGTTTCCTCTCCTCCCTCCTTACTCCTGCCCTCCTCCCTTGCAGTGAATTCCTTTGATATCCCCAGAATAGCCAGTTCCTTTCTTTTGCCCTCCTCCTTCCTTGTTTTTCCCTTACTCTATCCGACACATTTGTTTTTCCTCATTACCTTCATGAACGTTTCTCTCTCCAGCATGCTTGTTGTCACACAAGTGCCCTGCTACTTTTGCCTTCTCCTCATCGACACCCCTCCCCCCACACCCCCTTTTCTATGTTTCTCTCACAACCCTCATACCGTCTTCACCTTCCCTGTGACCTCCAAGCTCCATTATCCAATTCTATACCTACCCCTGCCCACACTTGCCTCCACCACCTCCAACAGAGGATGTGATTAGGGCAGTTAGTGTCGCTGGGTTTAAAAAAGGTTTGGATCAGTTCTTGCTATTAATCAAGTTGACTTAGAGAATGGCCACTGCTATTACTGGCATGGGATGGACTTAGTGTTTGGGTACTTGCCAGGTTCTTATGGCCTGGTTTGGCCTCTGTTGGAAACAGGATGCTGGGCTTGATGGACCCTTGGTCTGACCCAGCATGGCAATTTCTTATGTTCTTAACACCACTGCTTTCTCTTCCAATATTCCCTGCTTTAATCCTTTTTCCATTTGGTTCCCCATCTTACATCCTCCTACTTCCTTTGTCTATTCTGTCCTATATTTTACTGTCGATATGTATCATCCCTCTAAACATTTTTCTCATATTGTCCCCTCATAATCCCCTCTAATAATCAAACCTTTTTCTTATCCTATCTTCCAATGCCCAAGTCCATGTGTACCAACCTGAAACAGAGCACACTGCATCCACCCTAAGGCAAGCAGACCCACTGCTCCATGTTTTGAAGATGTAGTGTAGCTTTCTTTTGCTTTTTGGAATGGTGGAGAAATGTAAGTTTGCAGCTGTTTCCTGTGGCATTTATCCTTTCTGTCCTAGGAGGATATTTGCACCTTAGACTCCCCATGGAGAGAGAGATCAGTGCTTTGAGATAAATACCTCCAAGGGTTTGGGGCGGCCCATCTAAGGCAAGCCCTTTCTGGTGACCGCTGACCATCAGTGACCCTGATTCTCTCCTCTGGTGCTTGAGCTTCTTCATTTCTTTTTTGTTTTTTGGGGGTTTTTTGTGTGTGAAGATTTAAGCTATGTGTTTTTCATTTTTAATTTTCTGTACACTGCTTCCAATACTCCAACTATTGGTGTGGGGAGGCGGCGTACCAAATGTTTTAATAAATAAACAAATCTCCCTAAATCGCCAAAACCGATCCAGTAATTTGGAGTCACGTGTTTTTCACTGGCTTGTAATTCACAGATGTGGTGAACTCACAGTAGCTTGGAATTTACAAATAGTTGGGGGTGGGGTTTGGATGTTTTCGTGTTGTAGTGACTTGGGCTGGGGACTGGATGTGCCAGTTAGATGTCTTTCTTTGATCATTCAACTTCAATCCATAATCCCAACTCTCTCTGTGATGGGAACACCTCTAGTTTACCTCATTGTAAGTGGGTAATAATGACAGCGTTGATCCTTTCTGCTTCCCTCCTTGGGTAGCTGTCAACGAAGGCCAAACAGCAAACTTTGAGGTCAGCTTGTCCACTTCAGAACTTATTTCTTGGTGTTTCTCATAAAAGGCTCAATCACAAGTGATGACACCACGAAAAGATCTTACCTTTCTGAAGTAGGACCTGAAAATGCACTCTCTGAGCCATGTCTGGAGGACAGTCGCCATACCAGTACAAATTATAACGAAATGAGTCCCAGATTGTGGATAATTCTTTATCTATCCAGACTTCGGAAAGGTAAATGTGCCAGAGCACCTCTTAACAGTCCCCGAACTCAATAACGATGCCTCGTTTCCTTCCACATCCTGCCATGGCTTCAGGAAGCCTGTTGATGTCTCAGGTTTCAGAATGGAAGCAGCTGATTGAACTTTACAGAAGCCAAGAGACTCAAAAATGTATTTTTAACTGAGTGCAGAATCAGAACAGAATTGGTAAAAAGAAAAAAAAACCCTTCCCTTCTTCCTTTTGTCCCCTACTGTCAATAAGGCTCCCTGCACTAACCTGACTAAAGCTGTGGCAATTTGACTCATCAAAACATGCTTCGTTCCAGGGTATCCTTCTCATGGTTTTGGTTTTTTTTCATTTCTTTCATATTTCAGAAAAGGCTGAACATGTGAAAGCTGTGCATGTCAGCGCTGGCCACGCACTGTTTTCTGCACGCAATAGTAGGTGCGCATGGAGGATATTGGACGCATGGTAACAGACACGAAAGGGGCTGGAGTTAGCAGAAGCCTGAAACATGCAGGCCTTGATAATTGCTGCTGCTGCTGCTAGGGATATTGCACATTCATTTTCTAACAAAACCTCATTTTGTGTTCATTTGGTCTGAAGACAAAACTAAAACACCCCACAGGTATTTGGGTTTTATTGTTTCCTTTTGTTTCAGAAACGAAGAAAACTTTCAGTGCTGCCAACACTTAAAAATTGAAAACCGCCCCTCGTACCTTCCCCTATGCCCTCCGACCCCACCCAGGGCTGGCTCTAACCCCATTTGTAGCATGTTTTTGATGATGAAATGGGAAAAGCGTGGTCCCAAATTGTTTCTGCCCTGCTGGGGCTGTGTTTTCAAAACGGCAGCACCTCAGGGCCGGCTCGGCTGGTGTCTTTTTGTCCCAGTGGGGCAGGAGTGACTGGGGATCAGTCCTGCCCCATTTTAGTATCAGAGAAGCCTACTGAGGAGGATGGGGGGGGGGACGGGGACATAAGGGAAGGCCAGGGGGGGCGGGATAGAGGGGTTCAATTATTAAATGTTGATGGCATTGTTTTGTTTTTTCAGTGGGGAGAGGGCCCTTCCTATCGTTTGGTTTCTTCTTTGCTTTTTTATTTTTTATTTCTTTTCACTTTGGTGTTTATTTCTAATAAACAAAAGTAAATAAAGAATAAATAAAATGAATAAAAATGTAAAACAAAATGAAACACATTATATGCATACCCCTAGATACTTTCTTTTGGGGTTTATGGGTTATTTTTCTTTAAATATGCCTTCCCTGAGTCTTCTCTTGAACGGTTCATGATTCCCATGAGATTCTCACGACAATCACCAAAGTAGCATTCCTGGTTTCCTTATACCTAGGAGCCCAGATGGATCCATGTCATAGGGGGATGGGCTGAGTCTTGGTTTCACCTCCAGCACAGTCCTGCTGCTCTTGGTGAGCTCGAGCAAGCCTGGCTTGCCTTATCGTCAAGAAAACTGGGTTTCCCTAGATCCGTTAGGAAAATTTGTCAGATATATTCCTGGCAGCTCCAAGGAAAAAGTCACAAAAAAAACCAAAATCCAAACTGGATGCGTAAAATTCCACCATGGAGTTTCCAAAGATACAAACAGAATTTCCAAAAGACTCAACACAAATCTGAAAAATAAATTCAAACCCGTTGGGAAGTTTATATGTAGCTAATGGTGAAAATTTAAAAAAGTTCAGATTTTTGGCATTTTATAGGAAATCTGTGACTTTTTCATCTCGGTTATATTTGAAAGATTTGAATGCTGAACAAGAAGTGCACAAATGCCCTGGGGATGATTTATTTATTTCAGGACAACCTCTGGAAGGGATTGCAAATAAAGGTCACCATGCAAAAAACATCCTCTCTAACTAACTTCCCCCCTTCTAACCCACCCAAATAACTGCCTAACGATATCCGCACTATCCCCTCTACCATCCCGCTACCCACCCACCATTTATACAATGAATTGGGTTTAAAATTAAAATTGAACTAAAATAAAATAAAAATGCAAATAAACAAAAATCCACCCCCCATACCAGCTGATACCCCCCTCCACCCGTGGACTGATTCGGCATGGCCCTTAGATTGGGCCTTCCCAAACATTGAGCCAATGTGACCCAATTTTAGCTGTTGCAAAGTCACATGACCCCCAGACTATGACCAAAGCAAATTAATGAGGTGGGTTGGAGGTTCCCCTTCCAAAACTTACTCCCTTCTCAGCCTCCCCTGCCTGCTGGTCCCCTGATCTCTTTTCTCAACCTTCCCCTCAACTGCCTCCCTTTAGCTGATCCCCTCTCTCAACCTCCCTTTCTCATTCCCCACCAGTTCATCTCTTCTTTCATTCCCATTCCATCTCACTCCTCACCAACTCCTCCCTTAAATCCCTCAGTTCCTCCCTCACTCCTCACAGACGATTCTCTCTACCCTCGTGGTCTTTTCTCTCTCAAGCTCACCACTCAGCTCATCTCCTCCCTCTCCTCCTTCCCCAGCCTCACCACCTCTCTCCCCTCCATCCTAGGCTCATCCTTTCTTTCTTATTCACACACCCCAGACTCATCTCCTCTCTCTCTCACTCTCTCCCACCAAGTTCACCTACCTCCAGGCTCATCCCCTCACTCTCACCCACCCCTCCAGGCTCATCCCCTCTCTCTCTCCAACCCAGACTCATCCCCTCTCTCAGACTTATCCCTCTCTTTTTCCCCCTCTCCAGCCTCAATCCTTCTCTTTCACCTGCCCCCCCCCCCCCCACGGTTCATCTCCTCACTTTTCCTTATCCTCTCACCCTCACCTTTCCCCAGGCTCCCCCTTCAACTCTCAGCTCCGCAATTCATCCTTTTCCTCTCGTCCCCCCACCCAGACTCGTCCCCTCTCTCCTCTCCCTTAGCCCAGACCCATCCCGTCCTTTTCCCAGGCCAGTCCCCTCCAGCCTCATCCCCTCTTTCTCACTTATTACCTTCAGACTCAACCTCTCCCTTTTCACCTCTTCAACCCCCCTCCCCACAGCGGGGGCCCTCTCTTACAACCTATCCAATCAGCTGATAATCAGAAGTGGCAAGAGAAGGAGGAGAGTGGGAGATACCCTGGGCCATCTCCTCCACCTCCTCCTCCTCAGCAGCCTGGCAGCCAGGTTTCGGGTCAGTCAGCAATGGGTGATTCTGGCTGCGGGGGGAGGGGAAGCACGGCCCACATTTCCAGCCCGGACCAGTAGTGGTCTTCATTGCCCGGGGGGGGGGGGGGGGGCGGGGGAAGCAGGGCCCAAGCAAAACGTCAGCATTTTTGGCCGGGGTTAGCAGCAGATGGGGAGTGGAGAGGAGGAGCAGCCTTGTGGAATGGTGATGGTGATTCTACCACTATAACATTAAAAAATAAAACACAAGTGTCACAGCCTCCCTGGCTGCAGTCTTTCACAGCCCTTTTTTTTTTTTTTTAAATCCGAGCCATAGCAAAAGCCAGTGGCATCTCTAGAAAGAAGTGTTTAGGGTGGTAACAGGGGAGCAAGCGAAGTATGCAGGTGGGGGGGCAAGCAAAAGTGACATTTACACATATCACTACGCCTGCCATTAAACTGGCTACTTAAGATTACAATAAGAAAATGTCCCATGCTCCTTCTGTACAATTAAAAAGAGAAACAGCTAGTTTCATACTCCCAGTAAAACAACCATTAAAATTATTCAACTAATTCTTCTGTACGGATACTAGTGAAAGGTACCCGGCCTTGCTAGGGTAATGTGGTCTATAACAGCCTGTGCATGTATGTTTGTTCCTGTGTGAGTGCACTTAAGTGTGTGTGGACCTATGTGTGTAAGCCTGCACCTGCGGCGTCCTGGACCTTTGTGTGGGGGCCTCTGCCTATGTGTGTGTGTGTGGGGGGGGGGGGATATCATATATCTGTGTGGATGTCAGTGTCTGCCTATGTGTATATTTGTGTGTGTCTGCCTATATATGTGTGCCTATGTGTCTGTATATGTGTGTGTCTTGAGGAGCCTGTGTCTGTGCCTGTGTATGTGTGATCTGCCTGTGCCTCTGTATGTGTGTGTATCTCTGCCTCTGTGTGTCTGCCCATGTCTGTGTGTGTCTGT
This sequence comes from Rhinatrema bivittatum, assembly GCF_901001135.1. Lineage (NCBI taxonomy): Eukaryota > Metazoa > Chordata > Amphibia > Gymnophiona > Rhinatrematidae > Rhinatrema > Rhinatrema bivittatum. The sequence continues at coordinate 30,251,172 of NC_042623.1, read as the reverse complement.
GCCTGCCTGCGTGTGCCTGCCTCCATGTGTATCTGTGTGTGTTCTCCTGTGTATGTGTACTTATGACTGTGTGTATATGTATGTTTCTCTGCCTGTGTCTGTGTGTATGTGTCCCTGCCTGTGCATGTGCCTGTGTGTGCATGTGCCTGTGTGTATGTGTGTGTTTGCCTTTGTGTGTATTACGTGTATGCCTGTGTATTTCTGTGGAAGCCTGATAAACAGGGCTTTGCAGATGAAGCAGATTGTCTTTGCTCAGTATACCTGGTGATCAATACAGACACGATAGTTTGACTGACTGACTGACAAACACAACACAAGTCTTTTATATATATCTAGATGAGAGTGAAATCTAAAGCCTGTACAAGAAGGGACAGAATCTCAATAAAAATTGTGTTTCTTCAGTTCTATAACACAATGTGCATCCACAAAAAGTCATCCAACAACAGACCTAGGACACTGACCCTTATAATTCACCAATAACAACAACAAAAATCCTTTCAAATTCAGCTGTCACCTCAGTAACACCAGCACAAACACTTTCCACTGCTGATACTTTGTGAAGTATCACAAAACTAACAAAAAAAATTAGAACCTATATAGCAAACTGTCGTACCATAACAGCACTAACTCCAAGGACTCAAACAGTTACAGCCCTCTCTATGAAGAGGCAGCACTGGAAATATTACACTAGGTCCTAAAACACCAATACACTTCCTATTAGGAAAGCAGAACAAGGCAGGTTGCTATAGATCTCTACATGGAAACTACATAAGAACATAAGATTTACCATGCTGGGTCAGACCAAAGGTCCATCAAGTCCAGAATCCTGTTTCCAATAGTGGCCAATCCAAGTCACAAATATCTGGCAGGATTCTGCTTATTCCAGGAATAAGCAATGGAATTATGCAATTCTAATTTAATAATGATTTATGGACTTTTCCTCCAGGAACTTTTCCAAACCTTTTTTAAAAGCTGTTATACTAACAGCTTTCACCACATCCTCTGGCAATGAATTCCAGAGCTTAATTATGCTTTGAGTAAACTAGTTTTAAATGGACAATTTAGTAACTTCATTGTGTGTCATTGTGCTTTTTGAAAGCGTAAACAACTGAGTCACATTTATTTTGAATAAATAAATAAATACGAAATACTCATTCTTCTCCACTCATTATTTTATAGACCTCTATCATATCCCCCCCCTCAGCCATCTCTTCTCCAAGCTGAAAAGTCCTAACCTCTTCAGCCTTTTCCCTTTTATCATTTTCATCACCCTTCTCCATACCTTTTCTAATTCTGCTATATCTTTTTAGAGGTCTGGTGACCAGAACTGCACACAAAACTCAAGATGGGGTCGCCCCGTGGATCGATACAGAGGCATTATGATATTCAATGTTTTATTTTCCATTCCTTTTCTAATAATCCCTAGCATTCTATTTGCTTTCTTGGCTGCTGCTGCACACTGAGCAGAAGATTTCAACGTATTATTGACGATGACGCCTAGATCCTTTTCCTGAGTGGTCTCGCCTAATGTGGAATCTTGCATTGTGCAGCTATAATTTGGGTTACTCTTTCCTAAGTGCATCACTTTACATTTGTCCCCATTAAATTTCATTTGCATGCTCAGTCTCCCAGTCTTGCAAGGTCCTCTTTCAATTTCTCACAATATCTTGTGATTTACCAACTTTAAATAATTTGATGTCATCGGCAAATTTCATCACCTCATTCATTGTTTCCATTTTCAGATTGTTTATAAATATGTTAAAAAGCAGTGGTCCCAGTGCAGGGCCGGTGCAAGGTTATTAGGTGCTCTAGGCGAAACTTACAACCCTACATGCAAATAATATTATGCATTTATAATAATTTAACATAAACAATACAATCAAGAAATATAAATTATCAATAGAGTAAAACCATACTCATAAAAAAAATATATTTCATAATAGCTGACTAATAGAACAACATCCAGTAATTTAAAAGTTATACAAATTTTCCAAATACAAATAAACTATTTAAAAACAACAGACACCTTAGAGAGCACCCAATAATTAAAATTAATAAAGATAAAAAAAACTCCTGCTGTCCATGGGATCTTTTGAATTCCAGATGCCCTGAGATTCTTGTGGATTAGCAGGGGGAGAGGACAGGGATTGTTGCTCATAAACTTTATTCTCTCTCTCTCATTTGTACATCCTTGCTCTCTCATACATACATACATATGCACTCTCATACATGCGTGAGCACTCACACACACACACAGACATGCTTTCTCTCTCATACATGCACACACACGGATATGCCCTCTCATATACACACACCCTCTCATACATCCACACACACGTCCTCTCATACATCCGTACACACATGCCCTCTCTCATACACACACACACAAACACATATATGAACATGCTCTGTCCATTCACTGCCCCTTCCCTGGCAGCAAAATGCTAAAAGAAACAGCCCCCACAGCTGACAGTGCTCTTCCTCTTTCTTCAGGCCTGCGGGGGCTGACTCTTCTATGCCTCCTGCACAGCTTCCTTCAGCCGAGCAGGAACCAGGGCCGATGTTATGACTTCCTGAGTGGGCGGGGCCACGCTGGTCGGCTGCTGTTGCTCTTCCTGCTCTTTATTGCAGCGTGGCCAGGGACAGTATCACATTGCCTTGCGGCGAGGACGCGTTCTTGTTCTTCCCGCCTACATTGGCATCGGTATGGTCTCTTCCTCTTCCCACCCATGCAGGACCACACCATGGCGCATTCTTTTCCTGCCCTGCGGGCGGGAAGAGGAAGAGACCATGCCGATGCCGCCTGCCAACTGGTGGCACCCTAGGCGGTTACCTAGTCCGCCGAGTGCTTCCAGCAGCTCTGGATCCCAGAACAGATCCCTTTCTCCATTGAGAAATTTTACCATTTAGTTCTATTCTGTGGTTTCTATTTTTCCCAGTCCACAATAGGACACCGATTCCTATCCCATGAATTTTTTATTTCCTAAGAAGTCTCTCATGAGGGATTTTGTCAGTTGCTTTCTAGAAATCCAGGTTCCCAAAATCTGATCTGGAGGACTCACAGCCAGTCGGATTTTCAGGATATCCACTATGAATATGCATGAGATAAATTTGCATGCACTGTCTCTGTATCATGCAGTTTTTATCTCATGCATATTCATAGTGGATATCCTGAAAACTGACTGGCTTGGGGGTCCCCTAGGACAAGTTTGGGAATCTCTGCACTAGATCAATTCACTTTTATCCACACACATCCTCAAAAAATGTAGCAGATTGGTGAGGCAAGACTACCCTTGGCAAAATCCATGTTGACTTTCTCCCATTAAACTATGCCTATTTATATGCTCAGTAATTTTGTTCTTTATGATAGTTTCTACCAATTTGCCTGGCACAGACGACAGACTCACTGGTCTGTAGTTTCCTGGATCATCCCTTGATCCCTTTTTTAAAATTGGCATATTGTTGACAACCTTCCAGTCTTCAGTTACCATAGACAATTTTAATGATAGTTTACAAATTACCAATAGTAAGTCCGCAATTTCATTTTCCAGATCTTTCTGCACTCTGAAATATATATAGTCTGGTCCAGGTGATTTGCTACTCTTTAGTTTGTCAATTTGCCCTATTACAGTTTATGGAAAAATCCATAAACTGCTATTAATCAATAAGCAATACTAGCTTGAGATCTATTTAATGTTTGGGTACATGCCAGGTTCTTGTGGCCTGGATTGGCCACTGTTGGAAACAGGATGCTGGGCTTGATGGACCCTTGGTCTGACCCAGTATGGCAATTTCTTATGTTCTTATGTTCTTAAGAGAGATACCCAAGCCAGAAATGGTATTCAAAGGTGATGATTCAGAGGAACAGAAATCAATTCAATGTACCTGGAAGATGTAATAGGGCAAAGTGACAAACTAAAGAATAGTAAATCACCTAGACTAGATGGTATACATCCCAGAGCGCTGAAAGAACTGAAAAATGAAATTGCAGACTTATTGGTAATTTGTAAACTATCATTAAAATCATCAATGTACCAAAGACTGAAAAGTTGGCAATGTAATGCCACATTTTAAAAAGAGATTCAGGGATGATCCAGGAAATAACAGACCAGTGAGTCAGACACCTGTGCCAGGCAAACTGGCAGAAACTATCATAAAGAACAAAATTGCTAAACATATAAATAGGTATAGTTTAATGGGAGAAACCCAACATGGATTTAGCCAAGGGAACTCTTGTGGTATGGAGGAGTAGCCTAATGGTTAGAGCAACAGGCTACAAACCAGTGAAACCCAGGATCATATTCCACTGCCACTCCTTGTGATCTTGGGCAAGTCACTCTACCCTCCATTGCTTCAGGTATAGATTTGAATGTAAGGCCTTTGGCGATAGGAAAATATCTACAGTATCTGTAGTACAGTGCTTTGAAGTGTTAGGATAAGTAAGTGAGTGGGCCCTTTGGCCGAGGTGAGAGGTGTAACCGCCCAGTGGGAGGGGCCTCACTGGGCCTCACCGTCGGGAGGCGGAGCCTCGGCTGCAGGATGGGATACAGCAGACGTAGAAGTGGAGCAGGAGAGGGTGACCCCTGGAGGCAGGCCACTGAACGGCAGCAGAGATGCTGTCGTCAGACTTAGCTGAGAGACGAGAGTCTAGAGGAGAAGCGGCACTACCCGAGGAGCAGGGAATGCCGAGAAAATACAGTCACTGAATACACTGAATCTGTAGTGAAATATGCAGGAGGGTTCCTCAATGGAAGAACACAGTAGAAGTCCATAGAGCGGGGTACACCGACGAGGGTTCCTCTGATGGTATCACGACACAGGTCCGCAGAGCAGGGAGGAACCTGGGAATGAGTCCTCGCGGCAATGGTCCGCAGAGCAGGGTACACCGGCGAGGGATTCTCTGATGGTGACACGGTGTGGGTCCTGCGGAGCAGGGGGAAACCTGGAAGTGACTCCTCACGGCAATGGTCCGCAGAGCGGGGTACACTGGAGAAGATTCCCACGCAGAAATCACCACAAGGATCCAGAGGAAGGTACTCACAGTGACTGGAAGCAAATGGAAGTTCCGAAGTAGGCCTCAGGGATGAGGCAGGCTGAAGTCCGGGTGAAAGGCCCTCTGAGGAGCAGATAGCCAAGAGACGAGGGGGACCCCCGAGGAGCGGGTACCCGAAAGTCTCACACCACTGAAGTAGAAACCGGAACAAGCTGAAGAGAAGCTGTGGAATGCAGCAAATGAACTCGTTGCCAAGTCGCCGGCTGTCTGGGCTAGAGAGTATAAGTATCAGAGTGGAGTGACATCATCTGCTAGGGACACCCCTGAGGTTCCCACCATGACGGGGTTAAAGTTGGTCGGAGAGCACGCGTGCGCCTAGGGAACCCCACAGGTAAGATGGCGGTCGGCAGCGTCCATGCTGCACGAGCAGGCCCGGGAACGGAGGCTGGAAGGCCGGCGGTGGTTGGCCGAAGCCGCAAGTTCGCCCAACGGAGCCAAAGTTGTAAAAAGAAAGGTGAACAATGGCGGCTGCAGCCATCTGTGGCCACAGAGCGTAACATGAAGTGTCAAAAAGCAGAATATAAATTAATTAAAAAAAAAAAACCTCTTGCCTCACCAATCTGCTACTTTTTTTGAGGGAGTAAATAAATATGTGTATAAAGGTGAGCGAGTTGATATAGTGTATATGGATTTCCAGAAAGCATTAGACAAAGTGCCTCATGAGAGACTTCTTAGGAAATCAAAAATTCATGAGATAGGGAGCTGTGTCCTATTGTGGAACTGGTTAAAAAATAGAAAACAGAGAGCAGGGCTAAATGGTCAATGCTCTCAATGGAAAAGGTGAATAATGGAGTGCCCCAGGGATCTGTTCTGGGACCACTGCTTTTTAACATATTTATAAAAGACCTGGAAATGGGATAATGAGTGAAATGATCAAATTTGCCAATGACACAAAATTATTCAAAATTATTAAATCACAAGAGGGTTGTGAGAAGTTGCAAGAGGACCTTCCAAACTGGGAGACTGGGAATGCAAATGGCAAATGAAATTTAATATGGACAAGTGCAAAGTGATGCACTTAAGGAAGAGTAACCCAAATTGTAGCAACACAGTGCAAGGTTCCACAATAGGAGTCACCAGGAAAAGAAAAAGGATCTAGGTGACATAGTTAATAATCCATTGAAATCTTCTGCTCAGCGAGCAGCAGCAGAAGCCAAGAAAGCAAATAGAATGCTGGGGATTATTAGGAAAGGAATGCAGAATAAAACATTGAATATCATAATACATGGTTCGACCTCATCTTGAGTATTGTGTGCATTTCTGGTCACCACATCTCATAAAAGATATAGTAGAATTAAAAAAGGTATAAATAAGGGCAAACAATATTATAAAGGGGATGGAACTGCTAAAGAGATTAGGACTCTTCAGAGGTCTATAAAATAATGAGTGGAGTAGAATGAGTAAACGTGAATTGGTTGTCTACGCTTTCAAAAATTATGAAGACTAAGGGACACACAATGAACTTAATAAGTTGTACATTTAAAAATAATAAGAGAAAATATTTTTTTTTACTCAATGCATAATTAAGCTCTGGAATTCGTTGCCAGAGGATGTGGTGAAAGATGTTAGTGTTGCTGCATTTAAAAAAAAGGTTTGTGTTACGTTTGCTGGATTTGGGACCTGCCGGCAATCGGCATCACTCACCCCCCCCCCCCCCCAACACACCACCAATCCTTCCTGCGACAGAGATGCCTCCACCGACTGACCTTGCTGAGAGCAGCACTCCTCGCTGCAGTGCTGCCAGTATAGGTGAGACACCAGACTCTGACTCTTGGGCTCACCCCTAGGTGCGCGCACATTGTTGGCTCCGCTGCAGGAGAAGCTGAGCGGCACCCCCTGATGACAGCCCAATTGGGTTATATAAGCAAGAGCCCTGCAGCAATGTCTCGCCTCAGCAACTGGACTCCTACATTTGTAGTGCATGTTGCTCCTGTGCTCCTTAACTGTTCTTCATTCCTGAGCCTCGCCTTGCCTCATCCTGCCTTGCCTTCTTCAGACTTGTCTTGTCCAGCCTTCCTCTTCCAGCCTTGTCTTGTTCAGTTTTCCTTGTCCAACCTTGTCTTGTTCTGTCCATCTTGTCCAGTGTGTTCTGTGGGTCTTCATCAACCCTTGGCTTGGCTCTCCGGATCTTGTCCTCTTGTCTGGACCTGACTATGATTGCCTGCCGCCAGGACCTGACCTCTTGCCTGAACTTGACCATGTTTATCCAAACCCTGTCCCAACCTTGGCCTGTCTCCTACTTCCTCAGTCTGGTGCCTGTCCTGACCCCAGCATGCCCCTGAACCCCTGCTCTCTCTTCACTGCTCTAGGGACCTGCCTATGTCCTGCTGGCCACCAGAATCCAAGGCATCAACCTGTGGGGTAAACAGCTAGTATAGGTGAAACTCCAGACTGTCTCGCTACAGGGTATGTTCACCAGCTGCCAGCATAGGCCTCCTAGGTTTGCCTACATGGCTGTGACAACTACACTGCAGCACAAAGTGCTCACTTTCATGCCACTCTTTACAGTTTGGGCAAGTTCCTGAAGAAAAAGTTCATAAATCATTATTAAGGTGAAGCTGCAGAAATGCACTGCTTACCTCTGGGCAATAGTTTGTGTGAGAGCATGTGTGTGTACATCTGAGTGATATTTTATGGGCCCATATATGGGCCCATAAAATATCTCTCCCTGTCTATATGTTCCAGGGAGAGAGAGCATGTGTGTGAGAAAAAGCATGCGATACCATAAGAGTGAGTGAGGGAGCATGTGACAGAGCTTTTGTGTGAGCATGTCTGTGTGTGAAAGAGAGAGCACTTGTATGTATGGCGAGCCTAAGGAGGAGGCAGCTGCTGCTTTATGTTCCATGGAGAGAGAGAGAGAGAGAGAGAGAGCAGATGTGTGCATGTGTGTGTGAGAGAGAGTGAGCATGTGAAAATATATGGGCAAGAGAAAGTCTGCCACCCGCCCTGCCTAACTACACGATCAAGGCTAACTAACCTGTTTCTCTCTCCCTTCTCTCTGTGTGTTGTTTGCTTTTTTTCTTCTTCTTTCTCCCTGCAGGTGCTGTTCCCTTGGCCCCGGAAGCCGACCCGGGCCCCTCCCCCTTGGCTGATGCTGACATCGCTGATGTCGGAAAAAGCGCACCAAGAGGGGCGATTTAAACCGGATCGGGACCCGTAGGTGCTGCGCGCCAGTGTCGCACACCGAAGGAGCGCAACAAAGGGGCATGCCCCTTTGTACGCCCCTTCCAACACCCCTGAAAAACTCTACAACATAAGACGAACAGACTACAAATCAAGAACGGACAACACTGAACATGAACAATGAAAGAAATGAACCAGGAATACAAACTATCAAAACCTGCCTAAACAAAGGTAAATATGGAAATAACTACCCACATAAACACAAAAACAGATACACAGCAAACAAAACCAAGAAAACAAAATCTAGTAACCTCATACAAATAAAAAAGACCAAAATCACAAACAAACAAATTACAAGTAATTTGCTAATGATAACCTTCCTACTAGTAAATGCACAATCAATCACTAAGAAATTCCCTGTAATTACGGACCTATTATATGACACAAAACCAAGCTTCATTGCTGTCACAGAATCATGGTTGAAAAAAATCAGACACCGTTTTAAAAAATCAAATAGCCCATAAAAACTATGATGTCTTTTCAATCCCCAGAATAAATAAAAGGGGGGGGGGGGGGGAACTACTCCTAATAACTGAAAAAAATTTTAAATGTAAACTAATCCCGATAACACCCCCTAGAAACCACGAAATCGCCCTTTTTGAAACTAACACCTTACAAATTTGCCTGATATTCTGCCCCCCCGAGCCTACTAGAATTAAACATCTCACCACTAATTGAATTCCTAACGACACACTTAAATACCTCAAAGCCCACCACTGTACTAGGTGAATTCAACCTGCACATGGATGCAAATCCCCTATCTAACACCTGCCAAACACTAGGATTCACGCTAACTACTGACAAGCCCACTCACAAAGCTGGGCACTCTCTTGATTTATCGTTTATCAACCACAGCCACGTAGAACACATTAAATCTGACTATACACAGATCCCCTGGTCGGATCATTTCCTCATACAATCCTCTATCAAATATACTGAACAACAAGCGACACAAAAAAAGAGAACCCATCGAATTTAAATATCGCCCACCTTATAACACAGAAACCCTGAAAGACAAATCAGAAGAAAGACTAACAGAAATCGATTACACCGACTGCTGCTCCGCTACAACAGCATGGATGCAAACAACCAAAAATTTAGCTGACGAGATAAACCCATTAAAAATGTATTAGCATCAAAGAACCCAAAGAAATAAACCCCTGGCATAATGAAAAGATAAAAGAAGTCAAAAGAAATCTGAGGCAAAAAGAAAAAGAATGGGGAAAAAATAAAACTGAAAACCTAATTAATACAGAAAACACCTAACCTACCATAAACAAGTAATTCTCAACGCAAAGAAACAATACTACAGTATTAAAGTAGAAAAATTCGCAAAAACCCCAAGAACCTTATTTACCATAGTAAAAACTCTCACCAGTGATAAATCTGTCTCTCCCCAAAACCTACCAGTAAACAGATGTAATGAAATAGCTGCATTTTTAATGACAAAATTACTAACCTAAAAACTAAGATTCCAAATATAACTAAACAAACAATTGAAATGCAAAATAGAGACGTTAAACAATGGACAACATTCAGAAATGGAAGTCAAATCCATGCTAAAAAAGCTAAACCCCGCCCCCCGACATAAAAAAAGTAGCCAACACAGTCTCTCCGATATTAACAAATATCATTCATCTATCCTTAAAGGAAGGAACCATGCCAGATACAAATGCCAGTTAATATCTTTGCAATTGAATATCTCTCCTTTGTTTAATATACTTCCTGTTATCCCTTTTGCTCAATTGTTAAAAATCCTGCATTTTGAGCTTTTGTAAACCGTTATGATGGCTTTACCGAATGTCGGTATATAAAACTCATTAAATAAATAAATAAATAAATAAATAAATAAATAAATAAAAGGGGCAATTGTAAAACCAATTTTAAAGAAAAAAAACAGCACCACGCTAAGACCACTCCAGATACTACAAAACACTGCTGCAAGAATTCTGACTGGTAAAAATAAAAGAGAGCATATCACCAAAACCCTAGCTGAACTACACTGGTTAATCATTGAGCAAAGAATACAGTACAAAATACTATGCATCATACATAAATTAATACCTAATGAAAAAGCAGAATGGCTGAACACAGCCCTCCGCGTACACGTCCCTCACAGAAACCTGAGCTCAGCAAACAAAGCACTACTAACTATTCCTTCAGTCAAAACAGCAAGACTAACCCAAGTAAGGGAAAGGGCACTGTCCTTAGCAGGTCCTATACTATGGAACACCAAGGGGTAGATTTTCAAACAGGGCGCCCTCGCGTACTTTTGTAGGCGCATCAGGCGCAAACAAAAGTACGCTGGATTTTAGCAGATACGCGCGGAGCCGCGCGTATCTGCTAAAATCCTGGATCGGCGCGCGCAAGGCTACCGATTTCGTGTAGCTGGCGCGCGCCGAGCCGCGCAGCCTACCTCTGTTCCCTCCGAGGCCGCTCCGAAATCGGAGCGGCCTCGGAGGGAATTCGCTAACGCCCTCCCCTCACCTTCCCCTCCCTTCCTCTACCTAACCCACCCCCCTGGCCCTGTCTAAACCCCCCCCCCTACCTTTGTTGGGGGATTTACACCTCCCAGAGGGAGAAGTAAATCCCCGCGCGCCAGCGGGCCTCCTGCGCGCCTAAACGCAACCCGGGGGCAGTTCCGGAGGGCGTGGCCACGCCCCCGGACCGCCCCGGACCGAAACCACGCCCCCGAGCCCGCCCCCGAAATGCCGCCGACACGCCCCGAAAACGCCGCGCCGATAGGCCCCGCCCCCGACACGCCCCCCTCGGGAAACCCCGGGACTTACGCGAGTCCCGGGGCTCTGCGCGCGCCGGCAGGCCTATGTAAAATAGGCCTGCCGGCGCGCAAGCCCTGCTCGCGTAAATCCGGGCGGATTTACGCGAGCAGGGCTCTTAAAATCCTCCCCCATGCCTTTATAAATCAGATTACAAAGAGACATCAGAACCTTCAGGAAAAGTTTAAAAAATGGCTATTTAAACAAGCGTCTCACAAAGAGAATGGAGAGTAGAATCCAGGGTAGTATAGGATGCGGTCAGTAGAACACCCACACACATCACCTTAATCAAGATGTGTGTTTTTATTTTTATTTTTATTTTCGCTCACCACCAAAGAATAAGATACAATTATAAATCTATCTTAAAGCTGATACAGATAGGAATGGACATGATTTATCACACCCACCAATTAGTATGTTTTACAAAACTATGTTACCGTAAGTTAATGGCACCTGTTTAGTTCATATAATTTAATACGGATAGCAATATTAATTTATGTGCCTTATTGTAAACCATTGTGATGGTATCTAGCTTAACGACAGTATAGAAAAGATTTTAAAATTTAAAAAAATCCAATTAAATTAAATTATAATATCCTGATAAATAGAGTGGAAGAACTGGGGGTCACAGTACAAATCCTGAAATGGATCAAATCATTCCTATTTAATAGATCAGAACAAGTAAGAATTGGTAATGGCACATTGACTTGGAGAACCATCAAAACTGGAGTCCTACAAGGGTCTGCATTTTCAGCGACCCTTTTCAATATAAATCTGGCCCCGTTGCGTAAACTCCTACCTCGAACTGGTTTCAACTTCCACATGTACGCGGATGATATTCAATTTTTCATTGTCATGAACTGGAGAAGTGAACCCATGGCTGTTGTCAAATTGGCACTGCCTGGCCCATAAGGATATGAGTCAGGCCCTGACTGGCGGTGGTAGACACACCCACAGACAAGGGCTGTAGAGCACGATGTCATTACCTGGACCAACCCCTTTCCCTGCAGGTTGTGCCTTTGGGATCTGGGGGGGAGCAGAACATACAACAGAATGAGCACCAAGGAGTAGATATCCAGGCAATAGTCAGGGTAGGCAATTGGAAGCTGGGGCAGGTGGCAGTAAGCAGAGTCAAGGTCCAAGCTATGGTCAGGGCAGGTGGCAGTAAGCAAAATCAAGGTCCAGGCTGTGATCAAGGCCAGGCAATCAGGCCAGATGAAGGAGGCAGAGAGTCAGGGGACAAACCAAGGAGACAGAGACAAAGACAGGACAGAGATGAATAGGGGATACCCAGGGAAGATAAGGCAGACAGGGCAGCAGGGAAGAGGCAAGTGGGAACACAGCAATGCAAGGCAGGTACATGGGAACAAGGCAACTCATGCCAACACAGGGGCGCGAGGGGATCTGTTCCTGAGGTGCCAATCAGATGCAGTGATGGTGTTTAATTAGTCCATCGCTGATGTCATCGGGGAGCGTCGAAAAATCCGTTCCCATCATTGGGCCTATGAGAGGAGATGAGTGGTGCATATACGTTCCTAAAAAACACATAGCCACCCACAAAGAGAGTGTCGCGGTTGGAGACGTACTGCAGTACTCCCCCCTTTTAAGCCCCCTCCTCAGGCCCTTGGGCTGGCATTTATGAAAAAAGAGGTGATGAAATCTTCTTGTGAGCTGAGGTGCATGGACATTCTGAGCTGGTTCTCATGGATTCTCCTCCGGACTGTATCATTAGCAAGATATCAAATCCTCCAGCTTTCCCCAGGACTTCCTGACATCCACTAAGTTTTGGACTTCATACTCAGCATCCATATCAGTGGAGACAGGTAATGGTGGAGGAATACTATGGAACTTCCATGAAAGTTTCAGTGACTTCAGGAGTGACACATGGAACACATTATGAATCTGTAATGGTGGTGGTAACTGGTCCAATCCGTTGTAGTACTGGGTAGGACCTCGGAGAGAACTTAGATGAAGATGATTTCAGCTGAAGTTTTTTTGTGCTAAGCCATTCTTTGTCACCCAGTTGAAAACGAGGTGGAGGATGGTGTTTATTTAATTTATTTATTAATGTTTTTATTTACACTATGGGGTAGATTTTATAAAACTACGCCCGCGCTTACTTTTGTTCGCGCACCAGGCACAAACAAATGTACACCGCGCGTATCTTATAAAATCCGGGGTCGGCGCGAGCAAGGGGGTGCACATTTGTGCACCTTGCGCGCACCGAGCCCTGCGCGCGCTGCCCGTTCCCTCCGAGGCCGCTCTGAAATCGGCCTCTGAGGGAACTTTCCTTCGGCCTCCCCCCACCTTCCCCTCCCTTCCCCTACCTAATCCACCCCCCCAGCCCTATCTACACAAACCCCCTACCTTTATCGTCCCAGGCAGGCGTAACTCGCGCGCGCTGGCCGGCCGCCGCTGCGCGATTCCCCAGCCCGGGAGTGATTTCGGAGGCCTCAGCCACACCCCGGGCCAGAACCATGCCCGCGGCCACGCCCCCGGAACGCCCCCAAATGACACGCCGCCACGACACGCCCCCGACACACACCCCCAGGAAAGCCCCAGGACTTACGCGCGTCCCGGGGTTTGCGTGCGCCGCCAAGCCTATGCAAAATAGGCTCGGCGCGCGCAGGAGGGTTTTGAAAGGGTTACGCACATAAGTTATGCGCGTAACCCTTTTAAAATCTACCCCTATTTGTAGCCCGCACAATCCACAGTTCTCAGCAGGTTTCTTGTCAGCCCCCTTTTTTTTTATTGCCCATCGCTGCCTGTCTTAGAAGCTCTCAGTCTTGTTCCATATCTGGCATAGATTTTGAGAGACCTGCTCCACCATTGGACATGGGACGGATATCGGTATTGGCAAAGGCATTTTAGGATGACAACCAAAGAAAAGAAGGGCAAAGCTACTGATGCAATGGTTATAACAAAATTCAGCCCAGGTTAGGAAGGAGGCCCAGTCATCCTGCCATTTGTTGACATATACCTGAAGGAATTCTTTCAAGGTTTGGTTGACCTACTCCATTTATCCATTAGATTGAGGGTGATATGCAGAGGATAAGTCCAGTATTATCTCAAATGTCTTGCTTAAGTGTTGTCAAATTTTGAGGTGAACTGGGGACTTTAGTCATGCACTATGCAATCAGGAAGTCCATGTAATTGAAATATGTTCGCAAAGAAGTGCTGGACCAAGGCAGAGGCTGTGGGTGGAGATTCTTGGTGTTAAGCTCAGGCTTGTGGACCCTTGGACCGATGAGAGGATGGAATACCTTGCGGAGGTTCCGTAGGTTCTCTCGTCGGGTGGCGGGGTAGAACAGAAGAGGAGCGTAGTTGACCCTCGGCTCTGGAGGCGGAGATGACTGCAGACAGATGAAGAGACTAGAAGAGGAGCTGGATCTTCACCCCTGGAAGTCTGTGGTCCCCCCAGGAGGAGCCCGTAGGGACCCAGACCGCTGGGACTTAGGTGGACTCCGAGGAGTCGTGGTATCGGTGCAAGGGCTGACTGGAGCTTCACCCTGGAAGTCTGCGGTCCCCCCAGGAGAAGCCCGTAGGAACCCAGACCGCTGGGACTTAGGCGGCACTTGGAGACAGAGTCCAGGAGAGGTCCAAGATCAGGTGCCAGAGAGTCGTCGCTTACCAGGCCGAGGTCACACACCGAGGGATCAACGCTTACCAGTCCGAGGTCACACCAGAGAATTACTGCTTGCCAGTCCGAGTCGCACACCAGAGAAGTACCGAAGCCAATCCAAAGTCAGGAACCGGGAAGACCAAGCCGAACAGGGATCCAAGCTCAAGAACTCACCGAGGTAAGCAGACAAGACAACGCTGGAGGACGTTGCCAAGTCAGAGAATGAGCAGAGGAAGCTCCCTTAAATACTTCCTCTGCTCAGGCTGATTCAGGACAGGTAAGGTTGTTAAAGGGATCAGGTCCCTTTAAAGTAGTGAAGGGGGCACGGCCTCGCGCCTAAAGATGGCAGCGGCCATCTTTGATTTCCTCCATGGAGGAAACGACTGCAGAACAACGCGGGGGCAGAGCAGGGATGGCTCTTCCCCCGAAGGTCAGGCCGGGGACCCGCGCCGGGGCACCGAGCACCCGGTCAGAGTTTTCCCCGGAGGCTTCTGCGGCAGGTCACCGCCGCAGCCGAGGTAGGGGACCGCGGTCGTGGCCTGCCACGGCCACGGGTCACAACACTAGGGGCACAAAGTGAGCCATTTTAGAAAAACAATCTACTATGACCCAAATAATAGTCTCCACCTTAAATGGAGGTAGGTCCTTACAAAATCCATAGAAATTTGGGACCAGGGTCTCGATGGAATTGGCAGGGGTTGAAGAAGTCCTCAGGGGTGACTGTGGCAGAGCTTATGATGAGCACAGTTGGCACAGGATTCCTCATAACGTACGTCATGGCTGAGCCAAGATCACCAATAGTGGTGGGAAAATAATTCCAGAGTTTCACAAATTCCAACGTGCCCTGCAATCTTGGAATCGGATGTGCCCCCACCATAGTACCTTTTCTTGTAAGTGCATGAAGATCATTGTTTTGACCACTCGTACTTTGAGGGTAGTTATGGTTTGGGAGACCTCCATGGTGTCCAAAGTCTCAAATGAGTGAGATAGAGTGTCAGCGAGTATGGTTTTTTTTTGAGAGGCTAATACTTTAGATAGAAGTTGAAGCAGTTAAAGAAAAGCAAACATCTTGCCTAGTAAGGGTTTAATCTCTGAGCCTCCTGCAGGTATTGCAGTTTTTATGGTTAGTAAAGATAGTAACCAGATGCCTGACTCCCTCAACAAGTGCCACCATTTCTTTAGGGAAAGATTGATCACTAGACGTTCCTGATCCCCAACAGTATAGTTCTGTTCTGCCGGTGTAAAATGTTTAGTGAAGAAGGAGCACGGCGGTCTCCTCCCATCCATATCCATTTGAGAAAGTACCACTCTGGCTCTGATAGTGGAGGCATCTTCCTCCAGAAGAAAAGTTCATTTATCTGAGAGTGTTTCACCCAGGGAGCATCCCAAAAAGCTGCCTTCAGCTGATGAAATGCTCGGACTGCTTCCTCCTGCAAATTTTGAGTATTTCTAGATAATGCGGTGAGAGGAGCTGCAATTGACAAGTAGCCCTGGATAAACTGCTGGTAGTAATTGGTAAATCCCTAGAATCATTGGAGTGTCTTAAGGCCTACAGATTGAGGCTAATCTCATATGGCAGAAAGTTTGTCCGGGTCCATTCTTAGTCCTTGATCTGAAATGATATAACCAAGTTTGTTCAAATGAGCATTTCTCCAACTTTGCATAAAGTTGGTTCTCATGCAACTGTTGGAGGACAGCCTTCACCTGCTCATAGTGCCTGATTAGAGATCGTAAGTAAACAAGGATGTTGTCTAAATATATGAGAACACATGAATTCAGCATGTCCCTGAAGATCTTGTTGACTATATTCTAGAAGATGGCGAGGCCATTGCACATCCCAAAGGGCATAACCAAATATTTACAATGCCTTTCCCAGGTATTAAATGTGGTCTTCCACTCATCTTCCTCAGGAATTCTTATTAGATTGTATGCTCCCCGTAGATCCAACTTAGTAAAAATAGTAGCTCCACAGAGTTTGTCAAATAATTCCGAGATGAGCAGCAGAGAATAGTGATTCCTTTTAATAATAGCATTCAAGCCTCTGTAATTGATACAAGGCCGCAAAGACCTATCCTTTTTGCAAACAAAGAAGAATCCTGCCCTTGCCTGGATGTGGAAGGACAGATAAAGCCTCGCTCCAGGTTTTTTTTTATATATTCAGACATGATCTGCATCTCCGGAACAGAGAGAAGGTACCAGCCTCCCTCATAGTGGGGTTTTACCTGGTTCAATATCAATCAAGAAATCGTAGGTGTAGTGGTAGGCTCTCAGTTTGTTTTTTGTTGAAGACATCTGCAAAGGCCGTGTAAGGCCGAGGGAGACCTGGCGACAGAGGTAAGGTCACAGCGAGGATCTCTGGAGATAAGGACAGCATGGGTTGCAAACATTGCTGGAAACATTTTGCTCCCCAGGCAGTGATCTCCATGGAGCTCCAGTCAATCCTGGAGTTGTGTAGTTGAAGCCAGGGTAGGCACAAGATGATGGAGTTAATTGATCAGAGGAGAATGTAAAATGTTATCCATTCTTGGTGAAGAACTCTGATCGTAAGAGTTAGGGGAGTGGTTACCATCAGGAGTAGGCCAGGCAAGGGTTCCCCATAAACTGAGGAAATGGCTAGGGGTGATTCTAGCCCTTCTACAGAAATCTGAAGACATTGAACTAGTCTCCTGTCAATGAAATTCCCTGCGGCCCCCCCCAGTCTAAGAATGCTTTAACAGGAAACTCCTCGATGTCAAGCTCCAGCTGTACTGGGATGAGGATATGGTTGGAGGGAGTACCGCGGACCAGACCTAGGGCTGCCTTCCCAATCAGCCTTAGGCTTGCCCATATCCCTATTTCTCTGGACATTTGTTGATGTAATGTCCAGACCCAACGCAGTACATGCACAGATTTTGTAGCCTGTGCTGACACCTCTCCTTCTTGGAAATCTTGAGTCTGCCTAGCTGCATGGGTTCTTCATCAGCCTGGGTTGGGATGGCCCACTTCATGGCAACTATAGCTAGTCTGAAGAAGGAGGTGCCAAACAGTTGGTCCTGTGGGAGGAATCTTTCTCGCACGCCCTTTCCTGAAAGTGCACGTCAATTTTAAAGCATATGGCAATGAGGTTGTCTAGACTGGAGAGTACCTCCCAACCAGTCAGTTCATCCTTAATGTGCTCAGAGACTCCTTGATGGAAAATTGTCTCCAGACTCTCCTGGTTCCAGTGTAATTCCGAAGCCAAGGTACAGAAGAGCAACCATCTTGCCTAGTGAGGGTTTCATCTCTGAGCCTCCTGCAGATATTGCATTTTTTATGATTAGTAAAGATAGTAACCAGATGCCTGACTCCCTCAGGAAGTGCCAATATTTCTTTAGGGCAAAATTGATCACTAGAAGTTCCTGATCCCTAACACTTAGGGTACTGTCATAACTTGGGAGTGAAGCTAAATGGGAAACCAGAGCAGGAATCCTGGCAGGTGGAGGGGGAACCAGCACAGGGGGCAACGACAGAATACCAGAAGCTTGCATGGTATCCTTACGGGTAGCTAGACCTTGCAGTAAACCCGCAATCTGAGTGAGTTGGTCTTGCTGTTGCTGGACTCGATATGGCAGACCTGAAGAATCTGTGACAAGAGAGTTTCTGCCGAGCTCATAGTCTCAGCAGTCTCTCATGAATGGGAGAAGTGAACACTTGGCCACTATCAAGTTGATGCTGCCTGACCCGTAAGGATATGGGTCAGGCTCTGACAGGCGGTGGCAGACACAGCCACAGACACCACGGGGCATGGTGTCTTCACCTGGACTACCCCCTCCCCTGCAGGTTAAGCTCATGGGTTCTGGGGGGCAGCAGGACTTACGGCAGAAGGAGCACCAAGGAGTTGAGGTCCAGGAAATGGTCAGGGCATATGGCCAGAAGCAGGGTCAAAGTCCAGGCTAAAGTCGGGACAAGGTGGCAGTAAGCAGAGTCGAGGTCCAGGCTATGGTCAAGATGTGCAACAGTAAGCAGAATTGAGGTCCAGGCTGTGATTGGGGCCAGTGGCAATAGGCAGAGTTGAGGTCCGGGTTGTGGTTGAGGCCTGGAAGTCAGTCCAGAAGTAAGAGGCTGAAAGGTAGGGGACGGACCCAGTAGACAGATACAAGGATAGGAGGGAGACAAACAGGGGATACCTGGGAAAAATGTGGTAGATAAGGACAGCAGGGAAGAGGCAAGTGGGAACATAACAAGGCAAGGCAGGCACATGGGAACAAGGCAACATGTTCCAATGCAGGGACACATTGGACCTGTTTCTGAGGTACCGATCAGATGCCATGCGGCATTTAATTAGGCTGGCAGTGATGTCATCAAGGAGCACCATGGAGCCCATTCCCTCCATTGGGTCTATGAGAGGGGACGAGTGGCATGCGCACTGTTATGAATCGGCTCCTGCGGAGGGAGGAGTTAGCAATCTGTTATGCTCTACTCCTCAAGAGGGGAGGAGTTAGCGATCTGTTATGAAGCGGCTCCAGTGGAAGGAGGAGTTTGCAAACTGATATGCTCAGCTCCTGTAGAGGGAGTAGTTAACAATCCGTTAAGGTATAGACTGCGGAGTTGCAATCTGTTATGAATCTGTTGCTGAAGACTCCTGATGGAAAGGAGTAGCAATCTGTTACCAGCGGAGTGCTTGGAGAGAACACTCGGCTGTAGAGGAATGTAGATAGGTGGATCCTTGGGCCGATGGCAGATGACTGCGCCCCCAGGAAGATATCCTGAGAGGGACCACCGGCTAGGCTTGGGTATGGAGACAGACACAGATAGTACTTTTATTAGACAGGTTAGTAGAATCACCAGAGGTGGCAGTAGTGAGCTGATATGCCTGGCAGGGCTGAAGTCCCTCAGGTACTGGAACAGCGATCCCAGTGTTGCTGAGCTGTAGAGAAACTAGAGATAGTGAGTAGACAGGGTATGATGTATACATAGCCAGAACTGGATGACAAAACTCACATAAGGTCTTAAGGAGGCTCAGTAGCTGGAAAGGGTTAGGCCCTCAAGGAGCGAGTACCTGGTTCCAGGGAAAGCTCTGAGAGAGCGATGGTAACTCACAATTGTCTGTATCTGCGATAGCTTCCAGGCAGTAGAGAATCTTAGAGTGTTCAGGAACATGGGCCCTCGAGGAGTGAGTACCAGTTCCTATCTGTAATCTGAAATAAAGAAAAGAGAGCGAGGCCCCCGAGGAGCGGGTACCTCTGGTAAGTCCAAGGAGGCAGAGTAGCTTGGGAGTAAAACTGAAGCAATCCCCAAGGCAGAGTAGCTTGGACAGCCGAAGCGAGTCCTTGCTAATTCGATTCATTAGCAAATATTGAGACCTTTTATATTGGAAGTGGATGATGTCATCTCAGGGGACGCCCCTGAGGTTCGCGCCCTTGCTGGTACATTAATCGGAGCGCGTGCGCGCCCTACGTCATCAGGCAACATGGCAGATCCGCAGCGTCATGCCGGTCCGGGGACGCCAGAGGGAGACGGCAAGAAGACGCCGCGGCAACTAGCCATCCATCAGACCCTGAGGGAGTCGCCACAGAGGTAAAGAGGGCGGAGTGAGGGCGTCGAGCAGCGACGGACGCAACACGCACCTAAAAAATGTATGGCCCAGCCGCAGCAACAGAGAGCTGTCAGCAGGGAGTCCCAGGACTGTGGTGCTAAGAGGAAGCCAGCCACATGGTTGGAGATGCATTACATTCATTTCCCTAGACAACTCAATCACCCACATTTTCAAACGTCTAGAAATCTACCTTTCAAGGGTACAGAGATGGCTTTTCCATAAAAAGCTTTCATTAAACCTCAATAAAACAGAGATAATCTACCTAACCAGGAAAATGATTACAGAACAGCTCCCTTCTTTTAAATGTGGTTCCCATAAGATTCCCATCTCTAGTGTTATGGCTTCAGTTCTGGCGGAGTGTGGGGAGCACCACCTCCTGAGTGACAGGGACGGCAGGACGAGGCTGGAGCAAGGCTTGGGTGGTCTGGTGAGACTGGAGCAAGGCCTGGACAGTCTGGTGCAGCAGAAGCAAGACTTGGACATGTTGGTAAGGCTGGAACCAAGGCTTGGACTGGAACAGAGTGTGAGTAAAGCTGGAACTGAGGCTTAGACAGGAACAGCGTGCAGGTAAGACTGGAACTCAAACTGGGACAGGAACGGAATAAGACAGGGCAAGACAAGGACAACACAGAACATGGAACATAAAGCTTGAAGGCAGCAGTACAGGAAGGCCCTGAGGGGCAAGACAGGGAGAGGCCCAAAGAGGCCACAGAGGTAGGCAAGGCCAGAGGTCAGGAGTAGGACAAGATAGGCCGCAAAGCAAGGAAGAAAGCCAGAAGGCTCTAAAGGCCACAAGGTAACGCTAGGAGCTGAAGACTGAGAGGCCACAAGACAAGGCAAGGAAAGGCTGAGGTCAGAAGGCACGGAGGCCATAATACAGGACTAGAAAAGGCCTAGGTAAGTTGCAAGGCAAAGGTGGCTAAGGCAAGGAACCAAGGGAGACTCAATGTAGAAGCATCTTGGGATTGACAAGGCAGGGTTAAATAGGGCTGGAGTCTGAGTGCCGGCAGGAAGGAGGAGCTCAGCCAACCATGGAGGGTTATGCTCTTTACGGTCCCCTGGTGGAGGGGAAGCTGCATAGCAGCTGAAAGCATCTAGTTATGTCTTAACCTTAGAGTCATACTTGATAGCAATGAAAGTCCACATCCGCTCATTGATCAAGTCCAGTTACCACAAACTCTGAATCTTAAGGCACCTAAAACCCCGCCTTAATCATGACTTTCGAACAGTTTTGCAGACACTCATATTTTCAGGTATTGACTATTGCAATTCCCTGTTTCTAGGATTTCCATGCAGTACCTTAAGATTGTTGCAGCTGTTACAGAACTTAGCAGAACAGGTTCTAACTGGTCAAAGGAAATATGACCATATCATACCAACTTTCTCAGCCCTACATTGGCTTTCGATACAATTCTAGATCCAATACAAAGGGATACTAGCGCGTCCCTAGCGCCTCCTTTTTCCCGTTTTTACTGCCGGGCCTAATTTAAATACAGAATCGCGCACACCGGCGAGTGGCAGGTGCACGCGCCGGGAGAGCGGGCATTCGCCCGCTCTCCCGCGGACTTTACTGAATCGGCCTGTGAGATGGGAACACTGCAACAAGGGAACCTCCAAGAGACTTATTTGATGAGCTGCAGGCTCTTTGGGGAGCTTACATGTGTAGTGACGCACGTTTTCCTCCCCTTACTGAATAAGGGGTAAGGGAAAACGCGCGTCCAAGAGGAGGTTAACAGTGCACTCTGTCGGAGCGCACTGTACTGTACTGTATCGGCCTGTCAGTGAGGTCAGAGACAAAGCAATTTCTGTTGCAGGCCCGAGACTCTAGAATTCAATGCCAGAAGCCCTAAGAGTCACAACTGATGTTAAAGCATTCAAAAAAGCCTTAAAACCTGTCTTTTTAAGGCAGCATTTGAAATTGTATTACATCTCATTGAATTTTTCAATAAACTACATTAACATCCTCTATATATGTGGCTTCAGAGACTTTATTCGTGTATGTTGTATGTACTGTGCTGATGCTTGTAGTTACATGCTATGTATGTTTTTAATTCTGTAAACCACCTCAATCTTTTTGGAGTGGTGGTATACAAATACTTGTAAATAATTAAATGAATAAACATGGGAGAGAGAGAGAGAGCATGTGTTTGTGTGAGTGTGAAAGAGAGCATATGGGAGAGAGAGAATGTGTGTGAGCATGTACAAGTAGATAAATGTTTGCATGTTGGAGAGTGTGTGTATGCACGTGAGAAGAAAGTTTTCATGGTCATTTCCCCTTCCCTCTATTAACCTGAGACAATCTCAGGATGACCAGAAATCAAATGAGTCCTGTATGGAGAGCAGGGAATTATTTTTATCCTTATTTGTTTTAATTATTGTGTGTTATTTGATGTGTTTACTATTTTTAAATATTTTATTGGTGTCTGGGAAATGTTAATACATTTTAATAAGTTTTTAATTATTGAATATTGATTTTGTTGTTTTGAAATATTTGTTTTATAAGTATGGTTTTACTATCATGATGTTTTACATTTCTTAATTTTATAGTTTTTTATTTCATGTGGAACAGTGATGTTTCTGTGTTTTCACTGTTGCACCGCACACAGAATCTGGCTTGTTGCGGTTCCCAGTTCAATTTTTGACCACATGTTTCAGTTTATACTTTATGGTCTCTTTAATCCGGGGTCCATTTTCAGACACTGTGAGGCTTGACTAGTTAGCCATATAACTAGTAAATTGAATATACCCAGCTATCTTAAAGATAGCCAGATAAGTTTATCCAGCTATCTTTAGGACAGGTTTGTGGCCCAGCCAGAGTTAGCTGGATAGCTTATCTGGCTAACACCCCTCCTCCCTGGAATGCTCCTGCCTGCCGCTGCATTGTCACCCACTTAGCCAATAAGAATTTAGCCAGATTAAGTGGGTGTATAATGACAGCTTTTGAATATCGACCTCTTTGTGTTTGCTGAAGATATATCTGTGCTCTGCATGTGTAACCAAGGTGAACTATTCTGTTAGCATGTAGTTTCTGTGTAGAGATCTATAGCAGTCTGGCTTGTTTTGTTTTCTGAGTAGGAGGTGTATTGTTGTGTCATGGCCTGGGGTAATATTTGCAGTGTTGCCATTTCATAGGTTGCGTTATTACTGACTGCTGGCAGTCAGTGCTATTTTGGCATGGGAGGTTTACTATATTGTATTGAATTGTAATTCAGTTTTATGAAAGGATTCATTGTCAATTTGTTTTCAGCATCAAATTAAAGACAGTACAAATTTAAAAATGTCTGCAATAATGGAACCCAAAGGTTGTATGTAAGTGGCTGTGTGCTGTGTCTGGGTCCCTCAGTCAGCTATTGGGAGCATTTTAAAAAGAGATCAGTAGAGTGTGGATGATTCATGTATTCATAGTATTTCCATAACATTGGGGAAAATGAGTAGTGCACCCATAATACAGGTGTGCATACATTTAATGGAATGCATACATCTATGCAGATAATGCTCTGTTATTTTTTATTTATTTATTTATTATTTTTTTATATGCCAACATTCGATCTGAGATATCTCATCAGTTTACATTCAGGTTCTGTGTAGGTATTTCCCTATCTCCAGCGGGCTTACAATCTAAGTTTTGTACCTGAGGCAATGGAGGGTAAAGTGACTTGCCCAAGGTCACAAGGAGTGACATCAGGACTCGAACCCTGGTCTCCTGGTTTGTAGCCCACTGCTCTCTCTTGGTGTTTCAAGTTGATTCATGAGTGCACCACTCATCACTGATAGCCCTGTTGGGTCTGTTGATCCATTGTTAGATTGTTCATTGCCACTGTCCTGGGGACGAGAGAGAGGAGACCAGTTCAGGGACAGTGGTGGAAACTTTATGCAAATGAGGGGAGGATCTGATGGTCAGGTCGTCCTCCACACCCCCACACCCCACACACACAGACCAGTTCTGGTCTGTGGAAAAAGTGGACAACTTGGGGGGGAGGGGAGAGGGAGTGGGATGGACAGAGGGTGGCGGGGGGAGGAAAGGAAGGATCTATGGGCCGTGCCCCAGATCTTTGAAGTTCCTAGCAATGCCTCTGGGTAGTGGCACCCACCAACCCTTCGCAGCTGGCCCCTCTACTGTAGCCAGAATACAGCCCAGACTCCTCATCCATCCATGTGCTGCTCCTTGGAAGAAATCAGCAAGCAGAAAATTCCCCTGGGAAACACTTCCTTGCATTACTTTACATCGTACCATCGTCAGGGACTTTATTTTTAGAAAAGGGTTTAGACAAGTTCCTGAAGGAAAAGTCCATAAACTACTATTGGGTACTTGTGACCTGGATTGGCACTGTCAGAGATAGGATGCTGGGCTCAATAGATCCCGCTTCTTAACGGTCTTATGACAGCAGAAGGCCACCTTTCTATGAATCTCTTCAGGGAGAGAGGAGGAATCTGTCCCTGCCTGCAGACACTGATCTGTGGCACCATCTAGTGGAGATTCTTTGTCACAACAGCTCATTCGAGAATCTTTTCCTGGGCCCAATTAACAAACTGCGTTTTATCTACAGAACTTAGCAGAACCCACAAGCCCTGCATGCTTTCTCTGCTTCAGCATTCAGGAAGTTGATTAACTTGCTAGACCTGGGGCAATTTTCATCTCTTAACTTCCTTTCTGATGTATTTTGGTAGTTCTGCAGCCCTGAGGATCACCGCCGAGCTTTCTCTTGCCGTTAACACAATGGGCATTTGGAGATACACGATTGTAAAATATGATAATGATAGTAAAATAGATATCGTATGGTTTTAAGCAATAGAATTAAGATGAGTGGAGAATCAGACAGTACATTTTTGGCGCCTGGATCACATGGAAACCTCCAGACAGGAGCAGGGCAGAGCAAATGCTGCACAGGTGAGCGCCTCCCGGCCTCTGACCAGGGCTCCATTGCAAGGTGTTATCCTGAAGTAATCCCACCCCTCTGTCAGGATTTTAATCAATAGGTGCACACTCTGGGAGGGAGCACTGGGAGATGACAGCTCCCTCCTTTTCTCGGCAGTGGGAACCAAGAATTGGCCACGTGTGCTCAGAAAATACGAGAGATGAGGCAAACGGGGCATAAATAATCTCACACGGTCTCCTGCCTGACAGGCCTGGAAAGGTCCGGGCTTGCCATGGAGATGAAGTGCTCAGGCCTATGGAAGGAAGGAAGGAAGGTATCTGCAGGGCTGGATTTTCGGTTGGGTGAGCTGGGTGGTTCCCTGGGGTGTCATGAGTGGGGGGGGGGGGAGGGGGCTGCACCCTGGACACTGCCAGCATCATCCATCCTACTGCGGATGAAGAGATGCCCTGGGGCCACGGCGGACCCCAATGTGCTGAAGAAAGGCCCGGGTGGTGCCGACAGGTGGAGGGATGCTTTTTGTCCAGGGTGCCGTCATAGTGAACAGCACCCCGTTGCTTCAAGAGCGATATTAAGGTGATGGTTTCAGAAAAGGCTTTCTCCCCCCCCCCCCCCCCCCCCCCCCAGCCCTTGACTGGAGAAGGAAGCCGAAGTTGCCCCAGACAGACATTCTGGGGAAAGGGAGTTCAACGTGAGATGAAAATCCGGAGCAAAAGGCAAGACCATTGAGCTCAGGAAGGGGAGGTGATGACTACTTACCTCGGAAAAGTAGAAAATTGTGTGTGTGTGGGGGGGGGGGGGGATGAGAGTGAACATGTGAGAATGTGTCAGAGAATAAGGAATGAGAGCATGTAAGAATGAGTGTGTGTGTGTGTGTGTGTGTGTGTGTGTGTGTGAGAAAGTGATCGTGGACATGTTAATGTGTGGTGTATGAGAGTAAGTTTGTGCACATCCAGTCCCTCGTCACTCCCTCCCCCTGCATTCATGGTAATCTCAAAATCAAAAGTTCCCAAGTATGTTTACCAGTGTAACCCTCTGTACGCCAGGGGTCACCTTCGCAGCCTTGGTGGAGAAATAAATCTCCAGGGCCATGAGCTGGGGGCAGGATAACCTGCAGGGCCGGCACCAGGCTGAGAACACTCCACATAAACAAAATACTCTCCAGACTCAGGTTGTGCACCAAATAATAGATAGTTTACAGCAGAATCTTCAGGATCAAACATACAGGCCGAAACGTGCGTTTTCGACATGCTAGCTTTACCCCTTATTCAGTAAGGGGTAATAGCGTGTCGAAAACGTGCAGCCAACCCCCCCCCCCCCCCCCCCCGAAGCTAATAGCGCCCACAATATGCAAATGCATGTTGATGGCCCTATTTGTCAGGATTCAGTAAGTAAAATGTGCAGCCAAGCCACACATTTTACTTTAAGATATTAGCGCCTACCCAAAGGTAGGCGTTAATTTCGGCCGGCGCCGGGGAAGTGCAAAGAAAAGCAGTAAAAACTGCTTTTCTGTGCACCCTCCGACTTAATATCATGGCGATAATAAGTCGGAGGTCCCGAAAGTTAAAAAAAGTTTAAAAAAAAATTTTTGAAATAGGCCCGCGGGTTGAAAACCAGACGCCCAATTTTGCCGGCGTCCGGTTTCCGAACCCGTGGCTGTCAGCGGGCTCGAGAATCAACGCCGGCAAAATTGAGCGTCGGCTGTCAAACCCGCTGACAGCTGCCGCTCCGGTCCAAAAAGTGACGCTAGGGACGCGCTAGTGTCCCTAGCGTCTCTTTTTACCGCGGGCCCTAATTTAAATATTTTGTTTTACTGTATTGCGCACACAGGACACTGGCCTGTGCGCGCGCCGGGAGAGCAGGTGCTCGCCCGCTCTCCCACGAACTTTACTGTATCGGCCTGATAGTGACAGTGACAGTTCAGGGAGATGCAGAAATCAAACAGAATCACTGTTCCAGAAATGTTAACTCCTCTCCTTAAGTAACAGTTTCCCGCAACACAGTAGTCCTGGTTACTTTGTTTCTCCTCTTTCCTCAGCTTTGGCATTCCTAGCCTGGTCCTCTCTTTAGTTTCCTCAGACAGCAAAATAGTTACTCATAAGAATGTCCTGCTTAGCTCAAGGTAAAATCTCTCCGGTGCAGCATCAGGATTCTCCAAGCCCCAAAACAAGTTCCCTATGGCAGCACAGTTTGGCTTCCTGGCACAGCTGAGTTCCTGCCTCAGTTAAGCGCAGGTTTTACCTTTTAAATTCCAAATTCCAGGCTGTACTGCACACTCTCTCTACTTCTCCTCTGCTCTCAAGCCTCTGGGGATTTTTAGAGGAAAACCCCTGCACGCTCCTGCTGCTCCCTTCTGAGATCCTGGGTGAGGGTCACAGCTCCATCCCTCTCTCTTTGCAATCTGGAACAGCCCCAGACTCAGGAGAGTCGGGGTCTTTTATCACTTCTGCTCCATAACCGAGACCCTCAGGGGATGAACCCCCTTGTCTACCAAGAAGGCAGGATTCAGCTCCTGACACATAGCTGCCCCGGGGCTCTGGAATATTCCTGTGCTGGTGCCAGATTAACCTCCTATCCCATGCACATCCTCTGCACTTCCAGCTGCTGCTGACGCACTGCTTACAACCCCTCAAGGCTCCCATAAAGAGGAGACCTGCATTATTACCTTTAAACCTTTCAGCACCTTTAACCTCTGTTCACCTTCTGTGGTATAGGTGCCCACCAGCATTAAAAATCCCTTATTAATCTGTATGTATTTATTTTATATTTATTGTCATTTATCATGTAAAAAGCAAAGAAAACAAATGTCAGATCCAATCAATTATGTAATAAAACAAATATCAATGTATTCTTTCATGAATCCTCTTTGCAGAAAGACAGAGATTATCATAACTACAATAAAATAGCAATACTAATAAGAACGGGTGCAGAGAAGAACCACGATAGTTCACATTATAGCCAACATGGAAAAAAAAAAAGTCAAATTCTGGTGTCACCTCAGCAAAAAATCTGTCTCCACTGCTAAACATATTGGGCCGGATTTTCAAAGGGATAGCGCTTAACCGGTCATACGCGCGCCGGGCCTATTTTCAAAAGGCCGGGTGATGCGCGTAAAGCCCCGGGACGCGTGTAAGTCCCGGGGCTTGCAAAAAGGGGCGGGGAGGGGGCGGGGCCAGAGGCTTCCGCACGGCCACTGTGCCGGGGATCGCGCGCCGGCCAACTGCCGGCGCGCGCAACAGGGCTGAATTAAGTTTTGTAACAAAAAAAAAAAAGAAGAAGAAAAAGGTAGGGGGGAAAGGGCAGGGGAGGTAGGGGAAGGGAAGGTGGGGTGGGTGGGGTGGGAGGGTAGGGAAGTTCCCTCCGAGGCCGCTCTGATTTTGGAGCGGCCTGGGAGGGAACGGGGGAAGGCAGCGCAGCTCGGAGCGGGCTCGGCGTGAGCAAGGCGCACAATTGTGCACCCCCTTGCACGCGCCGACCCCTGACTTTATAACATGCTCATGCATGTTATAAAATCGGGCGAACACGTATGCGCGCCAGGTAGCGCGCGCACATTTTAAAATCTACCCCATTGTGAAGAAACACAAACAGATGCAAAAAAAAGAGAGATGTCTAAAACCTTGCTGTACACCCCATAGTTTGTGGGGCGAAGTGCAAGGCAAACTTATATCTCAAATAGAAAGGCAAATGTGAGCTGCCAGGGTGAAGCGGTCTGATAAATTCCAATAATGTACAAATACAGTGGTGAGAGTGTAACTTTTATTTTTTTTAAGGATAAGCAAATTTAGATCCAAATCACATTAGGTGCAGGAACATCAAAAATTAAAGTGCAGCCCTGTCCCTCGCCACGGGACCGTGTTTCGCTGAAGCTGCATCAGGAGGAACATTTTGAGCAATTATCTCTAAGGAAAGAGTCAAAGAGTAAATTATTAAAGTAGAGAACACAAAACGATGGGTAAAGCAGAGGTAAACTTTAAAACAGACTGCAGTGCCTGATAAAGCAAACGTGCAGTGTAACTGGTTATAGTAATAGGAATTCTGCAGATGAAATAAAACATATTATCAGTCGGTTATAAGCAAAGCAGGTTTTGTGAAAGTAAAAGTAACAGGTGACAGCAGAAGAGAAGTGCAAACAGAGCACATAGGCTGATTAAACATAGGTGCAGAGTGACTGCTGACAGCAGAATGAATTCTGGAGGTGCAAGAGAAACAAAGAACTGCTCTTTGTAAAAATAAACAGTGTTTTTATCTGTCAGGTGGCCTTGCCTGTGTATGAAAACTGAGCTACACGGGCAGAAAGCAACGTAAGTTCATGGTCAGCCTCCGGGCCCCTATTCAGCCTGCCCGATGCCCTGTAAATGATCTCCATTTATGCGTCCAGATTCTAAGAAGCATTGCACTTTGTACCGTACTCCTCGCTGTGATGAGTTGGGGGTCATTTACGTTGCTTTCTGCCCGCGTAACTTCGTTTTTACACATAGGCAAGACGAGGATTTCAGAACATTGTTCCTGCATTAGGGATTGTAAATTGGAAGCTCCCTTAGTGTCCCCTTGGCTAGGAAAGGACCACTCTGTGACCGATCTGCGGTTTCTTGCTCCAGAGGTGGCATTTCCCCTCCCCCGCGGACCTCCTTACCGCGGATTTATGAACCACCCTCTTTATCCTTAATCCCTTTCAGTTTAAACGCAGCGATCGAGTGGTCAGCTTTCCTTCCAGTTTAAGATTTCCTTATTCTCTTATCCCATTTCCAGAGAATTCCTTTCGGAACCCTTTACGTCTTCGATTTTAGCTCCACCTCCCCTGTGTTCATCCATTGGTTTGTTTTTTCGCGCAGTTTTCATTCCCCCGCCGGTATCTTTCAGCTTTCCTTCACCCCTTTGCTGTTAAAGCCACCAGAAATCCATCCTACGTTAGCACAACTTTGAACAAGGCTTGGACATTCACTGTCCCTGTTTATTCTTTCACTTTTACTTTCATAATAATGTACCCTCCTTATAACCCACTGCCCCGGCTTCCGTTTATTTTTGCAAAGAGCAGTTCCTTGTTTCTCTTGCACCTCCAGAATTCCTTCTGCTGTCAGCAGTCGCCCTGCACCTATGTTTGATCAGGCTATGTGCGCTGTTTGCACTTCTCTTCGGCTGTCACCTGTTACTTTTACTTTCACAAAACGTGCTTTGCTTATAACCGACTGATAATATGTTTTATTTCATCTGCAGAATTCCTATTATTATAACCAGTTACACTGCATGTTTGCTTTATCAGGCACTGCAGTCTGTTTTAAAGTTTACCTCTGCTTTACCCATCGTTTTGTGTTCTCTACTTTAATAATTTACTCTTTGACTCTTTCCTTAGAGATAATTGCTCAAAATGTTCCTCCTGATGCAGCTTCAGCGAAACACGGTCCCGTGGCGGGGGACAGAGCTGCACTTTAATTTTTGATGTTCCGGCACCTAATGTGATTTGGATCTAAATTTGCTTATCCTTAAAAAAAATAAGTTACATTCTCACCACTTTATTTGTACATTATTCGAATTTATCAGACCGCTTCACCCTGGCAGCTCACATTTGCCTTTCTATACCATACAATCAAAGCATTGACTCTGAAGACTCAAATAACAGCAACCTTATGAAAAAGCAGCAATGCAAATACTACACCAGGCCCTAGAACATTAATACACCACCTACTGGAGTTACAGAACAAGCTGGACTGCCACAAACTACATGCGAGCAGAAATACTGCATTTCAATCATACACAGGCAAAACAGAGACCGACCCTCACCTAATATAGAAATAAGAGACCTCAACTAGAAACAGAAACATGCAGATAAAACCAAAATAGAAAGCTTGAAAAAACAGACTCTGAACAGTGGAATACAGAAGAAAGAGGAAAATAGAAAAATATAAGAAATCACATTCCCAAAGATGGCATATTCCAATCGCTAAAATCTCAAAATATATGTTTTGTTTTGTTTTTACCTTTGTTGTCCTATCTTTGTATTTTTCTGATTGGTTGGTCTCGGTCTCTTTTTTCCCACTTTTTCCTTATCCGTCTTTTCCTAATTCCTTTTCAGGGTCTCTCTGTTTCTTGTTTCTCTTTCTATCTTCTTCCCTTCCTACATCACACACACACACACACATAGATACAGAGAAAGGCTCATGCTTTCTCTCACACAAACAAGTTCTCATTCTCTTATGCTCTCCCCCCCCCCCCCCCCCCCCCCCCACACACACATAAAAGCTCTCACTCTCCCATGCACTCACACACAAACACAAGCCCTCACTCTCTGACATACACACCCAGGTTCCCATTCTCATACACACACCCAGGCTCCCATTCCCACTCACACACAGATGCACACTCAGGCTCCCATTCTCACACACACAGGCTCCTATTCTTACTTACATAGACACACACAGGCTTCCATTCTCACCCTCACACACACGTATTCCTAGGCTCCCATGTTGATCCATACACACACACATATACCCAGGCTCTTATTTTTACACACACACACACACACACACACACACACACACACACACACACACATACACACCCCCAGGCTCCCATTCTGACCCCCCCCCCCCACATACATATATCCAGGCTCCTATTCTTATACACATATACATCCCGAAGCTCCCATTCTCTCTCTCTCTCTCTCACCCCCCACCCCTCAGGCTGCAATTCTCACCCACACACACTCACTCAAGCTCCCATACTGGCTTCCATTCACACACACACACACACACACACAGTCTCTGCTTTTGGCACCTTCAAACCCTTACTTCTGCTGCCATGAGGATGGGATCCCACGAAGATCTTGCTGTTCTGGCCTCTTCTTCACCACTACAGGGGTGGAATCCCTTGACAGCCTTGCTGCTCTGGCCCTCTTCTGCACCCTTGATGGGATGGGATCCTGTGATGGCATTGCTACTCCAGCCTTCTTCTTCACCGTCGCGGGTATGGATTCCACAAAGGCCTTTCTCAACAGACCTCTTCCGATATCAAACTGCCCTGGTCAGGTGGGCCTGAGTCCAAAGTGGGTGGACCATGACCCATCCAGACCCACCCATGGCTATAAAACTGCTCAGCCTCCCTGCCCTGTCTTGTGGCCTTCTCGGCCTCCCAACCTTGTTCTGTGGTCTCCTTGGCTTTCTAGCCCTGCCTTGTGGCCTTTGAGCCTACTGGCATCACTCTGTTTGCCTTGTGGCCTGCTTAGGCCTCCTTGTCTTGTTTTATATGTACCTTGCTTTGTTTTAGTTTTCTTTTAGCCTGCATTGTACATTCTTTGCCCTGTCCAGTCCTAGACTTGTCCTTCATGTCCAGTCTTGTCTTGTCCTGCCTGCTCCTTCCTGTGGCCCCTACTCCTTGTAGGCCTCCAGTTCCAGTCCCTGTCTCCAATCCCAGAGCCCGGCCTGTCTCCAGCCCCTGCCTGCCTTCAGTACCCCGCTGTGCCTCCAGTTCCAGCTTTGTCTTTGGCTCCCATCTCATTACCTATGCCTGCCTTGTCTCCAGTGCCTGCCCTGCTTCTAGACCCAGTGTTGTGTTTGACGGATCACGAGCTGCCCCCATGAGCCACCTCTCTCACATCTGCAGTCAGCATGCTCTGACTTGCTGTTGCTGTCCTCGGCATGGCAGGATGCCATCAAACCTTCCTGTGGCAGGAGGCCACCGAACGCCAATCAGTAGGATGCCACCAGCTCCTACCTCTCCCTGCACCCTTTAGGTGGGCATGCACCCAACGTCAGGCCTCTTAAAGGGACCATGGTGGGAAAGTCCCCACAGCCCCTGCTGATGACATCACTGTCTTTGCCCTATTTAAGGGCAGCTCCCCCGATGCACCCGGCCTCAGGAACTGGTCCACCTACATCTAATAGTGCGTGCTGTTTATCCAGCCTTCATCTGCCCAGCCTGGTCTTGCCTTCCTCTGCCCAATCTGCTCCTATCTTGCCTGCCCAGCTGCTTCCAGCCCTACCCATCCCTCTTCCTCTCCCTCTCCCTCTCCCTCAAATGGATACCTGGTTTGATCCTTGTCTGGATTCTCGCTTTGCCTGATCGCTGCCTGCCATTGATCCTCGCCTGGACTCTCGTTACGCCCAACTGCTGCCTGCCTCTGACCATAGCCTGCCCTTGTCCCATGTCACTAGCCCTCTTCAGAGATTCTCACCTAAGTCCTGCCAGTCCCAGTACCCAAAGGCCCAACCCAAGGGGAACAAGGGCTCATATAGATGAAAATCTAGATCGGTCTCTACTTTGTCTGGGTCCACCTGCTGGTGGGGGGGACTCTAAGGTCTCCTCCCTGCCAGTAGAGCCAATCTCACCCTAGCCTAAGGGTCCACAGACACAATACCCAGTTTATCTCCAGGTCCAGCCAAAGTCCTGCCAGCCACCAGAACCTGCAGGCTCAACACCAGGTGGCTGGTCAGGCGAAACACCAGGTGGCTGGTCAGGCGAAAATCTCTGATGGCTTTGCCCTAGAATGTGGCCCTGTTTCTGCTGTGGAAATCTCCCATCCAGCTAATTCTCCACTCCATGATGACCTGGCAGAAGGGGGGAGGGAGGCAAGACAAGGATTAAACTAGTGATATAAGCTAGGCCATCCCCGAAAACAAAATCTGCCCTGCCTGATCACTCATACAAGACACAAGAAGACGTTATCCCTCCAAAATAACTTTGGGCCTTGGTATTGTACATTATTTTATTTTATTGCAGAATTATAATATTATATAGGATTATTTGATATGTTTTTTATTTAAAAAAAAAAAAAATTATCCACTCATAACAGACCCTCTGTGCTAAGTGGAGTGCAATAACAATAAAACAACTTTAGCAAAGTAACATTAATAAAATACTATGAACAGAAATAAAACAGTGGTCTCATGCCTGCAAAGCAAACACACTCATCTTCCCTAATTCGAGATGCTACCAAACGCTTTTTGAAAGAGAAAAGCCTTTAACTGTTTGCAAAAGAAGCACAAATCATCTAAAGGAACACAAGGACTCTTGTAATGAATTGCATGAGGTTGGACCTATTATCAAAAAAAGCCCGATTCCTAGTTTCTGAAGGGATCAAATTCTCCGAGAAGGGCATAGGAGCTGAATAGATAAATAAAAAAGGACAGTCCATTTTTTTTTATATAGATTTCAAAATGAGAGTCAGTATTTTAAATTGAACCCGTTGTTGTAGAGGGAGCCAATGCAATTGATGTATGTTATTACTTATTCCATGTTATACGACTTCTTTTGATGTGAGCTGCTTTTGATATCTACGGGAAAAAAAAGACTCTAAACTAGTGCGATTCTTGGCCTCTTGCAGAGGACCTAACTTCTTGCAATGACTCACATCCGAGGCTCACACCAGCAGTAGCACCACTTGTTGAGGCTTCAGTCCCGATGTACTGTCCATTCATGCATCTCCTCTAAGCATTTCCAGTTCAATGATCTTAAGGAACGTAGAAAAAAAATCATCCCAAGCCACAGCAAATCTTTTCATTCCCTCGTCTCCTGCTTGGATTAATAAGAAGCTCTGCGTGTACTGGCTCAAAGGAAATGTAAATATCAATCAGGAAAGGAGGTTTGCAGGGGGATGGGACTGGCAGGGCAGATGGAGACCAGAGGAGAAGTGCACTTTCTTCTTTTTTTTAAGTAACCAACCAGGAAGCTGACCTGGGGAGTGAAGCTACATTTGCAAAATTATAGAAAGAATCTTCCTGTCTGCATTTTGAAACCTGGCTAATTCTGTTTAGATGTTTCCTATATACATAAACGCATAATCTCACAGGCCCCTAACTGGACCAGGTGGCAGAACCCGAGCACTCTAGGGATGTGCGTGGAAAAAACATTTTGTTTGCTTTCTTGTTCTGTTGCCTGGTATTTTTGCTTTTTCCCCGTTTTATTTTGTGTTTTTTTGCTGTTCGGCAGGCGCTAAACAGGCAATGGCGTTGTTGACCACTCCTGTTCCTTGGGGAGACCCAAGACTTTGGATTTAAGGTAATGGGAGTGACAGGGGTGACCTCTCTACACATTCTTTCACTTGGGCTGGTCCCTGGGAGAGGGGTACGAGTCTTCTCTGTGTGTGCTGTAAGTGACAAAGAAACCCTCTGGAGTCTCTGATTTAGTGTCCAAAATTAATGTTTATACTGTTAAGACTCTGATGAAGTAGGGCGCAATAAAATTAATCCTTAGCACTACAGATTTACTCTTTACTTACAGTGCCTCTTATACCAGGGTCAGGGAAACATCCACCCTCCAGGAAATGGAAAAAGCAGAGTTGCTTACCTGCAGCAGGGGTTCTCCAAGGACAGCAGGATGATAGTCCTCACAATCGGGCGATATAGTACAGTGCGCTCCGACGGAGCGCACTGTTAACTCTTGATTGGATGCGCGTTTTCGACGCACTAGCATTACTTCTTATTCAGTAAGGGGCCGAAAACGCGCGTCCAACCCCCCGAACCTAATAGCGCCCGCAACATGCAAATGCATGTTGATGGCCCTATTAGGTATTCCCACGCGATTCAGTAAGTAAAATGTGCAGCCAAGCCGCACATTTTACTTTCAGAAATTAGCGCCTACCCAAAGGTAGGCGCTAATTTCTTCGGGCACCGGGAAAGTGCTATTCTGTGCACCCTCTGACTTAATATCATAGCGATATTATGTCGGAGGTCCCGAAAGTTACCAAAAGTTTAAAAAAAAAATAATTTGAAGTCGGCCCGCGGCTTGCTGGTCGAAAACTGGACGCTCAATTTTGCCGGTGTCCGGTTTCCGAACCCGTGGCTGTCAGTGGGCTCGAGAACTGACGCCGGCAAAATTGAGCATCGGCTGTCAAATCCGCTGACAGCCGCTGCTCCGGTCCAAAAAGAGGCGCTAGGGACGCGCTAGTGTCCCTAGCGCCTCTTTTTACCTGTTTTTACCACCGGGCCTAATTTGCATACTGAATCGTGTGCACAGGAGAGTGGCCTGTTCGCCCGCTCTCCCACGGACTTTACTGAATCGGTCCGATATTTATTTATTTTATGTATTTAAAGGTATTTAGGGCCTCCCTTCCTAGGTTCGGAGTGGGGTAAGAAATGAACATACACAGTCAAATCGAAGGAGAGAACAACAATGCATCATTCTTACTAAAAGAGGGGAGCAAAATAATTCATCAGGAAGGGTAAAAACAAAAGGGGCACCTAGGGAGTCCATGTTTTGATATAGATGGCAGAATTGGGGCAGTAGTCAGCTATGTTGAGCCATCCGAGGAGGGAGATGTTGGGGATATTCCATTGTCATTTCAGTTTGGCAATGCTTTCTTGAAGAGGAAAGTTTT
The DNA here is from genome assembly GCF_901001135.1 of Rhinatrema bivittatum. NCBI lineage: Eukaryota > Metazoa > Chordata > Amphibia > Gymnophiona > Rhinatrematidae > Rhinatrema > Rhinatrema bivittatum. The sequence goes on along the minus strand of NC_042623.1, from coordinate 30,214,801 downwards.
TAGGGCTTTTTTTAAAGAAGGTTCTTTCTCTGAGACATCTTACTTCCTTAGGTAGGCCGTTCTCTGATTTCCTCAAGGTGGGTGAGCTTTGGAGGAGGGGAATCTGGTAGCATTAGGTTAGACGATCTGAGTGGAGTGTGTTTTTTATTGTTGAAGAGAACCATGGGGAGTGTATTTTGTGAGATGAGGAGTGTAGGATCATGGCAAGCTTGTATTGTACTCGGTAGGAGATAGGGAGTCAGTGTAGAGCTTTGAGTACAGGAGAGATGTGATTGCACATGGGAGTGCTGGTAAGGAGTTTTGCTGCTGAGTTTTGTATGATCTGTAGTGGGTGGGCTGCGTAGGCAAGTAGGCCTGTCAGGAGGGAGTTACAGTAGTCTACCCAGAGAAAAGTAAAGATTGAAGCACTGACCTGAAGCCAGAGTGTTCAAGAATGGGGCTTAAGGTGACGGAGCAGGTGTAGTTTGTAGTAGGAGGAGTTGGTAATAGTTCTTATATGGTTGCACATGGAGAAAGAGGGGTCAATTGTGACTACCAGTTTTCGTACACTTTGGGAGATGGAGATGGAATAGGACTCAGGAGAAATGGTTGGGGGTGTTAGCAACAGTATAGTGTGATAAAATAATGATTTCCGTTTTAGATATGTTGAAAGCTAATTTGTTGATGTGAAGCCATTTTTGGATGGTAGTAAGTCAGTGAGTGAGGAAAGATTCTGTAAGGGCCCATGTTTCCTTGAGAGTATAGAAGAATTGAATGTCGTCAGCATAAATTTTATAGTGCAATCCAAGGTCATTAAGGGTGTGGCATAAAGGAGTTAGGTAGACATTAAATAGTGCAGCAGATAGCGCAGAGCCTTGGGGCACTCCAGAGTTCAGAGGCATCATGGAGGAGGTAAAAGAATCAATTTGGACTTGTTGGGTCCTGTTATTGAGGTATAAGGAAAACCAGGTCAGCACAGATCCAGTTATACCAAAGTAGGATGAGAGTAGGATGGAGTGAGGGACTGTATCAAATGCAGCGGATATGTCGAAAAGACAAAGAAGGAACAATGAGCCTTGATCAAAGCCCCATCTACAGTATCAAGACTGGAGAGTAGCAGTAATTCAGGGCTGTAGTGTTTCCTGAATGCGAACTGATATTGGTTGTGGATATTATTAGCATCAACGAAATTGCAGAGTTGGTGGAGAACTGCTGTTGGCCATGAAGGATACGGCAGAGATCAGTTGGTAACTGGAGATAATGGTGGGATCAGCTGAAGGGGTTTTGATTAAGGGTCGTACTGAAGCTTGTTTTAGAAGGTCAGGGATGATGCCATGTTGAAATGATGAGTTAATGAATTTAGTGATAAACGGAGCAATATCCAATTTGATCAGTTTAAGAAGTAAGGTATGACACGGGTTAAGGGGATTAGATGTTGGTTACAGGTTATTGATAATCTTTGTGGTGTCAAATGCTGTAATGTCGTCAAAGCTGTCCAGGTTCAGATCATCATCAGATTCTTCAGTGTAGGAATTGTTAAAGGTGCTGATGACAGATGCTGTCTTATTGGTGAAGTGAGAGGCGAATGTCTCCGCAATGTTCATCCCCGGGAGGGTGGGAGGGAGAGTAGAGGGGGCAGAGTAAGGGTTAATTACATTCTTTACGGAGGCGTATATTTCTCTGGGGTTGTTTTGAGTAACTGACAGCTTTCTGTAGATATAAGATTTCTTAGCAGAGTTGATGGCCTTTTGATATGATGTCAGTTTATCATTATGTAATGTTTTATTTGTGTGGGTGGGGTGTTTCCGCCATTTTCTCTCATATGGGTGACATCATCAGAATCAGGAATCAGGAATTTGGAATCAGGAAGTACCTGGAGTAGAATCCTCCCCTCTTTGCCCTAGTGGATTGGGCTCAACTACTCTGGCTGTTAAGAGGAAGAACAGCTATGACTGTAGTACCTCTTGATGCACTACTGGCCCCCAAGATGGGCACGGAAGGCAATTTGGCGGGACACCCAATACGTTTAATTGGTACCCTTGGCAGATGATGGTCAAAACCCACTGGTCTGAGGTTATACTGGGCCACTGGTCCATGAAGAACCGCAGCTTGCCCCTGACCAGAGGATCCATTGTCCCAGGTATGGGTAACTGGCTTACACTCCCTGCGGCCAAGTCAAAACCTAGTTCCCAGAGTTGACTGAGGTGCTGGCTGGGGCTTGGGAGCTCTCTGCTGCCTGGAATGGCCACGGGAGCTCTGATAGGGTACACTGGATTGAGTGGTGGAGGATAGTACTTCCTCTGGCGAAAGAAAGACTTCCTGGGCCCCTGCCTCGACAGCCTCCTGGATGAGGAAAACAGGTCAGAAGTGCTGGTGAAGAGTTGCTGGAGGGTTTCATGATGGTCCCATAGTTGGGCCATAGCATCCTTCACTCTATCTCTGAAGAGATTCTCTCCAGTGCACGGCACATCAGCAAGTCATTCCTGTACCTCCAGTCTGAGATCTGAGGCCCACAGCCAAGCCAGTCTGTGGGCACCAATTCCCACTGCAGAGACCCTTGATGCCATTTCGAAAACATTGTAGGTTGCACGGACCTCATGTTTTCCACAATCCAAACCCTTGTGCACCAGCAAGATGAGGGTGTCTTGCTGCTCTTGAAGCAGCTATTCAGCCATCTCCTGCACGTGCTTCCAGATGTCCCGCGAGTATTAGCCTTCCTGTTCACGGGAAGCGCTGTGAAAGGGTGTTCCCAAATCCTCAGCAGCAACTCCATAAGGATCTCGTGTACCAGGATTACCAGGATCTCTTTAGGAGGCTCCACAAACTGAAAAATGTCAAGCATTTTGTGCTTGGTATCTTTTTCAGTCAAAAGCTGGAATGGGATGGCCTCCATCATCATCCTGACAAATTCTGTGAAGGTTAAGTCCTTCTTCCACTCCTCTGGAGGAGAAGGGTCTGACGGGAGATCATCATAATCCTTGAAGGAGGACTCCATCTAGTCATCCGCCCAGGGGTCAAAAGGATCCTCATTCTCACTGTAAACCACAGGGGATGGGGAACGAGGTGCTCAGCCAATGTCCAGAGGTGCAGGTACTGATGGAACTAGATGGGGAACCACTGGCCTCAGTGTCTCCACCGGTCTCAATGGAGCTTTCTCCTTGGAGGAACCAGCAATGAGCACCATATCGGTTGGGGGAGGCCTCGATGCCCTGCCAGGCATTGATGCTGTCCCAGGAACCAACGATAGCTGGGTCGGTAAGGCACCAATAAGCACATTGAGCTTCTCTAGAAGTGGTTCGAGTACAGGCCACTCCGGTGCTGTCAGTACTGTGGGACTGAAGCCCTGCAGTGCTTGCTCCACAGCTAGTTGGACTTGACTCTCCAGCTCCTACTTAAACGTTGCTGATGCCAACACTGACTAGGAGGCAGAAGGGGTGGCCAGATCTTTCTCGGACCCGCAAGGGGATCAGTGATTAGCACCAGGACCGGTGGAGACCGGTGCAGACCCCGGACATCAATGGAGGTTTGGCATTCCTTACCACTGGGCTGCTTCAGCAGCATTTCAGCAAAAGCTGATGTGTCCACATGACTGGCACCATGCATTGACGGTGACCGGTGCCAAATGTTTCTTGGTCTTCCCACAATGCTCGGCCTGGTCTTTCCCTGTGCCGAGTTCGAAAACAATGAACCCAACCTCCTCGGCCCAGAGAATATCGACAATTGTAGGTCTCCAGCACCCCTATTCACTGGCGACCTAGACGGAACCAGTGGTCCCGCCGATGTCAATGGCATGATGTCCATTGGTACGGCTCCGAGGTCCTCCAACAGAGGCGGTTCTATAATGAAGTAGGGTGAGGCAGCCGCTTCAGGCGGCAAACTTTGGAAGAGGCAAAAACTGCACCTCCCAAATTCCTCTAGCGGTTGCCTCACCCTGCTGCCAAAACAAAGAACTGGCGCAGAATTCCATTCCCTCTGCACATCCGGGGTCTCCTCCATATTTGCCAATTTCTGCGTAGAATTCTGTGCAGAAAATGGCAATGATGGAGGAGACCCCTACATGCTGCACGGCAAAGATCAAGGCCCTGGAGTGCCGAGTGGCAAAGAACAAGGACCCCGGCATGCCGAGCAGTGAAGATCAAGGCCCCTGCATGAAGATCAAGTCCCTGGAGTGCTGGGTGGCAAAGATCAAGGCCCCAGCATGCCGAGCAGCGAAGATCAAGTCCCGGTGAGAGTGAGTGTGTGTAGAGGGGTGTGTGTTTGTGTGTGTGTGAGAGATTGCGAGCCTGGGGGTGTGAGAGAGCAAATGTGTGAGGGTGCTTGAGTGTGGGTGCCAGAGAAAGGGAGCCTATGGGAGAAGGGGAGGGGAGCAGAGAACTGGGTGGGAGGGGGGCACCATCTCATCCCTCACTTCAGGCGGCAGATTGCCTTGAGCCGCCCCTGTCCTCCGATGCCGATGGCTCAGACTTCTTCAACCCAAAAAGGTTGTCCATCTTGTCGAGTCAAAGCTGATATCCCTTTGGGGTCATCTGGGTGCACAAGCAGCAACTCTGGACGTCATGCAGTGCCCCCAAGCAGAGAATGCAAAGCTCATGAGGATCGGTGATCAACATGTTCCTTGGGCACTGGGGGCATTGGCGAAAGCCAGATGTGGCCATGGCAGGGCAAAACAAATGGAAGAAAAAATCGATCAATGGCAGCAGGCATCGATGGAAGATGGCCACTGAGGCACCGCTACCGCGGGGAGAACAACCACAAAAGAAAACCCTGACTGGGGACACTACTGGGAGGCACCAAGAGGGACCCGGCAAGGACTTTTGAAGAGAGACAGAGAAAAATCTGCAAAAAATGAAGTTTTCCAGATGCAAAAAACCAAAGTTTTTTAGAGCTCAATCCAACGATGAGGCTGATAGTTCCGCAGAAAAAAAGAGACTGAAGAGAGACCCCACGAGGACGCGTGGTATAGGGCATGCTGGGCATGCTTAGCGTTTTCCATGTCGGGCTCGATCTGATGAGGTCACCTATATGTGAAGACTACCATCCTGCTTGTCCTAGGAGAAAGTGAAGTTTCCAGGTGGACAGGGGATCCTTATTTAGGCAGGGAAAAAACCCTCCAGCACTGGTCAAAAGGTTTAATCACAGTCTTGGCACAGAGAGTCCAATCCTCTCTCTCCCCAGGGGGGGTAATAAGGATGTGCAGGGGTACATTTGTTTTGTTTTTCAGTTCGTTTGGGGGGGGATTCCTGCACAAATTTCATTTTGTTTAATGTTTAATTAATTTCTTTTGTTTAAAAAAATTAATCAAAAGTTTAAAAAAAAAAAAAGGAAATGGGGCCTCCCATCCCCATCACCCATCCCTTCCACATGGAAAAAATGCCGGGGCCAGTATCCCCCCTCGCCTAGGCAACAGTAGATTGCCATAACCTCTGGTAGGCTCATGGCTGAGACATGGAGGTTGGGTACGGATCCCTGGGCCTAGGCCTAGGACAAAGACTGGGCCCAGGCCTAAGGCTGGGGCCTGGCCTGAAGGCTGGGTCTCAATGCCTGGGCCTAAGCCTAGGGCCAATGCCAAGGCCTGGCATGGAGGCTGTGTTCCTATGCCTGGGCCTCAGCCTAAGCCAGAGCCCAGGCCCAGGCCTGATGCCAGGGCCCAGTCCAGAGGCCAGGATCTGATGCCAGGGCCTCAGCCCAGGTTTTGGCCCAGACTGGGAGGTCAGGGCCTCAAAGAAGACATCTTTCTTCTTTCTTCTTCAAATTACACCATCTGCTGCATCCTCCTCAGCGTAGAGCATCATTTTGCTGTTTGGCAGTTCAGTTTACTGCTGTATAGTAAAATGGTGCCCTCCGCTGAGGAGCATGTGCCAGAGTTAATTTACTCCAGCGTATCTCCAGTGGATGGCATCATTTGAAGAAGAAAGAAGGAAGAAGTCATCTTCTATGAGGTATGGGCTCTGATCTCTGGGCTCGATCCTAAGCTGAAGCTCCAGCGAAGGGCCCTGGACACCGGGCCAGGTCCTGGTCAAGGCCAAGGCTGAGGTGTCGGGACCCGGCCTCCAGGCTTGGCCTCAGTTTGGGGCCTGGGCATGAGCTGAGGTCCAGGCATCAGGACCCAGCCTCCAGACCAGGCCCTGTAGTTGGGCCTGGGCCCCACGCATCGGGTATTGGTCTATAAACTAAGCCGTTGCGTCGGGCCTAGGCCTGGGCTCTGGCCTAGGCCGAGGCCCAGGCATCAAGAAGTGGCCTCTGGACTGGGCCACTGCATTGGGCCTGAGCTCAGGCGTCGGGACATGACCTCCGGACCGAGCCTCAGTATTGGACCTAGGCCGAGACCCAGGCGTTGGATCCCTGATGGATCAGGTAAATGGGGGTTGGCAAATTCTTCAGGGGGGGCCTAGGCCTCGGTTGAGACTCTGACATTGCACTAGGGTGTAGGCTACGGCCCAATGCAGCTGCAGCCTAAGCCTAGGCAAGTCCTCGAACCTAGGCATATGCCATGGCCCCTGCTGTGGCCCTTGGCCTATTTCCTAGGTGGGGGCCCCTAGGCTTGAGGGGAGATTCTTGTAAACCAAATACAACAAATAAAATGTATTTAATTTGAGGGCCCCCTCAATTTGTTTCGTGGCCCCGCTGAAAGAAACAAATTGGCCCTCATGTGTTTCATTTTTCAGATTTGGTTAAAACAAATGCACATACCTAGAGGTAAAGACTCTTGTCCCGGTATCCTCAGTAGTCTTAATTGATTCTTGCTCACAGTTAGTTGATCTTTTTTATTGTTTCTTTCTCTATCAGCCGAATCTCTGATGGGAGGGATCCACTCTGGAACAAGCAACTCCAGTTGTTCCTTTCTCCAGCTGATCTCTGAATGCTCCCCTCAATGTCTCTACATGGTATCTTCTTCTGTCGTCCAGACACCAAAGTCCGATTTTTTCCCTCTGCAAAGTCTATTGCTTGTGATTTGCACCCAGCATTATCTTACACCATGCAAGGGTCATCGATAAACAAGCTGATATATTGTTTGTCTATTGCCATAATTGCACGCCTAATAGACTATAGTCATTTTGCCAAATTGGCTCTTTTTTTTTGTTGTTGTTTTTTTCTGACAGAGCAGTTTATTTATTTGCTTTAAATTTTAATTTCTGTCCTGCACCATCTATAATGCTAGGTGGGTTACATAATAAAGCATACATAAATACGTTAAAAATAAACTCCAAACAGACTACATGACAACTGCCAATTTAAGCATTGAAACAAATAAATTGACTGACAGTTAAGAAACATCTAAAGGACATTTTTGTCACTCTCATCACATTTAAGGCTTGAAAGATATAATCACTGATGGTAAAAGAATGCAACCATTTTAAGCTGCAATCGCCTATAAAAACAGAAACCCGTGACATTTTTTTCTTAATCTTTTAATGCAGGTCTCAGATCTCAAATCCTCGGGGAGTGAATTCCATATTGCCAGGCCAGCGACTGCAAGCATTCTATCTTTAGCCTCATGTAGTCGCAACTCTTGAAATGAAGATATCTCCAGTGAATTTTTCCCCTGTGATTTCAGCTGGTGAGTTGAAACATTAATCTTTAAGGCTGAGCTCAAAGTGCCATCTCACCCTGTAGTATCTTGCAGATTGGCACCGAGATCTTAAACTGAACATGCTATGCTATTGGGAGTCAGTGTTGGGTGCACAGAATCAGAGTAATACGTTCCCGGCACGCAATGCCAGCTAGCGAACTCGCGGCCACATTCTGGATTAGCTCTAAAACCTATAGTGTTGAAGCCGGAAGGACAACCTAGACTGAATGTCAATAATCGAGGCCAGTACTGGTGTCTGCACTGCTGATCGAAAATGACCTGGCAGGCGAAAGTATCATAGCCTACGTAAGATTCGCAATTTACGAAAGGCAGTCTGGGATCTGGCGCCATGAGCCTTCATTTGCAACTACTCTGAGATGTTGTCCCATGTTTCATATGCCCTCCCCAACCCTGCTTTAGTGCATTCATTGTCGCCATGCTTCTCGGCTGGGAGCCAGGCACCAGGACTCCTCCCTGGACTCTGCGGTCATGGGCCCTAAATGCTACTCGGCATCACCTTTCCATGTTGGCCATGATGCTCTTCCTCACCCAGGGGCCATGAACCCTGACTCTGCCGCACCTGTTACCTGTGGGGATAAGTTTTCCTGTTAAACTAGCATAAATTCAATCTCCGCCCTGCATCCACCTTGGGAATGTCTCCGCTCAATCCGGGCAAAGTTACGAGTGTGTGCACTGGTAGCAGTCGGATAACTTTACCCGTGTATCGAGTAGGCGATAATTGAAAGTGGCCATTCACGCATGTAAAGCGGAGTTTTACCTGCATAAATGGCTGTGAATATTGCCCTCAAAGTCAATACCTTTACTTCCATGGATGTTTGCCCATTGAGGGCTGGATTTTCAAAAGTTTACGCGCGCCGGGCCTATTTTCAAATGGCCCGGCGACGCGCGTTTAGCCCCGGGATGCGTGTAAGTCCCGGGGATTACAAAAGGGGGCGGGGAGGGGGCAGGGCAGAGGCTCCCGGCACAGCAGCCATTTGCCACTGTGCCGGGGATCACGCGCCAGCAGTCGGCCAGCACACGCAACTTACTTCAGCCCCGGGGCTGAAGTAAGTTTTGAAATAAAAGAAAAAGGTAGGGGGAAAGGGTGGAGGAGGTAAGGGAAGGGAAGGTGGGGTGGGGGGTAGGGAATGAAGGAAAGCAGTGCGGCTCGGTGCGGGCTCGGCGCACGCAAAATGCATAATCGTGCGCCCCCTTGCATGCGCAGACCCCCGATTTTATAACATGAGCGCGCACATGTACGTCCACGCGCAGGTCTTAAAATCTACCCCTAAGGGTTTTAGTTCCAGCAGCTATATACAAATCCAGTCTGCATTATTCACATTGAGTGTTGCGATCCGTCCTGTAGCTGCGCCACAGGAGGCTTCTTACCTTCTCTTCTGGAGGCCGCTCCAAAGCCAGGGCCTCGCCTGCGAACTGTCCAGGATTGCTCCAGGGCCTGGGAGACCTAGCTGTTCCTGAGGCCTGCCTGTGGCTTGCTTGGCTCCGCTTGGACTTCCTGGTTCGGCCACGCCCTTCTCCCTAGGGACCGGCCCGCAGCACAACACCTCAGTTATAGGGCCAGCGAGGGGCGGTCCAGGTGAACTCCTCCCAGGGAGTTGCCTGCATACAGCAGTATAAAAGGGCTTTCACTTCAGTTCCTGTTTGCCTTCGGATTGGGTTCCACAGTTGTCTGTGTCTTCAGACCAGTCCAGGTCCTCCGTGGTCTTGCTTGTCTTGACGGCTTTCTGTCCTGTGTCTCTGCCTGGCTCCTTGATGTTGGTTCCGGATGTTCCTGGTGTTTGTTCCTGTTCCTGATGTTCCTGCTTGCTTTAGGCTGCCAGAAGTGCAGCAACCCACCTCTTCCCTGTGCTCGTCCCGCTCCTGCGGCTGTAGGACAGTGTGGTCCACGACCAGCCCATTGGGTCTGCCCGTGTCGGTGGGCTGAGTAGGGCGCCCTGAGAGACAGTGCCAATATCTTCCTTCCCAGCCCTAGTCTATGATATCTCCGCTTCAGCCCTCATCTATGATGTTTTTCTGTGTTCCACGGACTCTGTCTACCCTCGTCCTCTGTCCGGCCTGCTGCCCATTGCCGTTACCCAGCGACAGGTCCGAAAGGGCTTGGAACAGTCGGAGGACCATTCAACAATCAACATTGTGTTGTTGGTTGCCGTGGGCATGCAGGTCCGGCTGAGGGTCAGACTGTGTTCTCCAGTCCTTGCTTCTGCCTTGCCTGGTTCTCCATGCTCGCACCGGCTCACCTCCCACGGTGTGGCTTGGGGCTCCTCCCTGAGTCTCGCCGTGGCCCAAGGGCTCACTACACCTGCTCTAGAGGCGACCGCGCTCCTCGTGCTCGTAGCAGAACCCGATGGCCCCGAGCCCTCGGTTCATCAGCGGCGCGGTGGACGTGCTCGTAACATTGAGTTCAGTTCAGGGTCAATCTTCCAGACCAGTAATCCAAATCCATAGACAAACAGCTTACAGCACTCTCACTGGAGTCACCCACACGCAGCTCAGCAGTCCTCAGACTGTTCCCAACAATCCTTTTTGTAATATCCAGTTCCTTCAGGGTAGTGTTACAGGTCACACCTTAGTCCCTATGCAAACCCTTTCTGGTTTGCCCAGCTTCAGTTTATCAGTGCCATCCAGTGGCTCGTGGGCAGTGCTCTAGCCTCCCACCCCAGCAATCTACCATTTTATGGCTGACCAAACCATTCTTGCCTAAAGTAAAAAAAGGGATTAGGTTCCAGGATACTGCTTCCCAATGTTTTAAAGAGATTAGGTTCTAAATCGGTGCTTCCCAATGTTTTAAAGAGCTCAGGTTCCTAATCGGTGCTTCCCAATATGGAAAAGAGATCAGGTTCTAAATCGGTGCTTCCCAATGTTTTAAAGAGCTCAGGTTCCTAATCGGTGCTTCCCAATGTGGAAAAGAGATCAGGTTCTAAATCGGTGCTTCCCAATGTGGAAAAGTGAGCAGGTTACAGGATGCTGCCTCCTAATGTGGAAAAGAGATCAGGTTACAGGATGAGTGGACAGATCTTTGATTCTCCCCTCAGAGGCTCTGAAAATTAAACAGTGTCCAGAAACGAAGGAGGACTCAGTATGATACACACAGATACTGCCCTAATTAATCAACTTCCAATACAACTATATGATTTCTTCTCCATCCCCAGACCTAAAAAAAGAGGGGGAGGAATAATGTTAGCCGCAAAAAAAGAACTGAGAACATCCCAGCAAGCCTCTAAATCAACGACCAAACTGGAAATTGGTATTCAAATCCACCCAGCTTCAAATCTGCCTTATATACGCCCCCCCCAGGGCTCTTAGAATCGGATCCCTCTCCTCTCATCGAAATTATAGCCAAACACATTAACTCCAACTCCCCAGCTATCATTTTAGGGGATTTCAATATCCATGTGGACTCCCCCTCTCCCTCATCCAATTGCAAAGCCCTTCTTTCCTCCTTCCAGGCCATGGGCTTCAAACAAATTATAAACAATCCCACGCACAAGGCAGGCCACACGCTAGACCTTATATTCACGAATGAAACCATCTCACCCATCGCCCCTCCTACGTGTACCCCCATCCCCTGGTCTGATCACTCGCTGATAGTAACAGAACTATCAATAAAACAAAAACAGACACCTATGGTCACTAAAACCTCGATCCAATTCAGGAAACCATGTTCCATGGATACACTCAGCAACAGCCTTGCCACAGACCTAACTAACCTTGACCTCTCTGATCCCGACACCATTATTAACTCTTGGCTAACCATCACCCACGCAGTAGCAAACAAAATCTGCCCCTTGTCCTCCAAAGTTATCAATCCAGCCCGAACCAACAAAAAACCCTGGTTCTCAGCAGAATTAAAAAAACTCAAACCAGACCTACAACACAAAGAACAACGCTGGCGGAAGGATCCCTCCTCTACCTCACATGCTTCTTACAAAACCACAATGAGCTATTATAGAACCGCCATTCTTCGCACCAAACGAGATTTCTACGCCAAGAAAATACATGGCTTCCTCTATGACCCGAAAACTCTTTTCTCTTATGTTGCAGCCCTTACCACCCCTACGCCCCCCACCATTCCAGAAGAAGAAGCCCAAAACAAATCTACAGAGCTGGCAATCTACTTTGACAACAAAATCAAAAATTTACTGGCTCCTCTGGCAACATCATCTAACACCCCTCTTCCACCTAGCCAACCTTACTCCCCAGCTGTACACAAACAGACACTTGTATCTTTTGAACCCACATCAACCTTGGAAATCGAATTGATAATCAAAAACATGAAACCTGCATCACATCCTTTGGACCAAATACCTACCAAACTCCTTCTCACCATTCCGAACACTATCTCTAAAGCTATGGCAGACATCATTAATTGCTCCCTCAGTCAAGGATCTGTCCCTGACTCATTAAAAACTGCATCCCTAAAACCCTTATTAAAAAAACCCAACCTGGACCCATCCAACCCTGGAAATTTCCGCCCCATTGCAAACTTATCTTTTATAGCCAAGCTAATGGAAAAGCTGGTCAACATTCGACTCACAGACTACCTTGACTCCCACAATATTCTCTTCCCTTCTCAATTCGGATTCAGGAAACACCTAAACACAGAATCTCTCCTTCTTTCATTAACAGACAATATCCTGATGGGCCTTGACAAGGGCCAATCCTACCTTCTAGCTCTTCTCGACATTTCTGCGGCGTTTGACACTGTAAACCATACTATCCTCATCAACCGTCTAATGGAAATAGGCATCTCTGGCTCTGCACTTCTCTGGTTCAAATCCTTCCTTGACAACAGGCATTACAAAGTTAAAATAAACGACAAAGAATCCCACTCCGTACCTTCTAATCAAGGAGTACCACAGGGTTCATCACTTTCCCCTACCCTGTTTAATATCTATCTACTTCCCTGTTTAATATCTATCTACTGTTTAATATCTATCTACTTCCGTTATGCCAACTACTCAATAACCTCAACCTCACCCACTTTATATATGCGGACGACGTCCAGATCCTAATCCCCATCTCGGACCCCATCTCTACTACTATGAACTATTGGAACAACTGCCTACACACCATCAACCTCCTTCTCTCGAGTCTCAACCTGGTTCTCAACACGTCCAAAACAGAACTCCTTCTCATCTCCTCTAACGACAATAACACCTTCGCCAATTACACAACCATACCGCTAGTAAACCAGGTGAGAAACCTAGGGGCCACCCTAGACTCCAGACTGAACTTCAAAAAGTTCATTAATACCACAACAAAAGAATGCTTCTTTAAGCTACAGGTCCTAAAACAGCTAAGACCGCTCCTAAACTTCCACGATTTCCGCTTAGTTCTTCAGGCCATACTGTTTTCAAAGATTGATTACTGCAACGCACTATTACTTGGCCTCCCCGCCTCTGCTACTAAACCTCTACAGATGCTGCAAAACGCAGCAGCTAGGATCCTTACTAACACACGTCGTAAGGACCACATCACACCAATACTAAAAATCCTACACTGACTACCCATCCACTATAGAATTCTCTTCAAGACTCTTACCATCATTCACAAATCCATCTACCAGCAATCCCCACTCCAACTGTCCAGCCCTCTCGAACTCCATACTTCTGCAAGGCCGATTAGATTCGCATACAAAGGCTCTCTACAGGCCCCCCCAAATAAATTTGCGGTTCACAAATACATCCACAAACGAGTACTATCCACAGCGGGACCTCTCCAATGGAATTCACTACCCCCACATCTACGGCAGGAACAATGTCATCTCACCTTCAGAAAGAAATTGAAAACCTGGCTGTTTGCTCAAGCATACCGCTGAGGGAACATTCGACCAACCAGTACCGACCCACTTTTTTACCTTCCCACCCATTCCCTTCTCCCCTGTCCCTCGGCACCGGTCCCTGCCCTTCCCCGCCCCCCCCCCCCCCCCCCCCCCCCCCGTTTTACCTCCTCTGATCCATCACCCACAGAATTTTGTGCAAGAAACTGCCTAGGACAATTCTTCCCGTCAAAAAATTCAGATACTCTATATGTAATCAATTGTTCGCTGACTATTTTGTTACATGGCTCTCCAATTGTACTCGTCTGATCTTCTCTTCTAACGCCCATGTTTATGCTCCCTGTTTTTTGTAACTTTGCCTTCTATATCGTTGTTAATTGGTTTTTCCCCCTAGTTATATTGTAAACCGGTACGATAAGACTTGGTCTTGAGCATCGGTATATTAAAAGAATTTAAATAAATAAATAAATAAATAAATGATACGGCTTCTAAAGCATGCTGAAAAATTCATTAAAGGAAGGGAAAGGGAATAGCATGGCCCTCCCAAATTCAAATTTAAAAGTGGCTTACAAATATTCCTAAGGGTAGAGAAACCTGCACCTTTTTATCATTATTATTAGTATTATTTAGAATAAAAACAGCCCTTCCTTTTCAAACAGAAGGGATGAAGTCTGCACTGATCCTTTAATAGAAAGTTAGAAACTGGACAACACCAGTGTGGGAAAATTATTGCGGAATTAGCCAACCCATCTATAAATTTGACAAGCACAGTTTAACTAATTTGCTGCATTAGAAATCTGACTCAACTGAATACCTCTTCAAGTAGCCCCTATCAGTTTGTCCTGATCAATACCAATCCAGCATGATCAATAGTGCCCCTGGCAGTCTGGTAATGTACTCAGGATCTCCAGTCAGCACATGAGGAATGTATTGGCAGCTGAACTTTTCTATTGCCTTCCTCTCTTTATCAGCGCTTCCTTGCCGAAAGGGTGATCAATGAATAGAACGGCCCTCCTCTCCCCACAACAGGAAGGACGGGCAACCCTAATTAGCACAGGGTTTTATGTCAGCCTCCTGGGGAGAGGGGGAGGCACACAAGCTACAGCAAATGGTGCCGATGGAAGGAAAAACGTTTTATGCTCAACAAGGAAAAATAAATAAATAAATAAAATAAATGAAACAGATGCTTCCTGTGCTTAAATCAGCGAATCAAAAGGTCCAGGTGGTGATGCTGCCAGCTCTCTGTCATAAGCCAGAGGTTGAGCCAATCCTACCTAGGGTCATAAAAAGCTTTCTGGAGTGTTCCTGCTCTCTAGGGTTCAGCCAAAGGTCAGAGAGCTTCCAGTTAGGGAGTGGCTGGAAAGAGGATCAGATGAGGTGTCGTCTAAGTTTGGAGGATGGAATGGTGTCTATATGGATGGGTAATAGTGGGAGGTGCATTGGGTTAGAGATAAGAGATGATGGGTGCTTCCCTCAGTTCAGAGGTGAGCTGAGAAGACGGAGAGATAAGAGTACTGACCGTCCAAGCTGTCTACCCAAGAGAGAGGGCTGCTGTGGTGGAAGATCACCCAGAGCCAGCAGAAAATGGAACTCAGCCCGAGGTTTCAGGGATCTGAGTCCTTGCTGGGGAAGCCCAAGGTGAAGATCTGAAGAAGAATTTGATCTGATTGGGAAGATGCTACCCCCCGAAGACTTCGGCGGTAGAAACCGTTCCTTGTGTTGCCTTGTTTAAGAAGATTCCTACTGTGAGATTTTGAACTGTTTCTTTTCTGAGTTTTACTACTGGGACTGACTGAATCCAGAGATTGTTTTGTTCCTGGGACTTGAAGATTCCGTTTTGAATCTGGAGAATAAATTATTTTCTCTTTTTGGGACCACCATCTGTGTGGAGATTGAGTTATTTGGTAGGTCTCCCTTTGGCTTGATGGCCTTAGACTTTTCCAGCTCTGCAGCATCCGAAAGGAGATCTCCTGGAAAAAGGGGCTTTGCACTGGTGTTACCCTACTGCATACATAGGACTTGATATGATTTTCTTAAGACAAATTGAGGCGTATAATGGGGTACACCCAAGACTTGCTCAGTTTGTGGCGCATTAGTATTTATTCGATTTAATTTACTGCCTTCCCATTTGTATCAACAAAGCAGTTTACAAAAATTAAAAGATTAATAATAAAAAAAAGTCTATATGTTCTAATATACAAGCAACAAAATAAATTTAAAAAAAAAGCAGCAAGGAAGTGTTCCTTCATAAACTAATCAACAACTAAAACATGTAATCAAAATATACAATCTATATTTATAAAAGTCTCATGTTTATCTTTGTCAGTCACACTGTTGTGTCTGTCTGTGGCCACCAGGTGGTGCTCCAAACAGTGGAAAGTGCAATTTATATCTGTTATGGACCAGGCACTTTTCGCTAATTAAAATTTTAAATAGGAAAACATAAGATCAATTTAAAATAAAATACAATTGAATAAAAGGCAAGTAGGCTCATTTATATGAGGACAGAAAACAGCATTGTCTAAGTCACTCAACACTCGGTCGCCATAGGCCTGCATGAACAGTCATGCATTAAGGTTTTTCTGAAAGGTTAGGCAGTCACTTTCCTCTCCTAAAAGTCGATGGGGGCATATAAAAAGACAACATTGAAAGTACACACCACTCAGGGAATCATTCATTAGTTAATCATCAAATTCCATTATTACCAACTCCTCTAAACAAACACAATTTTTTGTATATATATATTCTATTTTATGGTTTTTTTGTATATGTATATTCAATTTTGTGATACAAACAGACAACAATTTATCTTACAAAATGTAAACAATTGTATTATATTGCACTAATCCCAACATACCTAAAACACATTGCTTTATATATAAATTATCAAATCTCTTTATAACGAACCAATTTAACACACATAAACATGTAACAAACATAAAACAAATACTGTGTTATATAATTGTATTTTTATATTTTTTATATTTTTACTCGGACATGCCTTCAACCAACACCCCACTAATAACAAATATGTCCACATTCACACATCATACACAACCCCTAAAAACACTCTACCCATAAAATGCTTAAATGCTCGCCCTCTCTATATATATCTCTTCACGTCTTTATTATCATAAATCTATCCCATCAGATCATTATATCCACTCCTTTTTTCTAAGATGTTATCCCGCTCCTTCATTCAAAGATGTTGATCCTGACAAGGTTCCTTGTTTCACCCTGCTAAGGCTTCCTCAGGGGAATCTGTAACCACTCCTTAACTTGTACCATAAGATACTCTTTCAAAACCGAGCACCTAGAAAATACATCAACAATCAGTATCTCACAAATTCACCCTATAATTCAAACCACCTCTGTACTCTCACAAACCACTATCATAAATATACTAGAGATGTGAATCAGAACTGGAATCGGTTCCGATTCCGGTTCCGATTCACATGCGGGTTTTTTTGCATCGGACCCGATCGTGGTTTTGTTTATTGGCTGCGCCCAAGTTGATAAACAAAAAAACCCACCCCGACCCTTTAAAACGAACCCCTTAGCTTCCCCCACCCTCCCGACCCCCCCAAAAAAACTTTTTACAGGTACCTGGTGGTCCAGTGGGGGTCCCGGGAGCGATCTCCCACTCTGGGCCATCCTCTCGCTCCCGGGCCGTCGGCTGCCACTAATCAAAATGGCGCCGATGGCCCTTTGCCCTTACCATGTGACAGGGTATCTGTGCCATTGGCCGGACCCTGTCACATGGTAGGAGCACTGGATGGCTGGCGCCATCTTGTCCATTTACTTTCTTCAAGTTTCATCTACTCATCATTCACATAGTTGTTGCATCGGTCTATCTTCATCATTTTTCACATTTTTTCACTTTCTAGTTGTAAAATGCACATCAAAATAAGTTTACATCACATATTATTGGAGACCATTTTTGGTTTAATTATATATAGGTCAATCCTTTATTTAGTTGTACTTTATATAATATTCATGATTTTTATTTGTATATTATAGAAGTTTTAATTTTTATTGGTATTAAAAATCCAGACATACAGAAAGGATATAACGATAAATCTGAGGCAAAGGCAATAATAAATTTCCATTTTATTACATATATTTATTACAACTTATGTTATCCACATATCATGTCACACCACATACTTTTATGTCATCACTGTATATGTTCATTATATATGTCTGCTGTTAATTATGTTTTTATATTTTTTATATTTTGTATATATTTTTTATTTATTTATGTATCATTTTATTTTATTTATTGTATGTTGTAGCCCCTGATGCAGCCCTATTGAAAGAGAGCGAAACTCGGCCAGAGTCGGGCTTGTTTGCACATTTTTGTCTCCATCCAATAAAGAAATTCAGATTGGACATTTGGCTGCTTATTCTGTACTGTCGCCTCACGGCTTTGTTAGGCAGCCCTCCTTGCTGTTTCCTCAGTCCCTCACATAAAATGCTCCAGCATCCCCACAGAAACCTTCAGTCTAGCGACCTCACTAACTGACTTAAACAAAGTCCACCTCTGGATTCTTATTGCTCTGCCAGCTGTAAATCTGATTCATTCTAACTGCTTAGGTAAGTCAGATGGTCTTCTCTGTTTTCGTTTCAGTTTGTTGCAATCTACCTTGAGGGTATTCTTGGCTGGGAATGAACATGCTGAGACTTTAAGGGTGAACCTGGATATACCTGGATGGATCTTTTCTCCACACGGAATGAATGGGCAAAGACCCAATTCCTTAGGTGTATTTCGCTAGCGCAAGCGTGTCTATTGAAGAATGTGAATCCACCTGTCTGTCTATCCATTCACCCACACAGTTGTTGCACCCACACAGATGTTACAGTAATTTCCCTTTCAATAAGCAATGAAACCAGAATGGGGAAGAGTGGCAGGACCTATTAACCGTTAGCCTACATGTGTTAATACTTCTTGTTTTCCATTATGACATGAAACAATAGCTTTGGCTGGGACACCTGGGGCAGAGCGCAGGGCCGGCTCCTCCATGAGGCAAACTGGGCGACCACCTAGACCGCAGCGGTTACGGGGGGGGGGCGGAAGCAGGGACTTCTATGTATGAGCAGACTGGGCTCTACTCCATGACTTTAAATTCGATCAGTTTCTGTCTCTCAGGCAGCGGAGAAGCAGCAGGAGAGGAGGGGGAGAGCCTGAGACAGAGGGCGCACAGAGCAGATCAGGAGAGCTGATATAACAAGCTGTGCGTTAAAATTGTGCACAGGATAAAATAATTTTTTTTTACTCCTGAAGAAGCAAGCTCGATAGACCTTGGTCTGATCCAGCATGGCGTATCTTATGTTTTTACCAGTTAACAAAAATGCAAGCACACCATGGTTTATGCACAGAAATCATGTTTTGTGTGCGTAAATGATTGGTGCTCAGAAATCACATTTTATGCGCACATAAAATGTGCACAGAGTGGCAGTTACTACCCTTAACAGAAACATGGAGGTAACCTGCACAGAGCGGCAGTTACTGCCTTAACAGAAACATAGGGGTAGCCTGCACAGAGCGGCAGTTACTAACCTTACCAGAAACATGGAGGTAACCTGCACAGAGCGGCAGTTACTGCCTTAACAGAAACATGGAGGTAACCTGCACAGAGCAGCAGTTACTACTCTTAACAGAAACATGGAGGTAACCTGCACAGAGCGGCAGTTACTGCCTTAACAGAAACATGGAGGTAACCTGCACAGAGCGGCAGTTACTACCTTTAACAGAAACATGGAGGTAACCTGCACAGAGCGGCAGTTACTGCCTTAACAGAAACATGGAGGTAACCTGCACAGAGCAGCAGTTACTGCCTTAACAGAAACATGGAGGTAAGAACATAAGAAAATGCCATACTGGATCAGACCAAGGGTCCATCAAGCCCAGCATCCTGTTTCCAACAGTGGCCAATCCAGGTCATAGGAACCTGGCAAGTATCCAAAAACTAAGTCTATTCCATGTAACCATTGCTAATGGCAGTGGCTATTCTCTAAGTGAACTTAATAGCAGGTAATGGACTTCTCCTCCAAGAACTTATCCAATCCTTTTTTAAACACAGCTACACTAACTGCACTAACCACATCTTCTGGCAACAAATTCCAGAGTTTAATTGTGCGTTGAGTAAAAAAGAACTTTCTCCGATTAGTTTTAAATGTGCCCCATGCTAACTTCATGGAGTGCCCCCTAGTCTTTCTACTATCCGAAAGAGTAAATAACCGATTCACATCTATCCGTTCTAGACCTCTCATGATTTTAAACACCTCTATCATATCCCCCCTCAGTCGTCTCTTCTCTAAGCTGAAAAGTCCTAACCTCTTTAGTCGTTCCTCGTAGGGAAGCTGTTCCATTCCCCTTATCATTTTGGTAGCCCTTCTCTGTACCTTCTCCATCGCAATTATATCTTTTTTGAGATGCGGCGACCAGAACTGTACACAGTATTCAAGGTGTGGTCTCACCATGGAGCGATACAGAGGCATTATGACATTTTCCGTTTTATTCACCATTCCCTTTCTAATAATGCCCAACATTCTGTTTGCTTTTTTGACTGCCGCAGCACACTGAACCGACGATTTCAATGTGTTATCCACTATGACACCTATATCTCTTTCTTGGGTTGTAGCACCTAATATGGAACCTAACATTGTGTAATTATAGCATGGGTTATTTTTCCCTATATGCATTACCTTGCACTTATCCACATTAAATTTCATTTGCCATTTGGATGCCCAATTTTCCAGCCTCACAAGGTCTTCCTGCAATTTATCACAATCTGCTTGTGCTTTAACTACTCTGAACAATTTTGTGTCATCTGCAAATTTGATTATCTCACTCGTCGTATTTCTTTCCAGATCATTTATAAATATATTGAAAAGTAAGGGTCCCAATACAGATCCCTGAGGCACTCCACTGTCCACTCCCTTCCACTGAGAAAATTGTCCATTTAATCCTACTCTCTGTTTCCTGTCTTTTAGCCAGTTTGCAATCCACGAAAGGACATCGCCACCTATCCCATGACTTTTTACTTTTCCTAGAAGCCTCTCATGAGGAACTTTGTCAAACGCCTTCTGAAAATCCAAGTATACTATATCTACCGGTTCACCTTTATCCACATGTTTATTAACTCCTTCAAAAAAGTGAAGCAGATTTGTGAGGCAAGACTTGCCTTGGGTAAAGCCATGCTGACTTTGTTCCATTAAACCATGTCTTTCTATATGTTCTATGATTTTGATGTTTAGAACACTTTCCACTATTTTTCCTGGCACTGAAGTGAGGCTAACCGGTCTGTAGTTTCCCGGATCACCCCTGGAGCCCTTTTTAAATATTGGGGTTACATTTGCTATTCTCCAGTCTTCAGGTACAATGGATGATTTTAATGATAAGTTACAAATTTTTACTAATAGGTCTGAAATTTCATTTTTTAGTTCCTTCAGAACTCTGGGGTGTATACCATCCGGTCCAGGTGATTTACTACTCTTCAGTTTGTCAATCAGGCCTACCACATCTTCTAGGTTCACCGTGATTTGATTCAGAAACATGGAGGTAACCTGCACAGAGAGGCAGTTACTAACCTTAACAGAAACATGGGGGTGACCTGCACAGAGCTGCAGTTACTACCTTAATAGAAACATGGAGGTAACCTGCACAGAGCGGCAGTTACTACCCTTAACAGAAACATGGAGGTAACCTGCGGCAGTTACTGCCTTAACAGAAACATAGGGGTAGCCTGCACGGAGCAGCAGTTACTAACCTTAACAGAAACATGGGGGTAACCTGCACAGAGAGGCAATTACTACCCTTAACAGAAACATGGGGATAACCTGCACAGAGCGGCAGTTACTAACCTTAACAGAAACATGGAGGTAACCTGTACAGAGAGGCAGTTACTACCCTTAACAGAAACATGGGGGTGACCTACACGAAGCTGCAGTTACTACCCTTAACAGAAATATGGGGATGACCTGCACGGAGCGGCAGTTACTACCCTTACAGACACGTGGGGGTAACCTGCACGGAGCAGCAGTTACTGCCCTTAACAGAAACATGGGGGTAACCTGCACGGAGCAGCAGTTACTACCCTTAACAGAAACATGGGGGTGACCTGCACGGAGCGGCAGATACCATCATATGAAACGTGCTGGGCAGACTGCATGGACCATTTGATCTCTTCGGCCAACAATACTTTGTTACTATGGAACATTGCCCTCTCTATGTCCAGTTATGCGTTTCTACGGGATGGTTCTGGAAGGGAGGGTGTTGGGGACATTATAATTGTTGCGTTTAATTATCTAAGTCTCAGAGGAGGGAATGGCCTAAGGGTCTGAATGTTAACAGGGGGGGATGAGTGGGAAAGTTTGCTTAGGTTGCCTGATACCCTGGCACCAGCTCTGGCAGAATGTTTTTCAGGCGCTCACGTGTAGTCCTGCTATTTCTAACCGTCTTCTTATAGCACCAGATCCCGCACTCACTTCATGGGAATGAGGTATATATATATATAAATATATATAAGAAAAAAGAACCTCATACAAGATGAGGCAACAAAACAGAGCACTAATGTTGAGTATTCATAAAAAAAAACTATATATATATATATATATATATACTTCCTTTATTAACAGAATAAACATAAAATTAATGAATACTTTTCAGCTGCAGCGGCTAACTATATATATATATATATATATAGCATCAATCAATGTACCCCACGGAATATTGCTGTATCGTACCGCACAGTTCGTACAGAACTCACAAACAGAAAATATAAAAACACTCACATGAATGCATCATTACACATTGTTACAATATCACTTGATAAAACAAATACACATGCAAAGCTTCCCCACCATCGGTCTTACAAAATCCCACACTTGTTCTGGTACTGCTCAGTTTAAACGCAATCAAACAGCGGCTTAAACGATAAACCTTAAGTGAAAACATAATCACTTGTGCCTAGAAAGCATTCTAATCTCTCGGAAACGTGAGGTACATAGAAACATAGAAACATAGAAACATAGAAATGACGGCAGAAGAAGACCGAATGGCCCATCCAGTCTGCCCAGCAAGCCTCACACATTTTTTCTCTCATTCTTATCTGTTACTCTTAGCTCCTTGTTCTATTTCCCTTCCACCCCCACCATTAATGTAGAGAGCAGTGATGGAGCTGCATGCAAGTGAAATATCTAGCTTGATTAGTTAGGGGTAGTAGGGGCAGTAACCGCCACGATAAGCAAGCTACACCCATGCTTATTTGTTTTACCTAGACTATGTTGTACAGCTCTTGTTGGTTTTTTTTTACTTCTCCCCTGCTGTAGAAGCAGAGAGCCATGCTGAATATGCATTGAAAGTGAAGTATCAGGCACATTTGGTTTGGGGTAGTAACCGCCGTAACAAGCCAGCTACTCCTCGCTTTGTGATTGCGAATCCTTTTTTTCTTCACCCCTGTCGTTGAAGCTATGCAGGATATGCGTGAAGCATCAGTTTTTTGTTTTTGGTTTTTTTTTCCCCCTGCCGTTGTTTGTTGTTTGTTTGTTTGTTAATTTTTTTTTTTCCCCTGCCGTTGAAGCAGAGAGCTATGCTGGAAATGCGTGATGTATCAGTCTTTCTCCCATGCCGATGCAGCAGAGAACCATGCTGGATATGCATGGAAAGTGAAGTATCAGGCACATTTGGTTTGGGGTAGTAACCGCCGTAACAAGCCAGCTACTCCTCGCGTTTTGAGTGCGAACCCTTTTTCTTCTCCCTTGCCGTTGTAGCAGAGAGCTCTGCTGGATGTGTGAAGTATCAGTTATTCTTCTCCCCTGTCATTGAAGCAGAGAGCTATGCTGTATATGCATTGAAAGTGAAGTATCAGGCATATTTGGTTTGGGGTAGTAACCGCCGTACAAGCCAGCTACTCCCCTCTTTGTGAGTGCAAATCCTTTTTTCCATTACCTCTTGCTGTTGAAGCTTAGAGCGATGTAGGAGTCACAGTAAGCATGTGTATGTTTATTTAATAAGGGTATTGTGTCAATAGCCATCATTCTGGCGAGTCACCCACTCTTCATTGGCGGCCTCTTGACTTTATGGATCCGCAGTGTTTATCCCACGCCCCTTTGAAGTCTTTCACAGTTCTGGTCTTCACCACTTCCTCCGGAAGGGCATTCCAGGCATCCACCACCCTCTCCGTGAAGAAATACTTCCTGACATTGGTTCTGAATCTTCCTCCCTGGAGCCTCAAATCATGACCCCTGGTTCTGCTGATTATTTTCCTACGGAAGAGGTTTGTCGTTGTTTTTGGATCATTAAAACCTTTCAAGTATCTGAAAGTCTGTATCATATCACCTCTGCTCCTCCTCTCCTCCAGGGTGTACATATTTAGATTCTTCAATCTCTCCTCGTACGTCATCCTATGAAGATCCTCCACCTTCCTGGTCGCCCTTCTCTGTACCGCTTCCATCTTGTCTTTGTCTTTTTGTAGATACGGTCTCCAGAACTGAACACAGTACTCCAGGTGAGGCCTCACCAAGGACCTGTACAAGGGAATAATCACTTCCCTTTTCTTACTCGATATTCCTCTCTCTATGCAGCCCAGCATTCTTCTGGCTTTTGCTATCGCCTTGTCGCATTGTTTTGCTGTCTTCACATCATTAGACACTATCACCCCAAGGTCCCTCTCCTGCTCCGTGCACATCAGCCTTTCCCCCCCCATCGAGTACAGTTCATTCGGATTTCCACTCCCCATATGCATGACTTTGCACTTCTTGGCATTGAATCTCAGCTGCCATATCTTCGACCACTCTTCCAGTTTCCTTAGATCCCGTCTCATTCTCTCCACTCCTTCCGGCTTATTACAAGCCCGTAAAAACCCGGGGCTCCTCCGCACTCGGCTCCTAAACTTGAATATGGATTTCTATTTGATATCTAGCGAATGTTTGTGACAGGATGTGATGTATTACTTCAAATACTCCTTTATTTTCAAGCCAAGCGGTACCCTGTGCAATGTTAGATCCCCGACAAGGCCCTTGTTTCGCCGACGCCGGCTTCCTCAGGGGGAAACCAGACGATGGAAGAATGAGAGAGACACTGGAGACCATGACTCTGCTGAGGGAACGTTCCTGTATCAAGATGAAGGCCGAAAGTTCAAAAGAGATGCGTACCAATGTCTGCATGCCGTGTAACGAGTTTGGAGCTGACCAAAATAACCCCTACTGACACAGAGGGGATCGCAGTCCCCAGTGTGGAGACTCATTAAATGGCGAAAGAGGCTGCAACTAACTGATCTGAACGCCGTTCTGTTTATAATGGCACAGCTCAAATCAAGTGCCGAAGAGCTTCTCGCAGTTAACTGCGGCCGGGTATTTCACCTTCCAGCTGCAGACGTGGCACTTCCTCCTTACTTGGCTTCACACCGTGCCCTCATACCGGCCGAATTCCTCGACGCGGGAACCACAGACTGTCACTGGCAGGAGCGTTGCTTGTGGCATCTTTTCCTCTGCAGGATGTGAGCACTAGGGCGTGCATGTGGCGTGCGTGGCTTTCCAGGATGGAAGCTGGCCCTGCTCTTCAGATTTTGGGACGTGAGGAATTAAAGGAATGTTTTGCAGGCAGAAAGTGGAAAATGGTGTTAACAGATTGATCTAGCAAAGCTGTAACAGCATTATTGTTCATTGGTGATTATATTCTTGATTATATCTTTGGCTACATATGTACTGTTTTGTAATTCATTGCATATCTGGCAGTTTTGTACTTGGTACTTTTGTAACCATCTGTTTGTTATTATTGCTTAACCTCAAAATTATAAATAAAAAAAAAGAAAGTGGAAAATGGGAAATTGCTGGAGTTAAAGAAATCTCTCCCTTTCACGAGTTGGGGTCTCAGTTGATCTTCTTGCTGTATTATTTACGTTGGGTCTTATTTACTGAGCTTTTTTTTTTTTTCTCCATGGACGCAGAATGGGAGAAGAAGCATTTGTAAATGAGGCTCTTAATCTGCTACAACGCTTGCTGCTCTGCAGAATGTTCCTCCCTTCTCCCGTGACTTTGCCGAGTCTGCCTTCTCGGCATAATCCCAGTGGTGTTATGGCCCCCACCAAAAGTGCCCTGGCGGAGCAGGGAAAGCCAGACACAGGAAGTGAGGTCACACTGTTTACTGTAATCAGGGGCACGGTGCCAGCCCTGCTGTGCTTTATTAATGCTCACTTTGATGCGGTCGGCAAATTCGAATGTCCCCCAGATCTAAGCACTCAGAAATACCAAAAACCTCTAGGAATGCATCCAAATTCGTAGAAACAGAAAAATGCTAGCAGAGAAGGACTGCTCAGTCCACCCAGTCCACTGATGCCTGCCTGCCTGCCTAGGATCCTTCCCAATCTCTGGGTTTTCTCCCTCCCTTCCCTGCTGCTAAGGTCCCCTGCAGGATGGTGTTGAAGGGAAGCTGAGCACCTGATCGAGGTGCCTCCATCTGAGCTACCCAAAGATTGTTATGGAGGCAGTGCATGCAGATTTTCTCTCATGCATAATCATTGTGGATATCCTGAAAGCCCCGACTGGCTGGTGGGCCCCCAGGGCAGGGTTGGGGACCACTGGCGGTGATGGCTGAAGAGGGGAGAGGCCCAGCAGGCGTCCAGCAGAATAAAAGATGGAAGACATCCCCGGGGGCGGCTGTGGCTGGAGACAGAGGAAAGCTCGAGATTGTAAGGTTCACCTGGGGTGTCTCATACCCGTGCACCGGCCCTGCACAGAACCATGCAATTGTATATTTAGGAGTGGATTTTCAAAGGAGTTGCATGTGTAAAAGTAGCATATTCTGTATCGCAGCAATTTTCAAAAGCCCATTTACGTGCGTATTGGGTTTCTATCCCATTTTCCCCAGTATCTTGGGGAAACTGGGGATACTGCCACAGAAGAGCTCCGACTCATTTATGCTTCACAGAGCTAAATGTTTCCCCTGGAGGTGTGGGGTCCCTGCTGCACACATACCCGGCTCTGACCCTGAAGAAGCAGATTGGGACGGAACTGGTGCTGGAGAAGAAGATTTCTTTCATCCTACACGTGCTTTAGTTCTGTCACTGTTTTGGCTTCTCCTACCCCCTCTGTAAGTCTGTTTCAGCTGCCCACTACCCTCTTAGGTAAGTATTTTCTCACATTTGCTTTTCAGTTTCATGTGATGACCCCTTGCACTTGGCTTTCTCTTACTATGAAAAATGGTATTTATGATATAAATATTCAAATGTAACCTCGGGATGGGGGCATGTCCCACTTACAGGGGTGTTAGGGTTGTTAGTGGCCTTGGTCAAACAGAGGGTTTAGTGGCCTTGGGGGCTGAATTCTCTCACTGGAAAGGGTGGGCCAGAGCCCACTGTGGGTAGGGTTAGCTCTCCTCCTCCTCCTGCTATTGCTAGTCATCATTTATAAAGCACTACTAGTCATGCACGGCTCTGCTTCCCTGGTGGGAAACTGGCATAGAGCAACCTGCAGAGGCTGTCACTCCCAAGACTGGCACCTCATAAAGAGTCCAGGCATACAGACACAGCACAGTGCTTATTTACACAAGTGGAAGATATTTACCGCTTCCGTCCACAGGAAGACTGGTAACCTCCATTATTGCACAGCATCGCACATTCAGATAGACCAGGCTCAAGACAAGAGTGCAGGCCGTAATTCAGCAGAACCTTCTGAGTTCCATACCCCCATGGGCTGATGCGCCTTTATCCCTCTTACCTCAGGATTTCTTTAAGTGCTTAGGATTTTAAGCGCAGGGATCCTCACCCTCCTTTAGAAACAGCAGAGAAAACAGTTACAGTTCTAAAATGATAAACCAAGACCTACTTCCTGGGAGGGTCTGCATGGTATATTGCATAATCCTACTAGGGGACTAGAAGCAGGCCCAGACCAGGAGAGGGGATGAAACTCCTCAGGCTGGATCAGGAGCATGACAGAACTCTAGGGATCACACAACTCATGCACGTAATTTAAAGACATGCGTACTCATTTGTAACAGGCTACACTAGAGCTATCCGGAATGTTCTGGAGCACTATTTCAGTGACGGGTCACACATATCTAGCAGGCTTTAATATCTTCCCTCTTCCTCCTAATATCTTCCTAGCATTCAAGTTTGAACCATTTTGGTGACTCTCCTCTGAAATGCCCAGTTCTGGAGACCTCCGATGTGGTTTCCAGAGCCGGCACAGTTCTCAAGACCAATAGAGAGGTAAATACTACGTCCCTCTTCCTGCTAAGCAATATCTCTCTTTATGCATCCAAGTATGCGGTTAGCCTTCCCAGCTGTTCAGTCCCACTGACTGACTGCCTTGAGGCCACCAGAGATGAAGATCTCAGGTCTCTTTCTTGTTGGGTGATTGCTAGCCTCCAAAATGATGTGTGCCCTTGGCTTTCTGTACACAAAGGTATCTTTTTTTTTTGGATTAAAGCACAGCTGCCAAAACTTCAATCGTGTGTCTACGTTTTTTAAATCATGTTTCTTTTTATCTGTCCTGCCAGACATGGCTACATTGTTGCGGGTTTTCATATCATCTGCAAAGAGTACTTTCTCTTTTAGCCCTTCACAATGGGGCCAAATCACTAAATGGCATGCTAAAAAAAACCCCAAATACTTTCGCCATGTGCACTAAAGCTGATTCGCTAAGTTAACGGCATGCAAAGCATGAGTCTGTTAAAAACATTGAAGGCATTTTAGCATGCATGCTAAAGTAGTGGGTAAGCATTAATAGCCCGTGTCCGCTATGGTTTTTAGTCCCTACTTTGCTCTTTAGCACATACTGACCGCTGTTCTCCTCTCAGGCGCATGTCCTCAATGTATAAATCTATGAAATGAAGGCTAGCAGTGCTGTGTGTGAAGCGAGGGGAGAGCTCCCGATCCCAAGCACAGAGGATTAGATGTAGGAGAACATTTAGAGCAATGCCCGTGTCTAATAGTCTGCAATGGTCCATCAATGGACTGACAACAGCCGTCGCTCTTTTTAAAATATATCTATTCAATTTTAAACATCTCAAGAACTAACACCTGAATCCGAAAAAAAAGTAAATTGGAGAAAACGAGAAGAAAATCAGTTTCAGAAAGAAAACGAATCCAAGGAATACCTTCCAAAGAAGCTTAAATTCTGCAACAATAAGATCCAGTAAATAGGGGGCAAGGGGAGAACCAAGTCATGAAAGTGAAGGAGATAGAAACTGTACAGAAAACAAGAGCCTAACAAGAAAGGAAGCAGCAAAGCCGATTACAGACTACTTTAAGCTAATGATTAAACGCAGGAGAAATTGGAGGGACGGAAAACCCATACTCTATACAGGCTTATCCCACAAAAAGATTTCTAATTGTTCCATCCAAAAAACAATACATAATGGTTTCCCTAAT
The DNA here is from genome assembly GCF_901001135.1 of Rhinatrema bivittatum. Classification (NCBI taxonomy): domain Eukaryota; kingdom Metazoa; phylum Chordata; class Amphibia; order Gymnophiona; family Rhinatrematidae; genus Rhinatrema; species Rhinatrema bivittatum. The sequence continues at coordinate 30,186,078 of NC_042623.1, read as the reverse complement.
AAACCAGGAGATATCTGCAAGGGAATTTGAAAATGAAGCCTGCTCCAAGCTGTAAGGCTCTGAGCTTCAATTCCAGGAAATGCTTCCTCCTTTATTTGAGTCACTCACAGGACACACGAGGGAATACCAGCACAGGCCTGTTTAGACATAAATTACTGCTACTATTTATCACCTCTTTAGCGCTAGGCGAGGCATGCAGAGCTGTACAAAAGCACACAAGAGACAGTCCCTGCTCAGTAGAGCTTACAGACTAATAAAGACAAACATAGATACATCATCCACGTGATGGAAACTCACCCTCCATCCGATTTTAAAATAAAATTCACTATTAAAGAAGGGCTGAGTTTGGGTCTTTCCCTCAGACCCTAGTCTCCCCTTGAGGCACAAGACAATCATGGAGTGTGTTTCCCCCTCCCCACCCTGAAGCTGCGTGGGCACGCACCCCCAACGCTGAGGCAGGAGCAGGAGGTCCTTCTTCAGGACCATGGAAGAGGCATCATCGAGCCCGCTGGATCGTCGTCTGCCCCCTCCCCCCCCCAGAGCATGCGGTTGCAGCAGCAGCACTGACGTCTCTGATGCCCTCTATGATGACCTCATTGGGAGCGATGCGGTGGAGGAAGCTGCCGGTGTGAGAGATCTTGCTGCGACTGGAGAGAGCCGTGAAGGGGTCGCCCAGGATTCAGGTACATCGGAGCAAGCACTCCTCCGGGGGGGGGGGGGGGGTGAAAAGTCTGGATACTGAGATGGTTGCTGGAGTTTCTGCGGCTTTTGGTTTTCCTACCCCCTAAGGCAGCTGTTGTTACTTTGGATGCATTGTGGGATTTGATTGTTATCCTTTCCTCCTTTTCCTCTGAATGTTATGCCCAGTAGTTAAATCAAGAGCAGATTGTGATAAATTGCAGGAAGACCTTGTGAGGCTGGAAAATTGGGCATCAAAATGGCAGATGAAATTTAATGTGGATAAGTGCAAGGTGATGCATATAGGGAAAAATAATCCATGCTATAGTTACACAATATTAGGTTCCATATTAGGTGCTTCTACCCAAGAAAGAGATCTAGGCATCATAGTGGATAACACACTGAAATCGTGTGTTATCTCACTGCTCTCTACATTAATGGCAGGGGTGGAAGGGAAATAGAACCAAAAGGTTACTAAGGGCCAAGAGTAACAGATAAGTATGAGAAAAAAAAAAGTGCGAAAGCTTGCTGGGCAGACTGGATGGGCCGTCAGTCTTCTTCTGCCATCATTTCTATGTTTCTCTTCAGCTTGTAGAAGAGACAGCTGAGGGGGGGATATAACAGAAGTCTATAAAATCATGAGTGAGCTGGAATAGGTACATAGGGAACAGTTATTCACTCCTGCAAATAGTATTAAGACGAGCGAGGACTCCATGATACTAACAGGTAGCACATTCAAAACAAATCAGAGAAAGTACTTTTTCACTCAACACAGAATAAAGCCGTTGTCCCAGGATGTGGTGAAAGCTTCTAGCATAGCTGGGTTTAAAAGGGTTAGAAAAGCTCCTGGAGGAAAAGTGTACTGATTTTTTGACTGAAGTGCCTTTCTGGTTTTTGTTGTTTGAATTGATTAGATGTTTTCATAATTTGTGCACATGTGTGTTTTGGAAGTTTTTTTTTTTTAATTTGTATCTACGTTTTTGAGGAAATTGCGTAGCTCTTTTTAAATTAATTTAGAGACTGGTAACTCCAGGTTAGCGTTGGTGCAACTCGGCCATGTGATTTTCTAAAAGGTTTTCAATTGGCTAAGAGTCAGGGTTAAAAGGTTTTCTGCTGTTGTGTGATTCGTTTTTTGTTTTTTTTGCCCGTTGGAAAGATTTTTTTGTTTTTATGTAAACCTGGGTTTGGCGCATTTTGGATAGACATGTTAATGCTTGCTGATTAAAAGGTACATTTTTAAAAGCCTGACCTGCGCTGGAATTAGGGGATGCGTGAATATGTTGGGCTGGTGCGCGCTGAGAAGATTGTAGAAGCCAGCCAGATACGTGCGTACTCGCCGCTGCATGCACAACTGAAAAGTTTTTTTTAAAGGGTGTGGGCGGGGTGTGGGCGGGGCATGGGCGTTCCGGGATTTAACCATGAAATTTGGGCAGAAATACTTACATGCACCGGCACGCGCCGGGGTCGTCTGCCACGTTAACTTTACTTCTGCTCTGGACGACGTGGAAGTAGTAAAACAAAAAAAAACATGTAGGCAGAGCAGCGGGGTTTTAAAGGTAGGGGCTAACAGGGGGGGAAGGGAGGCTAATAAACTAGAGGGATTTGGAAGTCCTATCCCTTAACTGGGCGAACTGGGAGCTAACTGGGAAAATGGCCAATGGCGTTGGCGCCCCTGGCTTTTTTAAATTCCCCCTCTTACGAGGTAGAAGCGGCTTCTGTGTGCACAAACTATTTTATAACGTGCGCATATATGTGTGTGTGTATGTTATAAACTGGCCGCCTCCTCGCGCGCCACTGTGAAAGTTACCTTCTAAGTGTTTTGAAGGTTGTGTTTGAAGTAAGTAGCGTAATATGCTCTTTTTTTTTTTTTTTTTTAATATGGGTCTGAGTTTAGTTTGGTTTCCTTTTTTTTTTCTTTATATATTTTGTATATACAATGCTTGTATCGTTGGTTTAAGATTTTGTTTATTATATGTTTGTTAGCTGGGATTATTCCCCCCTGAGGCGTCCCTTTAGTGGGTGAACCATTGACCACATCGGGGTTTAACCATCAGAAGTGACTTCATTAACAAACCTTGGTCTTTGGATTTGAGATTTAGAAAAACTGTTTATCAGTTTGTATGCTGGCGAGCTCTGCTTTATTATCTGCAACCTTCTGGTCTGACCGATATACAGTGTGTATATGTATATATATATATATAAGATATATATATATATATATATATTTTTTTTTTTTTTTTTAAATAAATCTGTGAAGTATTATTTTGCCAGATGGACTTGGGAAAGCCTCCATCGTTTATCCCTGGCAGTCAGCATCAAGAAGGAATGGATCTGCTCTTTGGGATTTGCCAGGTACTTATGATCCAGATGCTGGGCTCAGTGAACCTTTGGTCTGACTCAGCATGGCATGGCTTCAGTTCATTTGTCTGTGGCGACACTTATTCCTACAGTAAGGGGGATGCCTTCTTGCACACACATGCAAACAGAAAGTGGCCAGGTTAGCTTCCTCTGGAGGCACGTTCCACAACGTTATCACTCTCAGTAGAACAAACTCCTTTCTCTAGAGAGGATGAAGGTCTCTAAGGACTAGTCCTAAGCTTTTTGCTGTCCTAAACTGGAATCCATAGGACTCAACATAGCTGGAAAGTGCTGGAATACCCCCCTCCCCCTCCCCCGCTGCAAAGCCTTAGGCCTCTCAGACTTGGGAAAATCTCTTCCTGGTCTTGATTTTGCACCAATGACGGTTAATAGCTTTGAGATAAATAAATAAATATTTGTTATGTCATACGCAATTACGCATGCTTCTAGGAGTCATTACTGAAGCAGTAAAGAAGACATCACTTTAGCTAATCCAGTGCTTTCAACTCGTCCGCATCCATGGCTCTGTTACCTGTTATGTGGTGAGGACTATTGGTTAGGAACTGTTATAATTAGTGAGGTTTGGGTGGACCCTTGGACACTGTGGCAGCTGACCACGCCCACGGGGGGCAGTCCCGTGAGGGGCCACAGGTCAGGCTCAGCTTAGGACACACAAACACAGAGATTGATCTTTTATTAGACAATGTGGTGAAGCCACCAGAGGCGGCAGTGGTGAGCAGCAGAAGTAGCCCGGCTGGGCTAGTATCCCTCAGGGGCTGGAACAGCGACTCCTCCGGTAGCAGTGCTGTAGTGGAAAGAACTGAGAATAATGAGTACAGTGGAATATGCACAAGCCCCAGTATGGAGAACCCCAGGATAGGGAGAGCAGGCCCTCGAGGAGCGAGTACCTGATCCCTGAGAGCTGAGAGGCTTGAAGGTAATATGCTCACACAGCGGTTCCACGTAGGAGATGGCACTAGGGCTGGAACGGAGGCAGGCCCTCGAGGAGCGAGTACCTGATCCCTGAGAGCTGAGAGGCTTGAAGGTGATGTACTCACACAGCGGTTCCACGTAGGAGATGGCACTAGGGCTGGAACGGAGGCAGGCCCTCGAGGAGCGAGTACCTGGTTCCAGGGAACAGCTCTGAGGTGAAGGTGAAAATGGTAGTACTCACTGGTGTTGAAGATAGCGAATCCTTCCAGGCAGAAGAGAAGGTAGGAGCAGGCAGCGAGTCAGGGAACATGGGCCCTTGAGGTGCGAGTACCGGTTTTCTGACAGCAACCTGAAAAGCAAGGGAGGCCCCTGAGGAGCGGGTACCCCGTTAGCGTTAAGAGTCCAATGGAAGATTGGAGGCAGAGTAGCTGGGTACGGAGAGCGAATCCCATCCGTAAAGATTACCCTTGCTAACTCCAAGGCTAGCAAACATCGTAGGCTTTAAATATCCGGGCAGCGTGACGTCATCACAGGGGACGCCCCTGAGGTTCGCGCCAAGTAGAAAATAAGAGTGAGGGCCGCGTGGCGCGCATGCCCTAAGGTACAGGCTGAGCACGGCGGGAGGCAGCGCCCAAGCCGGTCCGGGGACGCCAGAGAGGACGGCAGGCAGACGCCGCGGCAGCCAGGCGTCCGTCCACAGCAAGAGGAGGCGCAAAGAAAGAAAGGTAGGCGGAGTGAAGCCGTCGAGAAGGGACGGTTGCAACAGGAACCCAGGCCTGTGAAAGGCATCCTCCACACTATATCTGATACCAAGCAAGTTACTCCCTCTCCCTGTGCTCTGATCTCTTAGATCTGATCTCTCTGAAGCGGGAACACCGTAAGCGTGTGGCGTACCCAGTGCGGGGCCGTGTGTAGCCACCGACAAAATAACCATGCTAACCGATGGAGGGAGGGGCCTAGCAGGAGGGGCCTAGCAGGACAGGCCCGCTCTTGAAACAGATGGCGGTAAATCATTTTTGGAAATAATGCAGTTCTCAGGCTTAGACCAAGGAAACTGAGAAACAAGTTTAACAGAGGCCGCTGAGGCAGACCTCCTCCGCCCGTCTCTTCACGGAGCAATGCTGGTCTCTGGTTTCATACTCCCCGCCCCTTCTACCACCTTCCCACTGGTTCTCGGGGTCTCCAGACAGAACGTCTCTTGTGGTTTCTACCACAGTGGGAAGCAAACGGACGTGGAGTTTGTCTTCCTTCATGGTTTGGAGGTGGGAGGGGCAACAGGTGAGTTCATTGGCAGTTGTTGATTGACATACTATTATTAGTTATCAACGATTTATTTGTTACACACTTCACCACCCAGGGGCTTCCAGAGCGTGGTACAGCTGTACATCAAAAATAACTTTAACATCTGCAATAAAATCATAAAACAAATCATAAAACCCCTCCCAGGCAGCATGAATATATAATACTAGCATCATATCAACTCAAATTTTGTATTAAAATGAAAGACCTTCCCTCCTAGATTCTACTGGAGATTGACCTATTCAAGACATCTCATCCAAATGCTCTGGATATGCTTGGGCAAATAACCAGGTCTTAAGTTCCTGTTTAAAGGTTACCGAATTCTGTGTTAACCGTAAATCCTTCGGTACAGAATTTCACATTCACAGAGAGGCACGCACACACACACCCACACACACACACACACAAAAGGGCTCTGATCCTAGTCTTTTACTGGTGGGATTCCAAGAACTGCCTCACTTGTGGATCTTAAATTCCTCCCAGGGATCTCCCTCTCTCCAAGCGCTCCTGAAAGTATTGCTGAGCCATTTCCAGTTAAGGCTGTGAACGCGGTAACTCACAGGTAACAGAGGAAGAGACTTCGGAATAGGGCTGACGCGCTCTCTTGTGTTTTCCATCCCGCTCTTGGAGCGGCTGGAAGTCTTTCAGTGACTTGGAAGGTAGGACCACAGTATAAACAGTTTTACAATAAGTCTCTTCGTGAAAGGACCGAGGCCCTTACTGACCTACGCGGGCTTAAGGAAGGGCGCGTCTCGCGCACAGCCCGTAGATAGAGGAAGATCTGATCGGAGATGGAAGAGATATGCTCTTCCTCATCCAAGCGTTTATCCAGCCGTTATTCCTAAATGCCTCACGCCAGGAGCCACTACATCCCGTAATGTCCCCCCCGAAGACATAATTCAGATACCTACCGTACAAATAAAATTTCACTTTTTTACTGGGGTTCAGCGCTAACGTTTTCCTCACCCTCCGGGTCTGGATTTCTCTCAGCCCGGTGTTTATTACCTCTGCGCTCTCTCTTGTGGTCTGTTTGCAGTGCTGTGCAATTGCTCGTCATCTGCACAAATATAATAGTTACATACCAAGTGGTCTAGGATCTGCCGATGGCCTCACCCGCAGATAAAACAACATCGGCGACGGTGGAGCTCCCGGAGGGAGCCCTCCGGTCACCTCATAGCAAGATTAAGAAAAAGCATCAATGACTACTCACTGGTTTTCCAAGAGCATTTCTTTTATTGGTTGGGATGTACCAACCAAATGCTTGCAATAGCCTTTTTTGCAGGCAACTGCAACCGTTAGGTCTCCTTTGCCAAACCAGCAGAAAGAGAGAAATTTGTTTAACATTTAACTGTGGGAACACTTAAGGAAATGTTGGCACAAACACAGCATCATTATTCAGAAAGTACCTAATACAAGCACCGTGCATTGTTGTGTAGGAGAATTGGTTTTTTGACCTGTGAGCTGTACTGAAAATGCTAGATACGCACGTTATTGCAGCTAGGCAAAAAACAAAATGCTTTCCAAAAGCTGCACAGGGAAAAAAATCCTGTTAGGGACTTTGTGAATCCAGTTGTGGAAAAGATCCTGACTCGGCAAAGCTTTCCTGCTGGTGTCCTGAGAGCTGCCAGGTGCCAGCTGTGTGCAGTGGGGCACACAGGTCTTGTAGAACAGCTTCTGCTCTCTAATGAGTTTAGTGCTGGAGAAAAGTGCTGGCAGATGAAGTCCTTTATCCACAGAACAGGTACAGCACAGGCAGCAGCAGTACAAGCTTCCCTCACACACACTGCCCCACCACAGAACAGGCACAGCACAGGCAGCAGCAGTGCAAGCTTCCCTCACACACTGCCCCACCACAGAACAGGCACAGCAGAGGCAGCAGCAGTGCAAGCTTCCCTCACACACACTGCCCCACCACAGAACAGGCACAGCACAGGCAGCAGCAGTGCAAGCTTCCCTCACACACACTGCCCCACCACAGAACAGGCACAGCACAGGCAGCAGCAGTGCAAGCTTCCCTCACACACTGCCCCACCACAGAACAGGCACAGCAGAGGCAGCAGCAGCAGTGCAAGCTTCTCTCACACACACTGCCCCACCACAGAACAGGGACAGCACAGGCAGCAGCAGTGCAAGCTTCCCTCACACACTGCCCCACCACAGAACAGGCACAGCAGAGGTAGCATCAGTGCAAGCTTCCCTCACACACTGCCCCACCACAGAACAGGCACAGCAGAGGCAGCAGCAGTGCAAGCTTCCCTCACACACACTGCCCCACCACAGAACAGGCACAGCACAGGCAGCAGCAGTGCAAGCTTCCCTCACACACTGCCCACCATAGAACAGGGACAGCACAGGCAGCAGCAGTGCAAGCTTCCCTCACACACTGCCCCAGCACAGAACAGGCACAGCAGAGGCAGCAGCAGTGCAAGCTTCCCTCACACACACTGCCCCACCACAGAACAGGCACAGCACAGGCAGCAGCAGTGCAAGCTTCCCTCACACACACTGCCCCACCACAGAACAGGGACAGCTCAGGCAGGAGCAGTGCAAGCTTCCCTCACACACTGCCCCACCACAGAACAGGCACAGCAGAGGCAGCAGCAGCAGTGCAAGCTTCTCTCACACACACTGCCCCACCACAGAACAGGGACAGCACAGGCAGCAGCAGTGCAAGCTTCCCTCACACACTGCCCCACCACAGAACAGGCACAGCAGAGGTAGCATCAGTGCAAGCTTCCCTCACACACTGCCCCACCACAGAACAGGCACAGCAGAGGCAGCAGCAGTGCAAGCTTCCCTCACACACACTGCCCCACCACAGAACAGGCACAGCACAGGCAGCAGCAGTGCAAGCTTCCCTCACACACTGCCCACCATAGAACAGGGACAGCACAGGCAGCAGCAGTGCAAGCTTCCCTCACACACTGCCCCAGCACAGAACAGGCACAGCAGAGGCAGCAGCAGTGCAAGCTTCCCTCACACACACTGCCCCACCACAGAACAGGCACAGCACAGGCAGCAGCAATGCAAGCTTCCCTCACACACTGCCCACCATAGAACAGGGGCGGCACAGGCAGCAGGAGTACAAGCTTCCTTCACTGCCCCACCATAGAAGAGATAAAACAGATAGCATTAGTGCAAGCTTCCATTACCACTCAAAAAATGAATCGCCTCTGACAGCGACACTATGAACTTCCCTTACTGTATAATGCATCATCAATCTATTTGGGGGGGGGGGGGGAGAGAGAGCATTGGGGGTGTGCCATTGAAATAAATTGGGACAGGAGGAGACAGTGTAACATGAGCTGTCAGGGCAAGGCTGAAAAGGTGATCGGTCGCCTACTGTGAAGAGGATCAGCCGCGCTGGTGGTGAGTGACCTGTTTGCTGGGAAAGGAGGGAGCCTGGGTCATTTTAACTGAGGTGACAACAGCATTTCATTTATTCTGTATGGTGAGTAGTAGGGAGGAGCGCACAAATAACGCTTGTAAGATAAAGCAGAGTGTGCGTCCCACATGTCTAAGCTTTTCCAAGTAATCGGAGCGATGTTCCAAACCTTCCTTCAGAACACAGAGCGGTAGAGAAATGTTTTAGGTGGCTGAACTTACCTCTTGCACGTCTGGTTTTGAAGTCTGCTTGGAATGCCCGGTATTCTCCCTCCCCTTGGCTGACGACATGTCATTTTCTGGATTCTGTAATCCCTCGCTGGGCCTTGTTTTCTTGTTTGTTTATAGGCTATCTATATAATCTTAAGTTGGCCTGCCTTTGACCTACACTCATACCGTGCATTCGGACACAGGCTTCTGTGGCTGTGCTATTATTCTAAAGTCAGCATGATGGATTGCAGTGTACATTGTACTGGTTACCTCTTTGTTCGTTTGTGCACAGGACAACCTTCCAATGTATACCGTAAACTTTTGGATTTTGTGAGACACAAACCGGTACGTTAGATTTCTTATGTTGTGCGCAGATTCTCCTGTTTGCTGTTCTGATTGTCGCTCTTTGACTTCTTACGGAGATGTTCATCTGCTTTCGTGGGTCCCTCCCGACGCAGCCTCTATGGCGAGACCTTAACCTTGTAAGACTTTTGGAAGCTTAAAAATAAGCGTTGGTTTGAAGGAAGAATTGGAACATCGCTCTGTATATTTGGAACAGCTTAGACATGTTGGACACACACCCTCTGAGTAGCAGGGAGGAGCGGCCAGGCATTTCAGAGATTACCTTCAGCTAATGCAGCGTGGATTCCTTTCAGTGCCAGTGCCAGAGTGTCCAGCCGCCCCAGGCGGTGACGTCACGATGACATCATATTCCTCCATATACCCCACCCCCGAGCCACAGTGACCGCATCACCAGAGTTCCCTTATCTCAACGTGCGAGTCCTGCAATTTCAAATCTGCCGCCCAACTCCTTCACATTAAAAAGAATCCCACCCTCACTCCAGCCATGGTGCGCTGCCCACTTCCGGCACTCTAGGCAACCACCGAGTCCGCCTACTGCCTTGCAGCAGCCCTGATTCCTTTTAATGTATACATTTATATATTGATTTTTTATTTTTTTTTGCAGTCTACTCCCAAGAATTACAAGTGCCACATTCATCAGACACTGTGATATGATTTCTGACATAGATTTGCATTGTGTGTGTGTGTGTGCGCATGTGTGTGAGTGTGCCTGAGAGACAGGGCTTCACAGACAGAGCATGTTGTCTTTGTACAGTGCAATGTCCACTGTTCAGGGCATCACCTGGTGGCCACAAACAGACAACAGTGTTACTGACACATCTCTTTTATATATATATATATGAGATGTAATTTTTAAAACTTTTTCTAGATTATGTTTTTAAATGGTTAAGCATTAATTATTTATAATATGGGAGGTTGGTCTGTTTTGCTTTGGCTATATATATATATATACATACACATACATATACATACATACATACATATATACACACACACACACACCTAAAACAAAGTTTCATATTTAAAAGTATAGAGGCAGATTTTAAAAGCATTGCTCATGCAAAAATGTTCATATATGCGCGTATGTGGGCCATGCGCGAGGAATGCGAGTTTTAAAAAGCTGTGAAGTACGCACGCATATACCAGTGTGCACTTCAAAAATAAGAGGCCGGGAAAGGAGCGGGGCATGGCGGGGCCCACAGTTAAAACCGGAGACCGCAGTATGCGTCGGCTTGTTATTCACGTAACTTTACCGCCGCTCCAGATGAGTAGAAAGTCTGCAGATCTCGAGTTTTAGGGCTCACAGGACAGGGTGAGGGGTTCGGGTCAACGGATGTGTGTGCACACTGACAAAGTCCTATGGAAGGCAGGCATGCTGGCTGTGCTGGAGTAACTTCTTTAAATTAGGAGCATCCGCACGTGCGGTTGGTATATTTGAAAACCTATGCGTAGAACTGCGCGCATGATTTAAAATTCCAGTGTATCTTTGCTCACGCGCCGATACGCGCATGCATGAGTGCACAAGCATTCGTTTTAAAATCAGTCTGTTTATGGTCTGGGGCAGAAACAAAATTGTGTTGTGTGCCAAGGGGTTTGTTTCCCCTATCCCTTTGGACAACACTTACCAGTTCTTCAGGAGTCTCCGATGTAGAAATGGGGCTAGCGATCCCCTACTGCTCCTGCTTTGCTGGCTTCTGGTTAAAAAATGACACCAGCTCTCCCTGGGGCCAGCATCATTGTCCCGCCATACAACAAACTGGCACCAGCCTCAGGGCTGGCCAGCAATGACTTTAACCAGGAGCCGGCGTGGCAGAAGGGACTAGAGATTGCTTCTGCCCCTTTCTACATTGGAAACCCCCGCCGTGGAAGAATTAAGTGTGGTCAGGGTGGGGAGTGAAGACCTTTAAGGTTTTTTTTCATTGAGTTTCTTAAACAAAAATTAAAAAAAAATTTTGGGGGGGGGGTGGTTTGTTTAGTTTTTAAACAAAACAAAAATGAAATGCAGATGTCTTGTTACATTGTCAAGTTTGTTTTAAAACAAATGCTCACCCCCTAATTATGTGTTTTTTACAGGATTGTTCTGGGAGGCCCCTATGGCTGAGTTTAATTATCAAAATACCAAGGGGGCCCTAAGGGTCTGAAAGTTGAATTAGGGGAATGAAAGGCTGAAGCTTCACCAAGGGCAGTGGTTCCCAAAACTGCCCTGAGGGACCCCCAGCCAGTCAGGTTTACAGGATATCTGTGATGAATCTGCATAAGATACATTTGCATGCAATGGAGACAGTGCTTGCAAATCTTTCTCATGCACATTCATTGGGGGGTGGCGGTCAACATGAAAAAAAATAAAAGGGAGCCATCAATAGAAGTTTGCCCAGGGTCCTAAAGGGGCCCTATGGATGGGAGTTGGGAAATTCAAGTCTGGGCCGGTAATTCCTCTTTACCCTGAACCCATTTCCAGGATACTTTTATGGAATTACAACAGTGCATGAGGAGTGCACAAGTGTCCTACGTGATGTTCCCTGTCGTTCCTGGCTGAATTCCCCTCATCAAGAAGCACTGCTCTCTTGGGGACCTCAGAGCCATAGGGAACAAAGTCATCACCGAAGGCCATCTCCCGCTAAGTTTCTGTAGGCAAAAACATTGGCAGAAAGCAACCTGCCTGCCTCCCTGAGCTGGTATTACCGGGTTACACCGCAGCAACTGCATCATCAGCTTTTTTCCCCCGATGGCACAACTTAATTCGCTTAGGTTTGCAACTCACTGGAATTTTGTGCTCTCGTGTTTTGGTGTTCCAGTTCGAGTTTTGCTCCCCCCCTGGGGTTGATGATGCACCCCTTCCCCCCGGAAGCAGAGCCCCTCTCCCACTCCCAGGAACCTCAGCAGGTTTAACATTTTCATTTCCTGCCTTTGCCAGGCACAGATCGCCAGAGCTGCCAGCTCCGATTGCATTCCTGAAATGCCCTTTGCAGAGGCCTGAAAGTCTTGCAGTGACCTGCTTTTGCCAGGCAGGGGGCAGTAGAGGCTCATTTAATTTTATGCCTCAATTCCAAACTCTGTCTCTGGCTTAATTTATTTTGTGAAAGAAGGGTAAAAAAAGAGAGAGAGAAGCACAGAAGGAGGAGGGGAGCAGAGAGTGAAGGGAGGAGTGCAGAGGAAGAGGAGAGGGGAAGGGCAGGCAAAACCAGCAGGTCCATTTCTGTAACTCCATTTTGGTACTTGTCCAGTCAATAGCTGATGGCAAGAGGCTGAATCTGTAAGTGAATGGATGCTGAAATCAGCTCTTTATTACACACTGCTAACCAAGCACTGCTTCACCGGCTGCCCTCATTAGAACCGTGTGGCACTGGGGCTGGCCACAAGCTCCCTGTCCTAAGGGAGCAGATAGTCTTGCCATGGTCAGAGAACCTGTAAGCAGGTCTGCACAGATGCAGTGAGGGCCAGAACCAGGACTGTTTCAGCAGCGAATTCGTGGGCGACCCTGGGTGGCACTGGCAGTCACCTATCTAGCCTACATCACCAGGGCCTTTCCCCCAGCAGGCCAAGGGTCAGCCAAGGCCTGGAGCTGCCCACGTTCTGCCTTCCTAGCAGCAGGGGAGAAGCCTGCGGCCCAGCACTCAGCTAATGGGCGTCCGCTTGGGAAATAGTGCAGAGGGCCAGAGATGAAAAGGAGGGGGTGGAGTGGGGTGAGACCCTTAAGCACAGGGAGAAGGTGCATTGCAAAGAGAGAAATGCAGGGAGAGAGAGTCAAGGACAGGGAAAGAGGAGGCAGGGGAAAGAGAAGCAGAGAGAGGGGGGAGAGATAGGTATAAAGGAAGAGAAACAGGAAGAGAGGGAGGAAAGAAATGAGGAGAGCTGAAAGTGCAGAGAAAAGCACTTCTGGACCCGTCCCCTTGTTTCTCCGTTTTCTCCTGACAGCCCACAGAACAGTGTAGGGAGAGCGGCAGCGGGCGACGGGATCTCACTGAGTAAAGGTTGTTTCCGTAGGGCACAGAATGGTGGGGGGAAAATCCTCTGCAAAGGAAGCCCCGTGCCGTCTCCTGCAGCCTGACCACGTGCGGAGCCTTCCCGGTCAGCCCGACTGAGAGCGAGGCCTCCTCCCGCGCCAAGCTCAACCTCCTCTTCCGCACGTCCTATGGCTCCGCCGCCCTTCGCCGGTTCCACCCTCAAAAACAAAAACAAAAGAAATTCCTCCCGGTCTGGTTATATGAAATGTCACCCCCCTGCCCCGAGTGCACCCCGTTCCTGAGTCAGCAGGACAGGAAGCAGGAGTGTAGTGTGGAGACGGCGGTGTTATCGGTTCTCTTCTGCTTAGGGAACGGGACAAACTGCACGGGCACCACTGCAGCTGTGAATCCACCGGCGAGATCCCAAAGATGGAAATCGGGGGCCTTCCTTCCACTGGGCAAACCAGACGGTTGCCTAGGGCGCCAGTGTTTAGTGGGGAAGGGGGGGCGGTAAAATCCCGCCGGTGCGAGGCCTGCAGGAGGATAATGCCAGATCCAGTACTGACAAAGAAGGGAACCTGCTGGAGCCACTGCTGCCAGGAAGAGGAAGAGCTGTGGGGGGGGGGGGGGAGGGGGTGCATGACTGAAGTTTCGCCAAGGGCCCAATATAAGCTTGCACCGGCCCTGAGGAAAATGGATCATTGGTGGCTGGGAGGGTTATTTATGGCTCCTGAGTACATGGATTGTCGAAGCCAGTTCTTGTTTCCTGAAGAGCCGGCATCTCCCTCTTTGCGGGAGAGTCAGAACCAGCGAGTGAGTGGCATTTCGACCCCCGCTTTGTGCTCTTAGCGCCTCCTACAGTCCATAAATGGTGAAGGCCTGCCACTCGGTACTCAAGAGGCAAAGAGACCCTAAGGTTCGGGAAGGGCGATCTGTGTGGGACGACAGAAACCTGAGTGGATCATGGATCAAGAGCCGAGTGGTTCACCGGCTGTGGTCCGCGTGTCGCAGCTGTTTGATCGGCCCATCGCTGGTTCTGATGACTTCAGAAACGCAGTACCCAGAACGTGAGGTGCTGCTAACTTCTCTTTGACTAGGAAGAGCAGATTAAGACAAACAGCTCGCTTTCAAAAAGGGTCCCGGAGGCACAAGGACTCTAAAATGCCCCGCCTAAGGTCACAATGAGAGAGTTGGTGGCAGAGCTGGGATAACAAGGCAGGCTCAGGGAGATGGAAGAGCCTCTCTCAAGCTCACAGCGTGAGCGGCAGTGGCAGAGGGGCGTCCGATCTGCCTGCCAATGCAGTTCTATGCCTTTCTGATTCTTATTGCATTTTAATTTGTGGTTTATCAGTTTCTTGGTCTTCTTTTGTTATTTCGATATGAAATGGCATCGGGGGCCAGCTGTTGCTGGGAGAATTATTCTGAAAACTGGCGGTGAATCTGGCCTTCCCAAGATGGTAGGGGTAGTGCTCGAGCTGTGGTGTTTTCTTTGGTAAATATGGATGCTATAAGGGAGTGGGGGTGGGGGGGGGGTGTCTCAGAGACTTTTAGAGCAAGTCCATCGGAGAAGAGGATGTCGGTGCTGCGGGGTCAGTTCAATGATCCCAGTTCCTCCGCTAACCAAGAGTCAGCTCTCGGTACGTTATCTCTGCCTTTGCAAGGCTGGAGGCTCTTGAGATAGCCAATGTGGACCTGCGACACAACGTCGACGTGAGCTTGTGAAGACTCAGTGGGGAAAATAAAAGAAAATGTTTCATTTGTTAGAAATGAAGTAACCTCTCTCCAGGAGAAAAGCGGCACACGTCCATGTAATAATGTTGTAATTAAACATCAGTGGGAAGATCCTGAAAACTCCCACATGTGCACAACTTAACTTTCCACGGCTGCCCAATATTAAAAGTTTCTTAGAAGAAGCGTTACAGGTCCTGGAGGCTGCATTGCCTCCTATTCCCCAGGGACGGCAGAATGTCATTTTGACCGGGGGGGGGGTTCCAAGCCAACCAAGCTGTGCCCCCTCATTACCCCCTCCCTACCCCTTCCCTCTATTCCCCCTGCTCCCCAGAGTCTCTCTCTCTCCATCCCCTCCTTCTCTCTCTCTTTTACCCTGCTCCCCACCCCTCTCACTTTCTTTCTCCACTCCAGCATCCCCTTCCCCACTGATCAGCAGCAGGAAGAGGGGAGCGGTGGTGACTCTTCTGCTAGCTGGCTGCCGGCGCACCATCCCCTGGCATGGGCCTCTCTGCCGGAGGACTCGGCCCTGGGACCGCCGCCATGCCCACGGTCCCGCCCCCGGACCGCCCATTTCTCGAAGCCCCAGGACATACGTGCGTCCCGGGGCTTGCGCGTGCCGCCGAGCCTATGCAAAATAGGCTCGGCACGTGCAGGGGTAGGTTTTCGGGGGTTACGCGCATAACCCTTTGAAAATCTACCCCTAAGTCAACTTGATTAATAGCAGGTAATGGACTTCTCCTTCAAGAACTTATTCAAGCCTTTTTTAAACACAGCTATACTAACTGCACTAACCACATCCCCTGGCAACAAATTCCAGAGCTTAATTGTGCTTTGAGTAAAAAAGAATTTTCTCCAATTAGTTTCAAATGTGCTACTAGTCATTTCATTATCCGAAAAACTAAATAACATCTACCCATTCTAGACCTCTCATGATTTTAAACACCTCTATCATATCCCCCCTCAGTCGTCTCTTCTCCAAGCTGAAAAGTCCTAACCTCTTCAGCCTTTCCTCATAGGGGAGCTGTTCCATCCCCTTTATCATTTTGGTTGCCCTTCTCTGTACCTTCTCCACCGCAACTATATCTTTTTTGAGATGCGGCGCCCAGAATTGTACACAGTATTCAAGGTGTGGTCTCACCATGGAGCGATATAGAGGCATTATGACATTTTCTGTTTTATTCACCATTCCCTTCCTAATAATTCCTAACATTCTGTTTGCTTTTTTGACTGCCGCAGCACACTGAGCCGACGATTTCAATGTGTTATCCACTATGATGCCTAGCTCTCTTTCTTGGGTGGTAGTTCCTAATATGGAACCTAACATCATGTAACTACATTTTAAAACTATGAGTGTAATTCCCGATATGCATGCATAAGTTGCATGCATAAATTGGTCAATTTTATAACATGCGCGTGTAAATGAAATCACCAGATTTACCAATTAGTCCACCAGTCCTTCTGCAGGTCATCAAGACCCTCCTGGTTCTTCAGCCTGAACTCCCCCCAACTCAGTACCACACAATAACCACGTTTAATGTCCCTTACACCAAATAATTAGCAGGAGTAAAAATACACAAGTAAGCTGGCAAATATACGCACGTAAGAGTCTTTTAAAACAGAAATTCCACGCACGAGTGATAGCCCTGCCTTCAAATGCCCCTAGACCGCCTTTTTTACACCCATGTACATGCACGCAAAATGAAAATAGGCGCATATTTTTTACTTTTATAAAATACGGAATATGCGAACAGAGGGTACTTGCAGCATATATGCTAATGTATATGAGAGTAAATTTATGAACATTCACCCCAAATAGAGAAGCTGGAAAGGACACTGGACTTGCGTCATCCAGCGATCCTAAGGAGGGGGACTGGCGAAAAATCAGCAAATTCTTTTCGTGATTCATCACACCAGTTCAAGGGATAAGGCCACATGGGTAGTTTCTTGGGTGCCAGAATCCAGTAAAGACCAGATTATTATTATTATATTTCAATTCCTGATTTCATTCATTAGTTTACTGGTTTCGTTTGCATGAATGTCATTTTTTAATATCTTTTAGCTCAGTGAGATGGTTCCATAATTCACTGGCTTCTCACTAATTGGCATTGTGTTGGGTCATATTGATTTCATGCTTGGACTCTGTCAGTGGCAGTTGGCGGCATGCAGCGACGGCGGGCGTTTCGCCGCAACGGGAGCTCCTTGGCAGCCCATGCAAACAACCGCCGCTGATGCTACCAGGCCACGGCCTTCCCATAGGTGCCCCGCGTGCATATGTGCACGTCCAGATGATGTCAGCCTCCTGGCCTATAGAAACATAGAAAATGACAGCAGAAAAGGACCAAACGGTCCATCCAGTCTGCCCAGCAAGCTTATGGTAGCATCTGCCGCACCATACAAGTCACCACCTTACTTAGTTTCCCAAACCGTCAAAGTCAGGGTCCTTGTTGGTTGCTGTCTGAGTCCAATTCCCCGTTATCTCTTGCCGTTGAAGCAGAGAGCAATGTTGGAGATGCATCCAAAGTATCAGCCATGTTGGGTAAGGATAATAACCGCCGCATCAGCAAGTTACCCCAATGCTTATTTGTTTTCCCAGACCGTAAAATCCAGTGTCCTTGATGCTTGCTGTCTGAATCTAATTCCTCTTCCCCCACCCCTGCCGTTGAAGCAAAGAGCAATGATAGAGTTGCATCAACAGTATGAAGGCTTATTCGTTAAGGGGCGGATTTTAAAAGCCCTGCGCGCGTGCGCGCGTAAATCCTTCCGGATTTACGCGCGCAGGGCCCTCGCGCGCCGGCACGCCTATTTTGCATAGGCCGCCGGCAAGTGTAAAGCCCCAGGACGCGCGTCAGTCCCGGGGCTTTCGAAAAGGGGCGGGAGGGGGCGTGTCCGGGGCGTTCCCGAAACGACGCGGCATTTCGGGGGCGGGCCCGGGGGCGTGGCGCCGGCCCGGGGGCGTGGTCGAGGCCTCCGGACCAGCCCCCGGGACCGGAACACGAGCGGGGCTGCCGGCCGGCGCACGCAAGGCGTAACTTTGCCGACAAAGGGAGGGGGGGGTTTAGAAAGGGCCGGGGGGGTGGGTTAGGGAGGGGAAGGTGGGGGGAGGGCGAAGGAAAGTTCCCTCCGAAACCGCTCCAAAATCGGAGCGGCCTCGGAGGGAACAGGCAGCGCCGCTGGGCTCGGCGCGCGCAGGTTGCACAAATGTGCACCCCCTTGCGTGCGCCGACCCCTATGCGCGTATCTTATAAATTATAAATTATAGGGGGAAGGAGGGATTTATCCCTGCCCAGGGATAAATCCCTCCTTCCCCCTATAATTACCTGGCACTGCCCAGGGATAAATTTATTTATTTATTTATTTAAAACTTTTTTATACCGGCATTCGTAGGACACATCATGTCGGTTTACAAATAACTGAGAAAGGAAAATACAATGAACAGGGGAGGGGGAAAACTGGAGGATATGCAAAAGTACAGGAGAGGAGAGTCATCAGGCAGCGTTACAGCTATTTACATTCAATTTGAATTAGATATGCAATGGGAACTAATATACAAAATTAGGGGGTATGTGCACTTGAGACACTTAACATATGAAACTTATTTACAGTAAGAAAGGGGGCGAGTGGACATGAGAACGGTTAGCATCTGGTGTAGGGGGGAGGGAGGGAAGGGGGTAAGGAGAGGAGGGGGTGGAGGGAAACTGGGTACAAAGGGTGAAAGTATTTAGGGGAGAAATTGTTAGGGGGTAAGGGGGCGAGGTAGGGGGAGGCAGGGGCGCTAGGAGAGGGAGCAGGGGGGGGAATAGGGGTGGTCTGATGGGGGTGCAGAAGGGGGGGAAAAAAAGGGAGGGAGCGGGGGGGTACTGGGATGGTAAGTTGTGGTCGGGGAGAAAGGAGATAGGCTAGGTTGGGACTGACATGATTCAAGGGGGGACATTGGTTAGGATTGGGTGGAATTGGGGTATGCTTGTTTAAAGAGCCATGTCTTGATTCCTTTTTTGAAATGGCTCAGGGACGGTTCTAAGCGGAGTTTGACGGGTAGGGAGTTCCAGAGGGTAGGGCCGGCAATAGAGAAGGCTCTGTCCCTAGTAGCGGTGAGGTGCCCAATTTTAAGTGAGGGGGTTTGGAGAGTGCCAGCAAGGGAGTTTCTAGTGGGGCGATTAGCTTGACGGAATTGTGGCATGTCTTCAAGCCAGGGTGAATTGTTGTTGTATAATGTATTGTGGAGGATGGTAAGTGTTTTATATTGGGAACGGAAGGTGATGGGGAGCCAATGGAGGTCTTGGAGTATGGGAGTGATGTGGTCAGTTTTTCTGGTGTTTGTTAAGATTCTTGCCATGGCATTTTGGAGGATTTGGAGGGGTTTGATGGTGGAGGATGGGAGGCCTAAGAGAAGGGAGTTGCAGTAGTCGAGTTTGGTTAGTATTGTGGTTTGCATAACCGTGCGGAAGTCATGGGCGTGGAGAAGGGGCTTCAGTTTTTTGAGGATTTGTAGTTTGTAGAAACCCCCTTTTAGGAGTGATTTAATGTGGGATTTGAAGCTAAGTTGATAAATCCCTCCTTCCCCCTATAATTACCTGGCACTGCCCATGGATAAATCCCTCCTTTCCCCCTATAATCACTTGGTAATGCCCAGGGATTAATCCCACTTTCCCCCTATAGTTTCCTGGCACTGCCCATGGATAAATCCCTCCTTCCCCCTTTAATTACCTGGCTCTGCCCTGAGATAAATCCCTTCTTCCCCCTATAATTACCTGGCAATGCCCAGGGATAAATCCCTCTTTCCCCCTATCATTACCTGGCACTGCTCAGGGATTAATCCCCCTTTCCCCCTATATTTTCCTGGTAATGCCCAGGGATAAGTCTCATCTTTTTCTTCTAATTACCTGGTACAAGCTTGGAGAAAAGAACTTTTATTTTTCTCTAGTATGTGTGTGAAGTTATTTATGCCAATTTCTATTCTGCTACTTCAGGTAATTAGCTGGAATCCTGGCTGTCCGTCCTTGGGGTTATAGAGTGCACCGCGCTGCTGGCAGACTCCGGGACTCAGACTGACTCTACATCTATTTCCTGCTTTCTTTCTGCCTCTTTCAAGAAGCATCAGTCAGATTTTCAATTTCCAAGTTAAACACTTCTGAAATCGCTTTGCTTTCCAGGTGTGATTGCTCTGAATTGCATGAAATTGATGCCAAACAAGTAAAAAGAAAAGGGTTCAGGGAGTCAGGGAGAATGAGTGAGATTTAATAGCTGATGATGTGCCCAGCGCAGAGTGGATTAGTGATCTGGGACTCGAGGGGCAGTGCCGGCAGTGATCCTGATCCTGGGTGGGGGGTGGGGGGCTGCGTTTGGTGACTCTGAGGATCTCAGTCTCTTCTTTTCCCGCCCCAGGTGCCATCTGATGTTTGATTCTGTGGGATTTTTGTGCCTGTATCTCAGGCAACCCCCAGCAGGTAGGAAAAAAGCATAGCAACATCGTAATGATGGTGGAGAAAGACCAAACTGTCCATCCAGTGCACCCAGCATGATTTTTAGGGTAGTAAACTGCCGCTCTATGCAGCTCACCCACAAGCCCTATGTTAAGGGTAGCGATATGGCAGGCAGGGCAGGTGCAGGGAACCCTCTAGGACCAACAAGCCAGGTATGTGGACTTTTTATGGGCTGGGGACTATTCATTTTCACTCGGCCCTTGTGACTTCTGAGTGCCCATAGAACTGGCCAGCAAGCCTGATACTTGTGCCACAGACTCATCATAAGTGATTCAGAAAGCCGTTTCTCTTTAAGATTTATTGTTATATTTTCCCATTTCCTCCCCTCTGCCAAACTCCATATACATCTTTTTTATAATGTATATTTTATTATAGTTATTCATTTACAATAAGGGAATAAATCAGGACTATGATATTTACAAAACAGAAGGAAAGCACAAATACTTAAGTGCTTTATACATCGAAAAAAATCAATTAGCCCACATCATGGAGTATATACATCTATAAAGAGACTTACTGAAACCACAGAGCCCTCAGAGCTGAGCCTCTCTCCATAGGATCCTACAGAGATCAGAAACACTGTAACAACATAGTCCTCATAGCTGAGCCTCTCTCCATAGGATCCTACAGAGATCAGAAACACTGTAACAACACAGTCCTCAGACCTGAACCTCTCCATAGAACATAAGAAAATGCCATTCTGGGTCAGACCAAGGGTCCATCAAGCCCAGCATCCTGTTTCCAACAGTGGCCAATCCAGGCCATAAGAACCTGGCAAGTACCCAAAAACTAAGTCTATCCCATGTAACCATTGCTAATGGCAGTGGCTATTCTCTAAGGGGTAGATTTTCAAAAAACGCGAATAGGCGTACTTTTGCTGGCGCATCAGGCGCAAGCAAAAGTACGCTGGATTTTAGTAGATACGCACGGAGCCGCGCGTATCCACTAAAATCCTGGATCGGCGCGCGCAAGGCTATGAATTCTGTATAGCCGGCGCGCGCCGAGCCGCGCTGCCTACCCCCTTTCCCTCCAAGGCCCTCCCCTCACCTTCCCCTCCCTTCCTCTACCTAACCCACCCGCCCGGCCCTGTCTACACCCCCCCCCCCCCCCCTTACCTTTCTCCGGGGATTTACGCCTCCCGGAGGGAGAAGTAAATCCCTGCGCGCCAGCGGGCCTGTTGCATGCCAGGACCCGACCTGGGGCGGGTACGGAGGGCGCGGCCACGCCCCCGGACCGCCCCGGGCCGTAGCCACGCCCCGTACTCGCCCCCAAAACGCTGCCGACACGCCCCTAAACGCCGCGACGACCGGGCCCGCCCCCCGACACGCCCCCGACATGCCCCCCTCGGAGAACCCCGGGACTTACGCGAGTCCCGGGGCTCTGCGCGCCGGTAGGCCTATGTAAAATAGGCTCACCGGCGAGCAGGGCTCTGAAAATCCGCCCCTAAGTGAACTTAATAGCAGGTAATGGACTTCTCCTCCAAGAACTTATCCAATCCTTTTTTAAACACAGCTATACAAACTGCACTGACCACATCCTCTGGTAACAAATTCCAGAGTTTAATTGTGCATTGAGTAAAAAAGAACTTTCTCCGATTAATTTTAAATGTGCCCCATGCCAACTTCATGGAGTGCCCCCTATCCGAAAGAGTAAATAACCGATTCACATCTACCCATTCTAGACCTCTCATGATTTTAAACATCTCTATCATATCCCCCCTCAGTCGTCTCTTCTCCAAGCTGAAAAGTCCTAACCTCTTTAGTCTTTCCTCATACGGGAGTTGTTCCATTCCCCTTATCATTTTGGTCGCCCTTCTCTGTACCTTCTCCATCGCAATTATATCTTTTTTGAGATGCGGCGACCAGAACTGTACACAGTATTCAAGGTGCGGTCTCACCATGGAGCGATACAGAGGCATTATGACATTTTCCGTTTTATTCACCATTCCCTTTCTAATAATTCCTAACATTCTGTTTTCTTTTTTGACTGCCGCAGCACACTGAACCGACGATTTCAATGTGTTATTCACTATGACACCTAGATCTCTTTCTTGGGTTGTAGCACCTAATATGGAACCCAACATTGTGTAATTATAGCATGGGTTATTTTTCCCTATATGCATCACATAAGAACATAAGAAAATGCCATACTGGGTCAGACCAAGGGTCCATCAAGCCCAGCATCCTGTTTCCAACAGTGGCCAATCCACCTTGCACTTATCCACATTAAATTTCATCTGCCATTTGGATGCCCAATTTTCCAGTCTCACAAGGTCTTCCTGCAATTTATCACATTCTGCTTGTGATTTAACTGCTCTGAACAATTTTGTGTCATCTGCAATTTTGATTATCTCACTCGTCGTATTTCTTTCCAGATCATTTATAAATATATTGAAAAGTAAGGGTCCCAATACAGATCTCTGAGGCACTCCACTGTCCACTCCCTTCCCCTGAGAAAATTGTCCATTTAATCCTACTCTCCGTTTCCTGTCTTTTAGCCAGTTTGCACTCCACGAAAGGACATCGCCACCTATCCCATGACTTTTTACTTTTTCTAGAAGCCTCTCATGAGGAATTTTGTCAAACGCCTTCTGAAAATCCAAGTATACTATATCTACGGTTCACCTTTATGCACATGTTTATTAACTCCTTCAAAAAAGTGAAGCAGTTTTGTGAGGCAGGTTCTTATGGCCTGGATTGGCCACTGTTGGAAACAGGATGCTGGGCTTGATGACCCTTGGTCTGACCCAGTATAGCATTTTCTTATGTTCTTATGTTCTTATGCCCTGGGTAAAGCCATGCTGACTTTGTTCTATTAAACCATGTCTTTCTATATGTTCTGTGATTTTGATGTTTAGAACACTTTCCACTATTTTTCCTGGCACTGAAGTCAGGCTAACCGGTCTGTAGTTTCCCGGATCACCCCTGGAGCCCTTTTTAAATATTGGGGTTACATTTGCTATCCTCTAGTCTTCAGGTGCAATGGATGATTTTAATGATAGGTTACAAATTTTTACTAATAGGTCTGAAATTTCATTTTTTAGTTCCTTCAGAACTCTGGGGTGTATACCATCCCGTCCAGGTGATTTACTACTCTTCAGTTTGTCAATCAGGCCTACCACATCTTCTAGGTTCACCGTGATTTGATTCAGTCCATCTGAATCATTTCCCATGAAAACCTTCTCCATTACGGGTACCTCCCCAACATCCTCTTCAGTAAACACCAAAGGAAAGAAATCATTTAATCTTTCCGTGATGGCCTTATCTTCTCTAAGTGCCCCTTTAACCCCTCGATCATCTAACGGTCCAACTGACTCCCTCACAGGCTTTCTGCTTCGGATATATTTTTAAAAGTTTTTACTGTGAGTTTTTGCCTCTACAGCCAACTTCTTTTCAAATTCTCTCTTAGCCTGTCTTATCAATGTCTTACATTTAACTTGCCAATGTTTATGCTTTATCCTATTTTCTTCTGTTGGATCCTTCTTCCAATTTTTGAATGAAGATCTTTTGGCTAAAATGGCTTCTTTCACCTCCCCTTTTAACCATGCCGGTAATTGTTTTGCCTTCTTTCCACCTTTCTTAATGTGTGGAATAAATCTGGACTGTGCTTCTAGAATGGTATTTTTTAACAATGGCCACGTCTCTTGGACATTTTTTACTTTTGTAGTTGCTCCTTTCAGTTTTTTTCTAACAATTTTTCTCATTTTATCAAAGTTTCCCTTTTGAAAGTTTAGCATGAGAGCCTTGGATTTGCACACTCTTCCTCTTCCAGTCATTAAATCAAATTTGATCATATTATGATCTCTATTGCCAAGCAGCCCCACCACTGTAAAAACACAGTCCTCAGAGCTGAGCCTCTCTCCATAAGATCCTATAGAGATCAAAAACACTGTAACAACACAGCCCTCAGAGCTGTGCCTCTCTCCATAGGATCCTATAGAGATCAGAAACACTGTAACGACACAGCCCTCAGAGCTGAGCCTCACTCCATAAGATCCTATAGAGATCAGAAACACTGTAACAAAACAGCCCTCAGAGCTGAGCCTCCCTCCATAGGATCCTATAGAGATCAGAAACACTGTAACAACACAGTCCTCAGAGATGTGACTCTCTCCATAGGATCCTATAGAGATCAGAAACACAGTAACCACACAGCCCTCACAGCTGTGCCTCTCTCCATAGGATCCTATAGAGTTCAGAAACACTGTAACAACACAGCCCTCATAGTTGAACCTCTCTCCATAGGATCCTATAGAGATCAGAAACACTGTAACAACACAGTCCTCAGAGCCATGACTCTCTCCATAGGATCCTATAGAGATCAGAAACACTGTAACAACACAGCCCTCACAGCTGTGCCTCTCTCCATAGGATCCTATAGAGATCTGAAACACTGTAACAACACAGTCCTCAGAGCTGAGCCTCTCTCCATAAGATCCTATAGAGATCAGAAACACTGTAACAACACAGCCCTCACAGCTGTGCCTCTCTCCACAGGATCCTATAGAGATCAGAAACACTGTAATGACACAGCCCTCAGAGCTGAGCCTCCCTCCATAGGATCCTATAAAGATCAGAAACACTGTAACCACAGAGCCCTCAGAGCTGAGCCTCTCTCCAGAGGATCCTATAGAGATCAGAAACACTGTAACAACACAGCCCTCACAGCTGTGCCTCTCTCCACAGGATCCTATAGAGATCAGAAACACTGTAATGACACAGCCCTCAGAGCTGAGCCTCCCTCCATAGGATCCTATAAAGATCAGAAACACTGTAACCACAGAGCCCTCAGAGCTGAGCCTCTCTCCAGAGGATCCTATAGAGATCAGAAACACTGTAACAACACAGCCCTCACAGCTGAGCATCTCTCCATAGGATCCTATAGAGATCTGAAAGACTGTTTACAACACAGCCCTCAGAGCTGAGCCTCTCTCCAGAGGATATTATAGAGATCAGAAACACTGTAACAACACCGCCCTCAGAGCTGAGCCTCTCTCCATAGGATCCTATAGAGATCAGAAACATTGTAACAACACAGCCCTTTTAGCTGAGCCTCTCTCCAGAGGATCCTATAGAGATCAGAAACAGTGTAACAACACAGTCCTCAGAGCTGAGCCTCTCTCCATAGGATCCTATAGAGATCAGAAACAGTGTAACAACACAGTCCTCAGAGCTGAGCCTCTCTCCATAGGATCCTATAGAGATCAGAAACAGTGTAACAACACAGCCCTCAGAGCTGAGCCTTTCTCCATAGGATCCTACAGAGATCAGAAACACTGTAACAACACAGCCCTCAGAGCTGAGCCTCTCTCCATAGGATCCTACAGAGATCAGAAACACTGTAACAATACAGTCCTCAGAGCTGAGCCTCTCTCCATAGGATCTACAGAGATCAGAAAACTGTAACTATAAAGTCCTTGCAGCTGAGCTTCTGCCCTAAGCATCCTATTGAGGTTTCTGCTGTGCTGTAAGGACAGAGCTCTCTCAGCTGTCATATCTGATGACTTTAAGAAGGGAGCTCGTCAGAGGTAGGCACTGAATGCTGGTCATGTTCCCTTTGCCACTGTGGAGTGGGAGAGCCAGGAGGCTGTCCTATCCTCAAACATAACTCCTGATTATGTTTGCTGTCTGTATCACCATTAATCAGCTTAGCAAGCAATGTAATTAGTGACACCAAGGTGTAGTACCAACATTATTAATTGCAAAAGTGAGAGATCTATTGTCGTGCAATATAAACATTAATTACTTCCACTTTGCCAGAAAGACTGCTGTCAGTTAATACAGAGCAGGGAGCTCTTCTGCCTCCCCTTTCTCCTTCAGGAATCCCTCCAGGACTTGTCAGGGATTGTGTTCCTCACCCTTGTGCTCACAAAGGGAGACAGACATGTCCCGGATTCTGAACTTTCCCTAAGATGTAGCTTGGCTTTACTATGATTAGTATTTTATTGGTTTCTTCCTTTCTGTCACCTTTTTATTTTGATCATTCTGCAACTTTACTTTGCCAACGGATGTAAAATTGCCAAGCCAATAAAGTTATGTGAATCAGAATCAGATAAGATCAGGCCGGGTCACCGTCTCACCCTGCTCCATCCGAACAGGCTCATCCCGACATGGCTTTGCCCCACTGCCAGGGTGATTGCTAGGGTATTATGTGCCCTAGGTGAACTTTCCATCCTGGCTATCCCCGTGGCAGCTCCGGCACGGTGCCCCCTTCTCTGGTCCACTCGGCATCCAACTCTCCACCAAGTCCTACATCTCCCTCCCTTTGCGCTCAGCATCCCTTTCCCCTGTCCCCCCCGCACAGTTTCTCTCCTCTCTTCATCTCTCCCTCCAGCATTGTCCTTTCTCTCCTTCACTCCCTGCTCAGCACACCAGACTCTCCCCAGTCTCTCCCCTCTTTGCAGTGCTCTGAATCCTCTCTCTCCTCCACCTCCTACTTGCCCAGCATCCCCTTTCTCGCTCCACCTGCCCAGCACCCTCTCCTCACAACTCCCCCACCCGACCAGCTTCCTCCCTGCCTCTGCCCCTATACCCACCCATTCCCCTCTCTCTTAAAAGAGGGTAGGTGGCATCAAGAGGTTTTTCGCTACCCTACCAAACTTTTGATGCCTTAGGTGACTGCCCTAATGGAGGAATGACCCTGTCTGTTACAGGTCTTCAGGTGCTCCTCCTCCCTCCCTGCACATGAACTGTAGTCATGTGGGGGAGCCTTTACCTTCCCTATCCTCATCCCAGGAGAATATGGCAGCGTTTTGTTTTTTTAATTGGGCTGGGAAGAGGTGGGTTTGCAGCCTTGTGCTTTTGTAGCCCTGTTCATGACTGTAAGCATGGGTGTTCCTCTTCTCCTCCAACCTAAGAGCCACCGCTGAGGTGTTCAATCTTGTTCTGCACCCCCCCCCCCCCCCCACAGCAGTGAATGCTTTGGGAGGAAGACAGGGCATGGAGCAGCAAATTCGGATTCTCGTTCCGGGAAGAGCAGCTGCCACCGTTGCTGGACTGAAATGGATCCTGCACCCTCCTGTCTAAAGAGCAGCATTGACTGCTGCTGCTGCTGCCATGAGGGGAGGCTCACGGGATTATCCCTTTTCCCTCCCCTTCCCACTGAGAATACAGAGGGAGAGCCAGTGAGCACAGGAGGATGGGGAATGCACAAAGGAAGTATATGGGCAGGAGAGAGAGCACGCGCTCAGGAGAAGAGGGAGGGGGAGAGATAGCAAGTAAAGGTGGAGGAAGAGGAGAGCACACAGGAGGAAGGTTGAACGCCTATGGAAGACAGCAACATAGTAATGTCGGCAGATATAGACTAAATGGTCCATCCAGTCTGCCTGGCAAGTTGCTCATGGTAGCGACTGCCATTCTGTGCAGTTACCCCCAAGCCTTCTTTTAAGGGTAGTGACTGCCACTCCGTGCAGGTTACCCCCACACACTCCTTTCTTCATTTACAACTTTTAGCATTTAGGGATCCGCGGTGTCTATCCCATGCCCTTTTGATTTCATTTACTGTTTTCATCCTTACCAGCTCCTCCGGGAGTGCATTCCAGGCATCCACCACCCTCTCTGTGAAGAAATATTTCTTGATATTGGTTCTGAGTCATCCTCCCTGGAATTTCATTTTGTGACCCCTAGTTCTACAATTTGTGCATTATTAAAACCTTTCAGGTATCTGAAGGTCTGTATCAAATCTTCCTCTGCACCTCCTCTCTTCCAGGGTGTACAATATATTCTGATTCTTCAGCCTCTCTTCATAAATCTTCTGATAGAGACCCTGCACCATTTTGGTCACCCTTCTCTGGACCGCCTCTATCCTGTCTCTATCCTTTTTGAGATACGGTCTTCAGAACTGAACATAGTACTCCAGGTGAGGCCTCACCAAGGCCCTGTACAAGGGGATTATCACTTGCTTTCTCTTACTCTATATTCCTCTCTCTATGCAGCCCAGCATTCTTCTGGCTTCAGCTATTGCCTTGTCACATTGTTTCGCCGACTTCAGATCGTTAGACACTATCACCCCAAGGTCCCTTTCTCAGTCTGTCCAATAAGTGAATAAATCAGGACTATAGTATTTACAAAAATAAAAAAAAGAACACACAAACTTAAGTGTTTTATACATAAAAAAAAAAATCAATTAGCCCACATCATGGAGTATATACATCCATATACAGTCTCACTATAACCACAGATCCCTCACATACATCCCTTTTTTCTATTATCGCACCCCAGATGCATGACTCTGCACTTCTTGCATTGAAAACCAGCTGGCAAGTCTTCAGCCACTCTTCCAGCTTTCTTAAATCACTTTTCATTCTCTCTACTCCTTCAGGCGTGTCCACTCCGTAAATAGACAAACGTTACCTTCTGCAGTGTCGCTCCCAAAGATATTGAACAGAACTGGTCCCAAAACCAATCCTTGTGGCACTCAACTTAACTCCATTCTTGCGGGTAGGTTCCATTTCCCATCACACGCTGTCTTCTATCCGTCAACCACTGAGTCCCAAGCTTCTCATTTTATTCATGAGCCTCCTGTGTGGGACCCTATCAAAAGCTTTGCTGAAAACTAAGTAAAAAAAAAAAAAAACATTGAGTGTTCTTCCTTGATCCAATTTCTAGTCACCCAATAAAAAGAAATTATCAGATTTTTCTGACAGGACCTTCCCCTGCTGAATCCATGCTGCCTTGGGTCAGCAACCCTTCTGATTGTAGATAGTTCCCTCTCCTTTCCTTCAGCAGAGTCTCCATTAATTTTCCCACCTCTGAGGTGAGGCTGACCGGCCTGTAGTTTCCAGCCTCCTCTCTGCTCCCACTCTTGTGAAGGAGGGTGAGAAGGTAGAGTGGAGGAAGGAGATGAGAACGTATGTGGAATGGGGATGGCATAGGTGGAGGGGAAGAGGAGAGAGAGAGAGCAGAAGGCAGAGATAGGGACAGATGTCAAGAGGTGAATGTGGAGAATGAGGAAAGAGACCACAGGATGAAGGGAGAGAGTGCACAGTTTAATATGGAGAGAAAGCACAGAAGGAAACCAGGAATAGGACAGAGCAGAGGAGAAAGTGGTGGAGAGAAGAGCTACAAAGAAACAGAGCAAGAGCAGAGCAGAGCCTCAAGAAAGGTTGGAAAATTGTTTTATTGAGTGAAAGACAATATCAATGAAGTAATCAACATAAGATCTCCTGGGACCTGATTCTGTTTCTTGGCCTGCGAGCATCTCCTGCAAGGAGGGAATTTACATTCTGAAAAAAGCTGAATTTGATTGAGTGGTTCTGCGTTCTCCCGTGTTTAATTCTGTTTTCTGCATGAGGAATGTACTGGCCCTGATAATTTGCACTGAGTCTCCAATATTTTATGGTAAAAGCACTTACAGAATGTGTTTCTTAGATATTGGGGAATTGCTTCTTTTGAAACTAGCATTGCTGGCTTTTTTCGC
This sequence comes from Rhinatrema bivittatum, assembly GCF_901001135.1. Classification (NCBI taxonomy): domain Eukaryota; kingdom Metazoa; phylum Chordata; class Amphibia; order Gymnophiona; family Rhinatrematidae; genus Rhinatrema; species Rhinatrema bivittatum. Next base: position 30,156,281 of record NC_042623.1, on the reverse strand, counting down.
AGAGAAGAGTCCCCTGAATGTGCCAGACATGTTGTGCTCTCATTAAGTACTTTATTTTTTCTTAAAGAGGAGCAGGTTTGAGAGAAGGAGTGGTCTAGTGGTTAGAGAAATGAGCTAAAAACCAGTGAAACCAAGGTTCAAATCCCAATCCGCCCAGGTAATGTTGGACAAGTCAGCTTGTCTCAGGTACTGTAAGCTCAGTGGGATAGGGACATATTATACCTTGAGCATCATTTGGAAAGGTGAGTTTAAGAAAAAAATGAGGCTTGAGAGGGAGCACAAGAGAAGGACAGGTGTAAGTGGATGCATTAGGACAGAAGAAATAGTTGAGAAGACTGAGTGAGGAGAAGGGAAACCCGTAGGAGAAAGCAGGACACATCTCACATGCTTCATAAGCAGCAGTACACACGTGCCAACCTTTCTAAGTGAGAAGTGCCCATCCCACATGCTGCATAAATCCAACACATGCTCCGAGAGTGCATTACACATCTCGCATGCTTTTGAAGCAGGTAGCACACACCTGCAGTCCTAGAGGGAAGGGCTGATCAAATCTCCCTGGTGTCTTTTCCAAAAGTATTCTTGGAGAAATTCTGTCTGTCGCAGGCCTTGAGGCAGGCTTGGATTTTATTGGAACATGGACTCATAGGGCAGCTGGAGTAGGACTGGATCCACGCTGGAGAACGGAGGGAGGGCACAGCTAAGGTGTGAGGAGGCATATAATATAGGGGGGTGTGTTGAGAGGGGCGGGGGAATTGCATGGGTAGGCAGTTGCCCCTCTTTAGTTTTTTAAACACTGAGCCACTGAGAAATCCCTATGCCAACATATAGATGAGTGCCTATATCTCTCAAAGTGGGCTATCACAGTCATACGGGTTGGAAATATGTAATGGAACACAGGGCAGTTCTTCATGGGGGTAAAAAAAAAATCCAGAGATATTCTTTTTTAAAACTGTGCCAGATTTTTTTTTGCTAATTAAAAACTGGCCCTGAGCCTGCGGTAGCGGATTTCCTTTTGGCATGCCATGAGTTTAGTGTAAAGACGCGAGGTGCAGGCCCAAAACACTTGCTTGCCCTCCTGGTGGCCCTGCAGCTGAGCTGCACCTGGCCACTCCACTCCTAAAACTGCCCGGGTTTCTTCCTTTGGGTGATTTGCATTTTATTTCTTCCTCTTGCCGTTTTCCATTTGCTGGCGATCCATCACTTTTGGCAGATAGTTTTATATCCAAAGGAAGCGTAGGAAAGAAAGTGTGGGCAGAGAAGCCCTCAGAGATGAATTCTTGAGGAGACCAGAATGTGCTTGGAACAAGCAGGATTGTGATACCGCAGAAAAGCAAAAGAAATCAACAGTAAGCTAGGACTAGGGGGCACTCCGTGACGTTAGCATGTGGCACATTTAAAACTAATCGGAGAAAGTTCTTTTGCACTCAATGCACAATTAAACTCTGGAATTTGTTGCCAGAGGATGTGGTCAGTGCAGTTAGTATAGCTATGTTTAAAAAAGGATTGGATAAGTTCTTGGAGGAGAAGTCCATTACCTGCTATTAAGTTCACTTAGAGAATAGCCACTGCCATTAGCAATGGTTACATGGAATAGACTTAGTTTTTGGGTACTTGCCAGGTTCTTATGGCCTGGATTGGCCACTGTTGGAAACAGGATGCTGGGCTTGATGGACCCTTGGTCTGACCCAGTATGGCATGTTCTTATGTCTAATGTTAATTGTTGAAGGCAAAGGATATGAAAACAATGCTATAAAATCCTGGTGTGCTCCATTTAACAGCCAAAACTGAAAAATGTTCTAAAACAAAGAATTCTGCAGAACTGACCTGGGTGATAGAGAGAGGAGGAACCTGGTGGTTAAAGCATTAAGCTATGATTCAGGGGAAGTTCTGCGACCAAGTCCAAAGTTTGCTTCTGCCATGGACTCCATAGGGAACCTTGGATTAGTCACCCCCATCTCCTCCCGCACTTCCTGGAATCAGTTGAGAGCAAAGCATTTGTCTTAATCTAGCTTCCATGGTTAAAAAATGAATTATTATGATTATCCTTCCTGAAACTTAAAAAATGTCCCATGCATTTATTTTATTTATTTTTAAATATGTATATGTCGCATCATCTGAAATTCTGAGCTCCTCACAATAAAACATACAAATTAATTTAAAATATGCAATAAATACAATATGATATTTAAACAAAATTAAAATAGCATAAATAATTAAAAAGATAGTATATAAATTAAAATAAATTTGTTAAAATACAAGAATGTACATAAAAATAAAAAATACTAGCTTCAGTTATTACTGCTATATAAAATTGGTAAAAAAAAAAAAAAAATGATAACTCAAATAAACGAGTTTTAAGCTACCTTTTAAAACCTTAGTACATTCCAGCTTGCATAACTTTAGAGGTAACTTATTCCTTAACTCCGCTCCTGCAACACTTGCATGGCTAAGATCACCATACCTTCCCTGACCTGTTATAACTGATATACTATTATTTAGTCCACTAGCCATGTTCAGAAAATACAAAAAAAGAGATGTGGAAGCGAGGCAAAACGTACCTAGAAGTAAAACAAAAAGACAACTCCAAAAGAATAGCAAAGTATGATTAAACACAAAGTCCAAAAAATCTCCTTGCACTTGGGGTGCACGAAGGGGCAAACCCTTTTGTGTTTGCCCCTTTGTGCGTGCACCAAGGGTGCGCAATGCCTTCGGCATCGGCGCAGGCTTCTTACAGTCCCCCTGTGATGATATCATGAGTGGGTAGGGCCAGTTGCTGGACGCGAGGCAGAGCTGGAAAGTTCAGCAGAGTAAGGCACTAACAATTTTCCTTCCTTGACTCCTGCTAGACCAGTCAATACTCTTGGGTATTCCCTCTTCCACCACACCTCCTCAGACTTCCGTTTGACGTCAGGTCCACCATACGTGGGGTGTGGTTGGAGGCGCCCTCCAGTAGCTTATTGCCAGAGCTGATCCATGCCCAGTTGCCTTGGAACCCGTTAATTTCCTTTCCTTTAGTCCTAGCAGACTAATCCATCAGATGGACTGCACCGCTGGCCAGTAGATGGAGGCAGAGACAAAAATTCAAGAGCTGACTTTACTCCCCATAAAAGGCCTGGTGTTGCCTCAGCTCCTCAATATGTTATGCCAAAGCTGATAATTTTCTTTCCTTGACTACTGCTAGACCAGTCAACACTTTTGGGTGGAGAGAGAGACCACACCTCCTCAGACTTCTGTTTGATGTCAGGTCCACCATAAGTGAGGTGTGGTTGGAGGCACCCTCCATTAGCTTATTGCCAGAGCTGAACCATACCCAGCTGCTTTGGAGCCTTTTGTGCTGCTGAGAAGCTCCTACCTTTTCAACATCCATGGTGAAATAGATGTAAAGAGACAGAAAACAAGGGCAGAAAAAATTCAGGCATGAGCACATGAGCACAGGCATGAATGAGGTTGGAAAAAATCTGCTTTGCTCTAGGCAATGTCTTCCAGAAGATGCGAAAGTCCCCAGGAGTGGGAGAGCAAGCGCCTGCAATGTAGGACAGCATGGCCATGGTACGTCTCTCACAGGTAAACACAGGGGTCTAGAGGTTGAGAGAATAATAAGATGAAGTACCTTCATGAGGTGACCCTGTTGCATATTATCTAGACTACGTCTCAGCCAGGTGACTACTACTACTGAAGTTTGATAGGAAGGAAAAAGAAAATGTCATACTGGCCGCACGTCACCCAGGGTATAAAGGTGTCCACCCGTAGGGATAATGAAGGTGGTAGCAACAGAGCTGACTCTTCAGGTGAAGATGAGACCCCTGGAGAATCTGTAGGCCATGGTGAACCTGTTCATGGACTTACTGCAGCAGTCATCAGACCACAGAGGCTAATGTGAAAATGAAGAGGATTATCTACAATTAGGTGGATCCCTGAAGATATAGAGGAGAAGATGTACTGCAACTGACTGAGATAATTCTCAGCATACCCTGGTTTATAAACGAGGTTCACTCCTGTCAAAGTGTGTGCAAAAGAAACCCAGCTGGAGACTCTGCCCCATGCCATTAAAGTTTCCTGACACTGAATCCTCCTTGCTCAATGCAGACAGAAGCGAGAGAGATACATTTTGAAGTTTTCTTCATTCATACACCCGGAAGAGTGCAGTGCCTCAGGCTCAGCCCAGCAAGTTACCAACTGTCGGACCGATACAGTACAGTGTTCTCCGGTGGAGCGCACTGTTACCCCGCGTTTGGACGCGCGTTTTCGACCCGCTAGTTCTACCCCTTATTCAGTAAGGGGTAATAGCGTGTCGAAAACACGCATCCACCCCCCCCCCCAAAACTAATAGCACCCGCAATATGCAAATACATGTTGATGGCCCTATTAGGTATTCCCGCGCGATTCAGTAAGTAAAATGTGCAGCCAAGCCGCACATTTTACTTTCAGAAATTAGCGCCTACACAAAGGTAGGCGCTAATTTCTGCCGGCGCCAGGGAAGTGCACAGAAAAGCAGTAAAAACTGCTTTTCTGTGCACCCTCCGACTTAATATCATGGCGATATTAAGTCAGAGGTCCTAAAAGTTTAAAATAAATAAATTTTGAAATCGGTCCGCGGCTTGAAAACCGGACGCTCAATTTTGCCGGCATCCGGTTTCCGAACCCTTAGCTGTCAGCGGGTTTGAGAACCGACGCTGGCAAAATTGAGCGTCGGCTGTCAAACTCGCTGACAGCCGCCGCTTCCGTCAAAAAAGAGGCGCTAGGGACGCGCTAGTGTCCCTAGCGCCTCTTCTTACCTCTGGCCCTAAGTTACATAGGCCACCCTCCTGAATTGCGCGCCCAGGAGGGGCTCTCCCACGCGTTTTTCTGAATCGGCCTGACAGTGCACCATCTGACATCCTCATTCCCAGCAAGTGGGTTGAGCTGTAGTACCACAGCCCTGCTGCTGCTTCTCCTGGCCTCCTCTGTCAAGGGTAATACAATGCAGTCATTCATCGGTTTGCCAGCTGCAGTCACCTATTAGTAAGCTTACAGAAATGAGCACCCTAAATTAATCCTGATGTATACAGAGCCTTAAAATGTTAACTCACCAACACTAACCTGCACCTGCTGTCTCTGGCTTTTTCAATCCGTGCATTCTGTGTTCTGCACTTCTGTCACCGCCTAAATGATCAAATATTCAACAGAACTTTTCTTTCTTTCTTTTTTTTTTTTTTTTTAAATCTCCAGCAAGGCACAGATAGAGGCTCCGAGAGGTTTATGTTTGGCGCATGTATTGATTCACCGAAGGGGTAACTGATTCCTTGGCTGCCGCGGTTGTTATTTACTGCACCAGGAATGTGTCTGGGTGACTCCAGTGCCGCACGTCGCAGGTAAATAACTTGTGCCGTGACAAGCGAATCTGTCATCAAGCAGCTGGGGTCACGCAAGGTGAAACAACTGAATCTTTTTGGTGTTTTTTTCCCCCTTGGATTCCAGCAGTTTTGTCACTATCAGAGCAGCTTCGAATGATCATCCTGGAGCTCAGCTGCAGCGGTGACAAATTCAGCTGCCTGGCCTGATAGGCGGCTAGAGAGTGAGGGAGAGAGAGAGAGAGAGAGGGGAGAGAGGGAGTGAGAGAGAGAGAGGGAGAGAGTGAGGGAGAGAGAGAGGGAGAGGGAGAGAGAGGGAGGGAGAGAGAGAGTGAGAGATGCCTAACAGTGGGGCTGACAAAGGCAGTGAAGGGAGGGCAGTGGTAGAGAATTTGCAGTCAGGGACTAATGAAAAAATGGGGACAGAGGGAGAGAAGGTGGGAAGAGAAGGGGAGATAGAAAACTGGGAACCTACAGCACGGTACCAAGTGAGCGGCAGCAAGTGAGAGAATCCAGGGAAGAGCAAGAGAAGGGGAGAAGGAGACGCAAGAGATGTAGTGTGAGTAAGAAAAGGGGAGAAGGAGAACCAAAAGGCAGCATGAGAGAATAGAGGACTGAGGAGAAGGACCTAAGTACTCTCTTAGTACAGTCTGGAGGCAGCCCCTGGAGCCCGACGGCCCCTCTGACCTCCCTCCCGTCTGATAAAAACCGCACGCAGGACTGACAGCCTGAGGGACTCCCCCATCACCACCACCTGCAGATTCTGAAAGGAGATTGCTCCCCTAGTCCTGCATGGGGACCTCTTCCTTCTCACCAGTGCAGTGATTAAATGACTACCTCGTGCCAACAGGCTCTTAATGTCCCTCTGGAGTCGGAAGGAGGGGGGGTGAGTTCAATTGCTCTCCTATAGGGGCAATGGGACACCTATTTGGTTGGAGGGGGGCAGACATCCAAGCTCCGTCTCACCCTTCCCTCCCCCCAAGCTCCCCGTTTGCTGACGCCCTGTAGGGCAAAAGATTGGTAGGGCCCACCCTGTTCCGCTGCCTATGTCCTCCCAGCTCTGCTTAGAGAATTTGGGGAAGGTTTTTAAGATTCTGGGGGGGGGGGGGGGGGGGGGGGAAGTCAGCTTGGCCTTGGACTTGGGTGAGGTGTAGGATGTTCTGTCCTCCACATCTTTTTCCATCCCGTGAGTGGGAGTGGGGCTCCCTGGGGCTGTCAACCACTCCTGAAGCTTTTACTGGGCAGCAGGGAGGGGCTGTCAGCCTCATCATTTTGCTTTGCTTAGATGGGAGGGGAGGGTTGTTGAACACCGGTTGGCTAAATAAAGTCCTATTGCAGCACCTAAATGTGGTTGGCCCAAGTGTCGGGGAGAAAGGTGCATTTCCTGGTCTTGAACCAGGGTCTGAGGCTGGTGCCTGGTGCACAGAACCACAGGATGACTCGGAGAAAGCTAACTTTAACCTAAAGAGAGGCTGTTATATGGCCCCGCCCCTGAGGATCCAGATTGGTCCCTGGGGACTAAAAAAGGTGTTCCCAACATTTAGATGAGGTGGAGGCCAAGAAAGGTGCGGGATCCCAGAGACTGGTGAGTTCTTGCTGCTGTTATGTAGTAATGTCTTACTGTACTGTGAAGTTTGGAAGTCTTGACTCTGATAGTGTGTGAGCTATAATTGGAAAGAATCTACCGTGCAAAGACCTGGACTCATACCTGGACTGAAAGTAAGTCTTATCCCACTTGTGATTTACCTCTGTTGTGAATTATCTCTTTAAGCTTATCTGCAGTGCAGAAACCAGGAAATGTTCTGTTCCTAATAAAACCTTTTTGCAACATAAATCTTGTGTGTGTGTGCTGCAGAGGTCCTCAGCCTGACAAGTAATGGAAATAAGCACTAGGTGCCTAGCTTTCTCCCCCACCTCAACTTGTCCCCCTAACCATATCCACTTTTAAGGCACCTAAATTTAGATGCCCCATGGGGGAATGTTTCATTTAGGAAGATCTAGGTGCCTAAGTCCTTTCGTTAGACGCCTATTTTGTTTTGAATATCGGTCTCTTTATCACTACCATCGCTTACGGGGTGACATGGAAGGAGGCTGCAGGAGGAAGCCAGGGACCAGAGGGCCCTGGAAAAAGTATCAGAATACTTGACCTAGAGTGAGAGTTCATGATGATATTGACAAAAATAATAATAATAATACAGTTCTCCTCTAGTGCCTTTGGTCATAGCATTTTCAGGAGCAGAACAAAGCTGGTGAGTTGTATGTATGTTATATACAATTATATATATATATATATTTCAGATTGCCATTTCTAGCTTTCTTTGCAATGCAAAAACTAAGCAAATGACAGGGGATTTCAACTTGTATAATATCAGGTCCCTGCGGTCGGGCCATGGATGATGATGATGTAGATAATGAGGCCACAGCGAGTCACTGCACTGAGGCATCCCAGGGATCATTTCCACAATAGTAAGTCAATGTCATACTGCATTCCAGGGAACATGTTCCCCTCATCCCATCAGTCAGGACGGTGCTGCCTTGTGATGGTTCCTGCTGCAATAGGAGGACTAGCTGATGGTATTCCCTCATGCCCTCACCGGTCCCAGTACAAAAGCCCTGCAGAGATTACATTTAGTAAGCCAATCTCGGGGGGGACAACAAAGGGAGGGGCTCAGATACCGACATTGCACTGGAATTCAGAAAGCTCACAAGTATTTGATGGAAGGCACTACCTCGGTTTTCAAAGAGAAAAATACGTTTTGGAAGTACTTGTGTACAGAAAATCACAAGAAAACAGAAAAGAAAGCTCCAAATGTGTTCTTCTTTGAGACGAATTGAGCGGGGACAAGGATCGACAGTGTTTGGTGATTGCAACCGAGCACTGGGGTGTGGATGGCCCCAAGACCAGGGAATGTCATCAGCTCCTCAAGCACTGGAGGTGACCTGCATCCCATAGGAAGGGATGCACCCAGATTCAGATTACTTTTATTACAGTTTTACACGTGTTGCTGAGATAATATACAGAGTAATTAAAATCGTCACTCGGAAAGAGAATGCATGGTCTGAAGCAGCATCACCACAGCCAGAGCATGGCATAGAATTCCCAATGGGTTAGATATTGTTTTATTATTTGTTAAGACAGTTTTTATGTTGGACTTGTTTGGGCTATGAGTATATTTATCATTTGATTATATTTGTTATTGTACTTATGTTTTTTAAGCTGCCAAGGGTTTTTTGTTTTTTTTTGCTATTGTGACTACCTAAATTTGAATTATAAATAAATAGAACCCCTACTCACTACCAAAATCAGCTCAGCAATAAAAGCAAATTTCCTGGCCTGCAAGGAAGGATCTCAGATAACATTTATTGGTCCGCTGGGTTACAGCAGCCACGGAGGCCACAAGGTCCTAGCCACGCCTCCTATCCACGGTTGCCAACTGTCAGTAACTTTAGGGGTAGTCAGTAAATAAAAGAGGCATGTCCATAAGAATAATTCCACATAAGGAAAACATCTCTCCAGTGATGGGTCTCGTCTCTGGTGCCATGGGCTCAGGCACCGTGAGGTTGCAGTATTCGGGAGTCAGGGACTATGGTGCTTAAGGGGGGTAAATCTCGGCACAGTAAGTCCAGCCAGGTGGAAAATGACAATAGAAAACTGTATGTGAGCAAAAAGGTTACGGGCTGTCAGATGTCATCCTGCAAGGTACAGGGGTGCTAGGGGGGTGATGTTGGGGAAGGGGTGACCTTGGCAGCCCCGAGGGCACCAGTTCCAGAGGTGGCTTATTTGTCCAGCCCTCTGCTGGCAAACGGGATGAAATCTCTCTACATCTGCTCTGGGTCTCACTGGATGCTATGGCTTAGGGGCTCACTCGGAAGCTGCGGGGCCATGTTCTGACCCATCCTCCCAGATTCTTTTCCCAACCGGGGGGGGGAGGGGGAGATGAGATCTTTCAAGGCCCTCAGGCTGTCTGTAGGTCTCTTAGGAAAGTCCCAGTTAGGAAAAAGGACAAAAGTCTTAACAGACCAATTTGATGTTGTTTGAAAAATAATTTATTTTACTCGTCACTTAACAGCAGATGAAAATTCACAGCAGGTACACATTGGGTAGTACAAAATCCCAATAAAACACAGATACAGTCATTGGCAAATCTGTGTTCCCTGGTAGTAAGTACTCCCTGGGCTCTTCCCTTGGATGATACCTGCAAGCTGGATGCAGGCTCCTTCCCAGTAAAACACTGGAAATTCCTCTTGATTCAACTTCAGACGAGTCTCTGTTGATAAATTCTTCCAACAGCAACTCTGCAAGTAGCTTTCCCAGTCCGGCAGTACTTAAAGTGACTCCAACCAGAGATCCACTCCTCAGAGCTCTCAGGCAATCCCCACGGAGCAGGAAGAGTATGGGGACTAACCCCTCCGCTCCTTTTCACTCTCCAGATCCTCCTTGGATCCCAAGAATATTTCCCTAATCCCTAAGGTCTGGAAGCCCCACCCTTGGGTTCCAGCCTCTCTCCTGAGACAGGCGGGGGAGGAAATAGGGTACAGGCCGAAATGGGCTCCTGAGGCGTGCGAAACACACACTCCCTGACGAACCCTCCCACTCAGGCTCTGATGCCTTTAGGAAGGGACACTTTGGTGAAACCCTTGCAGAGGGAAGAAACACAATAGTACAAATTTGGTACAAAGTGACTGTTTAACTCATTGAGGGTCCAAGCCAAACACTTCTTTTATGCAGGTGTTGCCAAGAGTGCCAGGAAGAAACAGGAGTCAGTCCATCTGATTAGCCCTATTCTGACTTCTCGGGCACAGCCGGAGATCGACTGGGGGTCTACAGCAATGATTCAGGAAGTAAACTGGACAGACTAGATGGGCCTTATCTGTCATCATATCCTGTTTCCGTTTCTATGAAGCACTGATACGGGGTTCCTATGTTCCTGAGTAAAGAGTGTGAACCGGTACCTATATAAAGTCAGCATGTATTGTGTCTTACTGAAAAGCAGGTCCGGGGAAGTGCAGCAAATGGCTCAGGTGCATGATGGCTGCTTGCACACCGCACCTTTTCAAGTGCACCGCGTGGATGCCCTGCTACTGCCTTTTGGAGGGAAGGCGAGCGAGGTCCTGGCATAGGATTGCAGGACACCTGCTGGGTTCAGCATGGGTTCATATTAATGTACTTTACATTTTGTTTTATGACATATTTGCCTATTTGTATTGTTAAACTGTTTGATTAGGCCTATTATAACATGTGTTGGGTGCTGGCTTTGCCTGCAGAAAGGCGTGAGTAAACTCCCATTGCACTTACATTTTACAGGACGCACGGCCGGATTCTCAGCCTGAGTGGGCACCAGAGGCGCCAGCGGCAAAATGGAAGCCGGCAGACAGAAATGAAAGAGGAAGCCGAGATCTGAGTGGAATTTCTAGTCAGCAGGATGGGCATAAATCAGAGCCGAGAGGCATTTCATTGTCTTCTGCCGGAAATGCTCAGGAATGCGGCATAAGGCGCAAATCTCCTGCAAATAACAGAGCGAGCTGAAGTCCTTCTCTGCTCAGACCCTGGATGGGTATCATTAAAGGAAATGGTTCAGAAGAAACAGGCTGCACGTGGAATGCGGATGAAATGTTTGCTGGAATTGAGTCTCAAGTAGGCTTTAGCACTGTTGTCTGCTGTATTCCAGAGACCATCTTTAGTAATTTGGTGCCAGTAAAATGCATTGAATTGGAACAGCACAATCAAGAGAAGGAGAAACTGAGACACAGAGTAGAGAGAGAGAGAGAGAGAGGAAACAAGTAAGAGATGAGAGGAATAAAGAGAGAAAATAGTAAAACGGGGAAGGTATGAGAGAGCCAGGCAGACAAAAGAAGGGTGAGAAGAAGACGAGAAAGGGAGGAATACTGAGAAATGGGAGGGAAGGGAACATTAGAGTAAGGCGATAAAAGGGATTTACAGGGGTAATGATTGTCCTCTGGCATCAGAGAGATAAGTAACAGAGGGGCCCATGCAATACAGTGCGCTCAGCCGAACGCACTGGGTAACCCGCAGTCAGAAGCAGGTTGAATAGGCGCTAATCCATCCCCTAATGCAATAAGGGGATTAGCGCCTATTCAACGCGTGTCCGATGCGGAGTGAATCTAATAGCGCTCATCACACGCAAATGCACGTGAATGAGGCTATTAGCCATTCACTCCGAGGCAAAAAAAAACAAACAAACGTGCGTCTCAGATGCACATTTCGCGATCAGCTATTAACGCCTGCCTGGAATACAGAAAAAACTGCTTTTCTGTACTTCCTCCTACTTAATATCGTTGCGATATTAAGTAGGAGGAAAACCTTAAAGGAACAAGTTAAAAAAAAAACAAAACCAAAAACACTTGGCAGTCGGGTGCAGGAAAAGGACGCTCAACTAACAAGCGTCCGTTTTCTGAACCCCTGGCGTCGGTTTTTCTAACCAGCGGACGGCCAAGTTAGGGAAACCGATTGGGGTCGCGTTAGCAAGGAGGCGCTAGGAGCGGGACCCCCTAATTTAAATATTGCATGGCGCTCCCCTTTCTACGCCCATTTATTGCATCGGCCCCATAGAGGGGAGGAACTAGTGCAGATGAACCTGCCCCGATTGGCCCCCAAACACTGAGGTTTTCTGGATATCCACAATGAAGATGCATGAGGTAAAGGTTACCAAAATCGTGGTACCAGGAATGAGAGAGCACTTCACTGGAGGGGGCCGGGGGAATCGGGAAAAATTGCAGTAATACACTTACAAAAGCACATGCTTTATGGGGGGTTTTTTTTATTAACACAAAAGATTTAGGACCCAATGCAAAAGCCTCAGGGCTGGCTGATATGTCCTGCATAGAAAAAAAATGAATTATGCATCAGTAAAGCTAACAAACTCCTGACATGTGAATTCTGTCTGGGAGACACTGCTGCTGGGTCCAGGGTCCTGAGATATCTTACACTGATTAATTCACGTTCCTTATCAAGCAATAAAATAGTTTCCAGCCTTTGATGTCTCCTGCTGCACTTTCTGGCTCACTATCACTTTACTTCTTCCCATTCTCAATTCTTGTCTATTCTTTTTCTCTCTCTCTCTCTGGCTTTCTCCCTCTCTTTGCTCTTTCTTTTCTGTCTGGTTTTTGGGTTTTTTTCAGTTTTGTGTTCATTTTAATTTGTCACAGGAAACTTAATATTTAGGAGGGTGCAGCAGCAGCAGGGTGTATGGCTCTTCTGCATGGACACTCTAGTGTGGGTCTTAGCCAGATGGTCAGTGTATTCCTGGTAAGCAGACTTGATGAAGACTGTTTCCTTCCAGAAGTCAGGGGTCAGACAGCTGTAGGTCTTAGAAATAGGATCAAATGTAGCTTTTGCACAGTGTAGCTGTGCAACCCCTAGTTGAGGTGCAGCAGTCATCAATACCTGCCATCATCAATAGCTTTTCGGGTACTGGGGCAGGGACCACGCCGGTACCACTTGTAGCAGGAATCAACCACACCAGGACGGAGCCACAACGACCAGTGACTTTGCAAGGGACAGTGTGGGGCTTGCCGATCTTGTCACCCCAGTGGCCTTGTCTGACAGGCACAAGGGAGAGCTTAGCCCCACGGATATCTGTAAGCAACTTCTTTGGAGCACACGACACCCAGAGCAACATGTCCGTTGTAGTCACCAGAAGCCAAAAAAATCCTTGAATCTGGTTGGCAGACCTGCCCGGGTCTGCTTCTGGACCGGCATGATCTTCAGAACCTCATCTTTCAGCGAGGAACCCAGGAAGAAGTCAACGATTTCAGACTCCTTGATTGGGAGAGAAATAAAGATAAATCTCCTCCACAGAGATTTGATCTTCGTGTCCTTTACAAGGCCACCAGGTTTTGTGGCCGGGACTCACTCCTTTTCATCAGCTTTTCCGCTATGGTCCCACGGCCTCAGCCGCGAACCCCCCAGGGGTGTCCGATCCTTTGTGTCCTGCATCCCAACTTGTAAACAGGGAGTCTTGCAAGAGTAACCCCAGCCTGTCAGGTCCTGACAGCTACGAATGCAGAAAGAACTACCCTGCTTCACCTCTATCATGTTTAAAAATAAAGAGATACTGTTTTGCATCATGATTTTCTTTATTTTTGTGGTGTTTTTAGACTTTTATGGTGGGGGCGGGGTGCGCCTTAAAGTCATTGGCCTGGCTTTCTGTTTATATCTCTGACAGGACCTTGAACAGGAAACTGTTCTCGAAAGTTCTGCTCCGTGCCCAGGGTTTGGGGAGGGAGGTTAAGTTCTCTCTGAAACGGGGAAAGCACGGAAAAGTTATAGCTGCCAATTCCCTTCTGTTCCTGCTGCAAGCAAGGGAAAGGCCTAATATCATGTAACACTTTTCCTTTTAAGTTCCCGCTTTAACACCCCCTATGGCCTTTTTCTTTGTTGTGAGTTCCTAACTGCAGCCCCCTTTCCGCATGCTAAGCATGGGTTAGGTTAATTTTTAAAGGAAGCCTTGGGTTTGGTTTTTTTTTTTGTTTTCTTGCAGAAGTGGAGAAGAGGAAATCTCTGGAACAAAGACTGTTGTGGAGAGAGTGAGAGGCAGCTACAGACTAGGTCTGGGAGAGGAAAGAGCTACAGACCAGAGGAGAGTCTGCGCCCAGCTAGGATTTGGACTGCAGAGACTGTTACAGACGGACTGCGAGGGGGAGACAGCTACAGACTAGAGATGGGAGAGGAAAGAGCTACAGACCAGAGGAGAGTCTGCGCCCAGCTAGGATTTGGACTGCAGAGACTGCTTCAGACGGACTGCGAGGGGGAGACAGCTACAGACTAGGGATGGGAGAGGAAAGAGCTACAGACCAGAGGAGAGTCTGCGCCCAGCTAGGGTTTGGACTGGAGAGACTGCTACAGACGGACTGCGAGGGGGAGACAGCTACAGACTAGGGATGGGAGAGGGTGTAAGACAGCTACCTTTCTATGGCCAAACAGAAAGGCACCAGCCACACCAGAGGAAGATGCTAAAATGAGCACATTGGTGCCATTCCCAGGCACACGGCACCATTTATAAAGCTCTGGGACATGAATGGGAGTGACTGGGTAGCACTCCTGACTGTTTCAATGCTGGAGCTGGGGTGGGAGCTCCCTGGACCCGGCACTTGTCCCCAGCTCAGTCTGGGCAGGCCCGAGGGATAGGCCTCAGTGTTGGGCCCAGTCAGGGGCTATGCTTTGGCACTGGGCCTAACCTGGGATTAGGCCTTAGCACTGGGCTCAGCCTGGAGCTAGGCCATGGTGACAGGCTGTCAGAGGCCTACTTAAAAAAAAAAAATTAAAAATTAAATGAATATAAAAATAGCAAAAATGTTCAGGTATTTTCATCAGAAGCTATTTTGATTTGTTCCATTTGAAACAAGCCAAAATTGGCCTCAGTCATTGCATTTTTCGTTACAAATGAACACCCATCTCTACTTCCTGGTGCAGTTCAGTCTCAGGTTCCTAGCCCCTGTCCAGGCCTCATCCTTCCTGAAGTCTTATGCCTCTCTTCTCCCCTCACAGTCTCTCCACAAGCAGTTTGGATTTTAACTCCAGCTGAAGCTATCTTTAATTGGGTCCTCTGCTCAAACTGACTGAAAAATACACCTCCCAGGAGTCTTTTCTCAAAAATATGAGCTTACTTCCTATCAACTCAGAACCCTTGCAGAGGATGTCACCCAGGAGGCTTCTTTTAACTGTGAACTCACTTTCTTTCCAGTCTCCAATACGCTCTCTTGAGTTCCCTTGAGTCCCCCCTAGAATTAAAGAAAAGAGGCCATACCCTCGAGTGCAAGTGAAAGAAATCTCAGAATCAAAAAGCGAAATCTAGCTCTCGCCATCTGAAGGCCTATAATAAACAGATTACGAAGACTAAAAAATGTGTTGGTTTTTTTCAAATTTGCTTAATCAATAAAAAGGCCATGTGAGCTTTTTTGAAACCTGATGGCCAGGCCTTTTACAATTATACAGGTAGCTAGCTTCCTGGAGAGTGAAAGTCCGGCCCAGTATTTCTTGGCTAAAACTTTAAACATGTGGGAGGAGCTTGAGGCAGAGAGACAGGGGAAACTCCAAACTCCAGTGAGGGATAATATTCCTGATATTCTAGGCATAAATTAGTTGGATTCTGTTGGGGGTATGTCATTCTTTTAAGATCTTTTACAATACTTTTGTGACGCTTTGCGCCGGTCCACACCTTGTTAATTGTATCCATTTCAGGGTCCAACCTTGTATGAGCTGCACTGGTCACTCAGGAACTCAAATAGTTTAAAGTTATTTTTCTGTATAAGTCCTCAGGCGGGTTTTGAACCTCCACCTGGATGGGAGGCTGATGCCTTCCCCACTGAGCTAGCAACTCAGTTTCTGAAGTCTAGCTCAAAAGTCCATCTTTAACAAATCCAATGTTCAAAAGTCTGGCCCTGCTGGGCCTAACTGCCACCACCCACCATACCTCTTGGGATGGTTTTTCTCGTCCCAGGATACAACCACCCGCTTGGCAGTTCTCTAGGTAAAGTGTCTTTATCGTAAGTCCAAACCAACAGAAGTCCCCACGCTCACCTTCCTTGTAATAGCGGTTGCAGTCCTTCGCACCATCGGGGATATCCAGTGTCCAAGTTTCCCAGAGCAGCCAGGCAGCCCATTCTTTCCTCCTCAGTCCCCAGCAGGAGACTGCGACTGCTCTCCCAGGGCATCATTTTTATCCTCCAGAGACTCCTCCTCTACTCGCAGCTGGTTGGCTTGGAACGGCCCCTCCTCACTTTGGCCCTCCCCTTGGAACCATGGATTGGCCTCACCAGCTCCACCCTTAATTTCCCACACCTGTGGCTCCTCTGGATCTACAACCTCAGGGGGAAGGAACCAAGGGACATCTCTAGCCTGGTGTTGCCATATTTTCATTCCCCCCCCCCCCCCCCTCCTCCTGAATCTTTGGTTCCTGGGTTTTTAACTGACGTTTCTGGTTTGGGACATAGACCCCATCACAACTTTACTCATGGGGATGTAGATCAGTTGGTTTCACACTTGAAGCCAACTTACAGTACGCTTGACCCCTGTCCCTCCTGCCTTGTTAAAGTTAACGAGAAGCAGCTTAAGTGAGCCATTAGTGAAGCTAATCAATAGATTGTTGTAAGGGGGTCTGTTCCTAACGCCCTAAAAGAAGCTGTGGTAAAACCTCTGTTTAAATAACCAATATTAGATCCTTCTGTGTTGGCAAATGTTAGACCAGTGTCGGTATTCCAAGAGCTTGTTTTGTTGCAATCCACTTAGAAGGATATGGTCAATGTAAATGGAATGTAATGCTTTTTTAAATAATTAAATAGATAACATTTCTGGCAAAGATCTGCGAGAAAGCAGCCCTTGTTCAGCTGACCCAGTTTCTGGAAGATTTTTTGACAGTTTAGAGAAAATGCAAGCAGTATGTAGACACTTTTCGTGGGACAGAAACCACAATAGTGGTGCTCTGATTTTCTACATTTTCATCTGGACAAATGCTGTGATGTAGCTGTGGGGTTTGTTTGTTTTTTAGATCTCACCACAGCGTTTGATATCATTGATTATTTTAGTGAATAAACTTCACCTGATGGCAAATCTAATAAAGCAAAAACTGGGAAAGAGCTACATTGCATCTTCAGTGAATAAACTTTGGTCATTTGGGATCTCAGGTGTAACACCCCCGTGATCTTACAGTGGCATTCCTGGGTCTGGAAGCAATCCGGCAGGTGCCCCCTCCCCCTCCTCGCTTGGGTAGACTCCATTTGTCCTTGTGTGCTTGGTGCCTGGTGCCTCCAGCTGGGGAAGAAGAGTTGGTGGGTGGCTTTTCCATCTCGTCATCCCAGGAAAACCCAACTAAACCAGATGGGACTGGCAGTATTTACACATGTGTACAAGTTTTACTAGACTACATGACTATAAATATTTCTACAAGATATTAAAAAGGCTCATGTAGCTACTTAAGAGTATTAGCCTCCACAAGGTATCACCATAGAGAAAAGAAACTCTTGTATTCCCTTTCATCCAATACACTTTCCCTCCCCACTGTACCTCAAGTCTCATCCATATGAGGCCATGCACTCAGCTGGGCTGGTGGATTGTGAGGGGAGGGGGTTCTGTTGCTGATGTCTCCTCTGCTTTGCTGCTAGGGCCACACCCTTCTGGGGCACTTAAATCCACCTCCCAATCCAACGTAGGGTTTACACCCGCCTTCCTGGGTGAGAGGGATTTTTTGCTGTAGGGTCCAGAGCTCAGCTAAGTTCATGGGTTGCCCATTGTTCAGTGATTCCAGTTTAGCTACGTTCATGGCCCGCTAAGCAACCTTTACCCCTCTGCCTTTCAGCCACCCAGACAGACTATAAAACAAAGGGCAAGCCCTTCCATCCTATCTGGTCATATTATTTTCTGGCTCTGAAAACCAGATGCCCAAGGTTTTTGACGGTCCATAGACATTGAATGTGAGGATCCACTGAGTTTGCGAGACCGTCTTTTGATACATTCCCAACACAAATTCCCTTTTTCAGTCTAAGTTCTACAATTTTGAACTTTATCCCTCTACAGTAGGGGTTTGATCACCTCCGCAGTAGGGAGTCCAATCATCTTTTCAACTGATTGTGAGTTTCCTAGGTGGACAGCTCATATTGCACTGCCTCTTCCTATTGCAGTTCATTTCAATTGTGGCATGCTATTTCTCCCCATCCCTAGCCTAGATTTTAAATAAATAAATATGGGCGTCCACAAAGATCTCTGTTGCTCCTAGCTCTTTTTAACATTTATATGCTGCCATCAGCTGAAGTTATAAGGAAGCTGGGACTGGAAGCCTTTTTGCATGCCGATGATATCCAAATTTGCATACCGTTAGGTAGCTGCAGGGATGAGGCAATAAATAAACTGCACCGGGGCTTGAAGGCAATCTCTACAATGGTTACAAGAAAATAAATTTAAAATCAAGCCAGTAAAACCTGAATGTCTGTGGGTGAGGAGACTTTGTTACCGCCGGTCCCGGTAGCGAAGCTCTGTACTGGCACTACACCTGCCTCTGACGGAATGCACCTTTTGGGTGTTCACGTGGACTCCCATTTAAGTAGGGATGTATGGATTCCCACATAACCGGGGCACATAAAGAACTTTTTTTTTTTTTCATCTGGTGATTGCAGATCAATCGTCCCCTTGCCTACGTTACCATTGGCACCCGGAGCTAGCACGTCTTTGCTTCCTGCATGTTTTCCATCTGCATGTCCTACCCACGGATATTCCCAAGAAACAATGAGGAAGGCAATCTATGAAAGCCGTGAGGGTAAAACAAGACGAAATAGATGCCAGATGTCCTTAAAAAAAATGTATTGTAGTGGAGACGACTTTGGCCGAGTTTCGCCACCTAACAAGTGGCTGCCTCAGGGGCTAAAATGGAGTAAAACACAAATTATTCAATACATCATTAGAACATGTATAATGTTAGTGCTGCAACTTACAAAAATAAATATCATACAAAAATTAAAATTAAAAACTAAGAATTAATAAAACATAACCACACCAACATATAAAACAAAGATTACATGTAAAATGATGACATATAAAGGTAATCATGAGCAAATTACAAAAATAAATATCATACAAAAATTAAAAACTCATTAATAATAAAATGTAACACACCAACATATAAAATAATGACATTTAAAATTATTACATATTAAATGAAGACATATAGAGGTGATCATGAGCATAAGTGGTTCTGCAACTTCAATCTTTGCACAAAAAAATTAAATTGAAAACAATACCTGTATACGTAAGATAAGGGAGTATCAAGTAGAGATCATATTGATTTAAAACACCTAAAATAACATACAAAAAATGTTTTTGGGTGAAATCAGTGTCAACTAGGGGACTAGCGAATCATCATAGAAAATCTGCTCACCTCTGGCGCCTAGCTCCTGGTCCTGGCCCTGGCCCATCTTCCCTAGAGGCTGTGGGCAGCTGCCTATGCTCCCGAGCCTCCATTGCCTCCTCAGCCATCTCTGGCTCCACTGCAGGGGCCTCCCCACGTGTGCCGCGGGGAGATGCCGCTGTCCAGCATCCTGCTGCCCTCTAGGCGCGCGCGCACCTTGCCGTCTTTTAAAGGGGCCGCGGCGGGAATCCATCCCGCGGCCCTGGATGATGACGTCACTGGGCCCTGCTATTTAAGGCAGGGCCCGCCACTAGTTCCTTGCCTTAGCAACAGATCTCCACGCTTGTCGTGTGCTCGTTGCTTGTTCCTGACTTCGTTTCTGGTTCCTGTTCCTGACTTAGTTCCTGGTTCCTGTTCCTGACTCGTTCCTGGTCCCTTCCTAGCCTTGTTTGGACTGACCTTTGGTTTGACCCTTGCTACGCTTTGGACCACGCTCAGGACTGACCTCTGCCTTTGACCCTTGCTACGTTTTGGACTACACTTTGGACTGACCTCTGGCTTCGACCCTCGCTCTATTTGACCTCTGTTCCTCGCCTTACTCACTACCTGCTCTGACACCAGCCTGCCCTCCATTTGTCTCCTGGTATCTTCCTGGACTTGGCCTCCTCAGGCTCCAGCCTACTACTACTTGGGCATCACCTGTTCTTGTTCTTGGCCCTCTTTGGCGCTCGAGTCTCTGGATCCCTGCCTTGTCCGGACCTGCTGCAGTCTTCCTGCTACCTCTTCATGTCCCTGGCTATCTACCACTTCTCCAACTGGGAGTCATCTGATGGAGGCCCATCTAAAACCAGCTGGCCCCAGCATCCAAGGGCTCAACCTACAGGGAACGAGGGCTGGTATTGGCGAAGCTCCAGTCGGCCTCCGTCTCCCGACAGTGGAGACCCGTAGGGCTTGCCCTGCGGGTAACGTCAACCCCACCTCAGGCCAAGAGTCCACCTCCAATGCAACATCTTCAGCTTGGAGAAGAGGCAGCTGAAGGGAGATATATTAGAAGTCTGTAAAATAATGAGTGGAATGGAACAACTAAACAATCAGTTATTTGCTCTTTCAAAAAGTACAAAGACCAGGGGACACACAATGAAGTTACTGGGTAATACATTTAAAACCAATAAGAGAAAATGTTTTTTTACTCAATGCATAATTAAGCTCTGGAATTCGTTGCCAGAGGATGTGGTGAAAGCTTTTAGCATAGCTGCATTTAAAAAAAGTTTGGACAAGTTCCTGGAGAAAAAGTCCATTAACAATTATTAAGGTAGAGTTGCAGAAATCCACTGCTTATTCTTGGGATAAGCAACTTGGAATCTATCTACCCCCTGGGATCCTGCGAGGTACTTGTGACCTGGCTTGGCTACAGTTAGAAACAGGATACTGGGCTTGATGGACCCTTGTTCTGATCCAGTATGTCAAGCCTTATTTTCTTATGGCTTCTAAAGAAAATGAGCCAGAGATTTCAAATAGTATTGTGCGCCTTATTGAAGGAATTCAATGGTGTAGTCATAATAAGCCTGTATTAAAGGCGCGGCCTCAGCTCCCTCTGTCAGCCCAAACGTGTTTTAAAATGTTAGTGCTGGTTTATAAAGCCTTTTCTGACTTGGCTCCAGGTTATCTGAAGGATAAATGAGTAGCTTTATGATTCGTTATGATTCACATGCTCCTCCCAGTCTTTTCACTTGGAGACTCCACCAGGAAGAGCTGCAGATCACCAGAAATTGGGGTCGTTTTCTTTGCAGGCCCAAAGCCTTGCAATAGACTTCTTAGGGAGACTAGGTTGACAAGCCACTGAGCAATTTTCTTTTTTTTTTCCCACAAAACAGTTAATACCATTTTGTGAGTCTTCATATTCTATAATGGGGAATTGAGCTGAAGGGATGCTAGGAAGTTTAGGATGTTGAAGGAATAACTGACTAGACTGGTTGGTGGAGGGGAGAGGATGTTCCTGAAGGTAGTGGGTGGGATTTGTAGTGTAGTGTTGGTGTTTTTGTTATTTATGAGTGTATTTTACGTTTATTGTTGTTTAATGTAACCCACCTTGAGCAACTAGTAAGATGAATGAATCAGGATATAAATTTTAATAATAAACCAGTGGCAGGCTGTCTGGTTTGTCACAGTCTTGCAGCATTTGCCATATAGTGACCAATCTGGGGATGAAGTTAGGCCATAAACTTACTATGGTCCCTCAGGCTGCGTCAGTCATGCAGACTGCTTTCTTTTGCTTGAGGCAAATTAGGCAACTGTGACCCTATCTGGTTAAAATAGATCTAGAATTGGTGATTTGTGCATTTATGTGTTGTAGAGACTATTGCAATTCTTTATCTTATGGGCTGACAGTGAATACATCAACGCGACTCCATTTGCGTCACAACACCGCTGCCAAGTTATTGGTTGCGGCAAAGAAACATGATCTTGTGATACCCATTGAAGCTAGAATTAAGTTCAGAGTTCTTACATTCATTTTCAATCAAATGTGATCATCGAGGTGGCCCAAACACTTGGCAAAGGTGTTCACAAAATATGAGCCTTTTTGGCTACTATAGTCCTTGCAATGAGCCATCCCAGGCTTTGGGGATGTAAGATTGGCATATATAAGTGCCGCAAAGCCTTTTGTTATCATGGACTTGTGCTGTGGAATGGCCATCCACTGGAAATTAGAACTGAGTTAAATTCTATGAAATTTAGAGAATTCTCTAAATCGTAGCTATTTACTTGTTACTGTTAGGTGGGGCGTGGCGATAATAAGTTAACAACAGATAGACGAGCGATGGACAGCTGGTTTTATATTATGCATAATTGTCTATGTTGCGCATTATTTGAGTAATCGCTCTGATGTTGGAGTAGTCAAGCCTTATGACAATTAAATAAATGCCTTTTGACATTTTTGGTCTGGAGGTGAAGATGAGCGTACACCTGTAACTTTTGCTTCTGCTCCCAGCCCTGCCCCTACTCATCAACCCAGAGTCCGCAAGCTGAACTTGGGGCTATCTGCAACAGTGCTGCCCAGGTGCTTCTAACGGCTCCAGGGCCCAGGGGTCCCCCCTTTCTCCTTCGTATAGACTTTTAAGCCTGATACCCCTTTGGGTGAAGGGGCTCTCCTTCAGGGGAACAAAGACCTGAGATCCTACTCTACTCCCTAGGCAGGCAGGCACCAGCGATGGATCCTGCCGCGAGAGACAGTGAGGGCAGAGAAGCTCTCCAGATGAAGATCTGAAGCAGCAGCGGGGATGTTTCGGGATCCCCCCTTCCCCACTGGGATTGCAGCGCAGGATTAACAGCCTGGTCCCCAGGTTCTTCCACAAGAGAAATCACCCGAATTAACCGCTGAGGAAAATGAACAACTGAAGCAAAGGAAGAAAGGACAAGAGAAGGAGAGCCCATCCGGATTTCCTAACGCGCGCCCAGGCACCTCGATGCAGTATGTAAACGAGGGGTCACGCCGCCAAAGAGGCGCTAGGGTCCATTGCGCGCCCCTAGCAGCACTTTGGCAGCGGGCGCCCAGGAGAGGTCGGCTCTCCGGGGGTTAGGAAAATGAACGCTCGTTAACTGAGCGCCCGTTTCTCTAACTTGATTACCGGCACTTTTTAAAAAAAAAAATGTTAAACCTTTTAAACTTTTGGTTCCTACGACTTAATATCGCCACGATAGTAAGTCGGAGGATGTACACAAAAGCAGTATTTTCTGCTTTTCTATACAACTTTTTGGGGTGCTCAGAAATTAACGCCTGCTCTGAGCATAAACATGTGCGGGTTGGGCGCACTTTTTTTTTTTTTATTCGGGGTGAATAACTAATAGCCTCATCAACATGCATTTGCATGTGATGGGCGCTATTAGTTTTGCCAGGGGGGTTGGACACGTGTTTTGGATGCGCTAATCCCCAACTGCGGGTTAAACGGTGCGCTTGGCTGACGCACTGTCGTGCATCGGCCGCACTGGTTGGGAAAGGCTTGTAGAGGGCACAAAGCCGCCTACCTGAGTGACGAGAAGAAAAGAATATTTTCACTACCAAAATGCGGGTGAGGGGAAGAGGAAAGCACTGAACGTTTTAAGGCAGGTGAGATGTTAGGGATGTGCTTTCATTTCAAACTAGACATTTCCTATTTCGTTTCTGAAAGAAATGAAAGAATAACACAATTATCTAGGTTTTTCCTTTTGTTTGCTTCCTTTGCAAACCAGCCACCCTCCCCCGCCAGCTCCATGCAATGCAAAACTTACCAAGAGAAGATCCTCTCCGGGCCCAGACCACGAAAGCACCCCTGCGCTTGTCTCAATGGCGCCACGATCCTTTCTGGACCCCGTTGATATCTTATCCACATCCTTGGGGCAGGCGCAAAGCCAGAACTGAATATTTTGGGGGGGGGGGGGTCTCCTCAAGTTAACAAGGGTGAGCACTGTGGCCAGCCCCACCCCCATGTCTTACCCCATTCTGGGGCTGATGCAATAAATTGCGTACAGGTTTATACACGGTTGGACGCACTAGGCTACACCCGATGCCATAATGAGATTAGCGCCTCCAAAACACGAAACCAAAAAAAATGTGGAGCCGATAGCGCCCATCACATGTAAATTCCATATAGATGAGGCTATTACCTATTACCCCTTGATGTAAAAGAATTGCTGGGTGTCCAATGAACACTTAATATGGCAAATTTAACTCCAGCCCCAGAGGTGGAGTAAAGTCAATTCGCGAGTCAAGGGCTCATGAGAAAAAAATAATAATAGAAAATATGGTCCTCTATGTTACGAGTGTGTCCTCCTACTGAGATCATTGTGACACTTTAATTTACTGCTTGTGGTGGGAAAAAATGTATATTAGCTTGATTAAAAAAAAAAGTTCTTATGGCCACACAATCTGGATGCCCATAACAAGGTGCACTTAATATGAAATACAGCAACTTCAGCAAAATAACAAAAATATCGGCCTGAAGAAGCGGGATATAAACGGGTGCTTGGATTGAGCGCCCACTGCAATTGAGTCCTACGGACGCACAATTCTCCCCCAGCGTGCCCCTTTTTTACACAGCCCCTCATTTACATATTGCATCAGGCGCCATGGGGATGTGGCTGCGCATGTTGCGGGAGCACTAGGGAGCGGTCCCGATTCCAGGGAGAGTTGTGTGCCCTTGGACCACGGCACGATTGCGGAGAGCTCCGAGGAAGCACCGAGGCAGGTGAGACGTGCCCAAGCACAGGCGGACAGGCAGAAGATCAAGGACTCTCACCTCTGCCGAACCTGACGCATCAGAAGAGATCCAACAACATAACGTGTGAGCAGAGTGGAATTCTTGGAAGCTGCAGAGTTCTAAAAAGACCAGAGATGGATTTGGGCTCCAGGCAGAGAGGTGCCAGTTCCCGAAGAGAGACTTTATAAGCCAGCTCTGCTTCTCTCCCCAGATGCAATGCTGGTCTCTGCAGTATCCCTCCAGCCACTCAATAGCCTTTAGGACCTGCCATACGGGAACGGCAAATGCATCAGGACGGACAGAGGTCGAGGACAGGCGATGATACTGGAACAAGACGAAGACTTTAAGACATGATCAGACGATACTTGAAGACATGGACAGACAATACTTGAAGACAGGGTCAGACGAAGGTACTTGACAAGGCGAGGCAAGGCTGAAGAGAAGAACATCAGGAATGCTGATAAGTTTATGAAGTTTATGAAGTATTATTTATGAAGTATTTATGATTTATGTGTAAAGTCATTTGGCATTGTATGTATTTCTATTACATTGTTACACTATTATAATATTACTGTTTCATTGTTGCTATGTTCCTTTTTGCAACTGTTATGCCGTTACCTTCAGCAGCTTTCTCTGCCTGCTTTCTCAGTTCATTTTTGCACCTTGGTTCCTGTCATCCCATCCCCGTAACCTGTTATTTGTAAACCTTCTACCTATAGTTCTAATGTAAACCGATATGATGTTGCTACTAATATCGGTATAAAAAAGCTGTAAATAAGTAAATAAATAAATAAATAAATTTATTGATGAAGATACTTGATGAATGGATAGGCGACAGAAGAGTTAAAACTCAGCATGAGTAGGAATCCAGTCAAGACTCATAGCGGCAACCAACCTGGACAGAACTTCGGACATCCAGCGTGATCAACGCAGGCCAACCTGAAGAAGCGAAGGCTTCAGATCTGATGCGGAAGACGCACCAGAAGGTCATACCGAAGATGAAGAGAGGATGGCCCACTAGGAGGTAAATCTGGAACCTGGACATCCGAGAAGAAGGCTACCCTGAAGAGGGAGCCAAAGAGTCTGAACGCTTAAAGCGAAAGATCTGAAGACGAGAACATCAAAGGATTCTGAAGGCGAGGACATCTTGACATGAAGACATCTGGAACGTCAGGGCATCTGGACTTCAACCCCCCCGGACACTCAGTCAATAGCATCAAGGAGGTGTCGAGAGAACTGGAGAACGAGGCATCTGGACTTCAGACTTCCAGGTCACTCAACCAAGAGCATCAAGGAGGCATCGAGAGGCAGAACAACTGGACGATGGACTTCAGGAGAGACAGGACATCAGAAGGTGAGGACTTCAGGAAGATCTGAAGATGAGGACATCAGGAGGGACGGACAATGAAGACATCAGAAGACAAGGATATGGGATCCGACGAGAGCCCAGAACATGAAACGAAGATGAAGACGAAGGATCAGGATCCACAAATGAAGACAAGGGAATTCCCACGAAGAACAGAGTGCCTTGAAGAAGCGGAGGTGGACGTTGGAGACTCCTGGACCAAAGAGCTGGAACGGAGGATCCAGGAGCAGTCCAGCTCCATGACTGACTCCTTGCGAAGGCAAAGAAGAACTGAAGGCTAAGCCTTTTTGTAGGGCTGAAGAGGAACACCCAAGATGATACCACTAGGAGGAGCCAGGAGCACTGGCCCTTTAAATCCAGAAGAGAGGCGCAGCCTCATGCCTAAGAAGGTAGAAGGCAGGACCTGGGACAGCAGCAGCCATGCTGCGAAAAGGAAGCAGGCCCAAGGCGTCGGAGGCGGCTCCTGCCACAGGAGAGAAGCTGGGGGCAGCTCCACGCCACTAAAGAAACCACAGGCGGCATAGGGAAGCAGGAAATGCCATGCGGCCTCCGAGCTGCATGGAAACAGCATCAGCGGCCTCTTGGCCGCAAGGAAGGGAGAAGGACGTCGGCAGCTCCTGCACAAAGGCAGGACGATGGCAGCGGCTCCGGCCACATGAAGACAACACTGGCAGTCTCCAAGCCGCATGGTAACACGGCAGCTCCAAGCGCTGCAAAGCGCGGAAGACGGTGTCGGGGAGCAACAGGCAAGCTGGCAGAGAAGATGAGAGACTGCTTGTGGGCCTATCCCACAAGCAGAATCGTAACAGCGCACAAGTTAGGAAAATGGGCACTCAATATGAGCGCTCGTTTTCAGTGCATGTCTTATTGCATCAGCCCCTCTCTGGATCTTCAAGGTAGTCGCTACCAACCTTTTTTAATTTCGGGCAACATTCTCTCAGGCTGATGCCATACCAACACTAAATTGGACACACGTTTTGGACGCGTGTCCAAAACGCGTGTCCAATTGCACACGTAGGTAATAGCGCTCATCACATGTAAATGTATGTTGATGAGCCTATTATCTATTCCCCCGATGCCAAAAAAAAAAAAATGTGCATCTGACGCGCACAACGTTTACTCGCTAAAATTAACCCCCTGTCCCAAGCAGGCATTCATTTTGGAGGAGCCCAAAAAGTGTACAGAAAAGCAGAAAATTCTGCCTGTTACTTCCTCCGACTAAATATCGAGGCGATATTAAATTGGAGGAAAAAAAAATTAGAACTGTCCCCCAAAAAAAATGTGAAAAAAAAAGGATGCCGGCAGTCAGGTTAGGAAAAGGGAAGCTCAATTAACGAGCGCCCATTTTCCTAACTGGCTGACAGACACCTCTCCCGGGTGCCCGCTGCCGAGGAAACGCTAGGGGCGTGTAATTTCCCCATACGCTTCATTTTTACTGTGGCAGCAGATTTAAATATTAAATTGGGTGCCCGGGAGAGGTGGATCAGCGCACGTTAAGGGAGCGGGCGCTCAATTATGAGCGCCCCTTTAACGTGCGCCGATATTGCATCGGCCTGTCTATCTCTTGTCTCCTCATTGTCTCCCTGGCCTGTCCATGTTGTTTCTCATAGCAGTTAAGGCAACTGCTTTATCAGGGCTGGTGCAAGGGGATTAGGCGCCCTAGACACCTTCTGCCTTGCGCTCGCCCCCCCCCCCCCTCCCTTGTCGCACCGCCCCGGCCGCGCCACCCCCCCCCCCCACATTAGGGAGCGCAAGGCATGTGGGGCCGCGAGCGGCAAAGAATCTCCACTCCTCTCTGGCGCCGCCGCTCGCAGCCCCACATGGCTCGCACCTCCTAATGGTTCTTCTAGTGGTTCTGCCGGCCCTGTGTTTTATACAAGTGCTCATATCTCAGGCTGATGAAGAGCAATTAACTAAATGGGCTTCCACTCAGTCCAGGCATTCCTGAACTTTGAAGGGGTTGAGAGGGGGGGGGGGGGGGGAAATAATTATCTCCCAAAAGTAAGCAGAAAGACTTTGATGGCCTCAGACAGGGGCAGTGGCTATTCCCCTTCCAGAAAACCTCCTTAAAGGCGCGGAGGATCATCGACTGGCTGTAACTCCAATGCCTCCAGACCCCTCTAACTCTTGCACCTTTAAGGGGCTGACTCGGATGTGACATGGCCTTGCTGCTAGAGGTGGGGCCTGAGCCAAAAGTAAGAGGGCACAGCCCAGCTATGGCCGCACCTCTGCCTTGGGTCAGAATAGCCCAGGTCACAAAGCAGTTCCCTATGCGCTTGCACCTGTGCTGTCTGAATAACGATCGTTATCACAGACCTGTAATTTCTAAAGTGAGCTCGTTTTTTCCTGTTGATTTGTATTGTTCTTACACTTTGGGGTTTTGTGCATTTAGCAGTGGGTCAGAGTAGAGCAGCAGTGATCCCTATGTGCTCCTGCCCCTCCAGTGCTGTATATCAAAATGGTTCAAGTCTCAGGGTGCGTTTACTGGGCAATGGTGGCGGCTAGCTTTTAGTGTGCGTTATTGGGAAAAATCAAAACAAAAATGTCGTGAGGGGAAAATAAAATACAAAACCTTTCTCCCTGACCCTCCCCCCCCCCCCCCCCATCCTCCCAAACTGAAACAAAATTTTGCAGCATTTGCACCCCTAGTAGGTTCTCACAGCTCTGACTAATGAGATGAGCTTACATATGGATAGGGGAAAACTAATTGTACAGGTTACTTCTATGCCAACGACATTCAGATTTTCTCTAGCTGTGATTTTGGATCTACTATTTATCTTGCTAAATTCAATAATTGTTTGACTAATTGGCTAATTTCCTTGAAATTAAGGGCCAATCCAGATAAATGGGAGGTTTATGTGGTTCTCCAGCAGACAGGCTTCAACTCACTTTCCTTCCCCTGTTATGTCTGGTGATCCTAATCAACAGGCCGATACAGTAAAAGTCGCGGGAGAGCGAGTGAGTGCCCGCTCTCCCGGCGCGCGCACAGGCCACCCTCCTGTGTGCGTGATACAGTATTCAAATGAGGGCCCACGGTAAAAAGAGGCACTAGGGACACTAGCGCGTCCCTAGCACCTCTTTTTTTTGACAGGAGCGGCGGCTGTCAGCGAGTTTGACAGCCGACGCTCAATTTTGCCGGCATCATTCTCAAACCCGCTGACAGCCACGGGTTCAGAAACCAGACGCTGGCAAAATTGAGCATCAGGTTTTCAACCTGCGAGCCACGGGCTGATTTAAAATTTTTTTTTTTTTTTTTAATTATTTTTTACTTTTGGGACCTCCGACTTAATATTGCCATGATATTAAGTCGGAGGGTGTATAGAAAAGCAGTTTTTCACTACTTTTCTGTAAACTTCCCCGGTGCCGGCAGAAATTAACGCCTACCTTCGCACAGGAATAACTAATAGGGCCATCAACATGCATTTGCATGTTGTGGGCGCTATTAGTTTCGGGGGGGTTGGCTGCACGTTTTCGACGCGCTATTACCCCTTACTGAATAAGGGGTAAAGCTAGCGCGTCAAAAACACGCATCCAAACGCGGCCTGCAAATCGGAAATGTTATTACTACTTTGAGCATTCATATTGACTCAGTTCTTTCTTTCTCTAGTCCTATTTTACTTTTATTACAGAGTTCATATTTATTTTTGCATTTTTTTCATCATCTTAAACCTTTTCTTGACTCTTTGGATCTTAAGACTTTAGCTCATCTCATATTATCACGTCTTGACTGCCAACCCGCCCTTTTTCATGGTTTTGCATCAGCTCAAGTAAGGAGATTGCAAACAGTTCACAACACTGCAGCTAAAATGTTTGGAAAAAAGAAATATGATCAAGCTACCCATTTATTGTTTGAACTACATAGCCTTCCAATATCTCTCAGAATACAGCTTGACCTTCGACGCCTTGCATTGGGGAACTCTTTTGTACTTTTCAAGCTTGATCATTCCTCACAATCCGAGTCGGTTACTGCGCTCTCTGAACAAGAATTGCTTGTTTTACCTTCTCCTAGACATACTAGGTTAGAGAGTACTAGAGAAATCAATTTTTCTTATCTTGCTTCTAGTCTTTGAAATTCTTTTCTTTTGGATCTCTGTTTAGAGAAAAATTACTTTAAATTCAGAAAAACCTTGAAGACCTTTCCTTTTCTGCAAGCTTTTCCATCCAGTTAACTGTTTTATATTTTAGTCAGCTTCATTTGATGATTTTGTTATGAGTTTCTTTTACTTTACTTACCATGTATGTTTTATTACTATTTTATTGTTACTAATAATTTGTAGGGATTGTGATTTATTTTTTTAATGCATTATTTTATCATTTTATTTTTTGGTTTTATTTGCCTTGTTTTATAGCTGATGATAAATGACTAGTTATTACTTTATTTTTATGTATTGATGTGTTTAAAATTTGCATTTGGATTCTGTTTTATTGTATTTAGTTTTATTGTAGATTGCTTAGGTTACAATTATAAGATGGGTAATCAATCAAGTTTGGAGAAATAAATAAATAGGTGTGCATCCACGTATTGATACATTGGGACCAGATGGGCTGTTTGTAGCAACTATGTCATGTTTGATTGTTGCCTGTTTCTGCATAATCCAAACCTCCCATATCTGAAGGAGCAGGGACAAGGCTATTTCCCTTTCAGCCCAGCGCTAACTTTACCACATCTCCCTTGTGAGGGAGGCAAAAGAGGTTTAAAAACATTCTTGGCTTGGCCTAGAGTATTTAAGAGAAAAAAATATATTTCCATGCTATAAGAAATTAAATAGTTTCATTGTTGTAGCAATAAAGGATTTATCTCCAGGAATAAGCATTATATCATAGAAGGATCAACTAACTCTTTTATTTAAGGAATAAAATAAAAGGAGTAAATACATCCAGCAGTGTTATTAGGAATGTATTATTTTTAAAGAAGTTGATAGTGAAAATAAATACAATTATTGAGATTCCCCTTTTCATTCTGAGACTAGTGGTGAAATATTAGACGTAAAATGTGAGACCCGCGCACATGAACGCGCTGATTGTATAACATATATGCATGCATGTTATAAAATCGACTATCCACGTGTACATGCGCGCACGATTTTATATTGACGCATGCATGTGAGTGCGAATACGTCTCGTGCATGTAAGTGGGGGGAATTTTAGTAAGTATGCAATAGACCTTTTCCCAGTTTGCTCTCAGTTCGCCCTAATAAAGGACTTCCTAAACCCCCCTAGCTAACTTGCCTCCCTTTTACCCTATTAGCTCTGAGCTTTGAAACCCCCCTGACTAGCCTCGTTTTTTTTTGTTACACGACTTACACGCTGTCTTTACGCCATAGGGACCCCGGCGCAAGCTTGTGCGAATAATTACCTATGCACTGACTTCATGGTGCAGTCCTGGCCCGCCCACGCCCCGCCCCTTTTGCAGAACACTTTTTAATGTGCGTACGGGAGATACACACGTACCCACGGTGGTTTTTAAAATCTGCGCAGAGCACGCCAGGCCGAATCATGCGCATATCCACCGGCTTTGGCATGCGAAGGGCTTTTAAAATCGACCAGTTAGTGTTTAAAGATTGTCTAAAAGCTCCTCCTACTTAGCCTCGCTCACTGTTTTGACTGAAGTAAACTTGGGTGCTGCTGTGCTGTTTCTCATCAGCTCTCACCAAGCAGCCACCAACACTGGTGCATGGAAAATATGAATACAGTACAAAAAGCTGAAGAGGGGACTTAGTGAAGGAGCCTTTAAGCACAGGCCTAATTATAAAAGGTTTTATAATTGTTTTTCATTTCAGAAAAGTTTTTAAAATGTTAAGAAATAAAATATATTATGATGACAAAAAGAAAAGAGGACTGGGAGTAAGACCTGAAGTGTTGCATTGAGCTGAACATGCTAGGTGGGCCAGCGCTACTGTTTGGAGAAAACCCTCCATTTTTCTAAGGGATCCAAAAACTAAGGTGAGCAGGCTGCAAGAGGAAGAAACCTCATTTATGTAATTACTTCCTATGAAATAGAAAGTAGCAGTGCCAGGGAGTTCTAATTACCCCCCCCCCCCCCCCCCAGACAGGGGAAGCTGTGAGCAGTAAATGGCCATTCTCACTTGCTGATGACTTTGCTCTGCACCTCCTCCAAGACTACTTTATTTGCTGAAATTCTGTCAGGGCATTCGTTAAACTCAACCTAGATTCATTCCACTAAAATCTAGCGGGATTCAGTTAGACAACGAAGACAAAAAAACCGTGAGAAACCTGTTTATTTTACTTTTAATTTGAGTAAATAAAGCAAGGTGGTTGAGAAGAGACTCCCTGGAGGCGTGCAGGGCCTTAGGCTCAGTGAAATGATGAAGGTACTGCTACCCTCGAGGCCTGGCAGAGATCCTTCATCTGACTTTCAGGAATTCTCTCTCAGGGGTATTGAAAACCTGAAGCTATATAGCCTCCTGGAATATGCAGTCCTGGCCAGACATTAGGTGCATCTGGGAGGTTTTAAATCGGCTGCAGAAATGCTACACCAGCTCTGTGCAATAAAGAAACCCCTTGCCAGTTAACCCTCGCCCCCTGAAACTACTTGCAAAATTATGTGATAGCATCGTTTAAGCAAGCCTTTTATATGGGAATGAGGGTCTGGGAGTTATATTATTAACCTCAAACTTCAAAAGAATGGGACACTGCCCCAGTAGAAACCCCGCACCTGCAATTCTACAAACTGGCCATGCTACATCCACAGAAAGACGCCTAATCATGAGTGCAGAGCAGAATTAGAAAACTTATCCTTACTAGAACTTACCATGCAAAAAAAGAAGCTTCAAATCTTAGTGTCATCTCAGTAACAGCAACACAAGCTCCCTCTACTTCCAGAAACTCTGAAGCAACAAAATCCTGCAAACAGAAACCACTTTTGGTACCTGTGTATACAACTAGGTGCTAACCAGATTCAGGGATTTTTCATCAATTGCCAGGTCTCTAGGGACATGCTGGAAAGCTTAGGGTGGGTGGCGGGAGCTGCAGCGCCTCTCCTTCAGGCAGTATGCAGGGAACAGGAGGAGACGGGCTGGAGAAGGGAACGGGAGCAATTATTTTCAGCTTTGTAGTATCTGCTTCGGCTTTACCCCTCCCTCCCTGTCTCCACAGAAGAAGGTGGGGCTGGAGCAGATTCTGCAGGCAGCATGTGGGGGAGAAGCAGGAGAGAGGAGGACTGGAGAAAGGAGCAAGGCGACTGTTTTCTGCCTTGCTGGGTTCCTCCAGGTCTCAACCTCTCCTTCCTTGCGTCGCCACCGCCGAGGACTAACCCCCACTTCCAACAGTCGCGCCCTTTCAAGGGGCCAGACCGTAAGACAAAACCGATCGGGATTCTCTTGGAGGACTGGACTCCCAAATAGCTCTAGAGTCTGAGTGGACTCCAAACTACCCAGCCAAGCTCCTGCAGCAACTGGGGCCACCCAGCGAGGCACCATTCAACTCTGCTCCCCGGATTTGGCCCCGATCAACCAATCATCCGGATACAGATGGACTAATATGCCTTCTGTGTGAAGTGCCAGGGCTACCCACCACCATGACCTGTGAAACGTTCTGGGTGCTGTAGCCTGAAACTAGTAATAATGGCCAAGCACCGCGAAGCGTAGGAACCGCTGATGCCTCTCCCAGATTGTAATATGCAGAGAAGCTTCCGTTAGATCTAGTGACATCAGAAACTCTCCCTTCTGCACCGCCATAATTAAGGATCGCAAGGTTTCCATCCGGAAATGGGTCACTCGTAGAAACTTGTTGATCCACTTCAGATCCAACATTGGACGATAGGGGTGAGAAGACGTAAAAGTTTCATTTTGGGGGGGTTTCCCCCACAAATTTTGTTTCATGTAATGATTATTTCGTGTCTTTCGTTTTAAAAAAAAAAAAAAAAAATGAAATAAACATTAAAAAAAAAAAAAAAACGAGGATCCCAAGACCTCCAATGCCTCCCACTCATAAAAATGCTGGGGCAGGCTCCTCCCCAGACCGTGACCCCGATCTAGGCCCTATACAAGGCACAGGCTTGGAGGCTGGGTCCTGACGCTTGGGCCAGGGCCCTGGCCTGACATCGGGACTGAGCTAAGATGTGGCATTGGATCTGGTAAGTGGGGGGGGGGGGGTTTGGGAAATTTCCCGGGCCTGAGCCTCTTCTTGGCCGAGGCACCGGCATCAGGCCAGGGCCTAGGCCAAGACACCCACATCACGTTTGTACATAGGCTGCATTTTGTTGCACCCTGGCCTATGCCTAGGCAAAGTCTCAGGCCTAGACCAAGCTGCTGGAGTTGACCTTGGGCGTAGACTGGGACTCCTGCTATTCCCTAGGCGAGGCCCCAGCTTCTGGCCTAGGATTAGGCCCGACTGGTGACTTTTTTTAAATCAGTTTTCAAAACGAAACGAGATGCTGATGAAATTTTGAAAGAATTTAACTCGTTCTGTTTTGAAAATGACCCGAAATGAAATGGGAAATTTCATCTCATTTCTTATTTCCTTTCTGCCAAATGCCCATTCCTATTGGACAAAAGGATCCTTTTGTTTTTCAGGATCACAAAATAAATAGAATAATGGTCCATTCTTTCCTGTTTCTTTGGTATCAGAACCACCACTTTCAGTGCGATCCGCCGTTGCAATGTAGTTAAAATGGCGACCTTTTTGGTGAAGTAACATTGAGAAACCATAAAAGTATTGGAAACCAGCCACAACCACTCCAGGGAAAAACCAAACTTGACCATGCTGAGCACCCATTGATTGGAAGTAATTTGGGACCACTTCTGATAGAACCAGGAGAGATGTCTGCCTATCTCTGGTACCTGCCAGTGGACCCCCAAAACTTCATTGCGAAGAATGGAAAGCTTCTGTCCCAGAGCTTCCATCCTTATCTGGCTTCTTAACCCAAAAGGAGTGAAACCTACTGCCGGAGCAAGACCTCTGACTTCCTGAACTTTGCTCTGGTGAAACCTTCTGGAATCTCGAATATGGCCTCTCAAGAAGGAGGACTGAGAAGATGATTTTCTATCTTCCGGTAGGTGAGGGATCTTTGAATCTCCCTACTTATTTGCTATGTTTTCCAACTCGTCGCCAAGCAAAAGACATCTCTTGAAGGGCACCTTCACCAAATTTGCCTTGGAAATAGAGTCCGCCGACCAGTTGCGCAACCAAAGCAAACATCGCACCACCAATACTGAAGCTAAACCCTGAGCTGTGGTACATGCGGAATCATAACCCACGTCTGCCAAAAAAAGCTACCCCTGGCTCCAGGGAAGGACCATTCTCTCCTAGGTCCTCTTGTGCCTCATGGATCAAACGTAAACCTGCGTGCGCCACAATGCAGCAGCAAATTGTGTTTTTCAGATTCATGATCATCGCTTCAAAGCCTGCTTTAGCATAGTTCTTATTCTCCGATCTTGAGCATCTTTGAGGGCAATGCCACCTTCTGCCAGAATGGTTCTTCTCTTAGTGACAGAGCACATCAAAGCACCCACTTTCGGAAAACGAAATATCTCTTTTGTCCAAGGGTCTAAAGGATACAGGCCTGCAAAGGACTTGCCTCCTTAAAATCTGACTCAGGTGCTCCCCATTCCAAATCAATGAGATCCTGCATTCCTTTGTGTAGAGGGAAACAAAACCCAGGATGCTTTCCTTAAACTAACCATAATAGGGTCCTTCTTTGGAGGGTTAGAGGAAACAATCTCTTCCTCCACCAGCTGCAGCACACGGAGCAACTGAGAGATCAAACCAGATAATTCATCCCTATGGAAGGGTTGCAACATCGACCTGTGTGGCTCTGTCTTAGGGGTAATCTCACCCTCTTCTGAAGCCAGGTCCCCAGGGTCCTCCAGAGGGTTCTTAAGATCATCCAAAGAATCCTCCGAGTAATCTTGCTCATCCTCCTCTTCCTCACTGTCTCTATGACCCCTCTTCAGTTACCCGATATATGCCAGATGGGAACACTGGCACTCAGGGCGCCTGTTGCCCCAGGAGGAAGGAGGTTCTGGAGGTGGTTGGGCTACAGACCTCAAACGCAGGGTCTCTTGACCCTATTCAAAAAGTCTGCAGGCCCTTAAAGAATTCCACCCATGAAATGGCAGACAAATCTGTACCAGGGGGCAGGCAAGGCCGAGCTCGCACACACTTCCACCAGTTCTGGAGGGATAGCAAACAGGGGAGGAGGTACCTGCTCCCCTTCTTCCATGGAGGCCTCCAGCCTATCCCCCTCCCCGCTAGGTGATTCCCTTTCCCTGGACTGGGACTGTGAACCCCTCCACCAAGGCAGAGTCCTTGGTGAGGATTTCCCCCCGTGTCGAGGAACACTTCGCACACAGAGCTAGAGAGATACCCAGCTGCACGATCCTCGTGCTGCAGGCAGATCACAGCAGGAGCAGATTCCTGTGCTGAGTGCCCGGTGCCATCTTGTCCTGTACCTCTTACCTCATGGTCAACCCGACGTGCAAAATACTGACTGAGCGTTCCTCTCTCACTCCCTGACGGTGCCGCAGAAAACACCTGCAAGCTGCAATCGCTGGCACAGCTCTGCTGTCCTGAAGAGCCCCCGTGCAGCCGTGTGGTCAGGGGCTTTTTTTTTTTTTTTAACTTTATTGCTCCATTCGATAGGGCACAGAACAATTCAAAGAATAACACTCCCTGACATGCTGAAACGTGAGATAGCAGAGGGAGGAGGAGAAGAGATGCAGGATAAATAAACTGGATCAGGTAGAAAAGAAGAAATACCGCTGGAAGTCTGCCTAAGTCCTTTCAGAGGGAGAGGGACCCTCTCTTCCCCTCTTGAAACCTTTCCAGCAAAAGACCTCTGTCACTGGGACTAGCTCAACTTAGGGAAGGAGATTTAACTACCACCTCAGGAGTGCCTAGGCCCGTTCCAAACCTGACAGGCCTACGTTCACACAACTAAATGCATTTCCACCATCTGCTGGAGATGGAGAATACTGGCAGGCTGTTGTCAGTGCAGGAATATATAAGGTGACATCAGCCAGTCTTTACTCTCTGTCTCCATCTGCTGGTTGGTGTGCATAAACCCAGTTGTGTGGACTGGCCTGCCTGGATGAAGCGGAAAAGGTGGTTTTTGACCAGCTGAATGATTATATTACTAAAATTAGTGTTTTACATCCTTCACAGTCCGGGTTTCGCCAGGCTCATTGTTCGGAATCTGCATTAATAGCTTTAACCAATGATATTCGCCTTAATTTTGATACAGGTAAGGCTGCACTCACAATCGTTTTAGATATGAGTATAGCCTTTGACATGTTTAATCATTCTCTTTTACTTAAGAGACTTAGCGATATTTTGAGTTGTAGATGGGGCTTTATCTTGGTTTTCTTCCTATTTGTCTGGATGCAGGTTCCAGGCTGACTGGAACCAAACAGTTGTCAAATCCAATTTTTCTTTCTTCTGGTGTGCCGCAAGGTTAAATTCTCTCTCCTCTTTTATTCGATCTTCTCCTTTCACCGCTAGCTACTCTGATACAGGATTTTGGATCTCATCCTTCGTTCTATGCAGACAACATTCAAGTTACATATTTTGTTAATTCCCATGATCCATTAGATTTGTCTGCATTAAATCACTATGTGACTCAAGAGGCTCATTGGATGACTATTCATAACCTACAGGTTAACCCTATGAAATCTGAGTCTTTTTGGTTTAGTAACAGATCAAGCCCCCCTTCACCAGCCCCAGTTATGAATGGGAGTCCGATCCCACTTAGAGACACAATTATCACTTCAGCTCTCTGTGCTTCAATATATATCTCTGCTATTGTCAAGAAAGCCCTCTATTTCTTAAGATACATTTGTCGTTTACGCCCTTTATTGAGAGTCATCAGATCTGAAATTACTTACTCATGCATTTGTAATATCTAAATTAGATTACTGTAATTCTGTAAGCAGTATGAGATGTTATGTAATCTGCTTGATGCTGTGCACTTTGTTTCTCCCTCACACCTATCGGGGCCGGCAGCGCTACAGACAATTACCTCTATTACCTTCTGTACCCACATAATCCGAATAGTTCAGAAAAGATGTTTTATCCACAGAATCAGACTTTTATTTGCCCGACCTTGCAGGGTTAGGATTTAGAAGAAAATAAACAGTGTGTGTCTCTCTAAAGTCCTTGCTACTTAACATAGGGCTTATACGGAATAAAGCTCTGCATCATTAGTGGATTGAAACACATCAGAAACCTTAACCTGCATGGGGTATTAATAAAGGTAAATAGCTGGCTAACCCCCCCACTTCAGGAGATTACATTCTGTTTCACTCTGGAGCAGTCTCTGCTTGGAGGTCTCGGAGACAGTCTCTGGTGAAGAGAGTGGGTGTTCTTGGTCCCTGTCGCAGGCTGGGCTGAGAAGGGAAGCCAGGTTTGGTACAGGCAGCCAGGTACCAGCAGGAATCTCTTAGGTGAAGATGTCTCATCTTGGAGACCGGAGTTCTCCCTTCATGGCTGGGAGGGTCGAGGGTGATGCCTCGGGCATTGTCTTCAGGTGTAAACGGTCTTTCTTTCGGTCGCCCCCCCCCCCAAGACATGCATATGTGAACAGCTCATACATGGTCAAACAGCGGAACAGATGGGGTCATTTCTTCATTTCAGAGAGCTGGCCGCCCTTCTTCATCGGGGGGGGGGGGGGGTGAGGGGGCACTGCTCCTGCTGCGTGGTGATCAGGTGTGGGATCCTGTCACCTCTTGCCGGCGCTGCTGTGCCATGTCGGTGATTTTCTTCATTTCAGATGGCTGATCCCTCTCTCCCATCTAGGGCGGGGGCTGTCACTGCTCCTGTTCTGATCAACTGTACTTGGATAGGCTGTTTTTCTGCGCTGGGTGGATGAAGTTGTTTTTGGAGTTCACCTGTGAGCCCCCTTCTTGGATTGGTTGTTTCTGGTTTCCAGGTAGACTTGAGTTGTTTGTGCGTCTCTGACCTGTGGCTGTCCTGGGGCTGCTTACTTAATCATTTGTTGAAAGAGGCTTATGGACCTTAAATCAGACAAGCAGGTCAGATAACCTGGGTAATATTGTTGCCCTGGTCAAAAGTTCCTCATCTTGGTTTTCTGTGCTGAGACATACACGTCAGCATCCATCTTTTAAAGTCTGTGTCCCCCCAGGTCGGTATTCATAGAAGTTAGAATTCATATTTTTACAGTGAAACCTCTGGTATCTCACTACAATTCTTTATTAGCTGGAGTTCCTAATTATCAAATTAAGCAATTATAGCTTTTACAAAACACTGCCGCAAGATTAATTTTTGGACTACGGATGTCTAATCATATTTTTCCTATCTGTTATTCATCTTGATTCTACACGAGAATAAACATTTACTTATCAGCCTCCGGAATTATGAAATTCACTTCCCTTTGATATTTGAGCAGAACCTGATTATTTAAAGTTCAGAAAGATATTAAAAGCTTGATTTTTCCAGCAGGCCTTTGGGGATTTGGATTGAGACTGATTTTTAAATGAAAACTTTGATTTGCTGATCAGTTGTTATAAGGCATCTTTATTTGTGTATTTGTTTATTTATTTTAATTACTATTTTATATGTTTAATATGCTTTTATGGAGTTTTTATCTTCTCTCTTTTTGAATAATTATGTTTTCTACATGAATAATTATGTATGTTTTTATTATGTACTCGCTAGATAACATATTTTTGCAGGTGGTTTACAAAATTTTAATAAGTGAAATAAAGACATGAACAAAGAAGGAGAAAGGAGTTAGGATGGACTCCCAACTGGGCTCATGAACATCTACTGAAGATTTTGGGAGAAGAGGAGTAACAGCAGTATCGCTCTGATAAAAAAGGGAGAAGAGAAGAATAACTGGTGCCATTCAGGCACTGTGAGAAGACAGCATGGAGAAGTAGGAGATAAATGATGGTGTAACAATGGGTTTCATGTTTAATATTTCATCTACATTGGGAAGGAAGCACTAAACTTGCTGTATGCCAATGTGATGGGAGAAACAGATTAAATATTGAATTAATTGATTTTACCATCTTAATCTTTAACACGACTATGAGACGTACCTGAATGTAATCTGCTTTGAAGTGTCTGAAAACCAGACTATATATCAAATAAAAAAAATATATTTATTTATTTAGAAACTTTTATAGAGATACTTGTAACATCGCTAAATGAACTAAACAGCTGCAAAGACTATTTTCTTTACTTCATATCATCTCAGTAAAAGTAATGTTGGAAACCAAGTCAGCTTCCCGCCTGCTTTTTACTGCCCAGTGACTAACACTCCTTAGTGCTGTGATCATCACAGCTGTTTACAAGAACTGTGAACTGGGATTTAAGAGTTGCAATGCACAGGGACTTTAAAGCTGACTCTTCTCTCACTCAGGGGATCCTGGAGATTAGAGT
Source organism: Rhinatrema bivittatum (assembly GCF_901001135.1). Taxonomy (NCBI): domain Eukaryota; kingdom Metazoa; phylum Chordata; class Amphibia; order Gymnophiona; family Rhinatrematidae; genus Rhinatrema; species Rhinatrema bivittatum. The sequence continues at coordinate 30,116,134 of NC_042623.1, read as the reverse complement.
AACTTAATAACAAGAGACATGTAACACCTAACACTGTGATTTGAGATAAGGCCTCTGGTACCATTATCCAGGTACAACCAGCCCAGGGGTTACCCTCTGATACATAATCTTGGTGGAAAGAGGAGAAACAGCAACTAGAGCAGATAAATACATCTTATCCCGACACCAGGCAAGAAACGTGATGTGACCTTGGACAGTATGGACCAGTACCAGAACCCGGGACTTTCCCTTGCTGTCTTTTCTGCACCCTGCAATTTTACTGTACAGTTATTACCACTGTTATATAGAGTTTCCTAACCATTTTATGTATTACTTTGGCAACACCTGAATCTTCTGCCGGCAGCCTGGCGACGTTCCCTCATCCGCCCTTCAGTAACTCTCTCAGGGGCTGACAGGCTTGATTTCCTCCTTTTGCTGACTCGATGGTGGGGAGATGCACTCTGCTCGTGTCAGTGAAATCTGACAATGCTAAGATATGTTTCTCTGCAGCTTTAGTGTAAATCAGACGCTTCCAAAAACACCGAGAAGATAAGAGTGTATGTTGTATGTACGACTGTAGTCCTCATGAGATGGCTCAGCACAGATTACGGGACTGCAGCAGTAAAGCATGGTGGAGACAGCTCCACATCTATTAAGTGATGAACAGTGCTCAATAGACCCCAATTTTTTTATGTGACTAAAAACTTTCTTAAAGCGCATAGGTGTAAAAAGTGGCTGAAGCTAGGACAGACGAGTGTGTTGCAAACTGCTCAGTGATCTGATTATTCAGGTGAAGGCAATACATGAATATCTACAAATTGTGTCCAGTTATCTTTAATATTGTATTCAGCAGTTTTTAATAAATGACAGGTGTTTATCTGTTTGCAGTGCTATTTAAATTCCCCCATGTTCCCCGATACGGGTCTGGGTTTCGCTGTGGCTTCATCGGGAGCAACAATGCTATAGAAAAATAAATGTAAAGATAACTGAACACAATTAGTAGATGTTCATGTATTGACCTTCATATGAATTATCAGACCACTGAACGGTTTGCAACACCCTCTTCTGTCTTAATTTCAATTATATTTGGTGCGGTTTGCATCCTTTCCAGTGCCGGTGGTGCTTACCTTATTCTCATGTAAAGTGGCTGAAGCAACATATCCAAGGCCGGTGCTTCCATTAGGCAAACTAGGTGGTTGCCTAGAGCGCCAAAATTCTGAGGGCAGCAAAATCTTGCCAGCACAAGTCTCAGAGAAGAGGTGCGCAGAGCCTGTGCCACCAAAGGAAGTGCTGCACTGGTGCCGCTTCCACTGGTAAGAGGGAAGCTGCGTTGGAGTTGCTGCCAATAAGTAAGTTGCATGACCTAAGGTTTGCCTAGGGCACAAAATACTCTTGCACCAGCCCTGAACATCTCTCTATGGGTAACAATACAGTTTCACAGGATCAGCTAGTACAGACAGTAGCAGTACAAGCCTCCCTCACACATTCACATTGCTCCACTACAGAACAAATACACCACAGGCAGCAATAGTGCAAGCTTCCCCCACCCATTGTCCCACCAAGGAACAGGAACAGCATGGGTAATAACAGTGCCAGCTTCCCTCACATACAATGCCCCATCACAGAACAGGTACAGCACAGGCAGCAGCAGCGCAAGCTTCCCTCACACACTGCCCCATCACAGAACAGGTACAGCACAGGCAGTAGCAGTGCAAGCTTCCCTCACACACTGCCCCACCACAGAACAGGTACAGCGCAGGCAGCAGCAGTGCAAGCTTCCCTCACACACTGCCCCACCACAGAGCAGGCACAGCACAGGCAGTAGCAGTGCAAGCTTCTCTCACACACTGCCTCACCACAGAACAGGTACAGCACAGGAAGCAGCAGTGCAAGCTTCCCTCACACACTGCCCCACCACAGAACAGGTACAGCACAGGCAGCAGCAGTACAAGCTTCCCTCATATACTGCCCCACCACAGAACAGGGACAGCACAGGCAGCAGCAGTGCAAGCTTCTCTCACACACTGCCTCACCACAGAACAGGTACAGCACAGGCAGCAACAGTGCAAGCTTCCCTCACACACTGCCCCACCACAGAACAGGTACACAGGGCTGAGGAGTGTAAGGTGAGCGGGATGGTCGCCCAGGGCACCATGCAATGAAAGGTGCCACCAGTATGGGTCAGCACTAACACTCTTCCCTGTGGTGTGTGCATGTGCGGCTGGGGAGGGTTCCTTAAGCAGCCGCACAGGGCACACCATAAGTAATGCAGATCCATCCCTGGCAGGTGATTGGGAGGAGCAGCTGAAGCCTGTGCCACCACCCTCCCTGTCACTGCTGGCCCTGCAAGCATGTTCAGAACTGGTGGACCAGTATTTCTTGTATGTTGGTCTCTGGATGCACAAGATCAGCATACAGAAAGTGCTGGCCCACAAGCTTTGAGCATGCGCGCAGAGCTGGCGGTGACAAGGCGTAGCGGCAGTAGCAGCTCTGCTGCTAAACAAGTACTTTACCTGAGAAGACAGCAAGGGGAACATGGGGTATGGGCAGAAGCGGTGGCAGCAGTGGGCGAGGGGATAGCCAAGAGGGGGATGCTGGGGAAGTAGGGAAAGGCAGGAGGCGAGTGCTGGGGATGAGGGAGTAAAGGCAGGGGAGAGGATGCGGGAGTTAGGGAGGTAAGAGGTAAGGGAGAGAATGCCGAAGGGGTAAGAGGTGGGGGATCTCTGTTCCCATCGCTTATTTGTAGTGAAAACTTGCAGGCGCACCCCTCCCCCCAAATCCATGCCACGGACCAGAGGTGGGGGTGAGTGGAGCACTGCAAACATAGTTCCATTTGTGCAAGAGCCAGCCCTGCACGTACAGCAGTGCTAGCTTCCTTTACGCAGTACGCACTGCCCCACCACATAACAGGTACAGTACGGGTACAAGTTGGTAAGCTAACCTTTTTTTTTTGCATATAGGAAGGCTGTAACTTGCCCCTGCTCTGACTGGGACTGGTAAGGAGGGCAAGAAGACTAGGACCTCAAATCTTTCAGGTCTGCACACGATTGCTGCTCCTCACAGTTTTAACATGGAATTTCAGAGACTAGATCAATTCAAAGTACCTTAGAATTAGGTGAAGGTTTGCAACAGTATATCTACTTAACAGACCGGCTTTTCATTAATATTCATAACTAATTAAAGCCAGCAAGCGGCGTGAGCTTGCTTGAGTGGCGTTTTAAGCAGTCTGCGAGAACCTGACTTGATAGTTTTTGAACATGAGCTCACACAGCTTTGTATGCACAACACTTGGCAAAGGGTAAGAGATACCTGGACTCATCAAGCATCTGCTTAGGGAACAACTACTCCTCTGCCAACGTAAACAGTACTACTATCATTTTTTAAATATTTTGAGCTGGGCCCCCACCTCCTGAACTGAGTCCAACTTCCCCTTTTTCCCCCTCCCACTCCATCCCCAAAGGCAGCCATGTTCGCAGGAGACTCGCAGGCTATTTCCTACATATGCGGGTCTGATTGGTTCATCCAGTGTATGACGCAGCCAATAAGAGCCAATCACGTTGCAGCATTTCTGACGGAAGCGGAAGGTTCCTTCTCAATATGGCTGCTTTCAGGCGTGCTAGGAAGTTGTAAGGAAGCAGCTAGGAGGGCCTCTTTCTGGTGTAGCGCAAACAAACCAACCCCTGCACAGGTTTCTGATTAATTCACGATCCAGCAGCACCCCAGTTTATTTCACCTCCTAATTCTGATGAACACGTAGAATGTAGCTTACTCGGTTCACCCCCCATCGTGCATTGCTTATGGGAAAATTACCAACTTTGTCCCTCTCCTGCACATCCTTTGAAAAGTAAATTAGAAGTCCCTGCAAGGATCTGCTTCCAGACATGCACAAACCCCACCACAGTTGGTACCAACTGATAAGCCTCTGTTCATATATTTATGTAATCGTATTTTAAACCACCTTTCCGGCATAGCATCCAAGACAATGTACAACAACACAGGATAGCAAAATGCATAATATATAGTCTAGAACCGAGGCTATAGATATGTCTTTGGTGCGTGTTTTCTCTTAAGGTTGAAATTATGTAAATGAACAAAAACTGGGGACTGCTGACTGACCTATTAGTTCTTCCTGTTTTATGGGCCTGTGGCAGTTTCATTACCGCAGTCTGATTGATATAAGGGCAAACGGCACGTGGGGCCACTCTGGGCCCTGCAGCAGCTTTCGCCCGCACCACTTCTGTTGGAGGTGAGAGATGAGCACGTTTCCACTATTGAAATACCCTCCTGGTGTCCTTCCAGGGCTTCTAATGTGCTTTCGCTTTCTCGAGTAAATCAATTCTTGCATGTCCTTTTATTGCCCTTGTTTTCTCTCCCTGCCCTGCACCGCAGCTGTTTCTGCTCTGTCCATGTGACAGCATTTGCCGTCCATAGTGCTGCCCCTGGGTTCTCTCTTTCATTTGTCCTCCCCCTGCTCTGACTGAATGGCAAAAGAATTTCGGTGAGTGACAGCAGTGTGCTGAGGAGCCCCCCTCCCATTACAGACTATCCCAGCAGGATGAAAACACAGGGGGGGAAGGACAAAGGCACTGCAGTGAGGAAGAGTAGGCACAGAGGCTAAACAATTGCAGCATAAGGCAGAAAGCTAATTTTACAGCCGAATCTAAATCTGATCTAAAACAAGCAGTGGAGCCCATAGCCCTTACAGTATATACAAGGCAGCAAAGCAGATATGAGCAGTCAGCTTCCTCACAGATCGATACTCTAAGGCCGCGGTAGAAACAGTGCGGCAGTGTCAGGCGCACCCTCGTTCCCCGCACGCACAGTTCTCTTCACCTACCGCTCGATACTCTCTTCAAATTGCATGCAAATGCATGCCGCGGCTGCGAAGCCTTAGGCAAGCGTTAGGCCCGCGCAACCCATTTTACTGTATAGAGCACCTATACAGTATCCTGGGTTCGCGGGCCTAACGCTTCACGGCCGCGCTGGTATCTGTCATTTCAAATGTCATTTCAAATGACATTTGAAATGACAGGTACCAGGAAGTGGACAGTTATGTTCCCCGATGCTCGGCAAACTTTCCCCCAGCCCCCGCTCACCTGCCCTGGCCCCGTCCGGTCTCTGGTGCAGCCCCAGTCCTGTCCCCTCCTCCCGAAGCAAAAAAAAAAAAAACCCGAAAAAGTAGCAAGGCTCGGGCCTGCTACGGTAGTCCCTTCTCCCTTCTCCTCTCTTCCCGATTTCGGTGCTCAAGGCGGCCGGGTGGGTGTGCATTCATCCAGGCAGAGGGAGCCGGCAGCGAAAGCGGCCTCCGGCTCCCTCTGCCTGAATGAATGCACGGCCCCCGCCGGCAGTGAATGAATGCCCGTGCGATTTCGGCGCTCAGAGCGCCGAAATCGCACGGGCCGGGTGGGTGTGCATTCATCCAGGCAGAGGGAGCCGGAGGCCGCTTTCGCCACCGGCTCCCTCTGCCTGGATGAATGCACACCCACCCGGCCGCCTTGAGCGCCAAAATCGGGAGGAGAGGAGAAGGGAGAAGGGACTATCGTAGCAGGCCCGAGCCTTGCTACTTTTTCGGGTTTTTTTTTTTTTTGCTTCGGGAGGAGGGGACAGGACTGGGGCTGCACCGGAGACCGGACGGGGCCTTGAGCGCCGAAATCGCACGGGCATTCATTCACTGCCAGCGGGGGCCATGCATTCATCCAGGCAGAGGGAGCCGGAGGCCGCTTTCGCTGCCGGCTCCCTCTGCCTGGATGAATGCACGCCCACCCGGCCGCCTTGAGCACCGAAATCGGGAAGAGAGGAGAAGGGAGAAGGGACTACCGTAGCAGGCCCGAGCCTTGCTACTTTTTCGTTTTTTGTTTTTTTTTGCTTCGGGAGGAGGGGACAGGACTGGGGCTGCACCGGAGACCGGACGGGGCCTTGAGCGCCGAAATCGCACGGGCATTCATTCACTGCCGGCGGGGGCCGTGCATTCATCCAGGCAGAGAGAGCCGGTGGCCGCTTTCGCCGCCGGCTCCCTCTGCCTGGATGAATGCACGCCCACCCGGCCGCCTTGAGCGCCGAAATCGGGAGGAGAGGAGAAGGGAGAAGGGACTACCGTAGCAGGCCCGAGCCTTGCTACTTTTTCGGTTTTTTTTTTTTTTTGCTTCGGGAGGAGGGGACAGGACTGGGGCTGCACCGGAGACCGGACGGGGCCTTGAGCGCCGAAATCGCTCCCATTTTTTACACTTTATTCCCGTTTTAATTTTCGAACACCACACTAACACCAAGTAGAGGGTAGGCGGTAAACTAACAGGTTAAGGACGCGGCAAAATAGCGGGTTACAAAGGAGATAATCTGAGCGCGCGTCACAGTATCGGAGGGGAATAGCTAATTCCTTCATTATACAGCTAATTCATTAATTTACATATCATATACATGCTGCGTGCGGAAAGGGTTATGCGTCTGTTTTAAGAAGCGCTAAGGACGCGTGAAACTGGAGACTATCGCTGGATCGCCTTACGCGTCCGAATTGTGTGCTCCCAGCACATTACAGACGGGAAATCTTCAACCGCACCTTACAGTATCGACCTGTGTGTGCGCTATCAGCCTCTTAGTGCTAGCAACTATATCAGGGGTGTCTGGGCTTTCTTTAGGTGTATTTCATTGAAACGAGAATGCCTATTATAGAGGGTGTGATCTGCGTGTCCATCCATGCATATATTGGAGACACTGTTCGCTGTTACGTGTGCAAGTATGGCTGTGCAAGTTCTGGGAAGAGAGCAGGAGCAGCAGCAGGGATCCATATTCCTGGGGCTTCTGCCCATCTATGGTGGCCATGCATCTGTTTTAAAAGTGGTGAGCTAGCATGGAGAAAGAAGAGCAGTGGGATTCTGCCCTATTGCCCCTGCATTTCCCATCTGTACCAGCTCTGAAAGTTATTTCATAGTTGAGAGGTGCAGAGAAAGGCGACCAAAATGATAAAGTGGATGGAAAGGCTAAAGAATTTAGGGCAGATATGATAGAGGTCTATAAAATCATGAATGGAATAGAACCGGTAAATGTGAATTGTTTATTCTTTCAAATAATACAAAAACTATGGGATATACTCCATGCAGATAGTAATAAGCACATTTAAAACAAATTGGAGAAAGTTCTTTTTCACTCAATGCACAATTAAGCTCTAGAATTCATTGCCAGAGGATGTAGTAAAAGCTGCCATAGCTGGGATTAAAAAAGGTTTAGACAAGTTTTTGGAGAGAACTCCATAAACTGCATTTAATTAGATAGGCTTGGAAAAAGCCACTACTTATCCCTGGGTGTTAACAGCATGAGATCTATCTACTGTTTGGAATCCTGCCAGGTACCTGTGACCTGGATTGGTCACTAATGGAAACAGGATATTGGGCTTGATGGAACCATGGTCTGACCCAGTTTGACAATTCTTGTGGAATCAGAGGAATTGTAGACACAGTAAACATATCTTTGTGCTATGCTATTCATGAACGTCTGTATAGAAAAGTTTCTAAATAAATAAATAAATAAATGCTTCTAGCAGGCACTTTCCAACTTTCATTTTTCTCAATAATGGGGCTGGTGAGCAAATTTTGAAAGGTAAGGCATTAGAAATTTATCTTACTATTAATTAAAACAAAACATGTTTAAAATCACGGGAGCCAAGATCTTTGGATAAATATTATGGGTAGGTGCTGGGTTTGCTCCGGCCTCTCCCCCTCTTGACTTAGGAGTGAGGTGAGGAGAAGGATGAAGAGCAGCACCATTGCAGGGGAAGGAGAAGGTGGGAGAATCATCAACCCTGTGTGAGGTGCTTCTTCTGATCCAGCCGCTGCAATCCTGCTGCCTGCCATGTTCTTTAACGCACAGCTGGTGAGCAGCAACAGACAAGTGGTGACTCACAGGCCGAGGCAATATCAGCTCACGTAAAACTGGCGCAAATGATTGAACGCCTGCTCTCCTAATGGGAGCCCGGCCACCTCTCCTGGGCGCGTGATACATTATTTAAGTGAGGGGGTCACGCTAAAATGGAGACGCTAGGGAAAACTGTGCATCCCTAGCGCCTCTGTGGCATCGGCCACACAGGAAGGGTGGCTGTCAGTGCGGGCTGGGAAAACGGACACTCAATATGAGCGTCCGTTTTCCCCCGCTGCCAGCACAAAATACATGGCCTGGACCGTCTATCTTGCGATTCTATATTGGGTGCCCAGAATTTTTTATTTTTTTAATCAAGACTTTTATTTTTTTTATTTTAATCTGCTTTCGGTTGTTCCTCCTACTTAGTATCACAATGATACTAATAGGAGGAATCACAGAAGCAGGAATTTTTCTTTTTCCAGTGAGACCTTGAGCGTGGCGTACCCTTTACGCCAGCCCCGGGCTGGCATAAAATTTGCCGCGTTGCAATGGGCGCATTGGCCAGGCGGGAAATTTTTTGAATCGCGGGATTAGCTAATGGCCTGATTTACATGAAATGTGCTTATGATGAGCACTATGAGCCACACACTCGATTGGACGCGCCAATCCCCATATTGCAATGGGGGGTTATGGACGCGCATCAAGCCATGCGCTGGCCGCAGCGCACACGGTATTGTATCGGCCGGCCAGAGCAGCGCGGTGCCTGAAGGTCAGATAAAAGTCAGCCGTTTGGCACAAGTTATAGGTTGGCAAGCTGGATTCTGGCCTGCGGGGCCGCCTGTTGGACAAGCCCAGTGCTGTATGGTTTGATTTCTAGCGCAGCAATTGCCACAGCCTGAATCTGCCCCTGCTGCCATCTCATTGGCGCTAGAGGCTATACAGCTTCCAAATCAGCACTGGTTTCCTGCTGGTGGGCCAGCGCTGCTCCCAGAGCACGGTCATCTTCTTAGCTCCTTCTTGCTCTGATCTTGTGTTCCTGTCTACTCCTGTGTCTTCCATTCTTAGACTGAGTACTTTGGGCTTTCTTCCTGGTTGGTCCTGGATCACTTCAAACTCCCTTTCTCTTTTTCCATGAAGCTATTTACCGCAGATTGCTTGACTGTAGGTTTCGAAATGCTGCCTTGGACTCCTGGTTAGCTAGCTCCCTAGCCCTTGCCTTTAATCCTAACAAGTAGTAGTGGCCCAGGGTGATGCAGGTGGCATGCACTGGCGTGGGTCTAGAAAGCGTAAAGGTGTTAGGATCTGGGGTCCAGGGCTGAGCTGTGAGGAGGTGGATTGGGAGGGGAGAGCTGGGGCAAGGGACAAATAACCACACTTCCCCTGGCAATTGAAAAAGGGGCTCCAGTTCATTCCTTGCACCAGAGTCCATGCTAACCATGTTATAGCACTGCGTGAAACAGCAAACACAGGGACATATTTCCCACATGATGCTTTTTTGTGCGCATCATGTATTTGTAAGGCTTGGGGGTAACAGACAGTGTCATTTCTTTCCCACAATGCCAGATGATGCATTTGCTTGCCTTCTGGTTTATTTCAAAACCACGCCCTGTTTTTTGTTTTTTTCAATTTTTTTTTCCTGGCATTCCTCTCATGCTGGGGGAATTCTAACAGATTTGATAAATGGCGGGTCGATGTGGCTAAACTTTTTTTCCCTTCTGTACCGAACCCAGCTCCAAGTCTGGCGGCATCAGCAGGCGTGCGCACGGGTCAGCGACTCCTCACAAGAGGTGGAAATCAATCAGCTGCAGCCCAGGCACTTGTGCCAGCCAGCCATTCGTTCTGAGTGGCAGAGCGGGACTATATTTAGCACACCAATTAGGAGGCGCGCATGTCCTCGTAACCCCGTGGCCTCCTATTAAACAGGGAAGGGAGGCGCCGAAGGGCTGGGAGTCATAGCAGGCTCCAGGAATCACTGGATCTTTGTAAATTTCAACATTCCTGCATACGCTAGGGTTAGGGGGTTAGCTCCAAGTCATCAGACGGAGCCAGTCCTGGTTTTTAGTCCATTGTATATATGGAGAGGTAGGCCCCTGCTTTTCTTAGGGAAATCAGAACTACAGATCCATGGATACAGTGGGGGTCAAACAGGTATTGTCCCATCCCATCACTAATGACCCGGAGTTATGTGGTATCCTTCATTTACTCCCACAATCACTCAATCCTTTGGGCAGGCGTTAATTTCTGAGAGTAAATGTGCAGCCAAACCAAGGGTCCATCAAGCCTAGCATCCTGTTTCCAACAGAGGCCAAACCAGGCCACAAGAACCTGGCAATTACCCAAACACCAAGAAGATCCCATGCTACTGATGCAATTAATAGCAGTGGCTATTCCCTAAGTTAACTTGATTAATAGCAGTTAATGGACTTCTCCTCCAAGAACTTATCCAAACCTTTTTTAAACCCAGCTACACTAACTGCACTAACCACATCCTCTGACAACAAATTCCAGAGTTTAATTGTGCATTGAGTGAAAAAGAATTTTCTCTGATTAGTCTTAAATGTGCTACTTGCTAACTTCATGGAGTGCCCCCTAGTCCTTCTATTATCCAAGTGTAAATAACCGATTTACATCGACCCGTTCTAGACCTCTCATGATTTTAAAGACCTCTATCATATCCCCCCTCAGCCGTCTCTTCTCCAAGCTGAACAGCCCTAACCTCTTCAGTCTTTCCTCATAGGGGAGCTGTTCCATCCCTTTTATCATTTTGGTTGCCCTTCTCTGTATCTTCTCCATTGCAACTATATCTCTTTTGAGATGCAGTGACCAGAATTGTACACAGTATTCAAGGTGCGGTCTCACCATGGAGCAATACAGAGACATTATGACATCCTCTGTTTAATTCACCATTCTTTTCCTAATAATTCCTAACATTGTTTGCTTTTTTGACTGCGGCAGCACAGTCATCATTCACTGCTATACATTCTAATTCTCCCATCTTATTTCTTAGACTTCTGGCATTAGCATACAAACATTTCAAAGTGTGTTTTTTGTTTGTAGTTTCATTCTGCTTTCTAATTGATATTCTCCATCATTTCCTCACATCTCCAGCCTGCTCCCATTGCCCTGCTCCTCTTATCCTCCATCATGTCCTCACATCTCCAGCCTGCTCCCATTGCCCTGCTCCTCTTATCCTCCATCATTTCCTCACATCTCCAGCCTGCTCCCACTGCCCTGCTCCTCTTATCCTCCATCATTTCCTCACATCTCCAGCCTGCTCCCATTGCCCTGCTCCTCTTATCCTCCATCATGTCCTCACATCTCCAGCCTGCTCCCATTGCCCTGCTCCTCTTATCCTCCATCATTTCCTCACATCTCCAGCCTGCTCCCACTGCCCTGCTCCTCTTATCCTCCATCATTTCCTCACATCTCCAGCCTGCTCCCATTGCCCTGCTCCTCTTATCCTCCATCATTTCCTCACAACTCCAGCATTCTCCCATTGCCCTGCTCCTCTTATCCTCCAGGATTTCCTCACATCTCCAGCCTGCTCCCATTGCCCTGCTCCTCTTATTCTCCATCATTTCCTCACATCTCTAGCCTGCTCCCATTGCCCTGCTCCTCTTATCCTCCAGGATTTCCTCACATCTCCAGCCTTCTCCCATTGCCCTGCTCCTCTTATCCTCCATCATTTCCTCACATCTCCAGCCTGCTCCCATTGCCCTGCTCCTCTTATCCTCCATCATTTCCTCACATCTCCAGCCTGCTCCCATTGCCCTGCTCCTCTTATCCTCCAGGATTTCCTCACATCTCCAGCCTTCTCCCATTGCCCTGCTCCTCTTATCCTCCATCATTTCCTCACATCTCCAGCCTGCTCCCATTGCCCTGCTCCTCTTATCCTCCATTTCCTCACATCTCCAGCCTTCTCCCATTGCCCTGCTCCTCTTATCCTCCATCATTTCCTCATATCTCCACACATCTCCAGCCTTCTCCCATTGCCCTGCTCCTCTTATCCTCCAGGATTTCCTCACAACTCCAGCCTGCTCCCATTGCCCTGCTCCTCTTATTTGCCATCATTTCCTCACATCTCTAGCCTGCTCCCATTGCCCTGCTCCTGTTATCCTCCAGGATTTCCTCACATCTCCAGCCTTCTCCCATTGCCCTGCTCCTCTTATCCTCCATCATTTCCTCACATCTCCAGCCTGCTCCCATTGCCCTGCTCCTCTTATCCTCCATCATTTCCTCACATCTCCAGCCTGCTCCCATTGCCCTGCTCCTCTTATCCTCCATCATTTCCTCACATCTCCAGCCTGCTCCCATTGCCCTGCTTCTCTTATCCTCCATTTTCTCACATCTCCAGCCTTCTCCCATTGCTCTGCTCCTCTTATCCTCCATCATTTCCTCATATCTCCACACATCTCCAGCCTTCTCCCATTGCCCTGCTCCTCTTATCCTCCAGGATTTCCTCACAACTCCAGCCTGCTCCCATTGCCCTGCTCCTCTTATCCTCCAGGATTTCCTCACAACTCCAGCCTGCTCCCATTGCCCTGCTCCTCTTATCCTTCATCATTTCCTCACATCTCCAGCCTGCTCCCATTGCCCTGCTCCTCTTATCCTTCATCATTTCCTCACATCTCCAGCCTGCTCCCATTGCCCTGCTCCTCTTATCCTCCATCATTTCCTCATATCTCCAGCCTGCTCTGGTCTAGACCAGAATCCCTTGCAGTGTTGGCCCATTAGGAAGACCGGGCCAGATACCTGTGGCCATACCTGTGAACCTTTGATTTCCAATCACCCTGAGATTACCGTGAATACGGGGCGGAGGGACCGGATGTGCACAAACTTACCCTCATACACATACATGAACACACTCACATGTTCACGATCACTTTCACATACACACGCTCATTCTTACATTGCTGTCATTCTCTGACATATTCTCACATGCTCATACCTTTACTCTCATTTTCCCACATACACTCTGACACACATACTCACTCACCGACGTCTCTCCCTCTTTCCACACACACATGCCCACTCACCCTCACAGCCATGCTCATACACACTTTTGCTTCTCATCTGCCTATACAAACACACACACTCACTCTCACAGACATGCTCTTTCCCCTCTCCCGATATACTCCCTCCCCCATGCACACACCCATTCACATACACACACACACATGTCGTCCCTCACATACACCCATACATGCCCCTTCACATATACATACACATACACACACACGCATACTCCCCTCACTCACCTCTCCCCACCCCAAATTCACCAATGGAAGCAGCCTCCTCCTGGGGTTGATGGGAGGACTCCTTCCAGCCAATAGCCGAGGCTGTGTTTTGTCTGTTTCTCGCCCAGCGCTCTCTCTACGGGATGTAGATGGCGCTGGGTGGAATTGTTCCGTTTTCTAACCAGAGCAGGGCGCCTTGGATTCAAATAGTGCAACAACATCTTCTACTGCTACTTCTGCCATTGGCCTCCTCCCTTCTTCCTGTCCCCACAGGCCAATTGGAGGTCTCCTCCCTTATTCCTGCCAGCACAATCAGGACAAAGGGAGGAGGCATACTATTGGTCCGCAGGTGCAGGAAGAAGAAAGAAGGCCTCTGATTGGCCACATGGCAGGGAAAAGGAAGGAGGCATTCAATTGTCCTGTGTAGGCCAATCAGACGCCTTCTAGTCTGGCTGCTTCACTAGCGCAGCAGCAGCAAGGCACCCAGAGATTAAAGATGTTGGCCCAGAGACCCGGCAATTCCATTAGAATTCCAGAGTCTCCGGGTCAAATCCGGTGAGTTCTCCAGGTGTTCCCGTGGCCGGTCCTTTAAGTTGTTTTGAGGGAGTTTCTTATAGACTCCCTCACACTTATTTTGTTTCAAATGAAAGCACATTCCTAGAAGCTAATAAAGTGAAGTTCCTGCTACTGTTGATCATTTACACCATGTTTCTGACACCTGCTAATATGTGTGCTTTTAATTGGCTTCTCCTGTCAGCCACGCTGTTTTAAATGTCGCACCTCTGCCACAGGGTATGTCCCAGAATATGGTGAACTCCTCTGTTTTGAGCCTTCGTGAGAGTTCCCCAAATGATGAGAGCATGCTAGAGGGAGAGAGGAAGTTGGAGTGCAGGGTGTGAAGCAGAGTGTGTGTCGCTACACAGAGAATAGAGCAGATCGAGAAATTCCTGGCAGAATGTCTAGAAAGACCACCAAGCTCCAAGTGAAGCACCAAGCTCCTGGGAGGAGTATTTAACCTCATATGAGAATTTTCCAGTCAGTGAGGGCATGGAACAATGAGCGAAAAAGATATCATCCTAATACACACACACAGGGAGAATGTGAGAGACCACTGCTACTGGAGTTGTCTTCACTAATCCAAATCAGTGCTGCTACAGAGAGGACTTTTGAGTGCTTTCACCCACAGTCCACTACCCCATCTGCATGACTACACATTAACCCTAAGACCATTCATGAATTGACCCCCCCCTGCAAATAGTCACATAAACATTACATATGAAACCCACCTCCCAAGGGAGAGAGGGTTAAAGAGCATGCTACCATTTAAGTGAACTGCAGCAGAAAAAAAAAAGAGGACAATGCAGCTCTGTAACATGAGCCGCCAGCCCAGGAAACCCAGAATGAGATTCTTAATGTGAAGGTGCTTAAATGACCATTAAATAGATAAGTCAGAGACTCAGGTAGGGGATTTGCATGTCACAGACCCCTGGACTACTGTTGGTAATTTGCAGTGAACAATCACTTTAAATCAAAGGATAGCAAAACCTTAATTAAAGAACTGTGACTGGAAAAGTCCTACATTGGAGAATTCTGAATGAGAGAGGGATTTATGAGAGAAATGTACTGAAAAACAGTCCTAGGAAGCAAACATTCTTACCCTGACTCACAAGGGGAGTCAAACCCTTGGGTACCTAGCTCTTAGACAACAGATAAAGGCCAGGCAGGATGGAAGGGTGTGCACACATACTCTTTCAATGGTCCTGCCTAGGTCTTGGCCTATTGGCTGAGAAAAGGTATCCCATCCAGGCTGGGTAACAGCAAATGATTGGCCTTGAGCTTGGTGGAGCTGTAAACCCAAGCCAGGAAAAACCCTCCCCAAGGGAGAAGAACCGAAGGACAGTGGCACATCTGGAGGTGGAGCAGTCCTCCAGAAGGAAGAGGACCCAGCGTCAAATTGGGAGGTGACCCTGGGTCTCCCTTGAGCAAGAGGACCCCAGCATCAGATTGAGCGGTCCCCTAAGAGGGCAGGGACCCCAGCAGCAGATTGAGCGGTCCCCCAGGGAGGTGTGGATCCCAGTGGCAGATCAAGCGGTCCCCCAGGACGGTATGGACACTAGTGGCAGATCAAGAGGACTCCCAGGAGAAGGGGACCCCAGTGCCAGGTCCAGAGGTACAATTGTGTTCCCTAGGAAGGCGTGTACCCCAGCATCATTCCAGGAAGTAGAGTTGGGTCCTCCAGGTGGGTGTGGACCTTAGTGACAGACCAGGAAGTGGAGTCGGGTCTCCAGGATGGCGTGGACCCCGGCATTGGCACGGACCTTTCAGCTGAGTGGATGCAGCACCGAGGAGATGGCAATGGTTTAGATACAACAGGCCTCCCCCAGGCCAACACTGCCCATCAGGCCAGCTGGATCTTTTCACATGGCTGAGACTTGGGATAAAAAGGGAAGGGTAACAATAATACTTGATTAAAGCAGGAACGCAAGAGTCCATTCTATTCTATATGGCGGTATACTGTGGGGACCAACAACCCCAAATTGACAAATATTAAATGATTTTGCTGTCTTGTAGAAATGTATATAGTTGTGTAGCCTGAGACTATTGACCACGAGTAGATAACTTTGCTGCTTGACATCCTATTAGCGATGTACATAGTCACGTAGAAATGTATATAACTATATAGTCTAATAAGCCTGTATATATTTGTACATACTGCCAGCCTTGTTCACAGTCCCATTTGTTTTCCTGGGGTGAAGGGAGGGAAATCCCAACCACTAACACCTTGTTCCCCAGGTGGAGGCACCAGGCACCAAAAACATGAGGACCAACGGAGTCTGCCCTAAGGGGGGCTCCCACCAGGTCGGTCCCGAATCCAGGAACGCCAAGCGAGGTAAGCGGTCAAGGGGGCATTACACATACATATATATTTCTTTATGTCTTGAAAGAGTAGATGTTTGGAATGGTTTAGAACTGGATTAAACTGGGTGCATAAAGGGATGCATCCAGGACATATACAGAGGTAAAGTATCTGCATCATAACAGATTTAGCATGTTTTACCATTTGCTAAATGACTTTTTTCCCGGAATGCCCACTAACATTGGAATGCTGAGCTCTTGGAGCTGTGGTACAGTTGCTGCCCTATGTTGGGCTATGAACCAAATGAAAGAAAGACAAAAAACTGAACCTAAGAAGGAGCCGAGACGAGGAGAGTAATTGATGTTCTAATCCAGAGAAAAGAAGATTACAAAGGGAGGGGGCAGATGAGGAAGGCTTCCGGGTAGGAAAAGAACTGACAGGCCCCCCCCCCCCCCCAAAAAAAATAAAGCCACAAGCTAATTTCACGGCATTTTGTCGAAGAGATAAAGAATAAGAGCCGTGCAAAGAGGATTTAACTATACAAAATGAAAAATTCTGGGGAACTGCAGCGAGGAAAAGTGTCTAACTCCCCGCCCCCCGCTGGTGCACACAGGAGACTGGCCACAAAGGTCACTGATGTGTTGTGATCCTCCCCTGCAGACCGTAAGACGTGCAGGCTGCTTTGTCAACTCTCATCTCTCCCTGTGCACAGGGCTCTCTCCTCGCTGTCTCCTAGCTGAAACGTCCTTGCCCACACCCCTCTCTCCAGCTTTTAAATTCCACCTCAAAACATGCTACTTCCCACCCTAGGAGGTGCCCCCCCATTCCTATATTATGGCACCCAGAGTCAGGGCAAGTGCTGGAGAAGCGCAGGGCCAGAGGCAAGTGCAGGGCTTCTATTCGACACTCGACTAACCTCCACGAGAGAGCGGGCACTTTCCACAGCTGGCCCCACCATCTGGAATAACCTGCCGACGGATCTACGACTGGAACCCTGCCTGACTACCTTCCGGAAAAAACTCAAGACTTGGCTTTTTGCCCAAGCCTTCCCTGAAACATAACATCTTATCTGAGCTTTCTTTTAGCTCAATAGGCTAAAAGACCAACCCAGTAATTACATCTCCATCCATGTTTATTCTCCAGTTTTTCCTGTCCTTTATTTCTTGGCTACACTAGCCTCCAAGTTCTTTCCCCCTGTTATTTGTAACTGCGCTTCGGCCTTCTTGTTATATGGTTTCTTGTTAAGTTAACCCCCAAGTTTGATGTAAACCGGCCTGATATGAAGCTTGTCATGAAGTTCGGTATAGAAAAATGTTAAATAAATAAATAAATAAATAAATATTCAGGAGTGGGATGTGTCTGACGGGGCTGGCAGGAGATCGTGGGCTACTGTCCGAGGAAGGATGCCCCGTGCTCCTCCCCACAACCCCCTGCTAGCGCCATCTTGATTCTGCTGTTCTTTTTTCATCTGAAACCATAGGAATGTGATAGCAGAAAAAGACCGATTGCCTCATCCAGTCTGCCCGTCCTTCCAATTAATTTAGCATTATAAGTCTCATTATAATTATCCTTAGAGATCCCCTGTATTTATCCCATGCTTTCTTGAATTCAGATACTGTTTTTGTCTCTACCACCTCCACAGGGAGGCTGTTCCACACATCCACCACCCTTTCTGTAGAGAAATATTTCCTACGATTACGCCTGAGTCTACCCTCTTTCAACCTCATCTCATGTCCCCTCGTTCTAGAGCCTCCTTTCCATTGGAGAAAGGCTCACCTCCTGTGCCTGGACACCTTTGAGATATTTGAATGTCTCTATCATATCTCACCTATCCTCTAGGGTGTACGTGTTTAGATCTTTAAGTCTATCCCCATATGTTTTAGAATGAAGACCACTGACCATTTTAGTAGCCTCCCCCTAGACCAACTCCATCCTATTTATATCCTTTTGAAGATGCAGTCTCCAGAATTGTACACAGCATTCCAGATGAGGTCTCACCAGGGAACTATACAGAGGCAATATCGCCTCCCTTTTTCTGCTGACCATTCCTCTCCCTATGCAGCCAAGCATCTTTCTGGCTTTTACAGACGCTTTAATCACCTGTTTGGCCACCTTAAGATCATCAGATACAATTACCCCCAGATCCCGCTCTTCCTTTGTGCATAGAAGAATTTCACCTCCAATACTGTACCTTTCCCTTGGGTTTTTTCACCCTAAATGTATTACTTTGCATTTTTTTACATTAAATCTGCCAGACCCCTCATTCGCTATGTGGTGTGATGATGATAAAAAAACTTTAAAATTATCCACCATATGCTGGGCATTTGCCTAGTGCTGTACCAACAGAGCTTGCTCCCTTCCAGTGCAAATGCAACTTGAATGTTCCCTAATACACATCCTAACAGACTGTTGTCTGTTTTTGTCATCAGTTAGGTACATAGTAAACACAGGTGTATCATGGTGGTGAGTATTTTGGAGGTACACATTTGGTTTATGGGGTATATAATTGTATTTTAAAATATGTTTTCATTTTTGAATGTAGGCGTTTGATAAAGATTAGCTTTAGAATGGTGGTTAATTACAAGACCGGTATAGAGCAGATGTGTGTATAGAGTTTTCCGGTAAGTTTGGATAATATGGGTATGGATGGTAGAAGCTCAGAGTATATAATATAAATGCTGATTCATTTTTTTGATATATACATTTTTTTAGGAGCCAACAGTGGCATGTATTATGGTTTGCAGGAAAAGCTCCCAAGCTTACTTCTGAGGTATTCATCTTCTCCATGAAGGGTTCAATGAAGTTTGACTTATTAAGACTAGTTCGGAGCAAACACCTCTTTCAGAGCCCAGAAGGCCTGCTTCAACTGACTATTGGACCTTCTCTGATGCTTTCTTGTGAGAGGCTCTACCTTCTCTGAGAAATTGAGGATAAACCATCTGTAGTACCCTGTAAGGCCAAAGAATGCTCTCACTATCGTTTTTGTTTGTGGGACTGGAACCTGGGTAATCACCTTGATCTTCTGGGTCTGCAGATGGACCTTGCCCTTCCCCAGGTTTAGCCAAGATACTGGATTCTTGCCCTCCTAGCAAGCACTTCATAGGGTTAGCTGTTAGTCCTGCTTCCTCAGATTGGTTAGCATGGCCTGTAGTTGGCTTAGGCGTGTCTTTCAATCTGGGCTGAATATCACAATGTCAAACAAATAGGTGGCTGCGTACCCTTAATGTGGGTGGAGCAGGCGATCGACCAAGCACTGAACTGGAAAAGTCCCCGTGGTGTCAAGAATGAAGTCTTCTGCTTTGCCATTGGCATGAGAACCCGCCAATACCCTTTTGTAAGGTCCAAGGTAGAGATGAACTAGGCTGATCCCAGACACTCAGTTAGCTCATCCACTCAAGGCATCGGGTAGGTGTCAAATTTTGAGATCTCATTGACCTTTTTAAAGTCAATGCAAAATCTTATGCTCCCATCTGACTTTAGCACCCACACTATGGGTGAGGACCAATCACTGCTAGACTCCTCTCTCACTCTGAGCCAGCGTATCACTTTCACTTTGGTCTCAATGATGTGGTGTCTGGCCTCGAGAATCCGATAAGGTCGTTGCTGCACAACAACTCCAGGAGGCATAATAATATCATGCTGCATCAGGTGGGTACGACCTGGTAGGTTTGAGAGGATCTTCTTGTTTTGCTTCATCAGCTGCTTTAAGTCAGCAGTCTGTGTGGTGGACAGCTGCTCTCTGAAAGGAATCTGGGTTTGGTCCACTTCAGGTCTGACCTCTGGATCAAACTCTTCTTGTTATACCACTCCACACATCTGTGGAATCCACTTCTTCAGAAGGTTTATGTGATAGATCTGAGTTTTCTTTTGTTTATCTGGCTGAGCTATTTTGTAATCCACAGGCCCTATTTTCTCTAAAACATCACAGGGTCTTTGCTAACCGGGTAACAACTTGCTTTCTGAAAATGGGAGAAGGACAAGGATATGGTCCCCCAGTTGGAATACTCTTTGGACTGTGAGGCGGTTGTAACTCAGGCTTGGGTAGCCTGAGCCTTCACTAGGCTCCCCAGTCTTTTTTAGGCAATCCTGCATAATGTGGTTTTGCCCGGGGTTCCCTTTATCTTCCCAAGTCTCGTGGACTTATGTCCAAGATTCCTCTCGCCTCCTCCCATACAGTAACTCAAAAGGGGAAAACCCCATCAAGCTCTATGGCACTTCACAGATTGCGAACAGCACATAGGATAGCAATGCGTCCCAGTTCTTGCTCTCTTCATCCATAAATTTCCTCAGCATTTGTTTGAGTGTCTGATTGAAGTACTTGACGAGACCATTGATCTGCAAATGAAACACCAAGGTGCGCAGAGTTTTTACCTTTTAGCAAGATGCAGAATTGTTTCATTACCTTGAACATGAACAAGGTTCCCTGATCCGTCAGGATTTCCTTAGGGAGCTCCACTATTGGGGTCTTCATATTCTGTAGTGGTACTGCCTTGGGATATCTTGTGGCCTAGTCCAAAATGATGAGGATGTATCTGTTTCCTCGAGTAGAGCTCTCTCTAATGGCCCCACAAAGTCCATGCCCACCCTTTCAAAACTTGATTATAGGCATTGGTGTGAGAAGTGCCATCCATATGCCAGCAGGCTTTGTGAGTTGGCAAGTAGGGCAGGAGCGGCAATACAACTGCATCCATTTATGTAGGCCCGGCCAATAGAACTGTGCCAATATTTTCCCTCTGGTCATTTCCTCCCCCAGGTGACCCCCTAGAAGGTGGATGTGTGCTAGTTGCAGGATCTTCTAGTAATATGGTTTGGGAACTAGGAGCTTTTCTATCAATTCCCCCTCCACACTTCCCTTTGTGACTTGGTAAAATAGGTCCTCTTTCATTAAGAAATACAGAGGAATAGGGTCTATAACCTGTGCTCCAGGGATTAGCTTTCCATCCACTCTCTGTATATGCTTCTGGGCCCACTTAAAGGACTCATCCTCCCTCTAGACTCGCCTGAAGCTCCCTGGGTCACCCCCCCTTTTCCCACTCAAAGGGGCCAAGTATGACATCCTGGGTGGGTTGCTGTTCTTCCCTGACCCCGACGCTTCTTCCCCGGCTGCTTCTAAATTAGCAACATAACTGTATTTGTCCTGTTGGTATTGCCTCCAGGTCGTAGGAGTCTTAGAGACTTTATGATACAGGTCTGAATCTTCTAAGGGAAAGAGTTCTGGAAAAGCCAATTTTCCCTTGTTATGGCTGCATGAACTCATTGCAAGCTGGTTCCACAGGTTCTCAAAGCTTGAACAGTCCCGTCCTATCACTTTGGGGTAGGGTAACAAAGGAAGAAATCCACCTTTATTCTGTCTTGGCTGACTGGGGTCTTCAGTTGTACCTGCCTTGTTGGATACTGCCATTGGTCAATTTGGACCCACTTCACTTATTCTCTTCAACTAAGCGTTTTCACACTCCCAGAGTCCACTAATGCCTGGGATGGAATGCCATCTAGCTCAACCAAAACCACAAAAGTAGAGACTCCCCGAATGGGGAGATCCACAAAATTAATGCCATGGGGCCATGGCATTAATGTCCATTGGTTCCTCTTCCCGTGCAAAAGGGCCTCTCTCTCTGCAGCTGAAACATGGCAGGCCCATGGGTTTTTGCAGTTGAGGTGAAAAGTCTAGCTTGTCTGGCTCCACCAGCTTTCAGGGTCTTCTGTCCTTAGGACTGTGGCGTCCTCATCCTGGGGCAGGTAGTCTCCCTGAGCCTGTGGTGATTCAAGGATGGATTGAATTTGGTAATAAGCTTTCCCCATTTCCAATACCATCTCTAGTGTAAGGTGTCTGTGCACCCACTGCCGCATAGAGCATTCCAGGCCTTCTAAGAATTGTTCCAGCAAAACTACATTGGCTGCCTTCACCCTAGTCTTTCTTTCCAGGTGCAGCCACTTCCAAATCACATCTTTAAGTCAGTGGAAAATGTCCCATGGGTTTTCCTCTATTTGAAGAACTTGCCAAAATCGCTGGCAGTAGGCTTCTGAGATGAGTCCCACTCTCAGTCTCTCTAAGATGATGGCCTTGACTTGATATATGGCCCTCCCTTCCAGACTGGCAGTTTGGAAAGGCCTCTTGACAATTGTTCCCAGTGAGTAGATTCTCCAGATAGGTGGTCCAAGTATCTTCTGGCCAGCTTGCCAATCGACTGGTTTATTCAAAGTTCTTCTGGAAACAATCGGGGTCTTCTCCTGGGGCCATCTTAAGTACAGCTGGGGACAAGGAAGGTGGCCTGGTCAGAGCGGTCTGCACAGCCTGTGCTACCTGAGTTAGCACTATGTTCTGCTCCATAAGTTGTTCTCGCTGCGCCTGCTGCTGATCAATTTGAGTTTGTAGGGCATTCTGCAATTGCTGCTGCCCTGTAGCAAGGAGCTGGATCACTTGCTCCATCTTCCCTGCTTTCTGAGGTGCCTCTCCGGGGAAAAGGAGAAAGGAAAAAAAAAAACAACAAAGCCTGCTGGCCTGCATGGCCCTGATTCACTGCTTGAACCCTGACTGCACAAACAGGGCTAACCACCTTGGCCTGTTGTAGCTTCAGCTTGGTGAGTGGAACTGGGAGGCCCCAGGAAAAAGAAAAAAAAAACTCACCATGTTTTTTTTTTTTCCTACTGCTGCAGCTTTGGGGCTTTCCACGTAGGCAAGAGATCCCACTTCTGCCACCAATAGTGGCTTGGAAACAGCTGGAAAGAATAAGGAGGCAGACTGGTTGTTTCTGTTCATGCAATTTATTTATAGTGAAAAAAACAAAGTGCAAAGCAAAACAAAAAGCTCACTTTAAAGTTCAGTTCCGTTTTCCTAATAGGAGGTGTATTGGTGTCTTAAGGCCTGGTGTAATATTTTCACTGTTGCCTTTTCTTAGGTAAGGTGGTTACTGTTTGAATGCTGGAAATTGGTGTTTCGGTATGGGATGTTTACTATTTATGCAATTTCTGTTCAGAGTACTTGTCTTTCCCTTGTGTCATTCTTAACAATAAAAATAATACTGGGCCTTTATTTTTTATTTCCGCCGTGAATTGTAATGAGCAGTGTGTCACACATGTGAGCGTGGCCTGTCAGGTGGGTCACCATGGGAAAAAGGTTGAGAACCACTGCTCTGGACTCCCTGTTCCCCTTTTGTTCCCTCCAGGCTTTCTGAGAAAAGGGAGGGGGGGATGAAGTTGGAGCAAACATTGCAAATCAGAAAACAATTGCTCTGCTCCTTTCTCCAGCCCCTCCCCTCCTGTTTTCTGCAGGCTTACCTGAAGGGGAGGAGCTGGAGTAGTAAACAGAGAGACCATAAGCTTTCTACTGTTTCCTGGGAGACCCAGCAATTGAAACAAACTCCCAGTCTCTGGGTGAAATGTGGAGATGAATAGAGCAAACAAATTTACTGGCAGCCACAAGCAACTGCACAGCAAGAAAAAAATACACAGTACCCAAATAAAAAAAACCAAAACCTGGCTGTGCCGAAGCTCTGTGGTTCCGCCAGTCATTGCCTGGGTAGGAAACCACTTTCTAGTCATCCTCTCCCTCGTGTGTAGAGACTTTTGGGAAGCTGAGGCGGACGTGGGAGCTGCTGCACCAAGACAATGCAAGCGTCTCACGTGTGCGCGGAATGTTTTAGCGCGGGGCAGACCCTGCTTTGACCGACGGCTTGCTTGATCGCAGCTTGTTCTGCATTAGCTGGCTCAGTTGTTTTTATTCAGCCTATGACGTCACCCTACTGATGGCTTTAAGTCGACTAACTCAGTAAAGCTCTTTTGCGTCGACCTGACGTGCTTCTAGTCCTCCAGGTACGAAGTTTCCTTTATAAGGGTGGCATCGGGTGCCCCTTCTGGGGATCGCCGTGCACTCCGGGTGCTTTGCACGGTACAGCACTGACCTCCTGCGTGGGCAGTCGCTGTCCTGTGTCGCTGTGTGCCTTGCGCCCGTTTTACACGCGCACATTTTTTAATTGCGCAGCACGAGGTTGACATTCGCTGCTCCGGCCTGGTCTCCTAAATCAGAAGTGTAAAACTGGAATTAAAACATAATGAGATCCAGATGTGTCAATTAAACACAGATGCTGGATGCCTGCACCGATATTTATTTATTCGCATTTGATTACTCGCACTACCGACTAGCCATCAAAGCGAGAGGCGATCGTTAAAATCCAGCGTATACGCAATCCCACCCCACAGAAATAATTACATATTCTCTCCACATATTAGCGCCCCCCATCCACACTCAGCAGTCCTGAGACCCCCTTTAGATTTCACATTTACACTCCCCTACCACCTTTAGAAGAACGCTTGGTTAAATAACCAAACCTCAAGCAGTTCTGGCAGGTTTCCCAGTGACTTCTTTCCCGCACGCCACAGAAATCCAGACTGTACCTCTGCAAACATGGACACATGGGATTTGCCTCTGAACGCTCTTCTTGCTCTTTTGATAATTCCGTGTCATCTCTGATATCGGCTCAGTCTCGCCAGAAAGCATGGCGAGGGTTGGGGGTTTTTTTCCCCCACCTCCCACCCCTGTTATTCAGAACCAGCCTTTGCGCGCAGTGTCTCGCACCTCCTCCTCCTCTGTACCGTGTGCTGTTCTTGCTGTCTCTTGCAGATCTCACATCCTAGCACAGGAAGACGCCTTCCTCCGGTCCTGCTGTTTCCCCGCCGAAGGCTCTGCCCACCACCTGCCCGAGTTAAGCTTGTGTCAGCCTCTGCCGTGGCATCCCTGTCTTCTTCATCCTGATTCTTGTGCTTGGCCGGGGATCAGGCGTGGCAGGTTGGACTCCTGGTAGGTTACGTTTGCTCTCAGAAACTTGGGAGATGTTACTGTGAGGGTAGCTTAACACTGAAGCCTTGATGGTTGGCACTGCATATCACCTGTTTCAAATAATATTTTTGTATTTCACTACCAGATGTACCCAGTGCTGTACAGGGTCAGGTAAGAGAAACAGGCCCCGCTCCTTGGAGCTTTCAGTCTAGTCAAGAACAGACTAGACCCAGGCATAGGCCCGCGCACTTTTTCATGGACTTGGATGACTCACGAGGCGCCACCG
This sequence comes from Rhinatrema bivittatum, assembly GCF_901001135.1. Taxonomy (NCBI): domain Eukaryota; kingdom Metazoa; phylum Chordata; class Amphibia; order Gymnophiona; family Rhinatrematidae; genus Rhinatrema; species Rhinatrema bivittatum. Next base: position 30,091,154 of record NC_042623.1, on the reverse strand, counting down.
ATTCAGTGCGCAGGGGTGTATTATTCACTGGAACAGCCCAAGCCATTAGCAGCAGAGTAGGAAAGGGGAAACAGAACTCAGGATCCGGCAGGGCATGCAAAGGTTAAGTCCGTGACTGATAGGATTTTGGAATCCAGGAGATGTCACACGCCTAAGGACGGATGTCCTGTAGTGATATTTTAAGACACTGAAGCCAGACTGCAGAACGCTGCTGTTTCCGCACGATGCATGAGCTGGGGATTCGGCGCTATTCCCACCGGAGGCCAGAGGAGCTGTATTGTTAGACTGACAAATACCTTTTCAGAAGGCCTTCACTTTGCTTGAAAAGGTTGACGTGAAGGGATATTGAGCTCACGAGGCGAGCTATATCAGACAGACTTAGCCGAGCGGAATTTCATGTGCTGAAAATCAGCCTGGGAGGACTATAGCGTGCCTAAGCTTTCCTGCTGCCAGGAGAGGGGCACTGGGTGGCTCCATATTATACGGAGAGGCTTACTCTTGGGGGGGGGAATTCTGCACCAAAATTTTAAAATTCCGATTGGAATATTTATAAATTCTGCATGTTTATTTGTCAGAATAACATAATATTTTTGCCAGTCATTGTCCTGCATGCCTGTGCAACTCTTTTTCATTTAAATTATAGCACAGAAAACTAAGCTTTCAAGTTTTCCTCACTTTTCTCCTGGAAGAAAGGCTCAGATTACACATTTGTAAAACCTTATAGGCTTCCCTCTAGAGTAATAAGAGGACCTTTCCAGCAATGGGAGAGGCTCAGGAACGTTAGTAGATTAATGTGAGTGATAGGAAGGTCGATCCCCTAATGGGTGGGACATTAGTGCAAGGTTATAAAAGATGACTTGAGTAGTCACTGGGGAGCTGACGATGAAGGGAGCTGGAGAGAGGCAGCCGAGGGTTCCTGGAAGGGAAAGGGTAGTTTCTGCTCTTTTCCATCCTTAGGAGGATTTCTGGTCCCAGGAAGGTGGAAGGGATAGAGGAGCATTGCGCCAGCCAGGTACAGTGCAACCAGTCCTAGGTGTGGGAGAAGACTGGATTCCAGTGGTTTTAAAGGGAGAAGACGCCTTTGGGAGATCCAGGCCGGGACCCCGGAGTCTTGCCTCAGTACTCAAGGAGTTTGAGGACATATCTTTTTTTGGCTGTGCTGAAATTGCCTTTGGAACAAGGACTCTTTGTTTTTTGTTTTTTCCTACCGTTCTTAGCACTGAGCTGTTTTGCTTTCAGCACCTGCTGAATGAATTAATTAATTTTCTTTTCCCAGTAAACTTCATTTTTGCTTTGAAACACAACACTTGGTGTGAGGACTCTTATTTATTTATTTTTGTAAGGCGCCAAGCGTGTTCTCTTCAGCCCTAGGGGTTAGCCTATCCCTCATTGGCAGACCCCCATGGTTTTCCAGGCGCCGCAATGGGCTCCATAGTAACTTAAGCATTCTCTGAAGTGTGGGCCCTTCCCCGCCAGCGGGCGGGGGTTACACAGTGAGAAACAGCTTTTCCAGCCCCAGCAGCACAAGATCAGCACTTGCTGATCTTGTGCCGTATGAACTTTGTAGCTGCCCATCATCTCACGGGACCTGCCGGTGCCGTGCAAGACTGCGTGGAGCAGTGCAAGCCACAGGTATGGATGATTAGGAACAGGGGGAATAAGAACATAAGAAGAACATAAGAAAATGCCATACTGGGTCAGACCAAGGGTCCATCGAGCCCAGCATCCTGTTTCCAACAGTGGCCAATCCAGGCCATAAGAACCTGGCAAGTACCCAAAACTAAGTCTATTCCATGTAACCATTGCTAATGGCAGTGGCTATTCTCTAAGGGTCTGATTTTAAAAAGCATTTACATGCGTAAATCTGGGTTTTATGCATGTAAATGCACTTTACTCGAGTAAGTGGGCTTTTGAAAATTGCTACAATATATGCCATTGAATCGTCCATAGGATTTATTCGCATAAGTGCACTTTACGTGAGTAAATGGCTTTTGAAAATTGCTACAATAGTAGTTACATTTATGCGCGTAACTCCTTTGAAAATTACCCCCTAAGTGAACTTAAATAGAGAAAGGACCTGGGATGGAGGGGGCAGAGGACCCTGGATAGAGGGATAGGAAACATAGAACCCAGGATTGGGGAGAGGAGAGGCAGAGGACCTGGGATTGGGTGAATAGGGGCAAAGGGCGAGAAGGAGCAGGAGGCATGGGATCTGGGTGTAATGGGAGGATAGGAGGAAGAGACAGAAGGCCTGGGATGGGAGCAGTAGGAGGAAGGAGAAGACTTGGGGAGGGTTAGAAGAAAGAGGGAAAAAATACGAGATGGGTAGGAAGATGAAGGAAATGAAATCTGTTTGCATGGGACCCTAAAAGAACTTGGTTTTCCTCTTGCAGCCTTCGGTCAAAGTGGACCCTAACCAAGCCTGAACCTCCTAGGGCAGGATGACAGCCCAGAGAGAAGGTGGTAAGCTTGCTTTGGAGGGGGCTGCAGGTGATTAAAGAGGAGCAGCCAGCCCTCCTAGCAAGTGCTTACTCAGTGCTCACTGGAAGTGCTCCTGCCAACTTCTCATCTAGTTGGTCATCTTCCTGCTCTCGCTAGCTTTGGGAGCCCGCTCTTCCTGCAGTCACAGACAGCTTGTTATGGTTTTGAGGTGTTGGAGTCGATTCTTGGATACTGTGGTGATGGTCACTCCCACGGGGAGGAGCCTCGTGAGGAATCACAGTGCAAACTGGTTAAAAGACAGGAAACAGAGAGTAGGATTAAATGGTCAATTTTCTCAGTGGAAAAGGATAAACAGTGGAGTGCCTCAGGGAGCTGTACTTGGACCGGTGCTTTTCAATATATATATAAATGATCTGGAAAGGAATTCGACGAGTGAGGTTATCAAATTTGCAGATGATACAAAATTATTCAGAGTAGTTAAATCACAAGCAGACTGTGATACATTACAGGAGGACCTTGCAAGACTGGAAGATTGGGCATCCAAATGGCAGGTGAAATTTAATGTGGACAAGTGCAAGGTGTTGCATATAGGGAAAAATAACCCTTGCTGTAGTTACACGATGTTAGGTTCCATATTAGGAGCTACCACCCAGGAAAAAGATCTGGGCATCATAGTGGATAATACTTTAAAATCGTCAGCTCAGTGAGCTGCAGCAGTCAAAAAAGCAAATAGAATGTTAGGAATTATTAGGAAGGGAATGGTTAATAGAACGGAAAATGTCATAATGCCTCTGTATCGCTCCATGGTGAGACTGCACCTTGAATACTGTGTACAATTCTGGTCGCCGCATCTCAAAAAAGATATAGTTGCAATGGAGAAGGTTCAGAGAAGGGCAACCAAAATGATAAAGGGGATGGAACAGCTCCCCTATGAGGAAAGGCTGAAGAGGTTAGGGCTGTTCAGCTTGGAGAAGAGACGGCTGAGGGGGGATATGATAGAGGTCTTTAAGATCATGAGAGGTCATGAACAAGTAGATGTGAATCGGTTATTTACACTTTCGAATAATAGAAGGACTAGGGAGCATTCCATGAAGTTAGCAAGTAACACATTGAAGATTAATTGGAGAAAATTCTTTTTCACTCAACGCACAATAAAGCTCTGGAATTTGTTGCCAGAGGAGGCGGTTAGTGCAGTTAGTATAGCTGGGTTCAAAAAGGTTTGGATAAGTTCTTGGAGGAGAAGTCCATTAATGGCTATTAATCAATTATACTTAGGGAATAGCCACTGCTATTAATTGCATCAGTAGCATGGGTTCTTCTTAGTGTTTGGGTAATTGCCAGGTTCTTGTGGCCTGGTTTTGGCCTCTGTTGGAAACAGGATGCTGGGCTTGATGGACCCTTGGTCTGACCCAGCATGGCAATTTCTTATGTTCTTAGGCTAGACTCGAGACTCGCAAACACAGAGATTTGTCTTTTATTATACAGCTGGATGATACCACCAGAGGTGGCAGTAGTGAGGTGATCCAGTAGAAGCAGTCCAGGGGCCCTCGGCAGAGGAGACCCGTCTCACAATGGTAGATGTTAGCAGCACACGGTATTATAGGGAGTTCCGGATGCAGGTTCCCAGTGCTGAGCTGTAAATGAGACAGACTGATAAAGGTTAGATTACTCACTAAGTTGGTAGCTGTATAGATGTAGATCCCAGCAGGCAGAAGTAGTTGGATTACAGGCACCGAGGCAGGGAACGCAGGCCCTCGAGGAGCGAGTACCTGGTATCCCAGATAGGCTCTTGAAAGAAAGCAAAGGGTCCCCGAGGAGCAGGTACCCAGGTTAGATGAATAACCCTGAAGGGCAGAGAGAGCTTCCAGCGGCAGCACGGAAGCGTTAGAGTAGCTCAGACCAGAGGCAAATCCAATCCTTGCTAACTCGAATTGTTAGCAAACGAAGGGCAGGCTAAATACACGGATGGCGTGACGTCACTCGAGGGGGGGTCGCCCCCGAGGTTCCCGCCATGTCGTGGATAAAGACGTGGGTGGCGTGCGCACGCGCACCCTAGGAGGCCCTCAGGAGAAACATGGCGGATAGCCCCGCCATTGCCGCTCTGGGGACGCCGGAGAGAGCGGCATGAAGACGCAGGGGTGGCCATTTTAACAAGGCTTGAGGAGAGAGCAGGAAGAAAGGTGAGGCACGGAGGTCGAAGCCGTCTGAGACCGACGGACGCAACACAGCTACACTGGTTTGTGGAGCCGACTCTCCCTGCCGCAGATCTTCTTTTTCCTGGCTGGCTCCCTGTAAAAAGGCTGAAGTGGATCTTGCAGTGCGGCTCAAATCCTGCAAGGAATTCTGAGGGGGGTGGGTGTATTTTTTTGTGCAAATTCTTTGTGGTGCAGTTAGTTGTGCAGTGCTGAGTCAGTCCTGGGTTTATCCCAGTTCACCTATGGACAGGCACATCCATATTTATTTATTTAAAATATTTATTACCTGCACCATCAGATACTCCCAAGCGGGTTACAGAAAAACACCCATAAAAACGTGACAGACAACTGAAAATATTTCCTTAGGAAAGCATGAATCCACGACCATAGATGTACTAGCGCAAAATCAGGACTAAATCTGGCCAGAGGACATTGCCCCACTTGGTGACTCTGTGCTGGGAGTATGGTTAAGGTGTATCCCTGCCACTGCTGAACCTAACAGCAAAGAAGTGTAAGAGATTGATTCGTCCTGGTGCTTAATGGGAATACAGGAAGGTAGAGAGGGAAGGGATTTATGGTCGTGTTGTGATCGAGGCAGTAACAACTCTGGGAATGCAAGCCCCCAATTACTCTCTCTCTCCTTCGGCCACGTTACCAAATGGCTACCTAGCCCAGTGTATTCTTCCCATCACCAGAGTTGCACATTGGTTGTTTTGCAAATCTAGCAAAATTCACCAATAATTTTGCAATTCTTATATGAAAGCTCTGCAGTTTTTGTATTGTGCTATTTGAATATTTTGGGGGCCAACCTGCATTCTGAAGCCATTCCTAGGGCATGAACATGATAAAATATGCTGTATTTGCATTGGGCTGAAACTTATTTACATAGCTCTTCTCTGATAATGGTTGAGAACTTAGTGGCTCATCTCTCAAAACACTTCACGTAGAATATGATTGTTACTACTAAGGTCTCCTTTATCCTTTTGAGTTAATGTCAGGATTTTAAGGTATGGACTTGAGCACAATATGTCCCTACCTTAAAACCCCGAGAGATCCTTTTGTGGGAGTCTCATAGTGTATCACAGGACTGTAAGGGTAGCTCGTGGAGGTCTGTATTGAGCTACAGGACAGTGGCTGCATGTATTTCCTAGACTGTCCAGTAACTGTCGGTATGTGAGATATCATTATAACAATTATGGTTTTTGTGCACGTAGGGCTTCTGTATGAGAGAGAGGAAGCAGTGATATGTAAGTAAGGAAAGGCAGCCGTAGGTCAGGATAAGAGAGATGATTAGCCTGCTGCAGATAAGACTCTAGGGGTTAGGTGATGCTGAAATGATGTTTAGAAGACTAGATTGCCATCCCTGGCAGAAAAAGCAGCACTGGCTCCGTAATAGTAGGTTTCACAAGGGAAGCTTTAGTCAGTGTTTAAAAATAGGGGGAAGGTTAACTTTTATATGAGATTTGTGATATTTATTTATTCTTTTTTCTAAACTCCCATCCCTCTGGAATATAGTGGCTCTCCCGCTTATGGTGACTGAGGTGGCAATTATGTGTAATGGGGTTTCTAATGCTGCTACTAGAGTCACTGAGTATCCCAGAGGGGAAGGGCTAGAGAAATATTCTCCTTCCTGCTGGGTCTCCTGAAAGGAAGTGGCGCTCCAAAACCCACTCATCCAGTCTCTCAGGGGTTATCTGATTATTATGCTATTAAAAAGTAATTGTAAACGGAATACCACAACTATGACCGTTAAACCAAAATGTCAAAAAACGTTTTCTTTCCTTGTAGAGAATCTTAAGTATCAGAATCGGCAAAACTACTTATCAGATATGTATACTTTAAAGTTCCTAAAAATGATAGCGTCTTAGAACTCACTTTTTCTCCCCAAAAGGTATCCTTATTCCCCCTCTGACACCACTAAGTAATAGTCCCAGGGGATGCTCCAAACTGGTACTAGGGACAAATAAACCATTCAAAACCTCTCTGCTTTGGAGAACTGTAAAGAATGAGGAATTTTGATGTGTTTTAAAGCAGTGATTTGGGTCTCCAATATTTTTAAACAGGACAAATCACTAACTGATGAAGTGTTCATCCACCAGCCACTTCACATTGTTTCCTCCCTCAGCTCTAGCACAAGGATACGTGGATGCTGCCAAACCCTGTTTCCCAGTGGCAGGCGAAAACAAAAAACCCAGACTGGATTACCAGAAATTTTCAGAGCAGAGTCAAATTTCACAATAAATTTTAACTTAGACTTTTGTTTTTCCCCTCAACCTTTGTAGAACAACTATTTTTAAAGAGTCCTATACGGTTTTGGCGTTTTAACCCTTTTGATGCCCAAATATGTGCCAAAAATGAGGCCATTTTGTCCGCAGTTAAAACATCTTTTCTCCTTGGAATTTTCCTCAATAAAAGTTCACAGTAGGAATTTTCAATACTTCTTCAGATACCTACTTGACTTTTTGCTCTCATTTTTCCTGTTTTTAATGATTTTAGAACCATTATTTGGCCTCACAGGAATGCCACTAATTTAAGCATATTTGAGTCAGTAGAGGAGGAGGTAGGAGAGAAGAACTGGATATCATCCGCAAATAGTTTGAATGAGACCGCTGGACTAGATAGAAATGAATAGAGAGAAGCAAGATAAATATTGAAAAGAACGGGTAAAAATGAAGAACATTGGAGTATACCAGTGGGTACCGGGATACAGATCCGAAGAAGCATCACCAATTCTCACCCTAAAGAAACGTACTGACAGAAAAGAAGAAAACTAGGAATAAACAGTTGATGTGACGCCCAAAGCCTGTAGACGAGCCAACAGAATTTTTTGATTCAATGTATCAAACACTGAAGAGATTTCTAAGAGTACAAGGAAGTAATTGGTTCCTCTGTCAAAGCCCTGGTGAATAATGTCAAAATTAGACAAGAGTAGAGACTCAGTATTATGCAGCGGATGAAATCCGAATTGGGAACTATTCAAGAAGTTATTATTGTTAAGATAATCTTGTAGCTGAGTAAATACAACTTTCTCGATGATCTTTGCTAACAATGGCAAGGAGGAGACTGAGCAATAATTTGACAATACTGCCATGTCCGAAATTTTTTTTTTTTTCAGTAAAGGATGAATTGATGCAGTTTTCAATAGAGAAGGAAGCTGACCTTCTTTTAGCGAGGCATTAATGAGGTGAATCACAAAAGGACTCGCCTCATTGCGCAGAACCTTTATCAAGGCAGATGAACAGGTGTTAAACACACAGAAGCTGTCTTTTTGCATATTAAGTATTGAGACAACTTCAGCGTTTGTAGCTGGGGCAAACTCATGCCAAACTGCTGGCAAAGGACAAGGTTTGACAGTGTCATCTGGAATCTTGTTGTCAAATGACAACACAATCCTAGTCATTTTTTCAGAAAATAAATATGCAAATTTCTCACAAGATGAATATGCCACAACAATGGGATTGCCTTAGGGAGCTGCAACCACCATGCAAACCATATGAAACAGCTCACGTGGTCGTGATACCTCCTCCAAGAAATGAGAGGAATACCGATCCCTCGTTAGCCTTGTCTGTGGCTTCTCTGTAAACTATTAACTTCAAATTATATCAAGAAAGAAAGGTATCTGATTTATGCTTATACCAGCGCCTTTCAGCCATGCAGACATCCTGCTTTAGGACTCTTAAAGCGGGGGAGTATTGAGGTGCTGTTCGTTGCCTTCTTACTCATAAAGCTTTTATCGGGGCTAGTGTGTCTATGGAAGTGCGCAGAGAGGACTGCCAAAAGGCAACTAGGTTATCGGCATTCCAGTAAGAGGACCGTGCAAGGTCAGGCTGCCACTTAGAGCGCAACTGTATGGGTGGTCTTCTAGAGACTGTATACGGAGTATTAGCTCCCTTTAACACAAAACTGGGTGTAATAGAGAGCAAGCAAGTAAAAAGTGATCCGACCAAGGCACTTCCACACAAGATTGGCAACGGGAGCCAGACCAAGTCAAGGGCCTGACCTAGCTTGTGGGTGGGAGAGGTAACTGTATCCACCCCAAGGCTTGCATGGCTTCTAGGAAATACTGACATTTGAGACAGAAGCACATTCTACCCAAGTATTGAAATCCCCTCAGACAATTATATTTTTAATATCGGCTTTTAATGCTAATAAACACTCTAGACCGATAGATTAGGGTTAAGATACACAAGTGGAGCATATATCAAACACAGAGTCCAATTAGGAATTGGCGATTACTAGGAAACCACACCACTTAACCAGATGCAGCTTAGAGAAAACTTCATAACCATCCAGGGACAACTGATTTAACAGCATAGAGTCCAATGGACCCAGCCATGACTCTGTCAGACAAAGGATGTTTGGAGCTTTATCAACCAGCAAATCTATCAACACAGGGACCTTTTTTAAATGGCCTACCCATTTATCAGTAGTAGAGAGAGCTTATGAGCCTTTAGCTGGAGGGGCATACAATAAGGATTACAAGCAATTTGCACAACCAACACTGATCTAGAGGTATTCTTTTCACAGAAACTGTGCTAGATGTTCTGTAACTGCCCATAATGTCCCATACCTGTTATAACTGTAATTGGACTCTCCATAAAAAAAAAAGAAAACTGCAGTGTAGTACTGGCTTTAGCTATCACCTTGTCACACTGCTTCGCTGTCTTCAGATCGCTAGACTCTATCATCCCAAGGTCCCTCTCTTGCTCTGGGCACAACAGTCTTTGATACATTCAGTACTGTAATTTATTTATTTAAAAATTCTTATACAGTGCTTGATTCAATAGGGGTAGGCCCAAGTGGTTTACAATCAATTAACATACATAATAATAATAATAAAAATAACACAATAAAATCTCAAAAAACATTTAAGTTATTAAAAGGGAAAGCGGAAGAAAGTAAAAAGCGGTGATTGCTTAACTAAAGGCAAGCTTAAATAAATGAGTTTTCAAGAGTTTCTTGAATTCTTTGTTAGAAGTAATTAATCTTAGATGATCGGGGAGGAAATCCCAAAGGGAGGGGCCTGCGACTGAAAAGGCAGGATGGGTAGGATCCCTCTCAGGACACAGGCTGAGCGATTGGGAATTAACATCTGGGACTCAGGTAGGGGTTTTCTGGGTCGCACATGTGGGTGCTCCCTGGCCCCCCCCCCCCCCCCCCGGGGCAGTTTATGCACGTAGACCCGAAGTGTAAACTTAACCCCAGGACCCCCAGAGAGAAAGGACACACACCCAGAGGAAGATTGGCAACTGTAGAGCAGGCAGCTGTAATCCTCACACGTTTGGATAAACTGGACTTTGATTTAACTTTAAAGAGTGGGTGCAACCTTTATTGTAACACCCAGTAACCTTGTCCTGCCTGCTTGGTTCCAGGAGCAGTCGTTAAAGGTTATACAAAGGAAGGAGACAGCAACGCCAGCACCACCACCTGGGCCATAAGCCTAAACGTTTGCCCTCAGAAAGGACCCCCACCCCCTTGGGACTAAGAGAGAAGGGAAAAGCGCCAGCCGGAGCAGCCCCAGAGGAAACGTTAGATTGTGTGACAGATGTATCACAGCGCAGGTCGCACCTCTGATGTGGGGCCAGGGCAGGATGGGTTTTCTCTCGCTGGCATGGCCTTTTATTTCCTCTTTGCACTAAAGCATGGGGGGGGAATTGAATTGCTTCCCTCTGAAGCCTGTGCCGCTTTTTCCACTTCCCACTACCTCATTTTAGTTTTCCCTGCGCTCTTCCCCGGCCTGTTCAAAAGTAAATCCAGAGATGATAGGCAAACTCTCTTTCAGGCTGGGCTGTAATCGTGTGGGTATAACTTACAGCAGTAACAGCAGACGTGTGCAATCAAATTGTAATTGTTCTCCATGTTTTACGAAAGTTCTGCATCAGATTTTATCGACCTCTTTCCCCGACGCAGTGAGGGATGTGTCGGCTGCTAGGGGTTCCTGCCGGTGCGGTGTTTCTGATCGAGCCAGACCACCTCCCTCTGCAGACGTTTTACCTTCCATTCGTGCTCGTGTCGTTTCATTCATCCTGAAAATATGTGGCAGGTGTGCGGAGTACCGAAAAAGCAAAGGACCCCCATCCGCCCTCATTTCACTGATGTGCGACACCACACACTAAGGTTGCTATTGCCATATGGTTACAGCCAGAGGCAGGTCTCCTTTACATAGGGCACATGATCGCAACTGGAATAGGAGGCAGGTCTCCTTTAAACTGTTTATTTACCTGCCTTTTACTTCCTTTCTCCCCCCCCCCCCCCCTCCTATGCTTTCTCTCTCTCCCTGACTGTAGTCTCCATGTGCTAAGCGTCTCTCTTCTGACACATTCAGACATTACTAGCCAACCTCCCATTAAGCAACTGCTTTGCAGTAATACCTGGATCTCAGGGGAGAGAATGGGCTCTGCCATAATACCTGAATCTCAGGAGAGCGAATGGGCTCTGCCGTAATACCTGGATCTCAGGAGAGAGAATGGGCTCTGCAGTAATACCTGGATCTCAGGAGAGAGAATGGGCTCTGCAGTAATACCTGGATCTCAGGGGAGAGAATGGGCTCTGCAGTAATACCTGGATCTCAGGAGAGAGAATGGGCTCTGCTGTAATACCTGGATCTCAGGAGAGAGAATGGGCTCTGCCATAATACCTGAATCTCAGGAGAGCGAATGGGCTCTGCCGTAATACCTGGATCTCAGGAGAGAGAATGGGCTCTGCAGTAATACCTGGATCTCAGGAGAGAGAATGGGCTCTGCAGTAATACCTGGATCTCAGGGGAGAGAATGGGCTCTGCAGTAATACCTGGATCTCAGGAGAGAGAATGGGCTCTGCAGTAATACCTGGATCTCAGGGGAGAAAATGGGCTCTGCTGTAATACCTGGATCTCAGGGGAGAGAATGGGCTCTGCCATAATACCTGAATCTCAGGAGAGCGAATGGGCTCTGCCGTAATACCTGGATCTCAGGAGAGAGAATGGGCTCTGCAGTAATACCTGGATCTCAGGAGAGAGAATGGGCTCTGCAGTAATACCTGGATCTCAGGGGAGAGAATGGGCTCTGCAGTAATACCTGGATCTCAGGAGAGAGAATGGGCTCTGCAGTAATACCTGGATCTCAGGGGAGAAAATGGGCTCTGCTGTAATACTTGGATCTCAGGGGAGAGAATGGGCTCTGCAGTAATACCTGGATCTCAGGAGAGAGAATGGGCTCTGCAGTAATACCTGGATCTCAGGAGAGAGAATGGGCTCTGCAGTAATACCTGGATCTCAGGGGAGAAAATGGGCTCTGCTGTAATACCTGGATCTCGGGAGAGAGAATGGGCTCTGCTGTAATACCTGGATCTCGGGAGAGAGAATGGGCTCTGCAGTAATACCTGGATCTCAGGAGAGAGAATGGGCTCTGCTGTAATACCTGGATCTCAGGAGAGAGAATGGGCTCTGCTGTAATACCTGGATCTCAGGGGAGAGAATGGGCTCTGCTGTAATACCTGGATCTCAGGAGAGAGAATGGGCTCTGCAGTAATACCTGGATCTCAGGAGAGAGAATGGGCTCTGCAGTAATACCTGGATCTCAGGGGAGAGAATGGGCTCTGCTGTAATACCTGGATCTCAGGGGAGAGAATGGGCTCTGCAGTAATACCTGGATCTCAGGAGAGAGAATGGGCTCTGCAGTAATACCTGGATCTCAGGAGAGAGAATGGGCTTTGCTGTAATACCTGGATCTCAGGAGAGAGAATGGGCTCTGCAGTAATACCTGGATCTCAGGAGAGAGAATGGGCTCTGCAGTAATACCTGGATTTCAGGAGAGAGAATGGGCTCTGCTGTAATACCTGGATCTCAGGGGAGAGAATGGGCTCTGCTGTAATACCTGGATCTCAGGAGAGAGAATGGGCTCTGCTGTAATACCTGGATCTCAGGGGAGAGAATGGGTTCTGCTGTAATACCTGGATCTCAGGAGAGAGAATGGGCTCTGCTGTAATACCTGGATCTCAGGGGAGAGAATGGGCTCTGCAGTAATACCTGGATCTCAGGAGAGAGAATGGGCTCTGCTGTAATACCTGGATCTCAGGAGAGAGAATGGGCTCTGCTGTAATACCTGGATCTCAGGAGAGAGAATGGGCTCTGCTGTAATACCTGGATCTCAGGGGAGAGAATGGGTTCTGCTGTAATACCTGGATCTCAGGAGAGAGAATGGGCTCTGCTGTAATACCTGGATCTCAGAGGAGAGAGAATGGGCTCTGCTGTAATACCTGGATCTCAGGAGAGAGAATGGGCTCTGCAGTAATACCTGGATCTCAGGAGAGAGAATGGGCTCTGCTGTAATACCTGGATCTCAGGGGAGAGAATGGGCTCTGCTGTAATACCTGGATCTCAGGAGAGGGAATGGGCTCTGCTGTAATACCTGGATCTCAGGGGAGAGAATGGGCTCTGCTGTAATACCTGGATCTCAGGAGAGAGAATGGGCTCTGCTGTAATACCTGGATCTCAGGGGAGAGAATGGGCTCTGCTGTAATACCTGGATCTCAGGGGAGAGAATGGGCTCTGCTGTAATACCTGGATCTCAGGAGAGAGAATGGGCTCTGCAGTAATACCTGGATCTCAGGGGAGAGAATGGGTTCTGCTGTAATACCTGGATCTCAGGAGAGAGAACGGGCTCTGCTGTAATACCTGGATCTCAGGAGGGAGAACGGGCTCTGCAGTAATACCTGGATCTCAGGGGAGAGAACGGGCTCTGCAGTAATACCTGGATCTCAGGGGAGAGAATGGGTTCTGCTGTAATACCTGGATCTCAGGAGAGAGAATGGGCTCTGCAGTAATACCTGGATTTCAGGAGAGAGAATGGGCTCTGCTGTAATACCTGGGTCTCAGGAGAGAGAATGGGCTCTGCTGTAATACCTGGATCTCAGGGGAGAGAATGGGCTCTGCTGTAATACCTGGATCTCAGGAGAGAGAATGGGCTCTGCTGTAATACCTGGATCTCAGGGGAGAGAATGGGCTCTGCAGTAATACCTGGATCTCAGGGGAGAGAATGGGTTCTGCTGTAATACCTGGATCTCAGGAGAGAGAATGGGCTCTGCTGTAATACCTGGATCTCAGGAGGGAGAACGGGCTCTGCAGCAATGCTTGGATCTCAGGAGAGAGAATGGGCACTTGCAATGCCTAGACCTGAGCAGAAAGAATAGACCATGAAGTGATGCCAGGATCTCAGGAGTTGGGCATGGCAGCAAAGCCTTGGTCTTAAAAAAACAAAATGTGATGTGTCTTGTGAATGACAGACTCAGACATTATTAACAAACACTTTGCAGTTCAGAGGGCTAACATTTCCTATAGTGTTGATGGTCATTTTCAATTTGTAAGAGTCACATATTTTAGGGATGGGACTACTCGTGCTTCAGTGCATTTTGTGAATATTCTGGATACTGAAAAGCAGGCTTCTAGTAAAACTGTCCTCTCTGCAGCCTCTCCCGTAGATTGTAGAAAGATCACAGAGGAACCGTGCCACCCTGAATGTGAAAAAGAGCAGTCCAAACGAGAGGCAAAAACTGAAAAGGTAGATAGAAAATACAAAAGAGAGAGAACTTGAAAGATAAGGAAAGTAAGAGAGAGAGACTGGAAGGTTATGGTCATAAGAATGAAAAGGTTTGGAACAGAGAAGCAGGTTTTTGGCTGAGGATGAATGCATTCAGCATTTTCCAGCTTATCGCTGAAAAATAGCAAAACAGTAGGAACAGATGCCCAGAGGAGGCAGACTGAGATGATTCAGCCCGAGACATTTCAAATGAAAGAGAAATGGGACCCTCTGCAGGGCTGGTAAGGGAGGAAGCTCACAGGGGCTCTCCCCTTATATCTCTCCTGGCAGTGCTCTCGCCTTCACAAGCCCAGGGTTCGTCTTGGATGAGGCCGGAGCACTGCCCCGCTCTCCAGCCTTCTCCCCACCGGAGAGTTTGCGCCGTGCTCCCGGGGGGGTCTCCTTTGGGCCTACGTGCAGCAGGGTTCGCTATCTCGATGCACAAGCGCCCAGCAGACTTTTCTTTTTCGATCCTCAGCTCGGTGGGCAGCGGAGGCCAAAAAAAAAAAAAAAAGCAGACTGGGAATCATTTGGAAAGGAATGGAAGACCAAACTGGGATTGTAGTCATGCCTGTGTGGCATCCCTGGTGGTGGCCACCCCTTCAGTACTGCCTGCAACTGTGGGCAACTCCACCTAAAAAAAAACGATAGACCAGAAGTAGAAAAGTAAGAGAAAGTCAATCAAAATGACTATGGGGAAGATCAGTTCCCTTATGAAGAGAGACAGAACAGGTTAGGGCCCTTCATCTTGGAGAAGAGATGACATAGATGGGATACGAGAGAGGTTTATATTCTTATGTGTGATATGGAACAGGTTATTTACATTGCCTGCTGAAATTAACAGGTAGCAGATTTAAAACAAATCAAAGGAAGTTGTTTTTTTTTCAGACAGCCTTCAATGAAGCAATGGCACTCGTTGCCAGAAGACGTGGTTAGGGCTAGTAGCAAAGCTGAGTTTACGAAATATTTGGACAAGTTTCTGGAGAGCAGATCCATCAATAGCCATTAACCAGACAGATTTTGGTTTCTTTCACCTCTTTAATAAGAAACGGAGGCTTGCATGTTGCGATTCGCCGGGTACTTCCACGCGATCCAGGCCGGCCACTGTCAGAGACAAGACGCTGGGCTCGATGGTCTCTGACTCAACATGGCACTTCTCATGATTTTAATTATGAGACTGAGATAAATGATGAGACTCCCAAGGTATAGGCTGTTTGCTTTGGGGGCGTCCCCATAGTTCCTCCTAGGAGCTCTTCCAAAGAAGCTAGGCCTTAAGCCTAGGAATAGAGTATAAAATGTACTCCCTCCAGGGGTGAAAAACCTTGCCTTTCCAGGTCTCTGCACTAGGGAGCAAAAACACAGCAAGCTGGCAAAAGCATCATAAGCAGGAATGTGCAGAATGAAATGGGGAAAACATACTTCATCCCGTAAAATCCTCACCCTTTATACCTTCAGATGTCCCCTTATGGCATCCCTAAGGCTTAAAGGAACAATCCCCATTTCACACCATCTACCACTGAATCTTTGCTTTACAGGGGTGGAGGTTAAGTGAAAAATAGGTAGTTGTTAAGTACATGCTATACAGGACCTTAAAGACACAGGGTCTCACACACCCACCCACACTTTATTCATGCCTCACCTTCCGTTTCGGAAAGGTTGCCTAATCTGTGGTGATTTCAATTTCTTATCGAGGGGCTTGGTGAGACACTCTCTTATCAAGAAGGGGGTGCCGGAGAGCTCCCTCCCCCCGCCCTCTGATGAGTGTCAGCACACCACCTTCTTCCACAGAACAAAATAAAATGGGAATAATAAAGGTAACTTTAATGCTTTCTTAAAACTGCCAACTGAATTATTAAAAATTGTTTCGCTAGTACTGCTACTAGCAGCCGAGCCAATGCAAACATTTTAATAATTCAGTTGGCAGTTAAAAGCCAGCAGTCATTAAAATTCGCCTTTTTCGCTGCTATTATTATTTTTCCACCCTTGCTTTGTTTTATTTTCGGCTTGGTGCGTCTGTTTGGGCTTTCCTCTTCCTGCATTAACTGCAATGGCCGCGCCACACAGAGTAAAAGGCACTGAAGGGGGGGGGAAGGGGTCGTCAAAGGCAGAGGTGGCCCCGAGTCTGTAATCTGACTCTGTGCCGCGGCCGCAGCAGGGAAGCTCGGGACGCCGGGGGTTTAATCCGACCGGGAGCTCTGGCAGCACCCTTGGGCCGGGTAAACACGGGGGGCCCGGGCCCCAGCTGGATTCACAAAGAATGAAGAAACTACGGTTAGGCCTCGCTGTCAGCTGGGCCCGTCTGGCGGCCTGCAGGTGTAATAATAATAAGTCGGTTCTTGCAGAAAGGCAAGGTGCTCGCGGAGGTGGCCTTTCAGGCAAGCCTCGTGTTGACCAGGTTGGTGGTGGGGGGAGGGGGGCAGTGCTGTTCAGAGAGGCCATGGGGGACCTGGGAGCATAGATATTTAGGAAACGGCAGCACCGGTGCTGTCGGCTGTTTGGATTAGTGGGGGCCCTTGTCATTGGACATCGGAGGGGAAGGGTGCTGGGCGGCTCTTGCAGGTTCCACTGTCGTGGAGGGAGGTGGGATGAGGAGTGGTATCTCACAAACTGCCCTGTTCTGTGATTGGCAGCTGAAATATATATAACCAGTAGCGTGGGCAGGAACAACAGGCAGACCGAATGGGCCAAATGGTCTTTTTCTGCCATCAGCTACTGTGCTACTAAGAATATCCTCATGCTGACAGATATTAAGACTGATACCAGGGAATCGGATACAGTGGCAATAAGAAAATGCATTTACCTTTTACCGGTAGGAGTGCTGGGGCTGAGTGAACACATAGGGAAAGCCACAAGACCATCAGAGGTCAGGAGACGTAATCTGAGACCAGAAAAATGTGGCAGAAAGGTACAAAAACAGCAGCCATTGTGTGAGGGGCCACAAGGATGATCGAAAAGAATCTGAAACCCAATCTCCGCGTGACATAAATTCTGCCCAAGCAGCTCCTGTAGTGCAGGAGAGCTTAAGGAAGAAGCAGGCCCGGTTGCAGCCACTGCTGAATTTTCTGAAGTGGATCCGCCTTCCCCTCCTCCCTTCCCGTCTGGGAGCCCTCTCCTGAATTGTTGCTTGGGGGTCCCTTAATTTGAACGTATGCCATTACTGCCTTGACATGTTGCCCGTGTATCAGACACTGTACACAGAAGCGGCATGATTGGGCGTGCTAAACTCAACACAAATCACTCCCTCCCTGGGCACAATAAGGGAGTTTCCTTAATATTGGGGGTGTTCAAATGGCCAGTGCAACCCCAGAGCTGGCTCCCATGACACTGTACGAGCACTGGTAGGAAGCCCTCTCAAGCGCCACGTAACGTTAGAAGAACACTTAGCCGGAAGTGCGAGGGATTGAGATTTTACCCATTTTTTTTCAATTAAAGCTTTATTGAAAATGACAAAAAAAGATAACATACCAACACTATGTACATCATGTTTCTCCAAAGACAGTCATAACTTTCCCCCAGTTTCCCTTTCCCAGTCCACACACCCACTATCCCATCCTGACCTATTACTCTGAAATCACAAACTGGGTAAATGGAGCATTGCAGATCAGAAAAATAAGCGGAAGGAATCAAGTAAATCACATAATATGATCTGAATGAGAAGAATAGTACAAGAAATACCATGCCTACCACATAAATATCGCAAAATTTATTTATTTATTTGCAGTTTTTATATACTGACATTTGTTTAGTAACCTCACATCGGCTCACAATTAACAGAAATATTGCAGCTGTGCTAACTAGAACAAACATATGCAACAGTGCTTTACAATAAACATTTACAATAAACAATAAACTTGTTGCATGCATTAGGTAGGTAAGGCCCTCCATCTTCTATATGGGGCCCATGTCTTCTCTAAGTTAGATAGGGTTCTCTTACACAAAGCAGTAATTTTACTCAAGATATATACTTTATCAAGGCATCAACAAACATGAGTTGAAGTCGGCACCTCAGGTACCCTCCATTTTAATGCGACCTCTCCTCTCACCGCTAGGAATATTTGGTGAGTCAGTGACCAAATCAATATATTACCCTCGGAGGTGGGAAAGTTAAGTAATTCATCTTTTGCATTTAAAAGGGAGATCGGTCTGTTCGAGCGGCAAAGCAAGGGATCTCTCCCCAGCTTCGCGATCACAGTAATCCCTGCTAGGTTGGAACCTTTCATAAAGGAAGCCCCGTTCCTAATAGCATTAAACATCTTCATCAATGGAACAACTACAGACGATGCAAAGGTTTTATCGAATTTAGGGAAGAAGCCATCTAATTCTGGGGGTTTGCTAACGTTTAACTCACTGATCACCTGCAAGACTTCCACAGATTATTTTTCACTATCCAACATGCTATGTTGCTCTGCAGTTAGCCTGGGCAAATCCAGACCCTGTAAAGAGTCTTCAGTCTCCTGTATATGAGGATCTCTACTATATAGATATCTGGAGAACTGAGAGAACCTCTGCCTAATGTCTGAAGTCGCCGTTAATATTCGACTGAGTCTTTTATTTTCACAATTTGATTCTGGCATGCAATAGATTTTAACCTGCAAGCTAGTAATTTCCCAGCCTTGTCTCTCCATTAAAAATAAATCTGTTTAGATAAATTGAGCTGATGTGTGATAACATCTGCGACCAAAACATGTGGTTCCTCCCTATGTGCCAGAATCCATTGGTAAGTAGAGTTGGACAGGTTAATCTTATGAAGATGTTCAAGGGTGTTAATTTTAGAGATCAACTTCGGCTATGCTCCGATATGTCTGGGAGAACAAAAACACCGCTGGATGCTGTAATATGACAAAAATCAGGCTACCTGGTGTTGGGAGAGAATTTTCAAGCAATTATCAAACCCCTTCCCCCCCCTGAAACTTTTACCTTGGTTTAAGAATGAGATTCGTTCCTGGCATGGTAGTGCAAAACAAACCCATTTGGAGACACTGACCCGGAGACGTACAATCACCTTGGCTTGAAAAGAGACAATGGGACCAGATTTAAGGATTGTAAAAAAAAAAAATACCCACAGCTCCATCTCCCCACCCCATACAAAACTGTGAGCAATTACAACAGCAGTTATTTATCTGTTGAACGTCCTTGATATACTGCCGACCTTAAATGTTCACAAAAAACAACCCAAACACCCCCCCCCCCCACTTACAAAAGTCATTTTATCACATCAATAAAACCAACCACCCTACCCCCATAATAAATATACTCCCTCATCCTAAAAGCCCTAAATATTAGCTTTTCTCCATGAAGCTCAACTGAAGGGATGTGAGTAACAGACATGTGAAGAAGTGATTCCAACCAAGGACTTTGAAGTAACGGACAGATACTATGCTTTTACCAGCCCAAGTCCTCATTCTTCCAAGGTGACCTTCATCACCAGAGAAGTACTGTAAGGGATGGAAACCTCTTTGAATGAATGAATGAATGAATGAATGAATGCGTTTAGTACAGACTTCTCCCATCATGACACCTTGGGCTGGGATTTCCCTCATCTTGGTGTTAATGCATTGTGCATTAGCAGTTTAGCACTTTGAGCAGAGGGATTCAGGATGCCTGCAGGGTAGGGTCAAGGTTGGAGAAACAGAGGAGAGAGAGGGGGCACTCGTCCGTTCACGTCAGCCAGTAGAGCCACCAAACTCGAAAAAGAGTCGAGCTCAAGATAATTGTTGAAAAAAGGGGGCAGGGGGGTTGTTACCAGTTAACCCCCAGCCAGGAGGATGACTTTGATGAGTCCTAATCTTAGCTGTGCTTCTGACCTGCTGTGTGACCTTGGGCTGGTCATTTTGGGGTCAGTTTTTCAAAGATCTGCTGAGAGGAAAAAAAATAAGTGGTCAATTTTAGCTGAATATTGTCAGGTGAATTTTCAGCCAAACCTAACTAGCTAGGTTTTCGCTTTAAAATGTCCCTGAATCTAGCCAATCAAAGTTTGTCTGGCTAGATTTGGGGCAGCTATTCGTGCAGCTGGGGCTGCCCGCCTAAACTTAGCCGGTTATACAAGCAAGCAAGATAAGTCGTCTTATAAATCAGCACTAACCAAGCTAATGCCCCTGGAGCTGCTCCCTTTTGTTACAGCCAAAGTTTCCTATTTTGTGAATTAAGTTGTATAATATTTGTTCATGTATTGTATTTTCTTACTTTAATTTATTGTACACCGTTATGATGGTATTACTGAAATGACGGTATAAAAAATAAATAAACCTTAAACCTTAGATGGTTAAATTCAGCCAGACAGTGGGGGAGAATTGTTAAAAACAGAGGTTTAACTGGCTCACTTTGTGATGCAAGGGAAGTCTGTTATTTATAATTTTTATATCAGTACACTACTAGAAGCATTGTGTTTGTATGGACTTTTTATCCAATGCACCTCGCGTAGCTGCTAGCAAAACACATCTGGGACATATTCATCAAGGATCTGAAGCAAGGTCGCCACCAGAGACTGAGCAGCGGAGGTGAATTTCTCCAGGACAAAATGTCTCTTATTCTATAGAAGACAGTTTGAGAAATCCATTCTGGCTTGTCTGGAGAAACCCATAGCGTTGTTTGTAATAAGCATCTAAGACAAACAACGCCGGAGAGTCTGGTAATTCTTACTGTTGCTTGACAGTCAGGATTATGGATAGCTGTGATCACTGTGTGTAGCTCATTTCTAAATATGGCTTATTTAATAGTATCTGTGTTGGGAAAAAAAATGTCTATCGCCTAGGGGAAAACATCTCTGTAAATGCACCAACTTTAATTGGAATTAACTGGCAAGGGCTTCTGGTTGGTTTTTGTTTTTTTTTTTCCATGGTGCATAGAAAAATAGTAAGGCTGTTTGAACTGCTGTCTGTCTGACCTGGGTTCTCTTTCCATTCCCTTTGGACAAACTAAATACACAATCCTTGGATCACTGATGTAATACCTTGGGTTTCTTTCCACTGTCATAAAGTAGTGTGGTTACCGCATTTCAGTGCGCCAAAATAAAGGTCAACAATAAAAGATAAGGTGATACAGCTTTCTTGCCCTAACTCAATAGATTTCTTGATACGCATTTAGGTCAAAACAGAATGGGCAGATAAAGATAAAGGATGATATTTGCACTGGCAGAAATTCATGTGGTCTTCAGTCTTGCTTATAGAAATTTGAATCTCAAGGGAGTTGGAGTGTCTTTGTAGGTAGCTGGGAGTGGTAGGCAGAGGGGCTGTAACCTCCCCTGTACCTGGCTAGCTGCTCTGGGAGTGGGCTGGAACCTCCCCTGTACCTGGCTAGCTGCACTGGGAGTGGGCTGTAACTGCCCCTGTACCTGGCTAGCTGCTCTGGGAGTGGTATGCAGAGGGGCTGTAACCTCCCCTGTACCTGGCTAGCTGCTCTGGGAGTGGGCTGTAACTGCCCCTGTACCTGGCTAGCTGCTCTGGGAGTGGGCTGGAACCTCCCCTGTACCTGGCTAGCTGCTCTGGGAGTGGGCTGGAACCTCCCCTGTACCTGGCTAGCTGCTCTGGGAGTGGGCTGGAACCTCCCCTGTACCTGGCTAGCTGCTCTGGGAGTGGGCTGGAACCTCCCCTGTACCTGACTAACTGATCTGTGAGCACAGGATGGGATCAGTTGAGGCCCAAGGGAGGGTGTGGTGACTTCAGGAGTCAACCACCAAGGTAGGTGAGAGAAGTATGCAAAATGGGCTGCAACCTCCCCCGTATCAGGCTGGCTGCTCAGGGAGCACAGGGTGGGAGCAGCAAAGGCCCAAGCTGGATTGAGGTGACATCAGGAGTCGACCACTGGTGCAGCTGAGAGAAGTCTGCAGATGTGCTGCAATCTCCCCCGATACCACTGTATTACAGGGATCACTTTTCCTGAAGCCAGTCCCCATAGCAGGATGCTTCAGACCTGGGGGGTCATTTACTGCACATTTTTCCCATAGACCCAGATTGGGAGAAAAGCCTTAATAAACAGGCCCCTAGAGAGTACAAACAGTGCTACTTTTATCGCAGTGTAGAAGTTTGAGTTTCACTGGAGAAGGACTTTCCCACTATTGGATCATTTATGAATTCCTCCAGAAATCCCGGAATATTTTTGGTAACTGCCCACACTGACATTTTAAGGTTGTGCTTGGATTGGTAGGGTTGGGTGAAAGAAGAGGAAAGCTGCTTTCATGCATCCAGCAATGTTTAGTATTGCTCTGCCAGCGTTGGGCTGTACACGAAAAAAACTCCAGGCTTCGATTCTCAGCTCAGCTTCCATTATTGCTTTCTTCTTTCTTTTAAACTTTCAATTAAGTTTTCAAATATCTTTTCAGCGTTTGTGCACTTGAGAAAGCATTTAACATGCTGAAAAGAAAACATGTGATGCAACAAAAGCAAAAAAAACCACCCAAAACATATAGGTAATTCTTAACCACGCTCCAAAAACTTGAGTCCGCCCTATGGGGAGAAACAAAATACAGAGGAGAGATAAAAAGACTTTAGCCAGAATTTTCAAAGCAAATTTAGGTGCCTAAATCTGCTTTGAAAATTCACAGGTATGCTCGGGAATCTCGAGCAGGTGTAACTGTGTGCGTGTGGATTTAAATGCATGCTTTCAAAACCTGAAAGTATGAAGCGTAAATTCCAATCCCACCTCAGCTCCGCTCCCGGAATGCCTAGTTAGAATACGCATAAAAGTATGCATGAAATCTGGGTTTTATGCACATAAGCATGTGTGAAAATGACATCGAGATTTGTCACAGTCACTCTCAGCATTCATTACATTCAAATATGAAAAAAAAAAAAAAAGGATACCAGCATTGATACTCATTGCCCATTACATGACACTACAACCCACAACAGATACTCATTGCCCATTACATGACACTACAACCCACAACAGGTACTGCCCAGATCCCTCAGGAATACTGGGAGGCTTAGCCTCCCGCTCATTTAGGAATGATTTCTAATTGAGAAGAATCAAAATACAGGAAGCGGACTCTATCCTATTTATTAATACGCTTCAAAAGAAATTAAAAAAAAAAAAAATTCAGCTCCCAATGCAACAGCCCCCTGTGGCATGCCCAGGAAAGCCTTAGGTTTCCTCTGGGTCGCTCCCCATACATCTGGGAAGGTGCAGATCTTTTCTCCATAAAACAGAGCATCCCTATTGCGGAAAAACATTTTTTAGAACCCAATCCCTATCGGACGTGAGCACAAAAGTCACCACAAGTGCAGAATGGACGTATTTCTCCTCTTGTGAACTTCCCAACAGTTCAGAAATATTGGAACTTCCCAGAGCTGGAGCTCTTCTTTAGCCAATATGACCTCGGCCACGGGCACTGCTGCTCCAGGGTGCCACTGGTCCACGGCATGAAGGGCCCAGTGGTGCAAGAGGAGTGCAAACTCCCACTTTCCCACCCACCGCTGATGCCTCTTCCATCCTGCAGTTGAAATCTCGGTCTTCCTATTTGAACCGCGGGACTCTGTATCTACGGATCCCTGCAGGGTTCAAACATCAGCAGTTGCTTGAACCATGTGGGGCACAATAGAGACGGAGCCCTGCATTTCAAATGGCAGGGCTGAGATTTCCACCCCGGGCCAAAAAGGGAAAGAGGGTGATGTGCCTGCAGTGGAAGGAGCCTGTGAAATAGCAAGGGCGGGGAGATTTGGGAGGACCTAAGGTGAAGAAGGGAGACTGGGAGGTGGGAGAGCAGGGGAAGAATGGGGACTGTGGATGGAACAGCAGAGGAAGACGGGGGTCTGGGGCACTGGAGGGTGAGAGAACAGGGGAAGAATGGAATGTGGGGGAGAGATTAGGTGAGGACTAGGGGCCTGGGGAATGGGAGAGAAGGGAAAAAATGGCGACTGGAGGAGAGATCAGGCGGGGAGTGGGGCACTCGGGAAGAATGGAGACTAAGAAAGAGGTCAAATGGGGCACTGGGAGGTGGGGGAGCAGGGAAGAACGGAGACTGGAGGAGAGATCAGGTGGGGAGTGGGGCACTCAGGAAGAATGGAGACTAAGAAAGAGGTCAAATGGGGACTGGAGGAGAGATCAGGCAGGGAGTGGGGCACTCGGGAAGAATGGAGACTAAGAAAGAGGTCAAATGGGTACTGGAGGAGAGATCAGGCGGGAAGAATGGAAACTAAGAAAGAGGTCACATGGGGACTGAGGCACTGGGAGGTGGGGGAGCAGGGAAGAATGGGGACTGGGGGAGAGGTCGGGGAAGAACTGGGTCTGGAAGGGAGAGAGCAGGGGGAGAATGAGAGCTAGCAGGAGAAAACTGAGGCTGTCATTTGTGGACTAATAGGAGTGAATCAGATGTAGGAAAGAAAAGGAAGAAGAAAGGAGGAGAGAGAAGAAATGGAAAATGGAAAGGAGATCCTGGAAAAGAACTTTGGAAAAGACCAAAACGAGAGACCAGAACCAAATAAACTGTCCATACAACAAAGGTAGAAAAGAAAAGATATTTTCAGTTTAAAAAGAGAGGTAAGTATATGTCAGCTTTGGGAATGTGCATTTCTTGTATCTTTGCATGTTGCTCAGTACAGGTGGAAATGCATTTCAATTTCTGTTTCTCTTTCTCCTGTGCTGCACTGCTCATACATTCTGGCTTCTTGGGGGTTTCCATTTCAGTTTATGTCCGCAGGTTTCTAACTTGTAGTCCCTTCTTTTGTATTAGGTAAGGTTTGGCCTGTTTTCTTCTTATGTGACTGCAGTGAGAGATTCTGCTGGCACATAATGTCTGTGTAAGTAAGGATCTATAGCTTATTCTATTTTTCTAGTAGGTGGTGTATTAGTGTTATAGGGCTTGTAGTAACATTTGTAGTGCTACCCTCTCATAGGCATTGTTGCTGTGTGAGTCTTGAACGTTAGTGCTGTTATCGTATGGCAGTTTGCTACAGGGTTTTGTGGTGCTTCACAATGTGCCTGGTAGTGGAGAGAGTTTGTATTGTTGTCAATTAAATCTAGACCCTAATTTGTTTAATATAATCAAAAATCCTATAATTCAATAGAAGAGGAAAAGGCATGACATTATAGTCTAATGTCATGCTTAAATAAGAAAGAGATAATTTTAGTATTAGCATATGTTGGTGGTGGGTTCTATATTTTATACTTATTGTGCACCGTTTAGAGATTTTTTTTATAACAAGCGGTATATCAAATTGAAAAAAATGACTGAAGAAATAATCAGTTAGAGGTTAAGGGTCTGTCACAGGGCTGCAGGCTGGAGTCAGGGTGCATCCCTGCAGAACTGTTGCATGATCGGTGGGCTGTGTTGGTGCTGATCTTCTGCCTAGCCAGCCCCCTTCCCTTCAGATTTTGGGGGCCAGACAGACTTGTCTTCTGCTGAACGTCATGGCAGCGGCTGCATTCAAGCACAGGATGGGAGCTGAAGATAAACCCTGACCGGGAGTTGGATCCAGGCGCTGGTTGGGTGCTGGATCCAGGCATTGGCTGGGGGCTGGATGCAGAGCACAGGCTGGGGCTGAACCTGAGGCAAAGGACAAGGGCAAGACCTGGGAAACAGATAAGGAGAGAACTGGGCTGGGCAGGACAAGGAGCAGACCAGGACTGGACAAGGAGAAGACAAGACCCAGGCAGGACATGGACAAAACAGAAAACGCAGAAGGTCCGGAGGCCGCTAGGCAAGGTAGAAGGCCTGGAGGTCATAAGGCTGGCCAGGTCAGAGGGCCATGGTAACTCAATGACGAGGCATGGAGGCACTGGACAGTCTGGATTATATAGGGCTGAGTTTTGGGTGTTGTGTAATCAATGACGAGATAACTGGCAAGGCAGCAAGCAAGGCTCGCTGAGGGCCCCTAGTGGAGGGAAGTCTGCACAGCAGGCTAAACCTTGGCATGGGCAGTCTGCACCACAAGGTCACACCCTTACGGCCCTATGGGTCACACCTTTGGGATCAGGGTCACACTTATGTCTACTTATAGATTATAAATAATAGTGTTACATTTTAAGTTAAAAAATCAAGAGAACCTCCAAGCTCATGTAGTGTATAGGATGAGGGCACGCTGGTTTACTTGGCCGTAGGTGCCAAACTGCCTGGCTACGGCTCTGAAACTTTCTGATGGTATTACACATTTTCATCCCTCTCAGCTCCTCCCCTCTTTTCTTAGAAGGAGGGCACATAATATGCCCTTAAAGTATGAGACATTTCAATATTTCTAACACATTTTAAAAACAGATCTAATGGAGAAAGAGTTGTTGATTTCAGAAAGTTAATAAATTGTAGATTTTTCCTTCTACTGACACTTCCCAATCTTTCCAGTTTATTATGAAGCAGAAGGTCGTCCTTACTTGCATTCACAGCTTGCAAAACGGGGGGGGGGATTACTCTCACATTTCTTCAATTGTAACCCTCCAACTCCTCAACATGTTTATCCTGCTGTCTCAACTTAGAAGCAGTGCTCCCAGAAAGGAAGGGCAGCGTTATTAACACAGGCAGTCAGGGAGGAGGGTATAGCCCACATGTTTGCAGCTTCCTGGGATAATCTTCCTGTGATTCCGGAGTCTGGCAGTAGGTTCCCCCTCCTGATCCTCTCTAGAATCAAAACGCACAAGGCTGTCCGTGATCGGTTGAGTCTGCTGAGACATCTTATGGCAACCACTCAAGCCTGATGCTGTCGTCCCTTCCCAGAAGTAGATGAGACAGGGGGGAGCTCGGTGATGCCTCAGGGCTGGAGACCACAGTCGGATCCCACCCAGTCTTGTGCCTCCCCCGTTTCCACTGCCCACTGGACAGAACTGTCTGTGGGTCCCACCACCAGACAGGCTGATTCGTCCGGGTAGATCTTACCACGAGGCAGCCAATTAAAACAAGCAAAGAAACTGCCGTGTTCCCACAGCTGAGCTACAATTCTTAACTCCTCTATAATACAATGTTCCTGCCAGAGAGCTTCAGATCATGTCCCCCAGTCATCAACAATTTGACAATCCTTGGGATTTTCTTCATACAGAAGGGATGCGCTTCCTTCGGCACATGCCTTTGATTGCGGGCCGCTGTGTGTGGCCCTTTGAAGGTTGCACCAGTCTCACCATGATGACCATCGGCCAGGGGGTAGCACTTTACAAACCCCGGCTGTAGGAAGATCATGCTAGCACTTTCTGGAGGGGAGCCTGTAGTTGCAGGAAGCGACTGATACGTCTCCCTCTTCCCACTCCGCTCTCCAGCCACTGTCCCCCCCCCCGCCAGTTTCTGAAAGAAGTTTCTCTTGCATCTCCGTGATTAAGAGCCGAGGCAGGCCAGCAGGCAGCAGAGGGGGGGTAGGGTTTGGAGCTCTGACGTGAAAGTGCCGCCTGAATGCCTGACAAAGGGTGGTAAATTCGCAGAAGAAACACCACAAGTGAAAGATGGCCTCCCTGGGGGAGTTATACCTGAGCTCGTTGTAAACTTTCCTTTTTTTTTTTTCCCAGGGAATCATCACTCATGTTCCTCCTCCTGTCATCCTAATGGATGCCCTTACAGCAGTACTCGCACTGAAAAATTGCTATCCTCCTTGTACTCTTCCATAGCAGAAGGGTTCACTTCACAGCCTCTGTCAGACGCCTGCCAAAGCCGTGAATCCCGCAGCCACCCCTTTGTCATTGATCTGTGGCAAGGACACAAGGAGAGAGAGAGAGAGATCTTGTCTGTTACTAGTTGAAAAGAAAGTTACAGCCACCATGTCGTGAAAAGCACTTTAAAGGTGCACATACTGGATAGCGACCCGGTGGCGAGTGTTCCCCACAGAAGACTGAGGACTGAAAGTTATCCGAGCTTCCTTTCGACTGGCAAGCAGGGGGGAGGAAGCCTGTGCTGCAGGATGTGCCAGTCCAGTTTTCACATGGTTGGTTAGGGCCAGCGGCCCATCAAGTTCAACCTCCTGTAAACTGCCTAATAGCTGTCATAGCCAGCAGGGCCGTCTCCGGGCTCACCAAAAAACCCCCCCCTGTGCACAAACTGAAACCGGTGCCCCCGTTCCCCTTTGGCGACGGCAGCAGCTGTAACCGTGCGCTGCCTCCTCTCGTTGTTTCTCCCACCCTCTGCCCGTCGACATTATCCTTCCCGATCCCCTTTCGCCTTCCACCTACCCACGCAATGTTGGAAGGGTGCGGGAGGGGAAGGGGTGCTGGTATGTCAGCGACCCTGGCTCCTGCCTGGCGTCCTGGGCAGGTCAAAGGTTGCACCCCCCCCCCCCCCCCCCCCAAAGCTGGCCCTAGTGTGCAATGATCCACTGCCTGTGCCGTGCTTGTACCTGTGATTGGATACAGTGATAAAAGGATGGACATGAGCAAGTAGGCTACAATGCATAGAGGTCTTCTAATAGGTTAGTTCTACGAGCTGCTTCTGCAGCTCCATGGTAGACTTCTTGTTATGGAGCCAGGAGGTTACAGGCCTAAGCCCTGAGGTCCTCAGTTACAAGGGGAAATGATAGCCTGACCCTGGGGGAGGGCTAGAGGGGGAGTGAAGCCCTCACACAGTCAGTGCTATCCAGCTTATGGCACAAGCTTCTGAGCAGTGCATAGTTTAGCTTTCTGTGCTCTAACTCTGAAGGTCGGCGTGGCCGTCCTGGCATATATCCCAGTGAGCCGGCCATCGGCGAGTTCACGCACTTGGACTTCCAGTGGCATTTCCAAAGTATCACAGGGAAATGAATTCGCATTTCCAGTATCACTGCCAATAATAATGGAAAAAGAGTTTTCTGTTTGGAGGGAGGACCTTTTTTTCGTGTGTCCATGGGGACATCCAGAAAGCAATAAATTAAAAAAAAAACAAACCCCAAAACAAAACAGGAAAGGGTCAGCAAATATAAAGAGCCTGGTTTAAAGCTAAAGATACAGTAAGGTGAACAGTTGGTGCAAAACATTTAACACTTTTTTTTTTCACACCCAATAGCGCCACCTTTCACGGTGGCGCTATTGGGTGTGAAAGCCAGCAGTGAAAACACTGCGGCGGTGCGAAGGCTGCTGGCTTTTGCAGGCCCGCCCCAGTTTTCGCTGGATTCACCATTCTGCGATAGAATGGTAAATCCAGGCCAAAATGTGCTATTTTCAGAAAATGAAAAACCCCAAAAAATGAAAAAAAAAAAAATTGCCATGAAACAGAACTGAGGCAAAAAACCCAGCCCAAATATGAATGAAATGAACTGAAAACATGTGGCTGTACTCTCCTATAGTAACATTACTCAGTAACATAGTAAATGCTAGCAGAAAAAAGATCAAATGGGTCTGTCCAGTCCGCCCAGTTGAGAATCTTCCACGTTGGGTAGATGAGCCTATAAATAAATTTCCATACTCGGCCCAACGCCGGCTTCTTGCACGCCCTCCATGAACTTTCATATCCTTCCATATCCGTTCCAAACGTGCCTAGACTCTGTTAAGAATACTGCCCCCTACCATCGCCTCCAGGAGGCCTTGTCATCTTCCTCTACGATTCTTACAAGACCAACACTAAATCCAACACTCGGGTCCCCATAGATGTCATAATAATCGAGTTTTCTAATAATCCACAGAGCTACCAAAACCTCTGGCTTCGCCATGCTCGTTGAAGCTTGGAGTTTAACCATGGCCCCCTCCGTACAGGTTATCCCAGTGCATTCCTGGAGCTCCAAGGTTAGGGTCTTAGCAGCCTCTCTTTGCAGATTACCCCAGTGCCTTCTTGGAAGCACAGGCTGTACAATACCACAGTGCATCTGGGAGGGGGGGGCGGGGAGGAAGAGGAGACATCGTAAAAACTCCTTCCAGAAACTGGGCCACTTGGCAGCTTGAAACGCCTGTGGTTTTATAAAGCCGATTGCCTGGTGCACAGGTTCCCAACTTCATCACTCACTGTGCTGCTTTCGGAAAATCTCGGGCTTAGATTTTGTCTTTCAACTGTTTTTTGGTTTTGTTTTTTTATTGTTGACAAATTACAGCAATTTCAAGTAAACAAATTCAGTCTTAGTCAACATCTTTTCCCATTATTTCCCCAGCAATCAATAGATATCAAAATGCAAACAATAACAGATGCACAGCCCTTGAGTTTTTCTCTGAATTGCAAGCCTCATAAGATTGACCAACTCATAAAAGTGGTGCAATATATCACATCTTAACTCTCCAATTTTCGCACTTAAGAATTTTCTGTAAATCCTCTGGTAAACCATTTTTTTATTGGCCCCCCCATACCTTATAAAGCACAGCCCTTTATTTTCACTCACAATGGAAGAAGCAGTTCAAAGCTCCATAATAATAAAGTTAAATAATATTTATTGTTCACCATCTTACAAAACCTGGTGGCAAAATCCCAATATACATTTTCTTGCTATCAAAAAGGCTTTTGCTGCCAACTTCTGTTATTTGTCTCCTCAGGCTTCCCAAACCTTTAGCCAATGAGACCCCATTTTAGCCTTTAAAAATTCACATGACCCCCAGAGGACGACCAAAACAGTTATCAGGGGTGCCGTCCCCCGTCCAGCAGGCACTCTCCTCCTCCCTCTCAACCTCTGCCACTTTCCGAGGACTTCCTCCCAATCCAGCAGACCTCCTGTTCCAAATCCCAGTCCCTCCCATCTATCCAACTTATCCTCTCACACCCCATCCAGTCCTTTTTACATTCCCGCAGCTGATCTTCTCTCACCCCCAAATGATCTTCTGCCATCCCCTCCTTCTCATTCCGTCCCCCATTCCTTCTCCCCCGTATCCCGGCTTTGCCTCTTCCCTTTAAAGCTCTCTTTCACATCCCCCAGCCGATCCCCTCTCACCCAGGCTCCTCTCTTACATCCCCCAGTCATTCCCTCTCTCACCACTCACTGCCAATCCCGTTCCACTCGCTCCAACCTTCAAACCCCCACCTGCATCTGATCCCACCCTTCAAACACCCCCTCTTCCAAAAACACCCTTCACAAGGGGTCAGCGGCAACGTTTTCTTTTGGGCACTGGGCCAAAGATGTGTGAGCCCAGGGGGTTAAAATATGAAAATAAGGGGGAGAAAGAATTTGTTTTACCGACCTGAGTCCTCGGGCTGTAAGAAAGCATGGCTGGGGGTGCGGCCGGCTTTTCCATTTCTCCCACTCGGAGAAAAGAAAACTTTGAGCAGGTTACTGCTATCGTTATGCATCTTAGCTGAGTAACTGAGGAGTCACTATTATTTAAATTAAAACCGGAGCTGGTGTAGAGCAACAGTGACAGGGAAAGTGTCCCACATAAATTTCTGTAAAAGCTGCACAGACCGTGGGACACTCTTTGAATCTAGAGGATGGATATTGTGTTCGTGATTTAAGAATCCTTCTATCTTTAATAAAATAGTTGGCACCAGGAATCTGTGAACAAGTGAAAACCTGAATCAGCACCGAGTCACAGGAGTGCAAGTGCAAACACAAGGAGAGCATAGGTATAAGAGTTCAGGAACTAGATAGTGACTGAGCATGAAAGGAGAAGAGAATATTTGTGTGTGAGAAACTTCAGAGAGGAAAGAATCATCCCACATTCCCTCTGAATTAGACTAGGGTGGATTGTTTTTTGGGGTTTTTTTTTTGTTTATTTACTCCCTACGCCAGCCCCAGTTCAATTGGACAGCACAACCACCGCACCTGGCAACACATTTAATACATCATCGGAAGCGGGTGACGCGATATAGCATTTAGCAAACCACATGTATTATGTTATTTAAAGATAGACAGGCTTCGAGGGACCACCAACTGGACAACGGAGAGAAGAGAACGGCAGACTACGTACCCCAGAATCCAGAGTCTGAGAAGGCTTCACCCGGGCTTGCAGCCTGAAAAGGAGAGACAGCACTGAAATTGCCATGGATCATTTACCAACCCAAAAACACCTATTGGCTAGCTGGACCCCCGCGACATGTTGAAAGAGTTAGGCACGCACGCAGCAAGGGGAAAGGGAAGATACAGAGTGACAAGGCCAACACGCTCTGACCAACTGGAGAAAGCAGAAAGAAAGGACAGTAACATACACACAGACCAGACTTACCATCCGTGTAACTACGAGGAGATCGGCCGGAACAGCTCTGAAAAGAATCCTATTTCTGTTACCAAGCAATACTTACGTCACAAGCACATCATTTCAGCTGGGACGCATTCTGATCATTCAGAGTCATATGCAAAGAGCTATACTCATCCGATGCGAGCACTCCTAGAGTCAACCGGGGGACCAGATAGGGATTAGCAATCCTATGGAGGAAAAGGGATCACAAGAGAAGGCCGAATACTCATGGTCTTCTACGTTGTGATGGTCGTTATTTGTTTCATATGTGATACTGAAAAGGCCGCAAACATTTCAATTGCTCATTCACGCTCTCTTGTTGAATAAAGTTTGAGAAAACAGTGGTTTGGGAATTCAGCCTTGAGTTTGTCCGACTTGTTTATCTGAAAACCGAAGCACGGAAAAGCACGACTTGTTTATCTGAAAACCGAAGCACGGAAAAGCTCCTACTTGCAATAACAGACACCATCCTAAAAGGCATGGACCATGGCCAATCATACATTCTAGCCCTCTTAGATATCTCAGCAGCTTTTGATACGGTGAACCACAAAATCTTAATATCACGCTTAGCAGAGATAGGCATCTCTAACACAGCCCTATCATGGTTCTCCTCCTACCTTGACCACAGAAAGTACTTAGTCAAACTTGATAAATCCGAATCCACACACATTCCTCTTTCACAAGGCGTACCCCAGGGCTCCTCCCTTTCCTCCACCCTCTTTAACATCTACCTTCTCCCTCTTTGCCACTTATTATCCAAACTGGGACTAAAATTCTTCTTGTACGCTGACGACGTACAAATACTTATCCCCATCCAAAACTCCCTCAACGAAACCCTGCACTTCTGGGAGACATGCCTTACATCTATCAACGCCCTCCTTTCCAACCTACACCTTGCACTCAATACTTCAAAAACTGAAATCCTAATTATTACTAATCAACCCAGCTTATCCATTCACCAACTGCAACAGAACACTTCACAAAATCTCACACCTCCGTCCACTGTCAGAGATCTAGGAGTTCTCTTAGATACACAACTTAGCTTCAAATCCCACATCAAATCGCTCCTAAAAGGGGGCTTCTATAAACTCCAAACCCTCAAAAAACTTAAGCCTCTCCTCCACGCACATGACTTCCGCACTGTTATGCAAACCACTATACTATCAAAACTTGACTATTGCAACTCACTGCTAATAGGCCTTCCAGCTTCCACAATCAAACCCCTCCAAATCTTACAAAATGCCATGGCTCGCATCCTTACAAACTCAAGAAAGACTGATCATATTACTCCCATATTACAAAACCTCCACTGGCTACCAATCACCTATCGCTCTCAATACAAAACACTTACTATCATACATAACACGCTATATAAAAATAACTCCCCCTGGATCGAAGATATGCCACACTTCCACCAGGCCAACCGTCCTACCAGAAACTCCCTTGCGGGCACCCTCCACACCCCTTCACTCAAAATTGCTCACCTCACAAACACCAGAGCGAGAGCCTTCTCCATCGCCGGCCCCACCCTTTGGAACTCCCTCCCCACTGAGCTCCGACTAGAACCTTCACTTAATCAATTCAAAAAAGGAATCAAGACCTGGTTATTTAAACAGGCCTATCCCAACGCCTCTCAACCCTAGCATTTGACTTCTCCTCAACACTCATTATTTCCCTCTCCCTAGTACAGTGTCCCCCCGCCCCCCTACACACCCTCCCTCCCTTACCACCCCATCCATATTATGGCTTCCTGATATTCAGTCACCACCTCTCCTTCCCATCGCCACCCCCTGCCCCCTTGTACAGTTCCTACCCCACCCCGCCTCCCCTATGCGCTTCATCCCCCACCCCCGCGCTACCCCCCACTTTGTCGTCTCTTGTATATAATTAATTTATGTCCAACCTGGTTAACCACATGTAATCTCATTTAATAACTGTGGCGCCCGTTGGCTCTACAGTAAAGTTGTCACCTTTTAACTTCCTATCCTTCCTCCATCTATCATTGTAATTTCCTTTCTCAGTTGTCTGTAAACCGACATGATGTTTTTTTTACGAATGCCGGTATATAAAAGTTATAAATAAATAAATAAATAAATAAAAGACTCTGCTTTCCCTCTCCAGCCCTGGGTGGGCTCTGGCCCTTGCTTCCTTTGAGAAGACCCAGCCGGTAGAAGAGCAGCGTTTTTCCCTGCCAGTCTTCACTTTGGGTAACATCTTACAGGGACTCGCTCCCTACCAACAGAAACACCTTTACTGGTTACTATTGCCATCGCACCACTGAAGCGGGCGAGTCCTTGATTACCACGATGACAACTGGTAGGCAGTGAAGGCAGGCTGACAGGAGCAACATTTATTTCTGTTGGGTAGGTTCAGTGGTGGGTAAGAAGAGGGGGTTGGTGGCGATCTTCACCGGCCCGCGCAATACTGAGCCCTCTCCTCCCCTCCCGGCTGGTTCGAAGCCCGACGGTGATCTGCAAGAGGCAGCAGCATTAGTAATGAAAGTCAGCATGCAGCCCCCTGAGCAAAGTGCAAGCTTACGGTCTATGCAAGGGCCCCAGTCCTCCTGCCACCACAGAAACGTTTGTGAGGTCCGGGCCACTGCCGGGCTGGTGAGCGCGTGATGGCTCACAGACCGCAATCTGACCTCTTTACTAATGCTGCTGCTGGTGCTTGGAGGACGCTGCTGTTTAAGGCACTTGCGATGCCAGCTGAAGGTTTTGTGACCCCCATTTGGGGTCCTGACCCACAGTTTGGGAAGCCCTGGTCTATACTGTATACGGACTCTTCCAAATCCCCTAGAACAGTGGTTTCCAAACCTGTCCTGGGGGCATCCCCAGCCAGTCGGGTTTTCAGGATATCCACAAGGAATATGCATGAGATAAATGTGCATGCAATGGAGTACTGAAGGAACTAAAAAATGAAATTTCAGACCTATTAGTAAAAATTTGTAACTTATCATTAAAATCATCCATTGTACCTGAAGACTGGAGGATAGCAAATGTAACCCCAATATTTAAAAAGGGCTCCAGGGGCGATCCAGGAAACTACAGACCAGTTAGCCTGACTTCAGTGCCAGGAAAAATAGTGGAAAGTGTTCTAAACATCAAAATCACAGAACATATAGAAAGACATGGTTTAATGGAACAAAGTCAGCATGGCTTTACCCAGGGCAAGTCTTGCCTTACAAATCTGCTTCACTTTTTTGAAGGAGTTAATAAACATGTGGATAAAGGTGAACCGGTAGATATAGTGTACTTGGATTTTCAGAAGGCGTTTGACAAAGTTCCTCATGAGAGGCTTCTAGGAAAAGTAAAAAGTCATGGGATAGGTGGCGATGTCCTTTCGTGGATTGCAAACTGGCTAAAAGACAGGAAACGGAGAGTAGGATTAAATGGGCAATTTTCTCAGTGGAAGGGAGTGGACAGTGGAGTGCCTCAGGGATCTGTATTGGGACCCTTACTGTTCAATATATTTATAAATGATCTGGAAAGAAATACGACGAGTGAGATAATCAAATTTGCAGATGACACAAAATTGTTCAGAGTAGTTAAATCACAAGCAGATTGTGAGAAATTGCAGGAAGACCTTGTGAGACTGGAAAATTGGGCATCCAAATGGCAGATGAAATTTAATGTGGATAAGTGCAAGGTGATGCATATAGGGAAAAATAACCCATGCTATAATTACACAATGTTGGGTTCCATATTAGGTGCTACAACCCAAGAAAGAGATCTAGGTGTCATAGTAGATAACACATTGAAATCGTCGGTGCAGTGTGCTGCGGCAGTCAAAAAAGCAAACAGAATGTTGGGAATTATTAGAAAAGGAATGGTGAATAAAACGGAAAATGTCATAATGCCTCTGTATCGCTCCATGGTGAGACCGCACCTTGAATACTGTGTACAATTCTGGTCGCCGCATCTCAAAAAAGATATAATTGCGATGGAGACGGTACAGAGAAGGGCTACCAAAATGATAAGGGGAATGGAACAACTCCCCTATGAGGAAAGACTAAAGAGGTTAGGACTTTTCAGCTTGGAGAAGAGACGACTGAGGGGGGATATGATAGAGGTGTTTAAAATCATGAGAGGTCTAGAACGGGTAGATGTGAATCGGTTTATTTACTCTTTCGGATAGTAGAAAGACTAGGGGGGCACTCCATGAAGTTAGCATGGGGCACATTTAAAACTAATCGGAGAAAGTTCTTTTTTACTCAACGCACAATTAAACTCTGGAATTTGTTGCCAGAGGATGTGGTTAGTGCAGTTAGTATAGCTGTGTTTAAAAAAGGATTGGATAAGTTCTTGGAGGAGAAGTCCATTACCTGCTATTAAGTTCACTTAGAGAATAGCCACTGCCATTAGCAATGGTAACATGGAATAGACTTAGTTTTTGGGTACTTGCCAGGTTCTTATGGCCTGGATTAGCCACTGTTGGAAACAGGATGCTGGGCTTGATGGACCCTTGGTCTGACCCAGTATGGCATGTTCTTATGTTCTTATGTTCTTAGCTACTGCATGCAAATCGACTTCATGCATATTCATTGTGAATATCCTGAAAAACCTGACTGACTGGGAGTTCCCAAGGACAGGTTTGGGAACCACAGCCCTAGAAGAGAACAGGCAGCTGACATTGGTATTCTCATTTTTGTTATAGCACCCAGGAAGTGTGCAACATTCACCCAAAATCTTTGGATCTTGCAACATTCCCAAAGACAATGCATCAGAGTACCTATTTGGATATTACATTTTGGGCTTGATTTTCAAAACAACTTATGTGCGTAAAACCCTGTACTTGTGGTCCACGAGCTACCCCTGTGAATCGCCAAAATCACCTACCCCAGCCGGGCTGGCTTTGCCTCTCCCCAACATGGCAAATGCCACTCTGCCACAGCAGGACGCCACTGACAGTGCATGCCACACCTCCCCCTAGGCACCACTTGCTGGTATTTAAAGGGACTATAGCGGGAAAGTCCCTGCGTCCCCTAAAGATGGCATCAGCACAACCCCTATATAAGGGCAGCTCCCCAGAAGCAACTCGCCTTAGCAACAGGTCCAACTACTTCCTAGTAGTACATGTGGCTTCCCAGCATTCCTGTCTTCCTTCCAGCCTTGTCTTCAGTCTTCATCCTTGTCCAGCTGTCATTGGTTTGACTTCTATCTTCATCCCCGTCTGCTCTATCCACGTTGCCCACCTGTTATTGTGCTTGCCTGCCTGCCTGCCTGCCATGCCTATCTGTCCCTCTTCTTCTCCCTCAAATACCTGGTTTGACCTCGGCCTGGACCCTGGATATGACTGATCGCTGCCTGCCTCTGACCACTGCCTGGACCCTGGATACGACTGACCGCTGCCTGCCTCTGACTATTGCTTGCACCCCGGATATGACTGACCGCTGCCTGCCTCTGACCACAGCCTGGACCCTGGATGCGACTGACCACTGCCTGGACCTCGGATACGACTGACCGCTGCCTGCCTCTGACCACTGCCTGGACCCCAGATACGTCTGACCGCTGCCGGCCTACGACCCAGCTTACTCTGGACCTTCTCTCCTGCCATCAACAGAGACCCCACCTAAGTCCTGTAGGCCCCAGCACCCAAAGGCTCAACCTGAGGGGAATGTGGGCTTGTATAGGTGAAGGTCCTGACTGGTCTCTGCTTTGCCTGGGTCTGCCTGCCAACAGTGGGAACCTGCAAGGCTCCTCCCTGCAGGTAGAGCCAAACCTGCCTCAGCCCAAGGGTCCACAGATACAACACCTGTTTTATATGTGTAAGTGGTATTTTAAAATGCAATCGGAGCCCAGTGCACTTTTCTACTCATTACAAAGAGGCATTATGGGGGGCTGCAGCAGTATTGGGGGTGGAAGAGGTGGGTTTTATTCAAAGGTGAGAATAGGCACCTCTGACTAGTGCCTGTACTGAGAGGAAATGGATGGGACAGGTAGCCATTAGCTGCCACATGCGCAGTCAGATCAGAAAATAATACTCGCATGTATGGGATAATTATACCAGAGAATCCCCTGTCCTAAAACACAAATTGTAGGAAGAGCCAAGTCACTCTGACAAAGACTTTCTCTACATCTTGCACTACAAATAATGATCCTCATTCTTTGTTTATACTCCTCCACTCAGCGGCTGCCAACAGCTTCTGTGTATTAATATGTGATTGCCTGTGGAAACAACGCCCACCTGCCCAGGTGAAACCAAAGATGATAATCTACATTTTAATCTATTGGCTTCCCCCTTTGCCAAATATTTGTAAGAGCTGGTTTAACAGTAATATTATTTGCCAGTATGAACTTACCAAAGTTAAGTCTCTTCCTGGTTGGAGTAGTACTGTTATATCCACACCTGCTTAATGTGTCCAGCAGATATCCTGGTATTGTCACTGTTTCAAATAGCTTGCCCAAGGAATCAGTAATCTGAGAATTCAAGACCTTGTAAAAAAAAAAAAAAAAAGAATCAAGACCATCTGGTCCTGGAGATTTAAAATTTGGGAGAAACTGAATTACTCTGGCAATCTCAAATGGAGAGAGAGGCTTAGAAATCTTGCCCTGTCAACCCTGGTAAAAAGCAGGTTTCTCATAAAGCAGCCTCTTTCCTATTCACGCGGCAGAATACGGCTTTCCCTATTATTCCCTGACCTGGTTGCATCTTTGACACTTACAGCCACTCCGGGTTCTGAGCAGCTGCACCAGGAGTTTCCCAGATTTATTTCCCTACAAGGAAACCTTGCCGCCCATCCTTTGCAGACGTCCTTTGATGTACTCAACGATTTGATATCATTTGCGCGTCAATGAACCACACTCGAGCAGTAGTGGGAGCTGTGACTGTCCACTCCCGTTTCCCTTTCTCGCAGTTTATGTTTTCCAGCTCTAAAACTGCCTTGTTAATACTTTTTTTTTTTTTTTGTTTGGCCCACTCTGCAGCTAATTATTTCCACTCTCATTACTACTTTGGCTTTCTCCCAGAATAAAATTGGGTTTTCTTTTATGTTTCATATTATTAGTTTCATTCTCTTTCCATTTATCATTAATATAGATTTTAAACTCCTCCTCGTGATAGAAGCAGGCATTCTCCGACCCATACTTCCTGCATAATCCCTGCCAATTCCCACTGTACAGACTACTGCTCCTGGTAGTATTTATCATTTCCAAAGCACCACAAGACGTGTGCAATGCTGTACAGACGCACATAAGCTCCATGGAGCTTAACCATCTAGCCAAGACAAACCTACATGACAAACAGGAGTCTGTGGGAAGCGTATTTATTGTTGAGACGTACTTAGGATTTAAAAGCAGCTTCCAAAAGGTGAGTTTTTTAAACTACAATTTGAATATGGTGTCAAAAGCAGCAGATAGGTCAAGGAGGATGAGGACTGGGTAAAGGCCTGTTGGCCTTGGCCACAAAGAGGTCACTGAAGCCTTTGGCAGGAGCGGTTTCTGTGGAACGTAGCAAGGGAGAAAGCCAGACTGCAGCGCACCAAGAACGACTCGAGATGAAAGCAAAGCAAGTCAACGGAGATGAATGGCTTATGTGACAGCCTGAGCAGTCTCGGGCTGTCCAGGGAACAGACTCGGGCTAGACTCTGGCTGTTCTCTCATAAACTTTTTCATTAATGACAAGAAAACAAAACAGAAGCTGCTCTGCTTACCTTTGGCAGTTCTCAAACAAAAACAGCAATGCAATTCACAGTTCAGCAGTGTTGGCCTTCCTTCTGATCCCTGGGTCCTCCTCTCCCTTCCTGGGCCTGGCTAGTTATGCCCTCTCTCTCTCGGGAACCACCCCTGATCCGGGATTCCCTTCTGCTCTAGGGCTTAAGGTGGACCTGGCCAGACCTCTGGAGCCGGTCCTTTAAGGTGTTCTGGGATTTTTCCTCCTAGATAGCCCTTCACAGGCATATTAAAGCAGTTTGGAAGCACAAGGGAGGAGGAGGACGGGACAATAGTGAGCAAGGCAGGTAGGGTCCAGTGAAGGTGTTTTGAGGCGCGGCATGATCACCGCATGGTTGAAGGAAGATGGGACAGTGGCGATTGATTGAGCAAGTGACAGAGGGAAGGGACGACTGCAGTGAAGCCAGAACTGAGAAGCTGGGTGGGAGAGGGGGTCAGAGAGGCAAGCAATGAGTTTAGAGGAGCAGGGAAGATGGCCAGTTTCTTCCTCCATGATTTAAGAACCGGAAGAAAGTGTGGTAGGGGCAAAAGAAAAGGGAAGTGAATGAACTTGGGGTGGAGGTGACGGCCTAAAGGAGGAGTCACGATTAACCTGACTGGTCTTTTCATGAAAGAACTCAGCCATAGTCTGAGCAGAGCGTGAAGCGGGGAATGGGAGATGGAGTTGGTTTAAGGAGGGAGGTTAAGTGTGGAAAAGAGAAGGCAGGAGTTGGAGGAACGTGTGCCTGTCAGTGGACATAATAATCTTGCATGGCAGACTGGAAGGAGGTGAGCATGAATTTGAAATGAATGAAGTCAGCATGGGAACGGGACCTCAGTCAGAGATGTGGGCACAGGAATGTAGGAAGCAAACTCTGGACCTAAGCCAAGGCTGGGGTTGGATGGGGGAAGAGTAAAGCACGAGTGTCTAAAGCAGAGGAGAGGATAATGTTATAAGAAGACAGACCAGGATGGAGAGGAGAGGTGAGACTTTACTGGAGAGGAGAGCAAGGTCAACAGGGCACACAACTGGACTATGATCTGATATAACCAATGGCACAATAGAGGCATACTGTATGTAACTCTAAGAACAAAAGAACATGCCATACTGGGTCAGACCAAGGGTCCTTCAAGCCCAGCATCCTGTTTCCAACAGTGGCCAATCCAGGCCATAAGAACCTGGCAAGAACCCAAACACTAAGTCTATCCCATGTTACCATTGCTAGTAATAGCAGTGGCTATTTTCTAAGTCAACTTAATTAATAGCAGGTAATGGACTTCTCCTCCAAGAACTTATCCAATCCTTTTTTAAACCCAGCTACACTAACTGCACCAACCACATCGCCTGGCAACAAATTCCAGAGTTTAATTGTGCATTGAGTGCAAAAGAACTTTCTCCGATTAGTTTTAAATGTGCCACATGCTAACTTCATGGAGTGCCCCCTAGTCATTCTATTATCTGAAAGAGTAAATAACTGATTCACACTTACCCTTTCTAGACCTCTCATGATTTTAAACACATCTATCATATCCCCCCTCAGCCGTCTCTTCTCCAAGCTGAAAAGTCCTAACCTCTTTAGTCTTTCCTCATAGGGAAGCTGTTCCATCCCCTTTATCATTTTGGTCGCCCTTCTCTATACCTTCTCTATCGCAATTATATCTTTTTTGAGATGCGACGACCAGAATTGTACTCAGTATTCAAGGTGCGGTCTCACCACGGAGTGATACAGAGGCATTATGACATTTTCCGTTTTATTCTCCATTCCCTTCCTAATAATTCCTTACATTCTGTTTGCTTTTTTGATTGCCACAGCACACTGAGCTGACGATTTCAATGTGTTATCCACTATAATGTCTAGATCTCTTTCCTGGGTGGTAGCTCCTAATATGGAACCTAACATCATTTAACTATAGCATGGGTTATTTTTCCCTATATGCATCACCACATCCACATTAAATTTCATCTGCCATTTGGATGCCCAATTTTCCAGTTTCACGAGGTCCTCCTGCAATTTATCACAACCCGCTTGTGATTTAACTACTCTGAATGGAAAATAAAACTTCTGAAATCAACAAATAATCCATGATCCAGTACCATGAGCTTTTGAATTATGAGTGTATCCTTTCAACGACAGATTTAACACTCTCCACAAATCAAGAACTCCAAATGTTTTGTACAGGAAAGGTTCTCCTTCATTCTCACTCACTAGCCTCTGCAATAAGCCTGGCTGTTTGTCCACCTAGGAAACTGCTACCAGGTTCAGGTCTCCTCCTAGAATAACAGGAAATGAGCCACCATGTATGTGGAATGTCACCTGGAAGAAAAAGCTCTGGAGTGAATTTTCAGAGGGGGTTCCATGCATAAAAACAGCGGGGCAGATTTTAAAAGCCCTACGCACGTAAATCCAGGAGGATTTACACGTGTAGGGGGGTTACGCGTTGGGCCTATTTTCAAAAAGCCCGGTGGTGCACGTAAAGCCCCAGGACGCGTGTAAGTCCCGGTGCTTGAAAAAATGGGTGGAGGCAGGGTGTGGCCTCTGCAAGGCCGCTGGGCCAGGGCATCGCGCGCCGACAGTTGGCCGGCGCGCGCAAGTTATGCCTGCCTCTGAAATAAAGGTACGGGGGGGGGGGGGGTTTGGGCTGGGGGTGGGACAGGTAGGGGAAGGGAGGAGAAGGTGGGGGGTAAAGGAAAGTTCCCTCCGATTTCGGAGCGGCCTTGGAGGGAACGGGGAAAGCCAGCAGGGCTCCCCAAGGGCTCGGCGCGTGCAAGGTGCACTAGTGTGCACCCCCTTGCGCGCACCGGCCCCTGATTTTATAACAGGGCGTACATTTGTGCGCTCCGGGTAGCACGCACACACGTAGGACGCGCGCATACGTTTTAAAATCTGCCCCAGTATGTGTGTGCAGGAGCAGCATGTAGCATGTACCGACTGTTTTATTAACATCAAGGTCCATATTCAGGCACAGTCCGGCTAGCAAGGTTAGGCAGATAAACCTATCCAGCTAACTCTGGAGGTGTAGTCAGTAGTGAAACCGCACTATTAATATAGCAGGCTATCTTAAAATTACCTATAGCCGCCTAACTTTAGGGCAGTTCTTTGGCCCAAACAGACTTAGCCAGCTAAGTCAACTGGCTACCTCTGAATATTGGAGTTAGCCGGCTAACTTATCTGCTCCCAGTTACGCCCCTGGAACGCCCCTAACTTAGTCTAGACAGTTATCTTAGTAGCCGGCTAAGTGCCCAAATATTCATTTAGCCGGCTAAAGTCTGAGTTAGCCGGGTAAATGCTTTTGAATATGGATCTCAGCAGTTACTATTTGGTAAGAGATATGTGCATATACATCACCAAGCACTTTTACAACTGCTAATTGACTCGCACAAGTGAAATCTGCAGTTTTTGGGTGGGAGGTCTGGGTGAAGTGCTAGAGGGTCCAGATGTACCGGCAGGGGTTGTTGCTGGGTACCTAAAAGATCTGGGGCACAGGCCCTTAAGCCCTTCTTTTCCCTCCCCCTGAGATTTTGATACTCGGCCATGATCAGCAGCTTCCCCTCCCCCACAAGAACAATCCTATAAAAATGCATAATCGGACATCACACAGATCATCTCCGCTCTTCATTCCTGTAGAGATGCTGTCGTCGGGAAGTCATCCTACGTGCCCAATGACAGGAGAACTACCCTGTCCGTTCAGTCTTGGTGGGGGTCCAGTGACTCTCTCCACACCTGCCTCTTACCAAATTCCATACGTGCAGAGCCAGGACACAGCAGCGCTCATAAGACAGGAGGCACTGCTACCAACATTGTGCACCATTGCCGCAAGGGGGCTGGGCACGCACAGGGGCTTAGCTTGTGGGGGAACGGGGGGGTGGGACGCAGTTCCGGGGCTTCTTTTTCAGGCTTAAGAGGCAGAGCAGCAGGGGAAGGCTCTGCTGCAGCCTTTCCTCTCCAGGCAGCCCGCAGGGAAGAGGAGGAGAGGGGCCGAGCCCGAAGCACTGCGGGGGCCGATGAAATAAGATTCGCGATGCCATGGGCACGTATTAAGCGCCCATCTTCCCAATGCAGGCGCAGCCGCATCCCCCGGGGGCGGTGTTTAAATAAGGGGCTGTGGGGAAAAAAAAAAGGGACCCGCTAGGGACGGATTGTGCGTCCCTAGTGCTCAAATGCATCGGGTGCCCGCAGTTGCAACGGGCGCTCAGTACCAGCGTCCATTTTTATCCCGCTGCTTCTGGCCGATTTTGCTGAGGTCGCTGAAGACGCCTATAGCTAAGCGCCCCTTTTCCGTGGGTGTTTAAATTGTGCGTCCAGAACAATTTGTTTTTTGTTGTTGTTGTTGTTTTTTTTAAACGAAGCCAATAGACATTTATTTTTCAGCACCGCGAGCAATACATTTAAATGTCACGACGACACTAAGCAGGAGGAGCCACAGAGGACCGTGTTATTTTTAAATTTCTCCCGAGCCCCTGAATCGCAGATTGACTTAACGCCAGCTCCGGGGCTGGAATTAAATCTGCCGCGTTAAAAAGCCTGCGTTGGACGGGCAGAGGTTTTCTGCGTCGGGG
This sequence comes from Rhinatrema bivittatum, assembly GCF_901001135.1. NCBI lineage: Eukaryota > Metazoa > Chordata > Amphibia > Gymnophiona > Rhinatrematidae > Rhinatrema > Rhinatrema bivittatum. Next base: position 30,046,795 of record NC_042623.1, on the reverse strand, counting down.
GTAATAGCTATAATAGCCTCGTCTTCATGGGATTTACATGCGATGAGTACTTTATCAGCCACGCCTTGGTTTGGGACACGTCAATCCCCTTATTGCATCGGGTGGTAGTCTAGCGCGCCCAAAAGGCCGCGTCCAACTGCAAACCTGTGCGCTAGGCTGGGCGGCAGTTTATTGCCTCGGCCCCACAGAGAAGAGAACAGCCACTCGCTCTCTAATCCAGCCCCTTCTCTCTTGTTCCCCTCCCCCCCCCCCCCCCCCCCACTTCTCCAGTATTGCAGGGAACAGAAGGGGGAGGGGTGATATTGAAGCAGACAGGGCAGACCTGTCTGCTTCAATATCACCCCTCCCCCTTGTATGCTCTCACACATACAAACACACCCCCTTTCTCTCACACACACTCAAATACTCTCCCTCTCTCACTCACACACACATACTCCCTCGCTCTCTCTCATTCTCACACACACACACATATGCACCCACGCACATTCTGGGCTGGTGCAAGGGTAGTAGGTGCTCTAGGCTGCTTTCAGCCTTGTACCCCTCTCCTAGACTTACCTACTGGCAGCAGCTCTTCCATTCTGTGGCCACTGGTAGGATAGACTGTGCCAGCAGCCCCAGGCCTCCTCCTGCACTCTTTGGCTGCCAGTGGGATGGGATCCACTGGCAGCTCTAGAGCTCGTACCTAGTTTCCATTAGGCAAACTAGGCAATCACCTAGAGCACCCCATGGCGTGGTGCTCTAGGTGATTGCCTAGTTTGCCTAATGGAAACACTGGCCCTGCATACACTCCCTCTCTCACTCTCATACACACATGCATACTCTTATACACATTCCCTCTCTCTCATATATAAACACATGCTCTCACACACACATTCTCTCTCTCTCTCTCTCTTTTTCACACACACATATATCCACACTCAGTCCCACAGGCTCTTTTTCTCTCTCTCATGCACACACATGCTCTCACTTCCACAGGCTCCCTCACGCACTCACACATGCTCTCAATCCCAGAGGTTCCATCTCTGACACTCACATGCTGTCTCACACACATACATACATTCCCACAGGCTGCCTCACACATTCACAAAGGCTCTCACTCACATTTTCACACACAGGCACATGGGCTCCCCTCACACGCAGGCTCTCACTCCCACAGGCTCCAACTTTCATACCATTCTTCTCATACACACACAGGCTTCTTCACACAAACATACATACACACATTTGCTCTCAACCCCACAAACTACCTTTCTCTCATACAAACAGGCTCTCAGTTTCAAACTTTCCCGCTCTTACACATGCATTCTCCCTCACAGCCTCACACACAGGCACTCACACATTCACTCCCGCATGATGTTTCTCACTCACACACATACACTGCACTTCCCGCTCTCTTCTGGATTTCTTCTTCAGCCGCCGCAGGATGGGGTCCACGGTGGCCTTTAGGGTCTCTTCTTTCACTGCCATGGGATAGGATCCATGGCAGCCAAAGAAGAGGCCCAACCCCTCTTTAGCACCTGATTAGATCCAATGCACCTCGCCTAGACTGGGCTTAGAAGCTAAGTATACTAAATTATCATGTAAAGTAATAGAACTAAGTGAAGGATTTCATCGTAGTTCTATAGATAAATAGTATATAGCAGTTGGGATGTTCATTAGGATTATAACTATAGTGCCTTAGCCATTTGTGATACAGCTTAACTGCACCATCCCAGAGCGAGGACTTTAAATTGTTACACCTTTCTTTTCTGTATGGGATAATTTTTGTTTTTTGAATTGGTAATATTTTTTGATGTGCCTAAATTATCTACACATATATTAATTAATTTCTTAATCGCTTTCCAATTTTATAATAAAATTTCCAAAGCGATGTACACATATGGCGACAATAATTGTACAAAATATTAAAATAAGCCAGAATGTTACAAAGAATAACATTTTAATAGCCATCCCAGAATAACAACCCTAAAAAGTACCCGCCTCCACCCCATTACAGCAGTTCCATATTAAAACTGGTACTCTATGTATATATCTATCTGATTTTAGGATTGTACGCCGACATCACCAGCCCCTTAAACCTAAGGAGCTTTCCCAGAGAATTAATTCGGAAGCTCCATCTTCGTCAGCCAAGTTCTCACTTTCTGCTGAAACGTCATCAGGTCCAATTCTTCTCCAACCTTCAATGAAAGACTGTTTCATAATTTAGGAGCAGACATGGAAAAGGGTCGGTTTTGAAATCTGACAGAGCAGATAGGTTTGAAAGTTATGGTCCCTGATTGTCATTCTTGGGGACGTCTTCTAGTGAAGCTAACATCATCGAAGTCCCAAACAATTTTCCCATTGCAATTATATGTCTACCCTGGGGATTGCTTACCGTTTTCTCTAATTCAGAGGATAATTTCTGTGCAATGGAACTGCCACCAAGCTTCCCCTTGGCCGAAGCATAAAAAAAACAAACTATGATTTGGTTTACAATGCTCAGCAGAAGATAAATGGGTTTCTTGCAAAGCATAAAATAAAATAGAAAATTGGGGTTTTATGTTTCTGTAAGTTAAACAATACCTTTTCCCTTTTACTTGGAGTGTTTATACCAGACACATTTCAAGTAGCAAATTTATATTTTACCACCATAACACACCTGCCTTGTACTGTTTGAAATCCATTTACGCCACAGACAACTGCCTCCCAGCAAAAGCAGCAGCCTTCAGCTCAAACTATTTACTCCAGCCACTCTGAGGTGCCAAGTGGGCTCAGTTCCATCAGTCGTGTTAGACCTGGAGTCCTCAGCATTCAAGCTGCCCCAAAGTGCAGGTCACACTACACTTTGCAAGACGTCTGTTGCCACCGCTGCCCCCAGTTTCCAGGAGCTGCATCCGCCCATCTCATTTATTTATTTATTTTATTTAATGTTTTTTTTATATACCGACCTTCGTTAATAACATCACATCGGTTTCCATAAAACAGAAATGCAGCACAAAGGCTTTACAGTCAAACTGATTTTGAACTGGGGAGGAGGGATGCTAAATAACAAGATCTAGGGAAGAGGGGGAATGTTGTAAGTACAAGTGGAGATATTACAGTAATCGCATTCAGATTATGTACAATCAATAAGCATATGGCACCGATGTAGCAGAGGGGGTAAAAGATGCTAGTAACACGCAGGAGATATGAGTTGGAATAATTGAGAATGCATTATGAGTTGGAATAGTAAAACGTTACGAGCAAGAGAATTTACATTTTATAGTTAACATTTTATAGTAAAGTAAAAAAGTTCAGAGTTGGAAATAGTAATAATGAGTTACTATAAGGAGAATTTACAATTTACAGTAATTTTAGAAAGTTCAGATCTTAGCTTGGTACAGGAGGGAAAGGTGGGAGATGAGGAATGTGTGATTGGGAGAGTCTCAAGGGTAGACTTGCTTGAACAACCAGGTTTTACGTTTTTGCTTACATTTTTTTGGACAGAGTTCTTGGTGTAAATTCGTGGGCTCGGAGTTCCACAGCACCGGTCCTGCTATAGATAGTGAGCATTCCTTAGTGGATGTGAAGTTTGGATGGACCCTGCAAAGTAGGGATGTGCAGGAATAAAACATTTGTATTCGTTTTGTTTTCAGGAGGTTTTTTTTTTCACACAAATTTCAGTTTGTGGAATATTCATTTCATTCGTGTGAAAAAAAACAAATCAAACATTAAAAAAACAAAAACAAAACCTAAAACAAAGAAAACAAATGAAAATGGGACCATACGGCTCGCCACCCATCCCTCCCACACACCCAGAAAAATGCCGGGGCCAGGATCGCCCCAGCACCCACTTACCCAGTCCAGTGGGAATCAGACAGCGAGGCCTAGGCCTAGGCCCAAGCCAAAGCCTTGGCCTTGCATAGGCCAAGGTCTCGGTAGGTCGCCACAACCCCATCTTCGGCCTACACAAGGCCAAGGCTTCGACCTAGGCCAGAGCCCAGGCCCAGGTCCAAAGTCATGACTGAGTACCAGGTTGAAGCCTTTGTCTTGCGTAAGCCAAGGCCGCATTAGGTCACCACAACCTTGGCCTTCACAAGGCCAAGGCTTCAGCCTAGGGCAGAGCCTGGCCTGGACAGAGCCTGGCCTGGGCAGAGCCTGGCCTGGAAACTAAGTCCTGACACCAAGGCCTCAGTCTGGAACCAGACCCAGGCCTGATGCCGTAGCTTAGGCTCAGGCCCGATGCCATGGCTTAGGCCCAGACCCAAACCTGGGCCTTGCTATAGGCTGGGGCACAAGGCCTCAGCCCAGCCCAGAGGCCAGGTCCCAATGCTGGTCCTCAACCCAGACTGAGGCCTGACACCAGGGCAGGACGCCTGGACCTCCATCTAGGTTGGGGGCCTGACGTTACTGCTCAGTCCAGAAGTCGGGTCCCGACACCAAGATCTCAACCCAGACCTAAGCCCGTTACCTGGGCTTCAACCCGGACCCAGGCCCAGTGCCTGAACCTCGGCCTAGTCCAGGGATCGAGCCTAAGCCCATTCTTGGGCCTCATCATAACTTGGAGTCTGGAGCCAGGACTGATGTCAAGGCCCCAGTGTCTGGACCTGGTCTTCTTCTGATATCTGATGGATCAGGTAAGTTTGTTTTAATTTTTCTGGAGTTTCATTGGTCTGGACCTAGGCTGAGACCCGGTGTCGTGCTTGGGCCTAGGCTGTGGCCCCTGTTTGGGCCCCAGCTGTGCCCTAGGTGAGGTCTCAGCCTCGGGCCTAGGTTTAGGCCCAACGCATTAATTTAAAACAAACACAATGTATAAGGTTCATTTCATTCAGGTGGGCCCTCTATTCATTTTGTGATCACCTGAATGAAACGAATTGGCCTTATTTGTCACATTTTGCACATTCATTTTAAAAAAATGCACATCCCTTCTGCAAAGCAGTGTGAATTCTTTCTGCTTCTGTGTAACTGCTGTAGAAACTAAGGAGTCTCCAGTAGTTGGCCCTAGATACCTGTACTTAGTTATACAGCTGTAAACCACATTGCCAGGGGAAGCCTCGCCCTCTTCCACTACGGTACCTATATGTGGACTGAGGGGATATAAGGCAGAGACTTATGATGTAGCTGGCAGGAGACACTCTCAGGAGCCCTCTCTCCAATTGCTTGCTGCAATTGAGGGGACTGGACCCCACCCAATATCATCTCCCGTAGGTAGGGAGAGGGAGCAGGGGTAAAACAGGAAAAGGGGGGAGGAGTATTGAGTGACTGAATTTCTTCTGCTGTATAGTAAACAAGATTTATTAGCAAGAACAGCAATAAAATGCAAAGAGCCATAAACAATGTTGATAACAATACTGAAAATGTATTTTATATACAAGGTGTTTTTTTATATACGCTAAAGATGTAGGTACTCCTGAGATGTATGTTCATTCTCCTTCAATCAAGAATGACTGTTCAAGAATAAATGTCAGGTAAGTATTCTCTAAGTACTTTAAGGTGTTAAGTATTTCCCCTAAAATGTGAACAGCAGGTTCAAGAATTTGATGCTTTGTGTTCACTCCAGCTCCTGCTGCCAGGCAGTAGTAAAAAGGTAAGTATCTTTTACTTTAATACTGAAGTGGTAAGTATCTTGTTATTCGTGGTTTCCTTTATTAAACCTTTTCTACACAGAGTAGTCTTGTAGCAGTCTCTTTCTTTGACTGTGTAAGTGTACACTCTTTGAGCCTGTGTCTTTCCTGTGTGTTGGTCTAGCTAGGCTGCAGTAGGCTGTGGTGGAAGTATACTTAGCTTAAAGTCTGTAGCTTGGTTTCTTTGTAGTTGATTCCTGCATCTTGATCCTGTATTTTGGTTCTTTCTAGTTGACGCGGATGCTGGATCGGTGATTTGTAGATCTTCTTTCTTCAATGTGTTACCCAGGGGCGGATTGGCCTATCGGGGGATCGGGCATCCCCCGGTGGGCCGATCGCTCCAGTCACGCGGTCTGCCGTGCGCGGCCGTGACAGAGCCACGCTCGGCAGACCACGTGATGTGTCCTGGGCCGGCCTGGGCGACAAATACCCAGGCCGGTCCAACATCATGAATCTGTCGCTGGTGTTACCTATGTTTTAATTAAAGCAAATGGACAGGGACTCACTTCACTCTCCGTGACAATCTTCCAAAGGTGTACTCAGTGTGGTCCTGAAGACTTGTTGGTACTGTATTTCTGGCTAAAGGGAAAAATAAAAGAATAAGCTATTTTTTTTTTCCTATTCACTGTGTGTGGAGAAAATGAAAAGATGGTTAGTGTCCTTTACAGCAATTGCACTGTCTGTAGCATTCACACTGTTTGTGTCTGCAGCAATTTCCTTCCCTGGCACAATAGCTGTGAAACAGGGGTAGCTCTTTGCTGTTTCTCCAATTAACTTGGATGTCCTTTGCTAAGAATTATCAAATTCAACCGCTGTCCTGGGTAAAGTGTAACAGTCTCTGATATAGCAGGTAGCTGCAGTCTTTACCACTGAACTGTCTGTGGTAAAACTCAACCACACACAGTCTCAGAGATAAATTATTCTTGAGTAACAACAATAAGTGAGCTCTTTCTTTAAGGGACTCCCACAGATACATTTTGGATCTCTCAACAGAATAGGTGGTGTCAAATGAATGTTCACTTTCAAATTCTTTCAGCAATAAAGATCATACAGTCCTGTCTTAATAAGCTGAATTTGAATAACTGCGCATCTTCACCTGGGTAATTGCCATTCACTGGCTGTTGATTTGTAGGTTCTGTACTCAGCATAAGCAAAATATACGTATTATTTGCAGTATCTTTGAGGTCTATTTTCAACCGCTGGGCAGCTAACTAGCAGGGTATATTTAGCAGCTGAATAAACCTGGCTATCCTAAAGTTAGCCAGTTATGTCTAACCGGCTAACTTTAGGAGAGCCCTGCAGGCCGACCAAAGTTAGCTACATTAGTTAAGTGGCTAACTACGAATATAAGAGTTAGCCGCTTAATTTATACGGCTAACTCTGGGCCACCCCAAAATGCCTCCTGCCTGCCCCCAGAATGCCCCCTTTTTATCCAGCTAAATTCTAGCCGGGTAATTAGTTACCCGGCTAGAATTTAGCCTGAAAAGAGCTAAATATAGGCAGGTAAGCCATTTAGATGGATAATTATTACATTATCCGTCTAAATGGCTATTGAATATCAATCTCTTCTTCTTTTTGTCACCTAAGCAGGTCCTGTGGAATGGCAAGAGTGATGTATATGCCTCTGTCATGTTCTAGCTGTTTTTCCTTTTTTTGCTTTCTTTCCTTCTGCTACTTTCTTTCTCAGATGCTGTTTTGCTTCTGCCCAAATCACATGTAGCCAGACCCTTTTTTCTGATCTGGGGTACCCATTCTCTGCTGGTGATATCAGAGAAAATAGTGCTCAGAGGTCCTCAAGGTAGCATTTACAATTACAGGAATGATAATTTTTGGCACAGTCTAGATCTTTGAGATAACTTTCAGTAACCTTAATTAAACTGAAGCACTCTAGGAACTGATATATTCTTCCACTGGCCTCTTTACCACATTTTCTTATGTGGAGAATACCTCGTGAAATTTCTAATTACTTGGCAAGCTACCAAGCCTGAATCTGAGCAAGGAAGTCACAGTGAAATTCTGAACTGGATTCCTTCCATTCAGTGGATTGGAGTCACAAGTTGTAGTAAATGTACATGTTAACACTGGTTTCCACACACATCCCATCCAACACTTTAATTTAAGGATCCCAGTACATCTTTTAGAAAGTTTTCTGGTTTTAATCTGGTTTTTTTAACTTTATTTTTAATCACGGGAATGCCCACCTCCCAGGAAAAGATGTGACATCATCAGCCCTCTTCCTTCCCTAGCATTATGTGGCTTGCACTTCCTGTCTGCAGCAGGGGATTTTCCTGGATGAGGTGCCGGACCTAGTCTCCTGCTTGCAAACTCCAGTTCACAGGGCTGCTGCCAAAATGAAAATAAACAGTGCAGCTCAGGTCTTCAATCCTTCTGCCTCTTAAAGACAGTTGATTTCTGGCTCTCTAACTGCACTGGGTCTGCAAACAGCTGACAGCATAAAAACACACAGCATGCTGCCTTTCTCCGTCCAGCCCAGAACTGCTTTCTGCAGCGCAGCTACTGTGGTTACAGTCCCAGCCATTGCTTTTACAGTTCAGCAGCCAGGTAACTTTTAATGTAATGTTCTCTTTTTATTTTTAACCCTCTCTTTACACAGCTGCAAAGGGACATACCATTCATAACAGCATCAACCCCAGAGGATGTCTGGAACGGTGCATCCCTGAGGCACAAAGGTGGGGGAGGGGTTAGGAATGTGAAGCAGTGAAGATTTGCCTTTGGATGAAACATGGATGAATAGGTGTGCTCGCCAAGTTTAGGCCCCCTGCCTAGATAAGAAAGGGAGAGACACTACCCTGCCAGGTCTTAGTGATAGAGACTGGAGGGAAGAGGAAGAGACGAGAGAGAGAGAGATTTTTGGCATTTTTACTAAGTTTTGTGAGAGTTTGCTATTTGGAGACCTGTGCTTTCTGAGAGGCAGAAATCACCTCTCCAGAAGTGCAGGGGGGATCTGCATATTATTCCCATCAAGAGATGACTGCAGAGACCCTACATTGGAAGATCTAATATTACTCTGTCATCATCTTAGAAAGGAAGTATTTGTTATGCCTCCTTCCTTACCCAAAGCTGGAAGCTTTGAGAGCTTATTCCAGTGAGGATCTTTCCTCCAGGAAGATCCCTTGCTATGGGTGTGAAGAGGATTGAGGACATCTGGAGACCCCCAAATGGAGTGTCCATCCCAGGACACAGGCAGGTTGGAGTTTGAGAGTGCCCTCTGGACATCAGATACTGTGAGGCAGTGGTCATCCGACCTGGTTAGGATACTCCATCCACCTTGGGACATTTATTCGGGCCTACCTTGGATGAGATGCCAATCTCAAGCTTCATTACCAAGGGATAGTTCCACAGAGGGAGAGGCAACTTAATTCCATACTCCCATATGGCTAAAGAATTTGGATACACTTGGACACTTTATTTTTCTCTCATATTGATTATTTTAAAATCAATCACAGTAAACTTTAATTTGAACACCCATCCAGAGAGTCCAGCCTGTTTTGTCAAGGTACCTGTCCCAAAGAGTTATGGTAGCACACACACATGGGAGTCCCCCTATGCCGTGGGCCTAGAAGGTTATCCTTCCCCCAACAGTGGGAGCACTGAGAGGAGAGGATCACCTTGCTAGTGGAAGAAAAGAATTGGTAAGTACTGCTTGGGGAAGTTTTTAGAACTTGAAAATTTTGGGGAGAAGTAAACTATTGGGGTATATTATTTAGTGTGTTTGTGTGTCTGTATTAAATAGCTAGTCAGAGGGCAGGCAAAAACCAGGAGTTTGTGTGTTTGTATTTCCCTCCCTACCACCCCTCTCCTGTCCACCTCTAGTTCATCCTTTAATTTATAGGCAGGTGACACTTTCACACTAAAAAAGAAATCAGCCTTTTAACTTAAATTCAGAGATTCCCCATACCTTATCAAGAGTTTAATCGTTCCCTTTAAGGTCACTACCAGATAAATAGTGAACACACTAATACATTTAGAGGACCCTAATTATAAGCATTCCTACTCCCTTAGCAACCTAAACTTAACTAGGAACTGAACAAATTTAAGATGAAGGCAGCAACAAGAGTGGGGCCTCCCAATCTTTTGCATTGAGTGTCATATGTATGATTTTTTACCCACCTGTGAGAAGCTGTACATGTGCACCCGGTGCAAAGATCTCCTGTCTCTCAGAGAACGAGTCCGATCTCTGGAGGCTAGAGTGGCAGATCTGGAGGAGCTGAGGCAGACAGAGAGGTATATAGATGAGACCTTCAGGGACATAGTAGCCAAGTCCCAACTCCAGTCTGGCAGCCCTGGTGCTGCATTGGAGGAGGAAGATCTCATGATCAGACATGCCTACCTGTTGCAAAGGTGGCAGACCTCACATGTCACCTAGATAGGATTTTAGACAGTATTGGAGAGGAGCCAGCTGTCATGGTACATGTGGGTGATTCTGGAAGCCAAATTTAGGCTTTTAGGTAGAAAGCTGAAAAACAGAACCTCCAGGATAGCATTCTCTGAAATGCTTCTAATTCCACGCACAGGTTCTCAGAGGCAGGCAGAGCTCGGGAGTATCAATGCGTGGATGAGACGATGGTGCAAGGATGAGGGATTCAGTTTTGTAAGGAACTGGGGAAACTTTTGGAGAAGGGGGGAGTCTTTTCTGAAGTGATGGACTCCAACGTAACCAGGGTGGAATTAGACTGCTGGCACTAACCTTTAAAAAGGAGATAGAGCAGCTTTTAAATTAAATCAAAGGGGAAAGCTGACAGTTGCTTGGTAGCACATGGTTTGGAGGGAGTGTTTGGAGGAGGTATCTTCAAAGGATATTAATGAAGCATTAGAGTTAGGGCATCCCAATAGCGAGGTTCCAATAATAATAAAAGTAGTCCAAGTGCCTATAATTAAAAACTCACCTGAGCTATAAGATTCCAATTTATCCCTGTCAACTGAAAAGCAGAATGTAAATAGAAACAAAAAACACATTTTGAAATGTTTGTATGCTAATGTCAAAAGTCTTAGAAGTAAGATGGTAGAATTAGAATGTACAGCAGTGAATGTTGATATAGACTTAATTGGCATCTCAGAGACATGGTGGAAAGAGGATAACCAATGGGATAACCGGGGCACAAATTATATCGCAATGACAGAAAGGAGCATCTTGGTGACGGGGTGACACTTTATGTCCGGGATGGCATAGAGTCCAACAGGATAAAGATCCTGCAAGAGACTAAATGCACAATTGAATCTTTATGGGTAGAAATCCCTTGTGTGTTGAGGAAGAGTATAGTGATAGGAGTATACTACCATCCACCTGGCTAAAATGGTGAGACAGACAATGAAATGCTAAGAGAAATTAGGGAAGCTAACCAATTTGGTAGTGCGGTAATAATGGGAGATTTCAATTACCCTAATATTGACTGGCTAAGTGAAACATCAGGGCATGCTAGAGAGATATAGTTCCTGGATGAAATAAAAGACAGTTTTATGGAGCAATTGGTTCAGGAACTGAAGAGAGAGGAAGCAATTTTAGATCTAATTCTCAGTGGAGGACAGGATTTGGTGAAAGAGGTAACGTGGTGGGGCCACTTTGCAATAGTGATCATAATATGGTCAAATCTGAATTAATGACTGGAAGGGGGACAGTAAGTAAATCCACGGCTCTAGCACTAAACTTTCAAAAGGGAACTTTGATAAATTTGAAAAATAGTTTTAAAAAAACCCTGAAAGGTGCAGTTACAAAGGTAAAGAGTGTGCAACAGGATTGGACATTGTTAAAAAAAATACCATCTTAGAAGCGCAGTCCAGATGTATTCCATGCATTAAGAAAGAGTCCATCAAGCCCAGTATCCTGTTTCCAACAGTGGCCAATCCAAGTCACAAGTACCTGACCAGTACCCAAACATTAATAGCAGTTTATGGATTTTTCCTCTAAGAACTCATCCAAACCTTTTTTAAACCCAGTTACACTAACTGCTGTAACCACATCCTCTGGCAATGAATTCCAGAGTTTAACTCTGCACTGAGTGAAAAATAATTTTCTTTGATTTGTTTTAAATGAGCTACTTGCTAACTTCATGGAGTGCCCCCTAATCCTTCTATTATCTGAGAATAAATAACCGATTTACATTAACTTGTTCAAGTCCTTTCATGATTTTGTAGATCTCTATCATATCCCCTCTCAGTAGTTTCTTCTCCAAACTGAACAGCCCTAACTTCCTTAGCCTTTCCTCATAGGGGAGCTGTTCCATGCCCCTTATCATTTTGGTCGCCTTTTTCTGCACTTTCTCCAGTGCAACTATATCTTTTTTGAGATGCAGCAATGACTTAATGTAATCAGGTGAGATATAATCAAGTGAGGTATAGATCTATAGGGTATTCTAGTGTTTTAACTAAGGTACTGGGATAAGAGGTTTGTGGCTTATAAAATATGTTTCAGAATTATTATTTTTTTTTAATCTTAGAAGTTACCACCCAGGAAAAAGATCTAGGCATTATAGTGGATAAACACATTGAAATCATCAGCTCAGTGTGCTGCAGTTAGAAATTATTAGGAAGGGAATGGCAAATAAAATGATGGATGTCATAATGCCTCTGAATCGCTCCATGGTGAGACTGCACCATTAATACTGTATGCAATTCTGGTCACTGTATCACAAAAAAGATATAGATGCACTGGAGAAGGTACAGAGAAGGACGACCAAAATGATAAAGGGCATGGAACAGCTCCCCTATGAGGAAAGGCTGAAGAGGTTAGGGCTGTTCAGTTTGGAAAAGAGACATCTGAGGGGGGATTATGATAGAGGTCTACAAAATCATGAAAGGACTCGAACAGGTTAATATAAATTGGTTATTTACTCTCTCAGATAATAGAAGGACTAGGGGGCAAACCATGAAGTTAGCAAGTAGCTCATTTAAAACAAATCAAAGACATTATTTTTCACTCAGTGCATGGTTAAGCTCTGGAATTCATTGCCAGAGGATGTGGTTATGGAAGTTAGTGTAACTGGGTTTTAAAAAGGTTTGGATAAGTTCCTAGAGGAAAATTCATAAACTGCTATTAATTAATAAGCAATAGTAGCTTGAGATTTATTTAATGTTTTGGTACTTTCCAGGTTCATATGACTTGGATTGGCCACTGTTGAAAACAGGATACTGGGCTTGATGGTCCCTTGGTCTGACCCAGTATGGCATCTCTTATGTTCTTAACAGTTGATCCTCTGTTGCACTGATTCCTAACTCCTCCTTCACGCATCTGCTATCTTAGAACCTGCGGCCTTGGATTTCTCCCTTTCTTGTGGTCTGTTTGGTTTTTTTTGTTGTCACGAGCTTGCTTTTTTTGCCCATCCCTTTTTCTACAAGCCTTCTAGAGCAATATCGATTTTTTTGTTTGCAAGTGAATGTTCATCTAAGGCTTTTGGAGTGGATGTTGGCTGGTGGCATCTGGAGCATCAGAGCTGCGCGTCTCTCTTGTGGCTCACCGCATCATGTGACCTCTTGAACTTAGGTTCTAAGCTCTTTTAGAATCCGTGAGTCATCTTGAACAGTAGTGTGCACACCGATAGCTCTGTATACTACTTATAGTGCTATATAATAGTGCTCTGTTACAGTGCAAACGTGTTTCTGAAATGTAGCTGGCTGTCAGGCCAATCAGTGTGCTGAGAGGCTGCTCCCCAGCATGTAGGACAAGGATACCTGACACACTGTTGAAAGAAATCTGAAAAAGGACATCTGCACTGAATGAAATGCTGAATGGCGAGCACAAATAATGCCTTTTGTCTAGGCTTTTCCGTTTCCTAGACGTTTCCCTTTTCTGTTGCTGGGTTGATGAGATCAGGCATTGCCACAGCTTTAGTTAGTTCTTTTCTGAATGCTGCAAATACTTTTTAATTAATTAATTATTATTTTTTTTTTACTTTCTTTCTTTGAAACTGCTTCCAGTATGCGGTTGGCTCGGGTGTATTGGACCTAGGCCCAGATTTTAGACAGGGATAGCTGGGCTGACTCCCATTCAGGTCCAGATCTAAGGGGGAAGGTTCCCCGGAGACGACCAGCTGGGAGGGGAAATGAAGCAAAGCTGAAACACAAGGCTGCTGACATTGTTCCAGAATTTTTCTCATTTTGATGTGGGTTGTGGGGCAACCAGGATGGGATTAGCCCGCCTTCCATGATGACATGGAGTCATCGGGCAACTCCAAAATAGCCCTTTTTACTCCACTAAGGACCATAAATGTGTTATTATGTGCCCTAAGGTTAACTGATAGTAGGAGTCCTTATTAGACCCAAAAAGGACTGCAGTGTCAGACCTTATTGCTTAATTATTAACCTCAAGAGAGGTCCTAAATGCAGGCATGGGAAGCAACAGGTTGCCTTGCCTTTCGAGATCACTCGTAAAGAACTTCTGAAGAAAAGAGAACGCTCACCAGGATAGGTGTAAAACCGTTTTTAAGTTAAATTGCTGAGTTAGGTTTACAGCAGCAATAATGACCTCCAGGTCAGGCATTGCTTGTTGAGCGATGCCCTGGGGAGTTAAAGGTCCTCTCTGCCTACCTCACGCCCTAAGTTCCCCCGCATCGGGTCATCAGCTGGCAGGAGCTGCCCTCCCCAGTGGACAGTAGTAATTCTGTAGGCAAGAAGTTGTGTTTGCATCCAGCCCGGGATGTGGACACATGCAGTCAACTGAACCCAGAAGAAAGTCTTGGCTACAAAATGCTGAGAAAATGTGCACTACCACTTATTAAATAATTATAAATATTTCCTTGGTGCAGCTGAATTTCCTTGGATAAGAATCGGCGCACGCGCGTTTAATTCATCTTGGGACCGTGACGGTTTTTGCTCTGTTGTTCTCTGTCAATAAAGTTCCTGGTCTGCTGCTATTACTTGAACTTGCAGATTCTGAGATAGGGATAAGGCAGGGGGAGGGGCCTTCTGTTTGCTTACACGCTGCTGACAGATGGACGGGCTACGAACACGCCAAGGCCTCAGACGCTGACAGGCCTCCATGCTCACGTCTCACTTTTATCTTTCCTCCCAGCACCTTGGGGAGAGAGGAAATTAGGCATTTCAGGCTTCTGTTCAGTCCGGGAACGGCAAAGAACTTCATAGTCGGGAGCAGGGCCGACTCCAGGGGAAATGGCGCCTCAGGTAGAAATCGTTGACAGCTCCCAGCCCTGTAACCGGTCCCTACCCCCCTGGCCCTAGGTGTGGATTGGCGGAGGAGGGGGCTCAACACAGCTTTTCAAGTGAGCTGTGGGGTACGGGTCCCTCCTCCCCCAGCGTCCACCCCCTACCCCTTTACCCTCACCCCTTCCTCTTACCTCCCCCAAGCCTCAGCAGCCACTCTTTTGTCTCCTAAATCCCCCACCCTCAGCATCCCAGTATTCAATCAAGCCGACTCGTAACCTCTCCCCCCCCCCCCCCCCCCCCCCCCCCATCCCCGGCATCTGCCTCCTGCCTTTCTCCTTCCAGCATCTTCCTTCTGCCTCCCCTTACCTTGCCTGGCTGCCACCCACTGCATCTGCCTGTTTCCTCCCGCCTCCTCCCCAGCAAAATACCTGTTTAGCAGCAAGCGCTGCTGCCACTGTTCCTCCCCATCTTGCCGGCCCCAGGGGGGTTTTTTCAAATATGTGGGCTGGCATTTTCCGTACGCCTGGCCCGCGGGTTTTGATCGTGCTTCCAGGGTGGGCACGGATGGGAAGGCACGGTGGCAGTGGCAGCGCGGGCTCCCATTGCTCCTCTCACACTCTCCAGCCTGGACTGAGGTGTCGCAGGCTGAACCGCACGTGCATGCACCTACCACAGGGAACAGTGCTGGCGGCGACCCTGGGCCTGCGGTGACCCTGGCTGCACGGCGCCCTGGGGATCTGATTAGGAAGGGGATGTCAAAGCTGAAAAAGAGGCAGGGGCCTGAAATTCAAGGAGACAAGCTGCCATTGCTGTACACTCCAGGAGGATGGGATGGGTTGGCATTGACTAATGCAGAGCAATGGGCAAATAGATTTCCAGAGAGGGAGCGAGAAAGAGGATAGGGATTAGGGTTACCCTATAGGCTCCAGGTCTGTAGGGAGCGGCTGATCCAGTCCTGGGTTTACTTTCAGTGCATGCTGGGAATGCAGTTCCTATTTCTTAAGCATTTGGAACTTCAGGTTCAGGCAGGCACTCACGGGAAGCTCAAAATTGGCTTAACCGCTACCTTGTGACCTGGAGGTATGTGGTAACCCTAACAGAGATGCAACTGGGCAGAAACAGACAGACAAATCATGCATACAGACAGAAACAGATGCACACAGACACTCACAAGCAGTGAGACATAGTGAGAGAGAAGACACAGGCACAGACAGGCAGCAAGACATGCAGAGAGATGGCACAGACAGAAAGAGGGACAGACATGTAGATGAGGTGGTGGGGAAACAGAGAAATAAAGTTAGATATACAGACAGATAGATATGCAGTGATATACAGACAGATAGACAGTGATAACTGAGAGCCCTCCAGATCTGACCTGGGGTGTCAGGGTTTACAACCAGAGCTCCGAGTCCCTGAAAGAACTCCCAGGGATGGGCAATCCCGGAATATCAAGGCAGCTGTGACTCTTGACATTGAGCCCTATTACAGATCCCTCAAGAACAGACACTATTGGTATTAGCAGCACCGATGTTAACCAGAGTCCTCTTGCCTGTTTCTTGACTTCCTCTTTAGGTCTTCTTCTTCCTCGGTTACCTTTTGTCTTTGTCCCACTATTTTATTCTCCTTGGTGTTATTTTTACACATTTCAGATGTTCAACTTTTATTCTGGTTACCCCTCTCACGGAAGTCCTGTTAAAGGAGAATATTTTGGGCTGCTGTGTTAGCCCACTTGAATGCACAGAAATAAAGTGATTGGAGAAGAGGGGGTGGTGATCCCTCTTCACAAGAGTGGGAGCAAAGACGAGGTTGGAAACTACAGGCCGGTCAGCCTCACCTTGGTGATGGGAAATTAATGGAGGACACTGCTGAACGAAAGGATAGTGAATCAATCCAAAGACAGAAGAATTGCTGGACCAGAGGCAGCATGGAGTCACCAGGGGAAGGTCCTGTCAGACAAATCTGATTGATTTTTTTTTTATTGGATGACTAGAGAATTGGATCAAGGAAGAGCGCTCAATGTAATTTACTTGGATATCAGCAAAGCTTTTGATACGGTCCCACACAGGAGGCTTGTGAATAAATGAGAAGCTTGGAAGTGAGTGCCAAGTTGGGTGGTGTGGATTACAAAACTGGTTGATGGATAGAAGACAATGTGTGTTGGTAAATGGAACCTACTCTGATGAGAAAGCAGTGATAAGTGGAGTGCCACAGGGATCGGTGTTGGGACCAGTCCTATTCACATCTTTGTGAGTGACATTGTGAAAAGGGAGATAGAGGTAAACTTTGTCTGTTTGCGGATGATGACTAAGATTCTGCAACAAAGTTGAGGTGTTGGGACACACCGGAAGAGAGTAGAGAGGAATGAGACGTGATTAAGGAAGCTTGAATAGTGGTTGAGATATGGGCAGCTGGATTCAATGCCAAGCAGTGCAGAGTCCTGCATCTGGGGTGCGGTAAGCCAAAGGGCTGATGTGATGGGGATGAAGGGCGGTTGTACACGGAGCAGGAGAGGGACCTGGGGGGTGATAGTGTCTGGAGATCTGAAGATGGCGAAGCAATGTGACAAGACAATAGCTAAAGCCAGAAGAATACTGGGCTGCATAGAGAGCTTGACTTCAGTCCCTGGAAAAATAGTTGAAACTATTCTAACGATCAAAATCACAAAGCATACAGAAAGACATGGTTTAATGGAACACAGTCAGTATGGAT
This sequence comes from Rhinatrema bivittatum, assembly GCF_901001135.1. Classification (NCBI taxonomy): domain Eukaryota; kingdom Metazoa; phylum Chordata; class Amphibia; order Gymnophiona; family Rhinatrematidae; genus Rhinatrema; species Rhinatrema bivittatum. The sequence continues at coordinate 30,029,387 of NC_042623.1, read as the reverse complement.
TTACCCAAGGCAAGTCTTGCCTCACAAATCTGCTTCACTTTTTTGAAGGGATTAATAAAGATTTGGATAAAGGTGAACCACTAGATGTAGTATATTTGGATTTTCAGAGGCTTTTGACAAAGTCCCTTATGAGAGGCTTCTAAGAAAATTAAAAAGTCATGGGATAAGTGGCCATGTCCTTTTGTGGATTACAAACTGGTTAAAAGGCAGGAAACAGAGAGTAGGATTAAATGGTCAATTTTCTCAGTGGAAAAGGGTAAACAGTGGAGTGCCTCAGGGATCTATACTGAGACCCATGCTTTTTAATATATTTATAAATGATCTAGAAAGGAATACAAAGAGTGAGGTAATCAAATTTGCAGATGATACACAATTATTCAGAGTAGTTAAATCACAAGCAGATTGTGATAAATTGCTGGAGGACCTTGTGAGAGTGGAAGATTGGGCATTCAAATGTCAGATGAAATTTAATGTGGACAAGTGCAAGGTGTTGCACATAGGGAAAACTAACCCATGCTGTAGTTACACAATGTTAGGTTCCATATTAGGAAGTACCATCCAAGAAAAAGATCTAGGTATCAGGAAGGACGACTCAGAACCAACATCAGGAAATATTTCTTCATGGAGAGGGTGGTAGATGCCTGACTGCCCTTTGGTGTGAAGGACAAAAACAGCGAAAGATTTCAAAGGGGCATGGGATAAACACTGTGGATCCCTAAAGGCTAGAGGTTAGAAATAAGAAAAGAGTGCATGGGGTAACTTGCTGGTGTGGCAGTTACTACCCTTAACCAATAAACCTTCATAATGTTAATGCTACTCCATCAGTGCTTTCTGCTTCAACAGCAGGGGGAAAAGAGGAAAAGGGGTATTAGATTCAGATAGCAAACAACAAGGACATGAATTTGCGGTCTGGGAAATGAAATAAACATGGGGTTACTTGCTGATGCGGCTGCTACTACCCTTAACTAATAAGCCTGAAACTCTTGATGCAAGCTCCAACATTGATCTCTGCTCCAATGGCAGGAGGTAACGGGGACTTGGACTCAAAGAGCAACCAACAAGGGCCCTGACTTTGACGGTCTAGGAAACTGATAAGGGTGTAGGGTGATTTGTACGGTGCGGCAGAACTACATAAGCTTGCTGGGCAGACTGGATGGACCGTTGGTCCTTTTCTCCCGTTATTTCTATATTTCTATCAAGGTGATTATCTATAGTCTATAAATCTGCTGTCGTGTTGACGCAAGAATGTGTACAAATATCAACTAGAACATATATCTGCTGAGGTTTTGACCTAGATTATGAATGCTGACACAGGATGTGAATTGTTGACCAAGAATAGAATGCTGATTTTGTAAACCGTTGCAATCTTATTCTGTAACTACTTTACTATAAAGCGCCTAAAATAAATAAATAAACAGACATCTCTTCATCGGACTAACTTCATCCATTTCTTGACTAGCTTTCCAGAGCTAATCCTCTCTTCCTCAGGTCAGAATGGTGACCCAGACATTAAAGGCTTGAATCAATTCACACCGACACAAGATCAGACACACAGGAAGACCAAATCGACGCCTCCATGGGGGGGCACCTCACAACCAGGCCACTGAATCAATGACCCTTATGCTCAGGATAATGAAAAGAAAATGTAAAACAATCCAGGTATGCCAAGGCTTTGGAAGTCATAATGATCAGACCATTTGGAACAGACATGAAAGAAATCAACAAAGATCAACCATCAATCCCTCCTTCCCTATCATTTAATGCCCTTTTGTGTCGTGCACTTATTGCAACCACGCTATATCCTGCTAATGTCATCTTTTCTTTATCTGAATTCTGATCAGAAGAGCTCTCGAAAGCTACTCGAGGAATGCATTAAATTAGTCCAATGAAGGTATCACCTTATATATCTTTTCTGTTTGTATTTGTTAACCTTTATTTCTGTTAAAGAGAGTGAGGTCAAAAAGAGCATATACAAGGCTTCCAGTCTTTTGAGCTAGACTAGGAGGAGGAAAGAGGAATAAAGGGAAGAAGAGAGACGAGCTGCTTCTCATACGATATATCAGTTCTTTAGTGGGTGCTTAGGACCCAATATTCAGTGCCACTTAGCCTGATAAGTTCTGAGTTATCCGACTAAGTGGCGCTGCTTTAATATTGAGCCACACTCTGCTGGTTAAATATTTATCCGGCTAAGTGGTGGATGGGATGGAGGTGCTCCAGGGAGGAGCTAAGTTAGCCAGATAAGTTAGAAAAAGTTAACCGGATAAAGTTATCCAGCTTAGTTCTCTGGGTGTATTCAGCGGCGCGGCTGTGCTGCTGAATATCTCAAACAAGTTAGGTGGATATGCTTATCCAGCTTAACTCGCTCAGCCAGACAGTGGCTGAATATCGCCCTCTCTGATTCCTGTCATTATCTATGGGCGACATTTACGTCCATCTTTCTGTTCTTTCCTTCTCTCTTCCCCTCCCCCTTTTCATTCTTTGGGTGAATAATTCAGAAAGAAGAAAGGGAAGTAATTGGGTAGAGATAATACCTGTCTAATAAGGCTGTGCAGGCAAAATTTGTTTATTTATTTATAAAGTATTATCATTTCAATTTGTTTTTTTTCTTTTCATTTTGTTTCCACAAGTGCTAATTTATTTTAGGACACTCAAAAACACAGAAAAGAAACAAAACAAACATTTTGGGTTTTTTAAATTTCGTTTCATTTTGAAACTGAAACGAAACATTTTGTCGGGGCTTTCGCTGTCATTTAAAACAACATCACATCCCTACTGTCAATGGCTAGTAGATGTTTACCCAAGACTTTGAGGCTGCTAAGGTCCCTTCCTATGGAAGGGATAGCCATTTGCCTGAGGAAAGTCAAAGACCCTTTGTAACGCGCTGTTAGAGAAGGAGGAGAGCGGAGCAGGTATCTGTCCAGAAGTGAGTTTCTGGGGATAGATCTTCCATCATCTTCTCCTACACTTGATTCCTCACCTGTGTTGGGTCTGCGGTGTGGTCTGAGCTGACCTCTGCCATACTGACCTGTAGATTTTCAGTAAGCCCAAGAAGTCTAGGGAAAGAGAGGAAAAACAGAAGTCAAAGGACTCTTGGACCTAGATTCATCAAATCGTTATAAATATAGCGAAAATAGCACCCGTGATTAAAAAAAAGGGCGTGATTAGGATAATTTGCAGCCTGCCACATTGCATAGGTAAGTAACGCACGCGGCATTGTGTCAGTGCATGCAGCGTTGTGCTAGTGAATGGTGTGTTGTGTCTGCGCACAGCGTGTTGCATTAGCATGTCATGCATTGTGTCGCCGCGTGCCGCATCATTTTAGGCAACTAGTGTAAATTAGTGTGTGGTGCATTATTTTTTTCAGTTTAAATATTCCGGCTTCCAGCAGCTGCCTCTTTAAGGGTATGGTAGGAGTTTGGAGAGAGGAGGTAGATAGTGTTGTTGGAGGTTCTTTATAGTGATTACTGAGTGAGTTGTCTTGTTTTCTGTTGCCATCTGTTTCCATTTACCTTGGTCTTTTGTCTTCTTTGTTGGCGCGAAAGGGGTTTTTTTTGATAGTCCAGTTTGTCTGTCTGTCTTTTGGTGTGGAGGAGTGATGGTGGAGGAGTGGAGGAGCAAGGAGGAGTGGAGGTGGAGTGTGGAGGAGAAGTGGTAGAGGAGAGTGGAGGAGTAGTGGTAGAGGAGTGTGGATGAGTGAAGAGGAGTGGAGAAGTGGTGGTGGAGGAGTGAGGAGGAGGGTGGTAGAGGAGTGTGGAGGAGTGGTGGTGGAGGAGTGTGAAGAAGTGAGGAGGAGTGGTGTTAGTGGTGAGGAGGAGTGAGAAGGATGGAGCGTGAGGCGTGAGGAAAGGCGAGAGGAGAGAAGGGGAGGAGGGAGGCGAGGATACAGGAGGACGAGGGCAGGAGTGCTAGGGGAAGGAGGAGTTAGAATAGGGACAGGGCCAGGTGTGGAGAGAGGCAGGAGGGAAGGGAAAGGAGGAGGCGGGAAGGGGAAGGAGATAGGCAGGCGAGGACGGAGGGCGAGGACATCAGACCAGGGATAGAGAGAGTGGGTAGAGGGGAAGGAAGTTTGCAGGGCGGGAGGGAAGTGGGAGAATGAGGAGGGGGAGGACATCTCTCTAGAAGCAGAAGTGGCACCCCCTTCTGGCAGCAGGACACCCTCGTCTCAGGATTATCAAGTTCAGTGTCCAGGATAATGAGATGGTCATTGCAGTGGTCCTAGCGCATTGACCATGCTGTTTGGGAACCAGGTGGCCAGGACCTCAAAGGCAGCCAAGGGCCAGATCTGCCGCACCATAGCCCGGGCCATCTCCAGGTGCAGCAGAGTCCAACAAAAGTGGGGAGAATGTGGCCCACAAGTACCAGGACATCAGGGTGCAGTTTAAAGCCAAGATGACGGCCAGAAATAAATATATCTGGCAGACCGGAGGAGGAACCCCTTGTCCCATCGTCCTCACCCGCAGGGAGAGGTGCCTCGTGCAAAGGCTGGGACCGGATGTCTTCGAGGGCATGGCTGAGCGTCTGGACACCACGCGAGCCGCAGCCGGTAAGTTCACCTCACCTGTAAATGGGCAGGCTGCAACGGGCGTGCACATCATTTGGCGTAAGATGCTCACAATGCTAAGAAGCATGGAAGAACAGAGCCTTGACTGGGAGCCTACAGAATCGTCACAACCTTGAGCCAGCACGCCCCAGCGCCGGCCTGAAGCACCACTCCCTTGGCAGGAGCAGCCTAGGAGCCTCGTCAAGCCACATTTGGAGGCCCAAATTCCTGCTCTCCACATCACTAATCACAGCACCGCCACCAATATCGCCACCAGCACCAGGCCTGGCACCAGCATCAACAACATTCCCGCCACCAACAGAGGAGTCCATTCATGAGCAGCTGGACCAGCTGGAAAGGAGGCATGGGGTACGCCTGCACCACATAACCCAACATCAATGGAGTCTACACCCCGCAGCAGTCCCTGGGCTGACAGACACCCGAGGGGTAGGCCCCCAAAGGAGATGCCCCCCCAAGTGGCAAGCCACAACATGGCAAGGGGGCCATAAAGGACCAAAGGTTGAAGCATCGAATGCCAAATAAGAAGAATTCTACCAACAATCCTGGGTGGGCCCCTCTACAGGGTTCCTGTGCCAGCTAGATGGAAGAAGCCTGCTGGGTCCGTCCTTACTACAAAGTTCCCGTGCCAGCATGCAGAAGGGATGGCCTACCATCAGCCATTGTGGTCCAGCAGCCTAACTCTAAAGCCCACCTCGATTCTCTGCCCATATTCCATCCTCCTTGATGCGGCCTCCAGTCACGGTCCAGCTGCTGCTGCCTCTTCTCATCATGTCTCATCTCCTGCTCAGGCACCTCATCTCCTCATCTCCTGCTCAGGCACCTGCCAAGCAAACCAACCCCCCCCCCCACCCCCCCCCCCACACACACACACACACACACACAGCCCTGCAGCAGATATCTGACTACACGCTGGCACTAACCCCTCATCTAAACCATTCATCAGAATAATCCCAACATCGATGGCATGACCTGGTCCTTGCCACTCCATGTTCCTGCCATCCCTGCATCCCCACATTCAGGGGACAGCTTCTTAACACCCGCTACCTCCCTCCCAAAAGTGGCAAGCCTCAGTGACAGCTTAAGCTCTGGGTAGTCTGCACACCCCCAAATAACAGGACTATTAGGCCCACTCCAAGTGCTAGGTGGAAAATCCTCCGTGGCAGGGGTTGCACGGTGTGCATTACAGGCAAATGTCAACCTATACATAACCTTGTAAGACTGCATATTTGATGTGTGACGCTGTCAAGTTTCACACCTCTGCCCCTCTCTCAACGCTAGGTATAAACAGTGAGCAGACCAGGGGAAATTTTAGAATACAAGGCCTGAGGCCATGCATACTGCAGCCCCTACGGTCAACTCTCAGAGGCGTCCCCTTCTCAAGAGAGGAAGCACTCGATCACTGCTGTCCAAAGGCACCGTCTGCCAAATGAATGCACACACACTGCCTGCTCTAGGGGTATGGATTGCTCTGGTAAGGGAGGGAGCTCCGAGTGCAGCAGCACCCCCAGAGACAGACACTGACAGAGGGTAACACAGCGCGTCACTCACGAGTCGCACACTTATCTTTTGAGTACGGATTAGCTGCAGCACTTTGTGCACCTACACACGGGCAATGCACATGTTCCTGGCATGTTTGTCATCAAACAACACTGATGTGTGTGGCAGCTTGTCCATGTCTGCTAATGTGGTATTGCTAGTCCTTCCTTGGCACTGATTATCTATACCTGGCCACATAAGACACTTCTGTCACAGGCATATATGACACCAACTATGTCTGAGGTACTGACATGGGCCCTCAAGGCCTTAGGTGGCCTTAAATGCGTGTCTGGCAAGAGAACAACAAAGAAAGGGCATCCACAAGACACCTCTGGGAGCAGTAGGCCTATACATTCAGCACTATGTGCCGTGTACTGCGGAGGCAGCTTGCAGGCTCTTGAAGTCATCAGCTGACAACAGTTTCCCTAGCCCTAATGCTTTACACAGAGCAGATCACTGAGAGTGTAGGAGCTCTCCTGCCCTGCTCACCACTCACTGTAAAAAGTGGCTTACACCACATGAGGCACAGCGTAGAGGACAGCAGCTCATCCTGATTCCCCCCCAAGTCCTGACAGGCACGTGGATCAGCAAGGGCCTGCAACCATTAAACCACGGAAACGTCTGCAGTGACGTTGGAAACGGAGCTCTCTGCAAGCTGTTTGGCACTGGAGCGCTCAGCCTATGTGCTTTAAGGGTGGTAACAGATCGCACCAGGACTGCGAGAGATACTGGCTATTGCTCAAAGCCAAATACTCTGCATATTTTCTGAGTACATACATACAATACATACAGCAGCACCACACGACTACCAGTGAGCCATAACGGTAAAGAGCCTTACAGCACCCAGACACCTCAATATCTCTGTAAGGCTAGTTGTGACGGGTGATTTGAAGGCAGGAGGTTCAAACACAACTAACCGGTGGCTTCTATGACGTCAACCTTTGCTCAGGAGAGATGTGCGCACTCTTGGGAGTCATTAGAAACTATACGGTGATGGTGACATCTCCGAGCTCATAGGAAAATACGAGTGAAGGCAGAGCACCACCTGATTCCCACTCCTGCCTTCACAGAGCCGGATGTGCATCCTGGTGCAGGCGGGCTGAGAAGCCAACCGAACCTACGTGACATCATAACGGCCAAGGCCCTCACCTTCTGCACATCATCATTTACGAATTGCATAGGTAGGTGTAGTACGGTGCGTGTGTGTCGCGGTGCATGCATCCACCAAGAGCTATGCTACCTTGGAAGGACCTGTGCGCATTGTGGGAATGGCACCAGGGTCCTTTACCCAAGGCTGTAAGGCGCGCTACTAGAGCACTCTGATGTCAGCAAAAGGGTTGCCAACTGGCTCCAGTTTTCGGGACAGGTAAATCCTGTCCTGGTTTGGAAAGCATTACGTGCAGGGTTTTCATTAGATTTCCCTATAGATTTTCCAAGCAACACCAAGACCATCACTACCTGCATGCAAGGGAGTAAGACCAGGACTGGATCAACATATCCAGGAAACCTGGATGCAGTTGGAAGAGCTCGTCAGCGGTGGCTCTGAAACTGGTGACGCGGTGGTGTCGGCTGTGTCTTGGCGCGCCCATGTGAGAGTAAGCCGGCCCAGTACAGGTGTATAACTTCACATGCACACGTTTGTCAGCTACGGAATGAGGCAGTAAAATGGGAACTCTGTCACTGATACCTGTCTACCTGTACCTTTAGTCTCTGCCTTTAAGCCTCAGAGCTATCTGATATTTACAGCATTTCTAGAGCTGTAGCTGTCCGTGCTCGAGGACCAGCTGGGGGTGGCATCACACTTGTGGCACCATCTCATCCACATGCGTGCGTGCTAGGATGGGGGTCCGCTGAGGAGGGCCGGCAAGCCAGATGGTGCTAGCTAGCCCAAACTATGAAGTCTGTGTTGGCAGTTGTTCACAAACTCACGTGCCACGCATGCCTCTTTTAGTGTCACTAAGAGGCAAAACACATTATGGCAGCCAAATGTATTTTATGTCATCTTTCACAACTTTTTTTCCGGTACACCGTAAGGCTCCATCGTCAAGACAAACCCAGAGAAGGCATACGGGTTTTCTGTTACACAGTGACCCAGACAGAGAAGCAATGAGAGAAAGAAAGATGATAGTGAGGAGAGCAGCAGCTTAACTGTCTACTGGCCTCCCTTCCCTGGAAGGGGATGGGGTAGGCGAGGCCTATCAGGCATAGTAGCGTTGTATAAGGTTTTGGTGAAGCTGGCTGCCACTCAGCGTGGTGTTCTTGACTCGTGCAGGGGCACACGAGGGATCTGGGGAGGGAGATCAAGAACTATATTCATTCGTAGTCCATGGCGTAGAGTCTCCCATGAATTTGCATATCATGGAGACTCGGTATGTGCAAATTTAACTCGTGCATATCCATGGTGGATATCCTGACAACCCGACTGGCTGCGGGGGGGCCCCAGGACAGGTTTGGGAAGCTCCGGTGTAGAGCGAGATAATGGAAGACACAGCAGAGCAGCACTAGATCGCCAAATTTGGGTTGGGCATACATTAAAGCTCTACCCGTCTTGTCCCAAACAGTGAAATCGACTTTTGAGAACTCTGAAGGTGCGTTCGATGACACAACACGTAGCACATAAGGCCTCGTTGTATCTCCTCTCTGCCGGCTTGTTGGGAATGGCAACGGGGGTGAGAAGCCAGATCCGGCAAGGGTACCCAGAATCTCCTGCGTCAAAGACAGATTTAAGCCATCAATCATAGTATTGTCACTTGCAAGCCACAGCGTCCTTTAAGACTGTATAAGATAGCCTGTACCTTTCCCTGAGCCTTAAAGGCCGATTTGCTTAGCTTAAGTGCATGTCACATTGTTCTGGGCCAGTATATGTGCAGGATAAAAGTAGCCAAAAGTAGCTCTGCTCTTTCAGACTACTAAATTGCATCTGGGTATTCCAACAATTGCGTGCCAGGCCCTCGCAACCGAGCTAAGGCTACTGGTGTGTAGCAGGCTGCCAACCTTTGAGCAATACATAAGAGCTGCCACACCTGTGTTAGCTGAAAAAAACTGTACCTCGTGGTGTGATTGCGAATGTCCCTGACGGCTCTGCAGCACGTCCTTCGTAGAAACCGATTTGTGAGGCCCGACACAGGGAATACGCCAGGCCACCAACATGCACAGGACACTGCTTCTGGTCGAGGTGTGTGAGGCGCAAGACAAACGGTGGCCGATACTCCGGATGACGCTTCACTAGCCGGCCACATGTGATCGTGCAGTGCCAGCAGTGTGGACACTTCAAGCTTGTCATTAACCAGTGAGATTTAACTATCTCCCAATGGGAGGACTGGAACAGGGCCATTTTGAAATTTAGCACATAGAAAGTGTATAGCGCCTGCTCACACACCAAGCTTTGGGGCCGGTGCATTGTTTGCCGTCACAAGGTTAGCAGGCCTCTGCAGCAAGAGCCTGCAGACGTAACTCTACAAGCTACTTGTCATGGCAGCTATGCTTTTCCTCCCGCCCCCCCAACCCCCTCCCCCCCATCTGTGCCATTTGCCACAAACACATTGCCAGAGATGGAATATAGAAGGAAGCATCTCTCTTACTTATGAGCTAACCGTCACCATAGAGGCTGTCCTCAAAATTTTCACACAGGCCCGATTGCCTAAGCATAAAGGAATCGTGCGTGGCTCCCGGGCACCGGGCCACCACGTTGAGGATGCGCGGACGAGCGTCACAGACCACTTGCACGTTGATGGGAGTGGAAGAGCTTCCCGTTGCGGTGCATCTCCTCCCTGTCACGGGGTGAGCTGATGGCCACGCGAGTGCCGTCGATAGCTCCCGGAACATCGGGAAAGTGTGCGAAGGCTTAAAAAGCCTCTCTTCAAATCCATCAAGTCCTGCCTGTCCCGAGGAAATGCTAAGTAGCAATTAATGCGGCCAGAGACGGCTTCGGCGACCTGTTCCAGGCGGCAGGAAAAAGTGGTTTGGGACATTTCCCCCCCCCACGATCCCTACTGTTGCTCGGAAGGAGCCGGTTGCCATGAAATAAGGGGTGACCAACAGTCTGGTGAGGCCCGGCACAGCGTGGGACCTTTGTGTGACCGGATCCAGATCCCCCTCGGATTTCTTCATATAATTCCAGGTTAAGCCCGAGAGCTGAGGCCATACCCGCACACCCCATAGTCCTCTGGCCTGCCCAGCAAGGATGCTGATGGAGGAAAGATGAGCTCCTTGTATCTCCTCCGCCGCGGCCGCCTGCGTGCCGGGCGCTGCCCTGGGAGGGCTGGGAGCTAGCCTTTCCTGTTCTTGAGGCTGTGGTTCCGCAGCGAGCCTCCCGAAACATCCAGTATCCCCCAATTAAACTTGCCACAAACATTATGGCTGCAGGAAGCTAGGCCAGGTAAGAACAGGGGTTTTAAATGGGGCAGGAGGGCCCGGTAGGGGTGTGCGTTATAATTCCTCCTTTTATCGCCAGCGACAATCGTCGCGATAATAGCCGTGATCTGCGATATCGGCTGCGGGGGCGCGATAATTAAGTTTTTTTTTCACCGTGCCGCGCAAAAAAAAAAAAAAAGGTGTAGTTATTTCCGGCGTTGAATCCCGCGATAGGGCGCGTTACTCTGTCGCGCTCCGCGCTAGCAGACCCTCATTTCCATTTCCTCTGCCCAAGCTCCTCCCACTCGAATTCTCAGTGTTTAATCTGCATAGGCACTTTGCGCTTCGTTATTTATCCCGCGCGTTACGGCGTTAGCGTGCGTGATAAGCCCTTAACGTGAAATGATAAATGACCCAGTTGGTTTGCTACCACTTCGTGCCTCGTAAACATTTGAACATTGCAGGGAAATAGTTTTGAGCAGCCTCTTCCATTTGTCTTTGTGTTTTGAAGTGAATTATATGATTTTTTTTTTTTGGTCCCCAAATTGGTCTGGTAGAAAGTGGAAGTGCTGACTTATTAAGGCAGTCTTACATCTCAATTATGCCTAAGTGAGGACTGCATATAGCTCTTAATTGCCTGCTGCTCTCTCCTGGTTCTCCCATGTGCTGCTGGCAGCTGGCTTTTAAATTGTACTTTTTCATGCAATTGCTTTTTGTGAAGATTTTTTTTTTTTTTTTAAATTACCACAATTTGAATATTAATGCTTTTATTTCCTCCATGGGCACAATTTCCTCTGTGCCGATCCTAGATACCTATGTCTATACATAAATACCAACATTAGCTCAGCCACTCACTCAAAATTGTGAACATAGCAACAGTGTTTGTATGTGGTCTTGGCAGCTGTGTCCAAGGCGGTTTTCGCCGTATGGCTGAGGGCCTGTTGGAGGATTTCAGCAGCTGCCTGGAGGTTCAGCCTTTGTCACTGCAGTTTGTTGAGGCATTAGGCAGTTTGCTACAAATCTTGTACCCAGAATGCAGGTTCTCCTTCGCTCTCACACTCGAAATACATGGGGAATGGGGAGTTTAACGCAGTGAGGATGATGCTCAGAAGTAGGTAGTGGAGAGGAGAGAGCCGGGTGTACAGTGAAGATGATACTCGGGTGCAGGTAATGGAGAGGAGAGTGTCAGGTGTACTGTGAGGGTGATGCTTGGATGTAAGTAATGGAGAGAACTGGGTGTACAGTGTAGATGATGCTCAATGAAGGTAATGGAGGGGAGGGAGCCTGGTATACTGTGAGAGTGATGCTCACAGGCAGGTGGTGGAGGGGAGGGAACCGGATATACTGTGAGGGCAGGCCCAGCACAATCAGATGTTATGAAGTGCATTTGCACGGTGCAGCACATCTGGAGGAGCAGCGGGCCATTTTTTTCTATGCTTGCAGGGCTCCCAATCCTGCGAGCAGGAAGAAAACAGCGGCAGTGGCCCATATTTATGATAGGACCCAAGAAACAGCAAGGTAGGCGATCCAGTAAAGCCATGAGGAAACAACAAAAAGGTGGATGCCACAAAGAAGTCTTTTCCAATTCTTTATTAGTGGAGACGTGTAATATGCGACTATTCTTAAGAACCCACAGGGATCCCCAGCCCCGCGGGTAGGAAGAAGACGGTGGCGGCGGCAAGAATTCCTGATTTGCTCGCTGGGCTCCCAGCCCGGCGAGCAGGAAGGAAATAGCAGCAGTGATAGTGCAAATTTAGAAAGTGTACAAAGTACACTCGGGGCTCCCAGCCCCGCCAGCAGGAAGACACAGGCAGCGGTAGCACAGGTTTATGATGAAATCACGGGGGGCGGGACAGACACAGGCCCCACCCCCACGGGAAGAAGATAGTGGCAGCAGCTGAAACTATGATGTGCCGGCAGGGATTCCACACCCGCAGGCAGAAAGACAGGGGTATGACGTGCCCTCAGGGTTCCCACACCCCTCAGACAGAAAACAAAGAAGAGACCCGGTGGGTGGAGTGGAAGGGAAGGGAAAGTGAGGGTGTGAGTGAGAGAGAATGGCATGGGAGGGGAGAGGAGGATGTAAGTGAGAAGGGGATGGAATGTAAAGGAGCTGAGTGAGAAGGGGGAGAGGGCAATGATTCAGATGGACTGAATCAAATCACGGTGAACCTAGAAGATGTGGTAGACCTGATTGACAAGCTGAAGAGTAGTAAATCACCTGGACCAGATGGTATACACCCCAGAGTTCTGAAGGAACTAAAAAATGAAATTTCAGACCTATTAAAAAATCATCCATTGTATCTGAAGACTGGAGGATAGCTAATGTAACCCCAATATTTAAAAAGGGCTCCAGGGGCGATCCAGGAAACTACAAAACGGTTAGCCTGACTTCAGTGCCAGGAAAAATAGTGGAAAGTGTTCTAAACATCAAAATCACAGAACATATAGAAAGACATGGTTTAATGGAACAAAGTCAGCATGGCTTTACCCAAGGCAAGTCTTGCCTCACAAATCTGCTTCACTTTTTTGAAGGAGTTAATAAACATGTGGATAAAGGTGAACCGGTAGATATAGTATACTTGGATTTTCAGAAGGCGTTTGATAAGGTTCCTCATGAGAGGCTTCTAGGAAAAGTAAAAAGTCATGGGATAGGTGACAATGTCCTTTCGTGGATGGCAAGCTGGCTAAAAGACAGGAAACAGAGAGTAGGATTAAATGGACAATTTTCTCAGTGGAAGGGAGTGGGCAGTGGAGTGCCTCAGGGATCTGTACTGGGGCCCTTACTTTTCAATATATTTATAAATGATCTGGAAAGAAATACAACGAGTGAGATAATCAATTTGCAGATGATACAAAATTGTTCAGAGTAGTTAAATCACAAGCAGATTGTGATAAATTGCAGGAAGACCTTGTAAGACTGGAAAATTGGGCATTGAAATGGCAGATGAAATTTAATGTGGATAAGTGCAAGGTGATTGCTATAGGGAAAAATAACCCATGCTATAGTACACAATGTTAGGTTCCATATTAGGTTGCTACAACCCAAGAAAGAGATCTAGGCTGTCATAGTGGATAACACATTGAAATCATTGGTTCAGTGTGCTGCGGCAGTCAAAAAAGCAAACAGAATGTTGGGAATTATTAGAAAGGGAATGGTGAATAAAACGGAAAATGTTCATAATGCCTCTGTATCGCTCCATGGTGAGACCGCACCTTGAATACTGTGTACAATTCTGGTCGCCGCATCTCAAAAAGATATAATTGCGATGGAGAAGGTACAGAGAAGGGCTACCAAAATGATAAGAGGGAATGGAACAGCTACCCCTATGAGGAAAGACTAAAGAGGTTAGGAACTTTTCAGCTTGGAGAAGAGAAGGCTGAGGGGGGATATGATAGAGGTGTTAAAATCATGAGAGGTCTAGAACGGGATAGATGTGAATCGGTTATTTTACTCTTTCGAATAATAGAAAGACTAGGGGGCACTCCATGAAGTTAGCTATGTTGCCACATTTAAAACTAATCGAGAAGAACGAGTTCTTTTTTACTCAATGCACAATTAAACTCTGGGAATTTGTTGCCAGCGGATGTGGTTAGTGCAGTTAGTATAGCTGTGTTTAAAAAAGGATTGGATAAGTCTTGGAGGAGAAGTCCATTACCTGCTATTAATTAAAGTTGACTTAGAAAATAGCCACTGCTATTACTAGCAACGGTAACATGGAATAGACTTTGTTTTTGGGTACTTGCCAGGTTCTTATGGCCTGGATTAGCCACTGTTGGAAACAGGATGCTGGGCTTGATGGACCCTAGGTCTGACTCAGTATGGCATGTTCTTACGTTCTTCTTCTTAAGTTCTTCTTAAAAGGGGGAGCAGGTAAGTGAGTGTGAGGGGGGAGAGAAGGAAAGCAAAGGGGCAGAGAAGGAAGGAAAGAAGTGATGAGTAAGATGAAAGGGGAACAAGAGGGATCGGGTGAATGTGCATGTGTGTGTGAGCACATGTGAGTGTGAGAACGTGTGAGAATGTGAACATGTGTGAGCGAGCAGTATGTGAGTGAGCATGTGTGTGTGAGCGCATGGTGTGAGTGTTGTGTTTGTGGGAGTATGTGAGAGTGTGAGCATGTGGTGTGGTGTGTGTGTGTGAGATAGCGTGAGAAAGCTTGTTTATGTGACAGCATGTGAGAGACTGTGAGCGAGTGTGTGTGTGTGTGTGAGAGAATGAAAATATGTGCATTAAAAAGTATGTGTATATGAAAGAGAGTGGACAAAGTTTGTGTGTAGCCCCCCATTCCCCCACTACTCCAGGCCAATCAGAGTGACTGGAAATCAAAAGTTCTTTGTTATGAAAAGCTGGAAATTTTTTTTTTTATTATTAAACATTTTTTTTTTGTATTTAAACAATTTTTATTGGATGATTAAGCAAATACAAATTAGTAAATACAACCATACTAGCAATCATCAGAGCTATATGAAACCCCCAACCCCCCCCCCCCCCGACAACAGGAATTGAGAAAACAAATGAAGAGATGAGTGGCAAAAATACATAACATAGCGTTATTTGTAGTGAAAGGTGACTGAAGTACATAGCTGGAAGTGAATCATTCGACCGATGCTCGTCGGGGAATCCCAAGCCCGGAAGAGGAAACCAGGGAATGAGAAAATCAGATTAACAAGCGGACTCAGCATTCATATCAGGGGCAAGGTCCCCCTGAGCTTGATCCTGGAGCCACGTACGATACGGTTCCCAGATCGCCGTAAAAGGTTTCATATGGTTATGATGTACTGCCGTGAGGCGCTCCAGTTGATAAACATTATGAAGTCTGTGGAGAATTCGAGCGAGACTGGGGACACTACTTGCTTTCCAATGTGTGGCTATTTCAAGCCTAGTGACAATAAAACTTGTTGGATAACCTTTGTTGTGGCTTATTGACTGACGGCACTGGCAAGGTTAACAGAGCATGCCACGGTTTGATGTCCAGTGGTTCTCGAAGGATACGAGATAACCACTCAAAAACCGCAGTCCACAGGCATCTAATTTTCCCACATTGCCACCATACATGATAATAATCTCCTATCTGTCCGCATTGCCGCCAGCAGGTGTCTGGTATACGAGGGTTGTAGCGATGTAGACGTTGAGGGGTATAATGCCAACGATATAATAGTTTGTAACAGTTTTCCTGCAGGGTAGCAGATATAGAACATTTGCGGTTCATCAGAAAAATTAGAGTCCAGTCATCCTCATCTAATTCATAAGCAAAGTCAGACACCCAAGCCCTCTGTTGGCAAAAGTGGCCCCAGGCTCTCCCTGCCAACAAAGCGTAGACTTTGGAAATGAGACCCCGTAACTTATGTACATTAAGACAATAATGTTCAAACAATGTGACATTAAGGCGCATAGTACCCTGTCGGACAGCCCTTTTAATAGAATGATAGATTTTAGCATACAATAGGAAGTCCACGTCTCTAAGATGATAATGAGAGCGAAGAGCCTCCTTTGTCATGATAGAGCCCTGGACAATAACGTGTTCTATATAGCGAATGCCAGCGGCTAGCCATGGCTGAGACGCCGCAGCAGTGGAGGTACAGGAAAAAGCATTAGCAAAAAGATGAGTGAGAGGAGTATAAGGCTCCTTCCCAACCCAGAGCTTTCCACCGCTGCCAAAGGCAAAGTGTGGTACCCAAAGCAAAGGGCAGGTAAGGGCCCACAGGCCAGGAGGCCTTAGGCTGCCACGGGAGGGCAGAGAGTGGGAAATCCCCATTGCAGCCTGTTCCAGAGAGACCCACAGTGGGAGGTTATGAGGAGAATGAAATACCAGCAGCCCGAAACTGGGCCGCGCAGTACCATTGTAAGTTCGGGACTCCCAGGCCCCCTCTATCTTTAGCAAGATATAAAGTATTGCGTGAAACCCGAGGAGGTCTTTTGCGCCATATGAACCCAAAGATCTTCTGTTGCCACAAGCGAAGAATAGCTGGTGAGAGCAGAATTGGGATGGTGGTAAAAAAATATAAAAAACGGGGGAGAATATTCATTTTCACAATCGCAATCCTCCCAAGCCAGGAATGAGTATGTCGGGACCATTTGTGAAGGTCTGCAGTAATGGAGTGTAAAAGGGGCGTATAGTTCAGGGCAAACAACTGACCAACAGTAGGACCGATACGAACTCCCAAGTATTTCAACGCCGTTTTGGCCCATTTAAAAGGTAAGCTGAGTTGTAAGGTCGCTACCTCTTGGGGGGGAAGGTTAACATTCAAGATTTCGGACTTGTCAAAATTGACTTTGAGCCCCGAGACAGCCCCAAAAGCTTTCAATTCAGACACAACCCCTTGCAGAGAGTGAATCGGATCAGTTAGGGTGAGCATAATGTCATCGGCGAATAGGGAGATTTTAAAGTGGTGGTGTCCAATAGAAACCCCCGCCACAGAGGGAGACGACCTTAGGCGAGTAGTGAATGGCTCTAAAAACAGGGCAAACAACAAGGGGGATAAGGGGCTGCCCTGGCGGGTTCCACGACCAATAGAAAAGGGCGGACCATAACTACCATTAATTTTAACTCTGGCCATAGGGTGATCATAGAGTTTCCGCACCCAAGTAATAAAAAAAAAACCAAACCCCATATGTTCCAGTGTGCGAAAGAGAAAGGACCGTGAACCAGTCGAACGCTTTCTCCGCATCTAAAGACAATAAAACAGTTGGGATATGATCGTGTTGAACAAGGTCAATAATGTCCGCACCCAATGTGTCTGCTATTTATTGATTTTGGGAACTCTGAAAATTTTTATATGAATTTAATTTTAGAATTTTAGCTGTCTTGAAATACTTGGTTTTTTTACTACTTGTATGGTTTTACTATTCTGACTTTTATATTGTTACGGTTGTGGACCCTTGGGCCGGTTGGGTCAGAGGATGGTATGCTATGGAAGGCCACAGCAAGCGTCCCAGCTGGGAGGCGGCTCGGAAAAGACTCAGAGGAGGCTTCACCACTGGAAGTCCGAGGCCCCCAGGAGAAGCCCCCACAGGAGGACCCGGACCTCTTGGACTTAGGTGGAGTCCTATGCGACCAAGGACCAGGGTAACGACTGAAGAGACGGACAAAGACGGGACCCAGGTGGATGAAGAGATTTCACCCTCGGAAGCCCGCGGCTCCCCCGGGAGGAGCCCGTGAGAGCCCGAGCCGCTGGGACTTAGGAGAAACCTCTGGGCCAGTAAGTACTGGATACCGGAGATGGGGCAGAAGCAGAAGTCGAAGTCCAGGAGCGAAGCCGGGTCAGGAGCCAGAAGTCCGAGATCCACACCAGAGGCAGAGATGAAGCAGGAGACGGAGTCAGGGACGGAGCCGGGTCAGAAGCCAGAAGGTCAGAAGACAATATCAAGCCAGGAACAGAAGCTGAAGACGAAGTCGTGGGACGGAGCCGGGTCAGAAGCCAGAAGTCGGACGTCGAAACCAAAACCAAGGGACGGAAGCAGGAGACAGGTCAGGAAGCAAGCCGGGTCGAAGACAGAAGCAATCCAAGCGCAAGCAGCAACTAGCAAGTCAGGAACACCTGAGGAACCTCGTTGCAAGGCAAGGAAGAACCAAGAAGCAGGGCTTAAATAAGCCAGGGCGTCTGACGTCATCCAGGGGCAGTCCTGAGGTTTCCCGCGCTGGCCCCTTTAATTCTCCAGCCCCTGCGCGCGTGCGCCTAGGGGGCGGGGCCAGCCATGGCGAAACGCCGGGGTCTCCCTCAAGGAGAGAGAGCCGGGGCAGAGGCCCGAGCAGGCCTAATCGGATCCACGGCAGCCCGGGCCAGCCTCGAGGTAGGGGGACCCGGGGCACGGCCTGGAGCCGCAACATATATTTCCTTGTTATTGTTTTATGAGGAATGGTAATGTTTCTGTTTTCCATTGTGCTCTGCATACAGAGTCTGGCTATTAACAATTTTCAATTCAGTGTTTGTCTGCACATTTTTGTTTATACTTTATGGTCTGCTGCATTGTGGTGTATAATGGGAAGGAAGTATTCTGCTATTGTACAGTTCTGTGTAGGGATATATAACAGCCTCTCTTGTTCTGTTGTTTTAATAGGGGGTGTATTGGTATTTTACAGCTTGGTAAGATTTTCACTGTGCAGTTTTAGAATCAGAGGTTTACTATATTGTAATTGTACTTTATTTACGTGTTTTATATTTATTGATTTTTATATTCCACTTTTTTCAGCACTTCAGGTATTGTAAGTATTTCCCCATCCTCAGGACAGTTTACAATCTAAGGCCAGGATTTATCAAAATGCACTAAATATCACATGCGATAGGAAAATGGGCATGTTTTATGGTAATAGGCTGTTTATCGCAAAGTGCGCTATGTTAGCGCTTTGCATAGATATTAGTGCAAACTGTGTCTCTCTCTCTCTCTCTCTAGCATGAGGGCCCTGACAGCCAGGCTGGCTCTCCAGCAGCTTAAACTACTAAAACGGTATTTGCGAAAACATCGCAAAGCACGATAAAGCCATATCGCACGGCTTAACGCAAATGAAAAGGTGTAGTTAAAATCCACGTTAAAGCCGTGCGATATGGCCTCGCAAATTACGAAGCCAGCCCACTTGGCACAAGTCCCACCCCAAACTCCTCCCTATTTTCTAATTTGCATCGCACTATGCGCTATGGCGTTTTCGCATGCGTTAAGGCTTTTTCGCATGCGAAAACGCAATGTAGCACTTTTGATAATGACCCCCCTAAGTTTGTACCTGAAGCAAAGGATGGTAAAGTGACAAGGAGCAACAGTGGGACTTGAACCCTGGTCTCCTGGCTCAGAGCCCACTGCTTGTTTGTGTGCCAATGAGAGTTCATGTGTCACATATTAGTTTTAATTATTGGGTATAATTTGATGATTCTGCTCTTTCGAAATATTCAAATTTTTTTTTTGGGGGGGGGGATAGAACATTTTTTAATTATTGGATTTTTTTAATTCATCAGAAATCAGATGTTTTGAAATTTTTTTGGGTGTTTGGGAAATTTTCGATATCCTGTTCATTAACTGGTTTGAAGTATTTATTCTTTTTATGAATATGATTTTACTATTATGATTGATGTTTTATATTTCTTGAATTTATTTAATGTTTTATGAAGCATGTTATGGTCTCTGTTTTTCCCTCGTTGCTCTGCATGTAGAAGCTGGCTTGTTGTGGGTTCCAGTTCAGTTCTTCTCTGCACGTATCTGTTTTTACTTTCTGATCTCTTCATTCTGTATTTGGTCAGGGTCTCTCTGTGTTCTGCATATGTGACCGAGGTGAGGTATTTTGCTGGCATGTAATTTCTGTGAAGGGATCTATAGCAGCCTGGGTTTCCTAATAAGAGTTTTATTGGTGTTCTAGGGCCTGGTGTAATACGGGCAGTGCTGGGTTGTTAGGGTGGTTTTGGTATGGGAAGTTGACTACATTGTAATGGCAATTCTGTTTGTTCATAGCTTTCTGAGGGTCAAGCTCACATCCAATACGCATTACAAAAAGTTTAATTCCATAGGAGCTTCAAGTGGTTGTTTTTTTTTGCAGAGTTTTCTGGTTTGCACATGCAAATATAATTTGCATGTTGTTATTTTTGCCTCAGCAGACTGTACTTTTGAATGTTCTTTTTCCTGTAAAATGTATTATAAATGCATAATTTGTGTGTGTCTGTAAAGGATGTGAGGGTGTGTGGGGTGGCGAGTGTGCAAGGCTGTAAGGTTTGCCTAGAGTACCTAATACCCTTCCCTATCCATGGGTTCTGGAGTGGGGGGGGGGGGTGTCAGTTTAAAAAAAATATAGATTGCAGGATGGAGCTGGGCTTTATTTGATGGGCCCGGGACAGACACTGAATGAATTGAGGGCGTAAGGGTGGGGCAGCACAGTAATTTTTCGCACAGGGCAGCAAAAAAGCTAACAGGGGCCCTGCACAGCTCACCAGATCTGTGTATTCTGGTCATTTCATTCCAAAGAGTAACAAGCAAGATAGTAAAATGATGTAGTTATGTTTGTAGGTCTGATGCACGTATAACAGCTAAAGAGCTTATAGGGCCACTTTTATGTTATTTTTTTAAGATTTTTTTTTTTTTATTGCAAATAAATGGCTCCATTTAGTCCTTGAAAACCACTATAAAGCTGGCCTAATCTTAGGCAAACGCATGTGAGCGCTGTGACCCGTTTGAATAAAGCACTACATAGCGTTTTTATCTGGCACAAGGATGACCCCAACATGGATCCTTGTCTCGACCGTAGTCTGCTTCAGGGGGCTTATATTGCTTGATGCTGCTCACGTACGATCGGTCCCATCATCTGCTCAGCATTTCACAAATCTCTGAAAAACCCGGGGGCGACCGGAAAGGTTGAACTAGAAGGCGGGATTGTGAACGTCAGTATAAAACCACGGTAAGCTAAAAACACTTAATAATATATCAATTAAAGCAATGACTACCAATTAATACTTTCATTTAAGTCCTTCGGGGGGCCACTGACCTCCAATGGAAAATCCAAAATTGTTCTCTTTTGTTAAGCAACTCTTGTATGTCGCCTCCTCTATGTGATAAATGTAACTGTTCCAAAATAATCCGTTTTAAGTCCTGGAAACTATGTGACAATTGCGTACAATGTGATACCAAGGGAGCTGTGATTTTACCAGTTTTGATGCAAATCCTATGTTTAATTCATCTGACCATTATTGATCTTTTAGTCCAATAAAATGAGATTACAAGAACATTGGATCACATATATAACTCGTTGGGACAGACAGTTGGTATTGGAATGCAATGTAACACTTCGACGTGTCTTGGGATGTTGCCACTGAGTGCCCGAGAGCGATAAAGGGCACATGTCACATGAACCACATGGATTATGACCTTGTTGCAATTGAACAGCTTCAGCATACTTACCAGTAGCATAGCCTAGATCCAAATATATCACGACATCACGGATATTGCGTCCCCAGGAAAAAGTGATTCTTGGGAAATCCATAAAGATTTCATGTAATGTGTTACGATTTTGTGGATCCTTGATGGATAACAGTCTTACCTTAGGCCTGATGGATGGGTCGAGGTGACTGGCAAGGTGGAGTCCGCAACCAGGCTCAGTTCAGTGTCATCAGATCTAGATAGGGCAATCCAACTCCAGACCGAGTCGTAGGCCAGGTGGCTAGCAAGACAAATCCAATTCTGGTCCGGGTCGTAGGCAGGCAGCAGGTAGAAGACAGAGTGTCCAGGGAACAGACCAGAGTCGTGGCAGGCAGCAAACAGGGAAATCTCAGGCAGACCAAGTCAGGCAGGAAGGCAATCGATCCAACAGAGCACCAGCACAAGCAAGCCTGTAGCCGAGGCAATGCTGTGCTGGGCTAGGGGCTTTAAATAGAAGAGAGTTCCCGTGCAATTGCAGACTTCCAGGAACTGACGTGCTTAAAGGGGGCGGGGCCTGAGCCTGAAGCACGTCGAGCCCCGATGCTGCTGACTGCCGCTGCCGCGCGGCGAAACTGCAGAGGACCCGAGACGCCAACCTCGAACAGTAACAGTACTTCCCCTGCAAGGCTTTCTCCTCCTGCTTCCTTGACCGGGTTTAAGAGGGAACCGTCGATGAAATTGTCGGAGTAGGCGAGGTGCCTGGGTATTCTCAAGTGGCTCCCAAGAATTTTCCTCAGGACCAAAATTCTTCCATGAGATTAAGTATTGTAATCGTCCCCTCATTTTTTTTCAAGTCCAAAATTTCTTTAACCTCGTACTGCGTGTCATTCTGTATAAGTGAAGGAGTTAAGTTCTTGGTTCTCCTGGAGGGCCAAGACAAGATTGCAGGTTTAAGTAAAGAAATGTGAAACACTTTGTGAATCCGTAGAGTAGGTGGTAGTTGAAGTTTCACAGCAACGTCATTGATTCGCTTAACAACAGGAAATGGTCCAACGAACTTTGGTGCAAATTTTAGAGGTGGAGTGCGTAACTTGAGATTTTTTTGTACTTAACCATACCAAATCTCCAGTTTGGAGTTGAGGCCCCTTCCTCCTCTTTTTTTATCAGCTTGCACTTTGGTTTTACTGGAGGCTTTTTGCAATAATTTTCGTGTCTCTTTCCAGAGTTCCGTCACTGAGTGGGCCGTCTGTTCCACAGCCGGACAAGAGGAGGGTGTAGCAATAGGGAGGGGAATCCGAGGATGTCTCCCAAAAACTAAAAAGAAAGGTGATGAGCCAGAAGCTTGGGTTACATGGTTGTCATGGCATAGCTCGCCCAAGGTAAAAGAGACGCCCAGTCATCGTGTCTTTGATTAACATAGCATCGTAGAAAGGTCTTGAGGGACTGATTGGTGCATTCAGTTACCGTATTTTTCACTCCATAAGATGCACTTTTTTCCCCAGAAGTGGGGGGGAAATGTCTGTACATCTTATGGAGCGAATATTAAAAAAAAAAACAAACAACCTACAACCCCCCATCCTCCTGACCCCCCCGAGACTTGCCAGCGGGGGTCCGGGAGCGATCTCCTGCACTTGGGCTGTCGGCTGCCAGTATTCAAAATGGCGCCGATAGCCTTTGATCGGTATGTCACAAGGGCTACCGGTGCCATTGGTCGGCCCCGTCACATGGTAGGAGCACAAGATGGCGCCGTACGTCCATTGCTCCTACCATGTGACAGGGGCCAACCAATGGCACCAGTAGCCCCTGTGACATAGTAAGGGCAAAGGCTATTGGCACCAATTTGAATACTGACAGCCGAAGGCCCAAGTGCAGGAGATGGCTCCCAGACTCCTGCTGGACCACCAGGGACTTTTGGCAAGTCATGGGGGAGGGTCATGAGGGGGGGTTGTAGTTAATTAAATTTAATGGGTTGGGATGGGGAATGGGGACAAAAAAAACCATTTTATGCCCTCCCCTAATTTGCTCCATAAGACGCACAGACGCCCTTGAACAGAGCCGGTTTAGCGCACCATTTTTTTTTTTTAATTTTCCCGCTCTGAATCCTAGGTGCGTCTTATGGTCAGGTGCGTCTTATGGAGCGAAAAATACGGTAATCCATTAGACTGAGGGTGATAAGCCGATGAAAATTTTAGCTCTATCTGGAATTTTTTGCACAAATCTTTCCAATATCTGGCTGTAAGTTGAACACCTCTGTCTGACACAATACTTGAAGGTAAGCCATGAATACGAAAAATGTGTAACAGAAATAGTCGAGCCAAATCTGAAGCAGAAGGTAAACCAGGAAGTGGGATGAAGTGGGCCATTCTGGAAAATCGATTTATGACCACCCAAATGACCGTATTCCCCTGAGAGGGAGGAAGATCAGTTATGAAGTCAGTGGCGATCTGTGACCTAGATTTATCTGGAAACAGGCAAAGGCTGTAGTAGACCAATCGGCCGTTGTCGTGGGACCTTGTGAACCGCACGTGTAGAACAGGATTCCATGTACTCTTAACATTAGCCCTCCACTGCGGCCACCAATAGAAGCGGGAGATGAGATTTCTTGTCCTGTAGATGTTGGGATGTCTAGACAAGTGGGAGTCATGGGCCCATCGAAGAACCTTTGTCTAAGCCGCTTCGGAACTACCGTTTTCCCCCACCGGAACCGTAAAAGTGGTTGCCACTATTATCTGAGCGGGATCGATTATATGGCGAGAGGGTTCCGGGGTATCTTCTGGAATAAAGCTCCGAGATAGTGCATCCGCTGAACTTAACTTTTGTCAGCATCATCATGACTTGTATACAGAGACCCCATCGGGATCCCCATTGGTGATTCTGGCCTAGTGTTAGGACCAAGCCATGTAGCTTAGAGGAAAGCACCATTTTGCCGCAGCACCCACCATTAGAGGTGGCTGCAGTGGTAATTTCCTGCCTGCATAGGAGCAGCTGACCCCTAGGTTTAGGGTGGCAGTTTTGGTTTGGAGCTGGATGAGAAGGAACTGTTTCATTGAGTTCCCCTCTCTTTGCCCAGGATTGGCTACAACCCCCTCCTTCTGGCACACACCCAGTATCAGTGTTTTGAGCCATTTGGCGTTTGCTGGTTTTATTTTGGAGGAGGTGACCTGTCTGCCCCCTCCTGCTCATGAAAGAGGAGTAGGATTTTTCCCCTTTTGCAAAAAAAATTTTTTTTTTGGATCTTTCAGACCAAAAGATCCTGGGACTTCCAGCGGGAACTTGGCAGGGTGGAAGGAGAGAGGAGAAACCCGCGGCACCCCTCAGAACTTAATTATTTGTTATTCTGCCTTGTACCAACAGTATGGCCTCAAGGCGCATTACAATTAAATTTAAACCAACATTTACAGTAACATTAAGAAGCCATTTGTAGCCAGGAGACTGGAGGAGTGCGTCAAGCCGCATGGCACCATCCTTGACGTGACGTGAAGGATGGTGGCGAGCTTGCATCCTTATAATCTCGGTCCATCCTGCCAAGGAGAAACTGAAAAGGAGAAGGTTGGCGACGTCAGAGACAAGCTGCGGTATCTGGAAGGGAGGAGGGGAGGGATCCGAGGCGGAGGGGAGGACCCATTCCACTGCGCCTCGGGTGGGCCTTATATTCCGCTCACAGGGAGAAAGGGAAGAAACCAAGGGAACCACAGACACAGATCACGCTCGGATTTTATTTATCGAAGGACAATGTTCCTGGTGCAAATTGATTAGCCTGGAACCAACTGAACAGCAAACTTTTTTTTTTTAAATTTTGGCACACCCTACCTGTTCGTGTGTCCAGTCTGTTTATCCGCCAGCTCCAGTACAGAGGTCAAGAGTCTGAGCACGCCCCCCCCCCCCCACACACACACACTATGCGCCCCAGGCCCTGGAGGTCCACCCGCCCCATCCTCCACACCACCGTTTAGTGGGACTCTGCGAGGACTAAGCTCCGCTACTAAGCGTGTCCCCCTGCAAAGGGGGCTTGGGGCTCGTTTTTTTGCATGCTTTGGCATACTTAATGAGCTCGTTTGCATTCTTAACCTGGAAATCCTTGTTCATGCTTAAACTCTATTTACTGAACCTCGCTAGTGCTTGTAACCCCTACTCGGGCCTGCGTTAACACTGATGCCCCAGGATGCATGGCAGAGTGTTTTTCTGCTGGCTCCCTTATGAGGGCAGAGTTTCCCTTTAGTTCACCTTGGCCGGACACGGGGTAAACGAGGCAGCCCAAGCCAGGGTTAGGTGTTCTGGCTGCTGTGTGCAGGTGGGATTGCCTTGGCCGCAAGGTGGATCCCCAGTAAAGCTGCCAACTGGCTCCAGATTGGCACAAAAGGGTTTATCCGGTCTTGGCTTTATCCCGTTGCATGCAGGGATTTGTAGTGAGTGCTTACTTGGTTTTTGGGGTTTTTTTTAGGCACTGTTTCAGTCTGGGAAATCAGAGCTACAATTCGCCTGCGTGCAGTAGGGTAGCCCCAGCACTGGATCCAGTCTTTCGGGCAACCCCCTAGTCCCCAGGCTCTGTCACAGACTTTTCCACTTTAGTTTAAAGTGCAGTATTTATTCTGTTCAGCGGTAAACCTGCCCGTAAGTTGTTAAAGCAAGCAAACTGAAATACCCTCTCGCTGGGAAAATAGGTCTAGACAGTGTTTCTCTCTAGTCTCACATAGTTAAGCGCTCTAGGGCCTGTATCTAGGTCAGGCCTTTCCAAGCCTTCAGTCTTGTTTTCAGGGGTTTTTGTTTTGTTTTTTTTTTTTTAATATCTGTAGACGGCTTCCTCTGGCGGCTTCCACCCTGCGGCAGTCTACACTGGCTCTGACCACTTTAGCCTGTCTGGGCTGTTTTTTTTATTTAATATATAGTTACATCGAAAGAAGCCCGTCTCACTCTGCTGCCAATCTAAAAATCGGAGCTCCGGAAGAGCTGGACTGGGACTGCCCTGGCTGTTTTCCAGGACTCTGTGGCAGCACCTCTGGGCTGCAGGAAAGGAAGGGCCCCAGCCTGCCTGTCGTCCCCCCCCCGCCCCGCCCCGCTCCTTTCCAGGTCCCAGTGGAAGCAGGGCTGGGATTTGGCACCATGAGCCTGGGCCTTCCTCCCAGATTTTATAACCCCCTCCCAACTCATTTTGGACCATTTCTTGACAGTGACAGTCGAGGGTCGGGGGGGGGGGGGGCAGGCACCAGGGCTCCCACAGGAAACGTGCAATCATGGGTCGCTGAATTCAGTCACTGGAGGTCTTCCTCCTTCCCCCTTGCCCCTGAACGGCATCCTCAACCCCGGCCGACCTGTGGCGCTGGAGCCGGGACCGGAACCCAGGTCCCTCTGGAAGCCATCGCACAGCATTTCCACCGAGTCATCGGGCCGGCCCGTTTCAAAACGCATTGATTTTGTTTTTGTTATTTTAATTTGTAACACATTATAAATTCCTGATTTCAAAATCTATTTGCAAAAAAAAAAAAAAAAAGAGCATTCAAAAGCAGATTAGCCAAGCAAAAATAAAATATCCCCGGAATTCTGATCGCTCTCTGAAAACAGATGCAAAATCCTACTGAAGGGCTCCCCGCATTCATCCACAGAGCCAGACGGGCAACAGGACAGATTTGAGGTCAGCCACATCGCAGCAGGTAAAAGCAAACTCAGGCTCCAGACTGTCCCAGGGAGCAATTCCTGCTGGAACCCTTAAGCAGGAGAGGTAGCGCCAGCAGATCAGACAGGGCCGCCTGTCGCCCCTCTCACTCCTGCCTGCTTCGAAGCCAGTGCGCCGGCCTGACAGCTCAAGGGCTCTCGCCTTCCCACCATCAATCTCCGCATCGCTCGGCAGGACATCCTCACTTTACTAGCCCTCGCTCAGGGTGCATCTCCTTGCTCTTGTTCACCAAAGCGATAAGGAAGACTTTAATAAACAACATGGGCTTATCAGCACAGGAAACCCGATGCAGAAGTAGGAAATTGTATGTGCAGCTGCCAGAGCCTGCAGGGAAGGCTCATCCTGGCCACAGACTCAAGCAGTCTGTATTTGTACACTTCAGGTTACGTCTGGGGGCTGGACAGGGAGGACTGGTGGCAAAACCTGCCGCCATGCGTCCCCCTGGCCCCGGCCTCCCCTTCCCACGGCCCAAACGCACAAGTAAAGATTATGCATTTATAATGAGAGATTTTACAGGAAAAAGGGACATTCAAAGTGTAGTTTTCTGAGATAAAAGTATCACTTACAGCAGTGCATGCAAATATAGGGGTAGATTTTCAAACGTTAGGCGCGCGCGTCCCATGTTATAAAATTTCGGGTCGGCACGCGCAAGGGGGGAGGGGTCAACTACTGCAATTACGCGTGACGACGCATCGGGGCCTTCCCCGGTTCCCTCCCAGTCCGCTCCAATTAAGGAGCGGACTGGGAGGGAATTTCCCAACCCCCTAGCCTAACCTCCCTTCCCCTTCCCCTATCCTGCCCTCCCCCTAACCCTATCCTAAATACTCCCAAATTTTACCCTTTTGCTCCTGCTTCTGAGCAGGAGCAAGTTGCGCGTGCCGGCACCCTGCCGGCGAGCGACCCCCTGGCACAGCAGCAAATGGCCCCGCCCCCCCCCGGACCGCCCCTTTTTCTAGCCCCAGGACTTACATGCGTCCTGAGGGTTTATGCGCGTGGCCGGGCCCTTTGAAAATTGGCCTGGTGCGCGTAAGGCCCGGCCACGCGCATAAACCCCGGGCTTTTACACGCATAAGCTATGAAAATCCAGCCCATAATATACATAGTGGGGTAGATTTTATAAAAGCACGCCCGCGCGTACTTTTGTTCGCGCACCAGGCGCAAACAAAAGTACGCCGGATTTTAATAGATACGCGCGTAGCCGTGCATATCCTTTACAATCCGGGGTCGGCGCGTGCAAGGCTGCCCAAAATACCAGACAAATAAATTGACATCCAAAAATTAAAAACTCATAAAAATAAAAAAATGTTCCAACTCCAAAACAAAAACTGAAAAACAGCGCACACATCAAATATTAACACCCAGGGATTAAAACTAACAAGGATATAAAATGATTTATTCACCAAACCTGGGAACGTTTGATTTCCAGATGCCCTATGATTGTCGTGGATTAGCTGATGGGGTGGGGAACGGGAGTTGTACACAAATTTTCTCCTTTCTGTCTCATACGCACACATATAATTATACTTTTAGTTCTCTCTCACACACAAACATACACAGGCTTTCCCATACATATACACTCTACAAGGCACACACACACACACTTACACACACACACATATGCTCTCTCACTCTCACATCTTTTCTCCCTCACAAACATATGCCTACATTTACTCAGACAGGCCTCTCACACACACACATAGGTTCCTTATCCAGTTCACACATGCACCCTTACACATGCTCCCTCCCCCCTCTCTCTCTCCTCTAGTTCTAATTTGCACCGTCACTCTCTCATATACATACAATCCCTCTCACTCACACAGACATCCTCATATAAGGTCCTTCTCTCTCACACATTCACATTCCCACATAAAGGGTCCCTCTCTCTCACACACACATGCCTTCCTTCTGTCTCTCTCTCTCTCTCTCATACACTGCCTCATACAGACACTATCTGTCTCAAGAACATAAGAACATGCCATACTGGGTCAGACCAAGGGTCCATCAAGCCCAGCATCCTGTTTCCAACAGTGGCCAATCCAGGCCATAAGAACCTGGCAAGTACCCAAAAACTAAGTCTATTAGAACATAAGAACATAAGAACATAAGAAATTGCCATGCTGGGTCAGACCAAGGGTCCATCAAGCCCAGCATCCTGTTTCCAACAGAGGCCAAACCAGGCCACAAGAACCTGGCAATTACCCAAACACCTAGAAGATCCCATGCTACTGATGCAATTAATAGCAGTGACTATTCCCTAAGTAAACTTGATTAATAGCAGTTAATGGACTTCTCTTCCAAGAACTCATCCAAACCCCCTTTGAACCCAGCTACACTAACTGCACTAACCACATCCTCTGGCAACAAATTCCAGAGATTTATTGTGCGTTGAGTGAAAAAGAATTTTCTCCGATTAGTCTTAAATGTGCTACTTGCTAACTTCATGGAATGCCCCCTAGTCCTTCTATTATTCGAAAGTGTAAATAACCGAGTCACATCTACTCGTTCAAGACCTCTCATGATCTTAAAGACCTCTATGATATCCCCCCTCAGCCGTCTCTTCTCCAAGCTGAACAGCCCTAACCTCTTCAGCCTTTCCTCATAGGGGAGCTGTTCCATCCCCTTTATCATTTTGGTTGCCCTTCTCTGTACCTTCTCCATTGCAACTATATCTTTTTTGAGATACGGCGACCAGAATTGTACACAGTATTCAAGGTGTGGTCTCACCATGGAGCGATATAGAGGCATTATGACATTTTCCGTTTTATTAACCATTCCCTTCCTAATAATTCCTAACATTTTATTTGCTTTTTTGACTGCTGCAGCACACTGAGCTGACGATTTCAATGTATTATCTACTATGACGCCTAGATCTCTTTCTTGGGTGGTAGCTCCTAATATGGAACCTAACATCGTGTAACTACAGCTAGGGTTATTTTTCCCTATATGCAACACCTTGCACTTGTCCACATTAAATTTCATCTGCCATTTGGATGCCCAATCTTCCAGTCTTGCAAGGTCCTCCTGTAATGTGGCTATTTTCTAAGTCTACTTAATTAATAGCAGGTAATGGACTTCTCCTCCAAGAACTTATCCAATCCTTTTTTAAACCCAGCTACACTAACTGCACTAACCACATCCTCTGGCAACAAATTCCAGAGTTTAATTGTGCGTTGAGTAAAAAAGAACTTTCTCCGATTAGTTTTAAATGTGCCCCATGCTAACTTCATGGAGTGCCCCCTAGTCCTTCTATTATCCGAAAGAGTAAATAACCGATTCACATCTACCCGTTCTAGACCTCTCATGATTTTACAGAGGCTCCCTCTCTCTCTGGCACACATACCCTTATACTGGCTCCCTTTCTCTCTCACTCTCTCTCTCACACACACACACACAGACATACACACACACATGCACTCTCACTCCCTCACAGAGGCTCCCTCTTTCTATCTCACACACACACACACTCACCCTTCTAATCTCTCTCTCTGGTTCACAGGCTCTCTTGCTCTCTCCTTCTTCCTTCTGAAGATGTATGGGCTCTGCCCCCAGCTCTCCCCGGCCTATATCTTCTAACTTTGGCCATTCCCAGGCCCTTCTCTCTCTCTTCTACTGTGAGTCTCTGCTCCTCTTGGCCGTGAGTGGGATGGGCTCCGCTCGCAGCCCCCAAACAGCTGCTATTTCCCCCACCCCCTAATGATTGGCGCCCTAGGCAACCACTTAGCTCGCCCTATGGACACACTGGCCCTGTTTGGTGGTTAATGCATTGAACCGCTGTTGCTATTGTTATGGTATTTGACACCCCTAATCTAAAATTTTTCACATTCAGAAAAAGGAATGATATGTAGGATTTCAGATGTACCTGAACAGGTATCTTAGCCTACAAAAACTCCAGATCTTGAATACAAAAGGGATGTGGAAGAGCAATAAAGGTAAGCTTTTAAGTGGTTCTTAGGTCAAGACATGAATCTACCCTCTGCAAATGACTCTGTAGATGACCTTGATTAAGTTGCTTTATGTCGCTGTGCCTCTGTTCTGACTCAGTTCTGTCACTGACTGAGTAACCTTGGCTAATTCACTTTTATCTTGCTCTGTCTTTATTCCAACCAAACTCTGCCACTGACTGTGTGACCTTGGGTAAGTCGCTTTATCTCCTTTTACCTCCGTTCTCTCCAGCTGTGCCACTGACTGTGTGACCTTGGGTAAGTCGCTTTATCTCCTTTTACCTCCGTTCTCTCCAGCTGTGCCACTGACTGTGTGACCTTGGGTAAGTCGCTTTATCTCCTTTTACCTCCGTTCTCTCCAGCTGTGCCACTGACTGTGTGACCTTGGGTAAGTTGCTTTATCTCCCTGTGCCTCTGTTCTGTCCAGCTGTGCCACTGACTGTGTGACCTTGGGTAAGTCACTTTATCTCCTTTTACCTCCGTTCTCTCCAGCTGTGCCACTGACTGTGTGACCTTGGGTAAGTTGCTTTATCTCCCTGTGCCTCTGTTCTGTCCAGCTGTGCCACTGACTGTGTGACCTTGGGTAAGTTGCTTTATCTCCATGTGCCTCTGTTCTGTCCAGCTGTGCCACTGACTGTGTGACCTTGGGTAAGTCACTTTATCTCCCTGTGCCTCTGTTCTGTCCAGCTGTGCCACTGACTGTGTGACCTTGGGTAAGTCACTTTATCTCCCTGTGCCTCCATTCTCTCCAGCTGTGCCACTGACTGTGTGACCTTGGGTAAGTCACTTTATCTCCCTGTGCCTCTGTTCTGTCCAGCTGTGCCACTGACTGTGTGACCTTGGGTAAGTCACTTTATCTCCCTGTGCCTCTGTTCTGTCCAGCTGTGCCACTGACTCTGTGACCTTGGGTAAGTCGCTTTATCTCCCTGTGCCTCCATTCTCTCCAGCTGTGCCACTGACTGTGTGACCTTGGGTAAGTTGCTTTATCTCCCTGTGCCTCCGTTCTGTCCAGCTGTGCCACTGACTGTGTGACCTTGGGTAAGTCGCTTTATCTCCCTGTGCCTCTGATCTGTCCAGCTGTGCCACTGACTGTGTGACCTTGGGTAAGTTGCTTTATCTCCCTGTGCCTCTGTTCTGTCCAGCTGTGCCACTGACTGTGTGACTTGGGTAAGTTGCTTTATCTCCCTGTGCCTCTGATCTGTCCAGCTGTGCCACTGACTGTGTGACCTTGGGTAAATCGCTTTATCTCCCTGTGCCTCCATGCAGTATAGTGGCCGGCCTTTTTTTTTTTTAAGCTAGGCCATTTCTATTTCTTTGTTTTCCTGTAATCTCTCCCTGATTGGGCTGACCTCCTCGTGCTTGGGGTCTAATGGGTACAGTTACAATAGAGTTTTCTTTTTTCCTTTTTCTCAATATTGTAATGTACCAGACTGCTGTTGCAAAGTGGATGCTTTGTGAAAGTTTATATATATTCAATAAAAAGAAAGTTAAAAAAACAAACAATAAGGGGGGAGGTATGCTGGCTCACTTTGTCAGGATATTCATTGGTGCACCTGTGCTGCTAAACATACCCGGCTATCTTAAAATTAACCAGGTAAGTTTATCCGGCTTTGGACTGCTCTTTGTCTGCTCTAAAGTTATCCGGTTGAAAATTGGGGTTTTCTTCAGCTAATGTAGCAGACTTACTAGCCTCACTCCTGCCATGGACTTATCTGGCTAGCCTTTTAGCCGGATAAGACCAGGGCGGCCAGACTGGCGGGATTTTTAAATCCCGGCATTTGCCCGACTAAGCACCAAACGTACTGGGTCATTCATCAAGCTGAGTTAGGGCTCTAACGCTCGTTATATCGCGCGATATACAGGATATTTTGCGCCTCCACGCCCAGCCTATTCCAATGACCTTCTTTGCATGTGACCTGCATGCATGGATAATTCAAATGCATGCAAAGAAGGTCATTACTAAGCAATCTGATGCAAATATTTTATCGCTGCTGACCGAGAAGGTGGTCAGCCCCGATAAAATAACAACACCTCCAAGGGAAGCGTTAGATGTCCGGCGGGAGGTCCAGGATCTTAACGCGGGTCCCAAGGCTCCCGCCGCACATTTAAAATGGCCATAATGAAAAAAAAAAAAAAAAGGCGTCCAAATGGGGAGGTTGAGCGGGGTCAGTGCTGACCCCCATTTCAACCCATGGCTGTCGGTTGAGGCGGCCCCCAGCTCCCCCAAAAAAGGAAAATTGCTGGAAATACGCACACGGCGGTCCTCCCCTCGAAGTCTAGCCCTCCACTCCCCAGCCCCCCCTGAGACATCAGTAGTCCCCCCGAAGGCCTGACCCACCCACTCCCAATCAGGAGCTACAGGTACACAACAGACGTCAGCGACAAGGTGTGCAGCAGAATTCAGAGGTTCCCTGGGATCCGGTGGAAATGCGAGCACATCTGCCACGGCCTCTGGAGCTGGATAACGAGCGCTGTCTGATTTCACACATAGGCCACCCCGGCTGGGATTTGAACCCGGTGTGTGAGAAAAGCTCTAAAGGGCTAGATTCAGCTGTATTGGCCCGACAACTTGTAAAATGGGCTACCAGAGTTATACACGAAGGGGGATCGATTTTGTAACAGCCTGCATGAGTTTTCAATCAGTTACGCACCTAACACCGGTTATTAAAGAGAAATTAACTGTACATGCCAGCTTATGCCTTCCCTTTAAAGGTTTTACTCCATCAAAACTGCCCATGCAGGTTTACAGCTGCTAATGAGTGCACAGAAATGTTCGGAGAGGCGCATTTTCAAAGGCAGGTGAAAGAGTGCTGTGTACCCGTGGGTGGGTGAGCGTGCGGCCATGCGGCCTGGCTGTACATACGTTGACCCGCAGCGAGCGGAGGTGTCCCAGGGGGAGAAGTCTGCACCTGTTTTGAGTTCTCCAGAAAGGATGCACGTAACATTTCCTGATTAAAAACCTGCACACAGATTAGTGGGCGTGATTGTGTGGGTGGTTTTGGCGGGATAATTTTCAAAGGGAAAAAGTGTGCACATTCCTTCCTTCCCCTTGAATAACTGTGTTGTCACCCAAAGCATGCATTCGATTTAAGATGCACGCGGGCTATGACAAATTAACCTCCGGAGTGGTTAAAATATAAGAAGGCAGACAAGAACCGTAAAATAAGATTGAAGGGTACATGAACGAGGGGAACTCTGCGATCATTCTTTTGAGCCGTCCCTGCCAATTGGATGCCGATAAAGTGCCATTAGAAAGAGCCAGCGAGACACACAGTTCAAATGTCTTCATGGAAGCAGAGAACATGGTTACAAAGAAGGCTCATAAGGCCCATTCAGCCTGCCCGTTCCAGCTGTAATCCCGCAGAGCCCCATCCCGTCTCGGGCTTTGCCCTCACATTCGGCCTCTGCTACCTCCAGCGGGAGGCCGTCGCAGGTATCCTCCACCCCTTCTTCCGTGAAGAAATATATTTCCTGACCGCGCCCCCGGACGCCGTCGCCGAAGCCCTGCGAAAACGCCATCCGGATGCACAGCCCGAAAACAGAGCTCAGGCAACCCTTAGCAAACACAGCCAGTGAAGGGGAAAAAAAAAAGTTAGCATTTATTAAACACAGCAACCGAAATCCAACGCTATAAAACTGTCAGGCGGCAGGGTTTGAAAAACCGTGGCTGTAAAACTGTGGTAAAATATTGCTACCTGCTGAGTTTTGCTAATGAAGTCTTGAAACAACCGGCAGCATCTCGCCCCTTTGCATGTTCTGAAGCTTCCCGATAAACGGCTTTATGCTGTAAATTAAAGGGAGAATCATAAATTCATTTTCTGCGCTAGCTTAACATATGCATTCATGCCTCTGTGTCTACAGCCATTTAGCATGAGCTATAATTTACATATATAGCACCCGTTATATACAGGGCTATAAATGTTATAATTGCTCCGCTCCTATTTATCCGTCATTTAAAACTGACTATGCTGCCAGGCCTGACCTGAATGTAAAAAAATAAAATGAATAACAAATATAAAGTCGGTACAATTTAAAAAAATATATATATATACATGAACGCTTTTAGCCCAGCTGCTATAATGTAAACCCTGGATGGGGGGGGGGGGGGTACATAAATTAATGGAAGCGATTTCCCTATTAATTAAAGGTCATCCCTTCCAAACTTATTGAATGGGCTCGCAGATGGCGAAGTGGACCTGTATAGAGAGAGAGAGCATGGGTACCAAATAAGCACTCTCGTCTCTCTGACTGGACAGGGAGGAATCCCTTCAGTTCTGCTCCGTGAACCCTGATCCCATGCCTCACCCCCCCCCCCAGCGCTGGCCACATGAATGTAGGAGATAGCAAGCGTCAAACGTCGAGCAAGTAACTTTATTTCTGGATGAACCAGCCTCCAACTATTTACATGGATGTGTGAAGCGGGTAACATTGTTACTCCCTGAATAAAGCAGAATTTCCTGGGCTTCCAAAGTCAGAATCGCATACCTCAGTGACCTCTGGACCATAATAATTACATTCCCCCACCTCCGTCTCCCTTCCCCACACAGTTACTTTCCCTTGGACCAACCATAGGAGTTAGTCTGCTTTCTCAGACTCCTAGTCTTTCGCACCTCAATCCCAACCCTTTTAAGGAATGGGGTTCACATATCAACATTCGCATCCAAAGGGGACGTACCACAGCTCCCATTTACGTGATGTACTCACACTTCTCTGGTCTTCGGCCTTCCATCCAAATTCCACACCGCCATCCTCCCGGTGTTGGTTCTCGGGCGCTCCTCATCCCGGACTCACCCCTTTTCTCCGATGCTCCTGGCCCCGCGTCCTCTTCTCACCTCCTGGTTAGTTCTGCAGGAGAAGGACGAAGCCTCTCCTTCATCACGGACTCGGACCTCTCCCCTTCCAGGGAAGAGTCCCCTACAGGGCCCCGCTCCCACCGGCCCACAGACTGGGGCACTCCGGCCGGTCACATCTCTGGAGGCTCCTATTAGCCAACCTCCTTCTGGAGAGGGCAGGGGGAGAAACGGCAAACCCGCCCACAGCTTTGCACTTTCACAGCTCCCGCTACACACTGGTCGTCACCCAAACAGAAAACCCCCAAATGTTTAAGGGAATATGCGCACCATTTCCCCATCGTCACGCAAAACACAATGCTCTCCCCTCTAAAAATGCCATCCAGCGGTCATTTAACATTTTTTTCCTTTTTCTAACCCAGACAATATAAACATGCATTTGCATGTGATGAGTGCTATTAGTTTCGGGAGGGTTGGCCGCGTGTTTTCCACGCGCTATTATTACCCCTTACAATATAAGGGGCAATAATAGCGTGGCCAAACGGGGGCTAAATGGTGCGCTCGGCCGAGCGCACTGTTCGGTATCGACCTGTTTATGGGCCCAGAGAGGTCTCACTTTGCCACAGGGTTTCCTGCTTCTGTCTGCTAGAGTTTTGCTGCTTTAGGTCATCCTGGAGGTCGATTCATCCAAACTCTATTTGGCCTTTGGAGAATGAATATCGGGGGGGGGGGGGGGGGGGAAAGCTGAATAGGAAGTGACCTAAAAGCAGAGATCTGGAAATATTTCAGTCAAAAAATTAAGGAGTGAATTTCAAAAGCTTTGGTCGCGTTAAAAGTGCTATGCAAGCGAGTATCCGGCCTGCGCGTGAGCAACGCGTATTTTAAAAGCCGTAAATTACGTGCGTATTTGTGCGTGCACAAGTAAAAAAAAAAAAAGGGGGTGGAGGTGTAGCGTCGCGATTTAAAATGCTTGCGTATGTGAGCTCACATGTGCATGTATGAGCACCCGCGTGCTCTTTTTAACGTCCCTACATTCATCACTGCCTTGAAAAAAAGAGGCATCAAGAGAAGGAGCAGCCATCATGGATACTCCATTAACACCCTCTCTGCTAAACCAGGAACTTGCCGAAATCCATTAGGGGGTGGCATCTGCCTTGCAAGTTACCCCCCATACTTAGTTTCCCAAACTGTTAAAGTCAGGGCCCTTGCTGGTTTCTATCTGAGACCAATTCCCCTTTATCTCTCACTGTTGAAGCAGAGAGCAATGTTGGAGCTACAACACAAGTATAAGGCTCATTGGTTAAGGGCAGTAACAGCCTCATCAGCAAGTTACCCCCATGCTTATTTGTTTTCCCAGACCATAAAATTCATGTCCTTGTTGGTTGCTGCGTGAAATTAATTCCTCTTTTCCCCCTGCTATTAAAGCAAAGAGCAATGATGAGTTGTATCAACAGTATGAAGGCTTGATGGTTAAGGGTAGTAACCTTCACACCAGCAAGTTACCCCCATGCTTATTTGTTTTCCCAGACCATAAAATTCATGTCCTTGTTGGTTGCTGTGTGAAATTAATTCCCCTTTTCCCCCTGCCGTTAAAGCAGAGAGCAATAATGAGTTGTATCAACAGTATGAAGGCTTGATGGTTAAGGGTAATAACTGCCACACCAGCAAGTTACCCCCATGTGCTCTTTTCATTCCCATCCTCTAATCTTTAGGGATCCACAGCGTTTATCCCATGCCCCTCTGAAATCCTTCACAGTTTTAGTCTTCACTACTTCCTCCGGAAGGGCTTTCCAGGCATCCACCACCCTCTCCATGAAGAAATATTTCCTGACATTGGTTCTGAGTCATCCTCCCTGGAGTTTCATGACGTGACCCCTAATTCTACTGATTTCTTTCCAATGGAGAAGATTTGTTGATTGTGCATCATTAAAACCTTTCAGGAATCTGAAGGTCTGTATCATATCTCCCCTGCACCTCCTCTCCTCCAGGGTGTACATATTTAGGTCCTTCAACCTCTCCTCATAAGTCATTTGATGGAGATCCCCCACCATTTTGGTCGCCTTTCTCTGGACCGCCTCCATCCTGTCTCTATCCTTTTTCAGATATGGGCTCCAGAACTGAACACAGTACTTCAGGTGAGGCCTCACCAAGGACCTGTACAAGGGCATTATCACCTCCTATTTTTTACTGGTTATTCCTCTCTCTATGCAGCCCAGCATTCTTCTGGCTTTTGCTATTGCCTTGTCACATTGCTTTGCCATCTTCAGATCTCCAGACACTATCACCCCAAAATCCCTCTCTTGCTCCGTGCACAAGAGCCTTTCACCTCCCATCACATCAGCTCTTTTGGATTACCGCATCCCAGATGCAGGACTCTGCACTTCTTGGCATTGAATCCCAGCTGCCATATTTTCGACCACAGCTCAAGCTTTCTTAAATCACATCTCATTCTCTCTATTCCTTCTGACTTGTCCACTCTGTTGCAGATCTTAGTATCATCCACAAAAAGACAAACTTTACCTTTTATCCCTTCTGCAATGTCACCCACAAAGATATTGAACAGGACTGGTCCCAACACCGATCCCTGTGGCAGTCCACTTAATACCATTCTCTCTTCAGAGTAGGTTCCATTTACCATCACACGCTGTCTTCTATCCGTCAACCAGTTTGTAATCCACACCACAACTTGGCACTCACTTCCAAGCTTCTCATTTTATTCACAAGCCTCCTATGTGGGACCTTATCAAAAGCTTTGCTGAAATCCACATCGAGCGCTCTTCCTCGATCCAATTGTTTAGTCGCCCAGTTTAAAAAGTCAATCAGATTTCAAATTTGTCAATCAGAGAGGATTTATTTTAGCTTTAATTTTAACTATTGAAGTTTGGATAATTTTATTGCTGTTTGGGAAATTTAAAAAAAAAATGTTTTATGTTCATAATCATTGGATATTCTTTTCATCAGCTGTTTTGAAATTATGTATTATTTTTATGAGTTTGGTTTTACTATTATGATTTGTGTTTTATATTTCTTGATGTTATTGTTTGATGTTTAGTGAGGAACGATATTTGTTTTTCTATTCCATTTAGAGTCTGGCTTGTTGCACATTTCAAGTTCAGTTTTTGTCTGCATGTTTCTATTTATACTTTATTATCTCTTCATTTTGTATTTGGTGAGGTATCTATGTTCTACATGTGTGACTGATGTGAAGTATTCTGCTAGCGTGTACCAATGCTTCCTCCAAGGAGTGGCTAGGTGTGTACAAATTTTTTTCATGTAAGCAACAATTTTTTAAACCAAAAATTTTTGAGTACCAACATTAGTGTTCCAGTTCTGAATATAGCACAAAGAAAAATGTATGTGAGCGATCATGTAAAACCTGTGAGCAGTGCTCCAAAATGTATGACCAGTCGCTCACATGCTCAGCTTAAAGGGAACTATGGCATGTAGTTTCTGCGCAGGGATCTATAACAGCTTGGCTTGTTCTGTTTTCTTAATAGCAGGTGTATTGGTGTTTTAGGGTCTGATGTAATATCTGCAGTGTTGCCTTTTCTTAGGTAGGGTTATTATTGTTTGAGTGCTGGCAGTTTTGTTTTTTTTGTTTGGGAAATTTACTGTATTGTAATTCAGTTTATTCAAAGGTTTCTGAAGGACGAGCCCACACCCAACACCCATTACAATAAGCTGTAATTATTAAGCCCTGTAATTATTAAGTCATATGGTATTCCAATAAGCTGTAAAACCATATGGCTACAGGTGGCCTTTTTGCAGTTTTCTGGTTGGTGCCACAGTAGTGTATGTAAATAATCTACATGTTGTACGTGACATCTTTACCTTTAGAAGACTGTACTTTGAATGTTCTTCTTCATGTAAAATCTTTTATTATAAATTACCCTTGCACCAGCCCTGATTCCACAAGAGAAAGCAGGATTCTCATCTGCAGCTGAGTTAGTGGCTCTCTCTCGTCTCGGCCAGGGCTTAAGTTTTTCTTTTTATAAGCCCAGGGAAAAGTATGGGTCACTTCTGGTCCCCATCCCCTGGAGAAGGTAGGCAGAGCCAAGCCCGAGGAACCATAAAAGCAGCAGACTGTGTGTAGCATGCAGTCAATGGGAATGCACTGGCGTGGTGGGAGGTTGGCAGAGAAGTGGAGGCAAGCTACAGGCACAGGAAGGGAATGAGTAAGGAGGAAGTTCCTGTACAATGTTGGGGAGGCTTCTGTCTGAGGTGACTGGACTGAGCTCTGAGAGGAGCAGTTAGCTGTGGAACCAGCCAGTCTCAGAGTGGGGTGGTTTGGAAAGGGAAGAGGCTGCTGCAGGATGAGGAAGGGCTGGCAGCAAGCAAGAACTTTACACTGTGATGGTATAGTGCTGGGGTGGGGGTTCGCACTGAGTGAGCACATAAGCAGCAGCACAACAGTGGCATGTTAGAGTGTGTGTTTGTGTCACACAGAGAACAACACATACTTGTACATATGCTTTGTCTGTGTCAGAGGGAGAATGCATGTGTGGGAGTCTCTGACACACATACACACACTCTCTCGCTCTCAGTTTATGGGTTTATCTGTGCGCCTGCGAGGAAGTGTCTGAGAAAGAGAGTGTCAGTGTATGTAAAGTTTCTGCCATCTATAAATCTGATTGTGTGACTGAGCGTGTGTGTGTGTCTGACACTTGCTGGTGCTGCAGTTGTTTCATTACTTTTTCTAGTTCAAGAGCTGCTTGGTTTGCCAGACCAGGATATTAACCGATTTGAATGGATGGAATGGGGTTCTACATCTTTGTTTACTCACTGCTGGTCTAGAGTATGCTCTATTTCTTAGATATTTAGGAAAATTGTGAAATTTATTTTGGTGATATTTAGGCTTAATTCTGCCAGGTTCCAGAGTCGACTTAGCATGCTTTAGGGAGCTGACATACATGCTGCAGAGAGAGTGCACTAGGGAGTCAGATATCCCATGGGCCGGTTTTGAAAAAAAATCCCGCGGGCTGATATTTTCCTGCATTCTGGCCTTGGTAATAACATTAGGTAACACTAGTAAATGGAGCCATAGTGCTAGCACACAAAACTGCACAAATATTTCACTCACACCTCTTCTTCACCCCACAGACACAACACCCCTACTTAGAAACCCATAAAGCTGGTACATATAGGGGCAGATTTTAAAAGGGTTACGCACGTAATATATGCGCGTAACCCTTTAAAACCCCTTCTGCGCGCGCTGAGCCCAGGATCACGGGCCAGCCATCAGTTGGCATGCGTAAGCTATGCTTGCCAGGAGGCAGGCGCAACTTACCTGACAAAGGTAAGGGGGGGTTAGGTAGGGTAAGGGAGGGGAAAGTGGGGGGCGCGGAAGGAAGGTTTCCTCCAAGGCCGCTCCGATTTCGGAGCGGCCTTGGAAGGAACGGAGGAAGGCTGCACGGCTCGGCGCTCGCAAGTTGCACAAATGTGCTCCCCCTTGCGCGCGCCGACCCTGGATTTTATAACATGCGGCTGCAGCACGTGCATGTTATAAAATCAGGCGTAATTTGTTCACGCCGGGTTGCGCGAACAAATCTATGCCCGCGCGCACCTTTTAAAATTTGGCCCATATAGATTTATAACACAAAACAATTCATGCAGGAGTTCATACCATACAGTAAAATTATTGCAAGAATAACAATTTTTATTAACAGTAATTAAAACTACATCCTTCGTCACTCTCTGGTAGACTAAGGGAATGGTGAATGTAGTGGAACACGTGACAAAGTATATTATATGGCTCTTTCCCCCACTCAGTGTTGCCAACCTCGCTTACTTCCCACGAGATTGGGCTTTTTTTTTCTAGTCATTGGGGGGGGGGGGGTTTCAATTCGCGGGTTGCTTGTAATTGGGCGTTTTTTTCTGCCAATCATGGTTTTTTGGGCTTGGTGGGCAGGACTTGGGCTCTGATGTTGCAGTGATTGGCTCCTGCTTCCGGTGAAGCCTGTCCATAGCAGGCGCACCCTAACCTATTGCAGCAGTAAGCCAACCGGAGCGGCAAACATTCACAGGAGCACGTGGGCAGACCTGGCCTGGCATTGCAGCAAGCAACAAGTGTCCTGAGTAACCAAGAAGCTTCTGTGCAGCTGCAGACCTGAATGGTGAAAGGTGTGCAGCACTCAGCTGGCTACAACCAGGTATCAGGAGGGGAGGAATGAGTGTGGAGGGATTGAAGACGTGTTTGTAGGGAGTGGGGAGGGGAAATGAGTGTTTAGGGGTCAGCAGGGCCGGTGCAAGGGTATTAGGCACCCTAGGCAAACCTTACAGTCTGGCGCCCCCTCCCCATACACAATTTTAAATTATGCATTTTTAACATATTTTACATGAAAAATGACATCCTGAGGTAAAATTAATATACAAGTTGTTGTGATAATTTCATGCACTGTTGTGATGCCAACAAGAAAACCTTGCATCTTGGAACTCATATAGCATCATACCTATTATGATATATTTCGGTAAAACTGCTTTTCTGTGCACCCTCTGACTTAATATCATGGCGATATTAAGTCGGAGGTCCTGAAAGTAACCAAAAGTAAAAAAAAAAAAAAAAAAATTTGAAGTCGGCCCGCGGCTCGAAAACCGGACGCTCAATTTTGCCGGCATCCAGTTTCTGAACCCGTGGCTGTCAGCGGGCTCGAGAACTGACGCCGGCAAAATTGAGCATCGGCTGTCAAACCCGCTGACAGCCGCCACTCTGGTCCAAAAGGAGGCGCTAGGGACGCGCTAGTGTCCCTAGCTCCTCCTTTTGCCTGTTTTTTCCACCGCGCAAAGGAGAGCAAGCGTTCGCCCGCTCTCCCTCGGCCCATACGAAAGAACCCAGGGCCTGCGGAAAAAGACTTGTGAGGAGCTAATAGGAGGGCATCCAGCCCCAAGAACTATACATTCTTTTTCCTACCCAAAAACAGGTGTAACTTGTATCCTGCCTGTCTCTTCTTACCTCTTTAGTTTTTATTTTCACACTTACAGGTCGATACAGTAAAGTGTGCTCCGTCGGAGCGCACTGTCAGCCTGCTCTGGACGCGTGTTTTCCCTTACCCCTTATTCAGTAAGGGGAGGAAAACACGCGGCCCACCCGCGGCACCTAATAGCGCCCTCAACATGCAAATGCATGTTGATGGCCCTATTAGGTATGCACGCGCGATTCAGTAAGTAAAATGTGCAGCCAAGCCGCACATTTTACTCTAAGAAATTAGCGCCGACCAATTTCTTCCGGCGCCAGGAAAGTGCACAGAAAAGCAGTAAAAACTGCTTTTCTGTGCACCCTCCGACTTAATATCATAGCGATATTAAGTCGGAGGTCCCCAAAGGTAAAAAAAGTAAAAAAAAAAAAAAATTTGAATTCGGCCCGCGGCTGTCGGGCCGAAAACCGGACGCTCAATTTTGCCGGCGTCCGGTTTCCGAGCCCGTGGCTGTCAGCGGGCTCAAGAACCGACGCCGGCAAAATTGAGCGTCGGCTGTCAAACCCGCTGACAGCCGCCGCTCCAGGCCAAAAGGGGGGCGCTAGTGTCCCTAGCGCCTCCTTTTCCTCGTTTGCACTGCGTCGCCTCATTTAAATACTGAATCGCCCGCACCGGCGAAGGGCCGGTGCGCTCTCCCGCGGTCTTACAGTATCGACCTGTTAATTTGTTTTGGTTTTCTTGCTCTCTGTCTTCCACTCTCTCCACCTCCTCCTTCTCTGCTTGTCCCCTTCTATTAATGGAAATGATTCATCTTGCCTGGGTAGTCATCCCCTCCAGCCCACTTCACATTCAGATAACTTTCCTGGCCTGGCAATTTTTGTATGTGCTGCTGCCAAACAAAATATGCAGAAAGGGGAAGAAAAGTCAGGCCCCCAGCCACGTCCCCAGAAGGCCAAGAGTGAACGTTCATCTGCCGGAACCTCGGAGGGAGCGCATCATCGCCATTCCAGGGCCAGGCGCCGATCTCCCCCTCCCCCAAAGTACGACACGTGCTATGGACTTCAACCGGTCGCCATTGACTTCCTGGTCTCTCCGCCACCCCGTGCAACTCGTCCCTTTCTGCCAGCAACATCCTTCCCGCTGCCACCCTCGGGGCTCCCCAGGCAGTCGTAAAGCGTGGAAGAGTGGATGATTCAGGAACAGAGGAGAAAGTCAGACCCGCTCAGGGAATTCCCAAATGAGAGCAGGCAGGAGGCTCTGCCTCCTGGACGCCGGCAATAAATCAATCAGCCCATCCTGCCGCTCCTGCAGGCAGCACCAGGCATCTGGGGAGAGGCGCTGCACCTACTGAGCGATCTCGGGCACCGGGGGAGGAAGCTGTGATACAGGGAAAGCAAAAACACAGGGCGT
Source organism: Rhinatrema bivittatum (assembly GCF_901001135.1). Lineage (NCBI taxonomy): Eukaryota > Metazoa > Chordata > Amphibia > Gymnophiona > Rhinatrematidae > Rhinatrema > Rhinatrema bivittatum. Next base: position 29,985,383 of record NC_042623.1, on the reverse strand, counting down.
GCAGACGGGAGGGAGCCAGGGATAGAAGCCGAGCCCCACCCTCTTCTCAACATCTACACATCAATGGCCTCCCCACAGTCCTCAGGCGCCTGCTGCGTGCAGACGATCTCCTCATGCTGTCCCCCAGCGCCAGAGACCTTCTGCAAACCAGGGGCCCTGCAAGGAGAAAACTACAATTACGATTTCCCGGAAAAGGCTGCAATACACATTCAGATGCTTCCTAAATGAACAGGAATTTGAGCAGAGCCTGGCCTAGACATACCAAGGCTCTGGGAGTTAAAAGAGATGCTCCCTTCCCTCCTGGGCCTTGCATCATGGCCAGCTCTCTGTTGGCTATGTCGGGTGCTGTTCGGACCGGCAGGGACCAGCCCTCCTTCGGTTGGGTATTTCTGCCCCACCCCGGCCTGGTGCTCCTCTGCTTCACTGTTGCGTCCCTGCCCTTTTGAGTTCCCGTTTGCTGGGTTCTAGTTTCTGCCTATCGTGAGTTCACTACTATTTCAGGATCCTTTTACTAATCCTTTCCTGCTCCGTGTTCTTGTTTGGGGTTTATCTTTTTTTTTTTTTTTTCTTGGACTGTGTATACTTGATCTTGGTTTTTTCTTGAACTGCCTCGGTTTCCTGCTATTCGGTTATAGTGAATTTAAACTAACCTTGGCCAACCTTTTTTTTGTTGTGTTCAGTCCCCGTTTGGCAGGTGTTTCTAGCAATAAACCTCAGGGATCCCCGCTTTATGTGGGCTGCCTGTATCTCACCCCAGGTTGTCCCTAGACATAGCACATACCAAATATATGCAGCATCTTGGGGCTTTCAATCTAGTAAAGATGAACAAACACGAGATACAACAATGAAGAAATAAGAGGCTTTGCCTTAAGACAGCGAGGTCATGGCTGGGAAGTTGTGGGTGGGATTAATTGAGACCTGTAAGAGTCGGGGCCCCTCCTTGGTTGCTGTCTAAATCCAATTCCCCTTTTCCCCAGCTGTTGAAGCGGAGAGCAAGGTTGGAGTTGCATCAAACTGAAATCTGCCTGTAATGGGGTCCTAGAGGTCCCTGTCCCTGGCTAGTGATGCCTGTCTCTCCCCAGACGCATGACACTGATGTCAGAGAAGGGGGGGGGGGAGTGATTTCTGACCCTCACCATTTGGAAGGGGATTTGGTATTCTAGGAGGAACCCAGAAGTTTCTCTGCTTGTTGTTTCCTCAGACGGTTCAGGAAGGACTATCGAGTGCCTGGAGCTGCTGGAGAGGGACACTCGTGCTTGGCGCAGACATGAGGGCACCTAAGCAGGCACCTTCTGAGGGGAAATCTATCCCAGGTATCTTGCTCTTTGGGGAAGTCTCCAGAGTTGCGGAATTTTGTGGAGGAGTGGAAATACAACTTTGGAATAGCCCAAGCCCCGGTAGCGTTTAGTCTGCTGCTGAAGAGGTTCTGCTCGTCGGAGGACAGCGGCAGGGAATTTCTTTTGCAATGCACGGTCCAGTGGATTCTCCCGAGGAGAAAGGGTCTCATTCCAGTGTAAGGAGTCTGCCTGGCTATATGCAGAAGGGGAGAGATCGCCAGCTGTATTCAGAGTGCGATAAACAAAGCTTGTGGCCTGGGGGTGCCTCTGTAGAGTATCCTGAGGGGGTTAACAGGAAAAGGAAGTCCCTTGCTGTTGTGGTGATCTGCTGATTTCCGTTACTATCTAGGTGTTCTGTTTTCCCTGATTGTGGGGAGAGATCGCTAAGCAAGTCTTCTCCCATTTGTCGGACGGATTCGGAAGCCCCAAGAAGAGCAATGATGCTCCCCCAGCTACCAGAGGAACCCCTGTGTGAAGACGGAGTAGGGGTAACATGCCATGTTCCAAACGTTTTTGGGGTGTTCACTTTGAATTCTTGATGCCAGCAAGCTCAGATTTGCTCCAGGAGGAAAGGTAAAGGAAAAACATATTTTTAATATACCGATTTTCCAACAAGATGAAAACGGCGTACAACAAATCTTTAAAAAAAAAACCCGACAGAATTTAAAGGCCTGTAAGGGCCTACTGTTGCGCTCTGAGGTGGACCCTTGTCCTGGAGCAGGAGAGAACGGCTCCCCTGGTAGGGACCAGGAAGCACCTGCCCCCAGGGGGCGGAGCACTGGAGGAGACAGAGGCTGGGATGAGCTTCACCACTGGAAGCCTGAGGTCCTCCCCGGGTGGATCCCATAGGGACCCGGGCCGCTTGGACTTAGGTGGGCCTCGCAGGGTCTCCTGGAGAGGTGGTAGACTGGCGTGCCCATGGGCAGGGAAGGAGCGCAGTCGGGTTCAAAGCTGGAGGTCAGATGGAGCAAGGAGGACCAGAACAGCGTAGGCGATGACAAGGCAAGGACAGAGCCAGAATCAGAAGACGTAGTCAATCAGGCAAAGTCATATACCAGGAATCAGTCCGAGAGTGGTCAACGTAGCAAGGTCAGGTTCCAGAGTTCAGACGAGGTCACAGGTAGGCTGAGGTCAAAATGCAGGCAGCAGGCAGAGTGGTTAAGGAACAAGCTGAGGTCAGGAGGCAGGCAGCAGGTAGAATAGTCGAGGGACAAGCCAAGGTCAGTACTAGAAAGACAGTCCGAGGGTACTACCTGGGGAGATAGACAGACGAACACAGGAACAGAAGGATGCTGGAACAGTAGGATGCAGGAACAAGGCTGGAACGAGACTGGAACAAGGGTTAGAACGCAGTGACAATCTAGAAGAACAAACCCGATTGCCAAGGCAAGGAAGTGCAGACAGGAACTTCTTTAAGTAGTTCCTTCAATCAGGGCGAGCTGCAGAACTAGGACCCGCCCCTGGCCCTAGGAGAGGCCGGGCGGTCTGCGTGTGCGTAGGGGCATGGACAACGCCACGGACAACGCCGGACTCCAGCGTGAGACCTGGTGCGCAGTGGAAGACCCGGCGACCGCTGCCGCGGGACACCGGGGCCTGGAAGAGCTTGCGGCTGCAGCTGGGGAGGCCGACCCGGGACCTGCTGAGGAGCCAGAGAGGTGAGAGCAGGCCCGTGCATGGGACGGACGCGCAACACCTACAACATCCTACACTGCCAGGGAAATAATGATTAGGAAAAATGTAAATCAGCATCTAGTAAGATAAGACTTAACAGCTCTACCTGTTCAGGAAAATTTAATACAAGATCCTTTAATAAGCAGATTCCTAAAATCAAAGAAAAACCTGGGTAAACAACCATGGCTTTAGCCAGTTCCCTAAATGTTAACAGTTTTCTTCATCTGTAAATCCATAGGAAGGGCCTTCCACAATTGTGGACCCCGATACTGAAAAGACATCTGCCTTGTATCTTCCAAACTTATTTCACCGGGACATGACAATCTCCGTAACTCCCACCGAGAGGGCCTCAGGGGTCTTGCTGCTCTGTAAGGTACCACCAGGTTTGACACCCTCCAGAAAGTGCCCTGCAAGTGAGACAGAATCTTAAACCGAACTCTGCATCCAACCGGCTCCTGAAGCAAAAGGCTCCAAAACCCGCCCTGGTCACAGTACTTTGCAATAACTGCAGCCTTCGCAGTCAGGCCTACGGATCAAACGGGAGGAACGCTTCTTACCCAAAGCAGCGGCGTCCCACACGTGTTTGAATTTTGGTTAAACTAGAGTGAGGCCATCCAGCCATCTTCCTCTCCGCTGGCTGAGGGATCCCAGTGAATTCACTGCTGATGCTTCACATTTTTTTGCCTGCTCGTCCCCTGGGAATCACCGGGCACTGCTGCTCACCCTCCTTATTGGTTCCCATCAGAGAGCCACTGGGCACGGCCTCTCTCCTTACTCCTTTCATCCGGGAGCCATCATGCATTGCCCCCTTCCTGTCAGGCTCTGATCAGGGAGCCATCGGTAGCCTCTATCCGTCCTGCAGCTGCCCCTCTGGTTCAAAACAGAAAGCCATTTAACTGTGTGGTCTTTGCTGGTTCCCAGTTTCTCACCCGCCCCTGAAGAGCCTCCAGAAGGAGCTGGAAGCTTCATCCCTCCATGTAAACGCAGGGAACGAAAGCGAACAGAAACACCAGCAGAGTTCAGGAGCTAGAAATATCGCAGTCTCTATGAAATATCGCAGTCTCTATGACCGTGCAGAAGGCTGGGGACAGGAAAGGCTGATGAGGAAGATTTTCCGAGGAGACTCCTCAGAGAGCCCGGGAAACATTCTCCGGGCTGCGCTTGGAGAATGAGGCCAAGCGGTGGTGTCTGGCAGGAGAGAGAGAAGCAGGTGGCACCTAACGCCCGCACTTATCTCAAGAGTTTAAAACTTGCATCTCCTGATGCAACCGTAAAACAGATTTACAGCGACGTCGGTGCCTTCAGCCAGAGTGTGAGATCATATTAAAACGAATAGATGGGCAATGAATCCGGGGGCTGCTGCCCCCCTGCAACCCCCGCCCGTTGCTGCTGGCGCAGTAGAGGCTCCTTGTGGAAGCTTTATGGAGCATGTAATGCAGCCTCGACTCCATTAACTGGATATATGCATTATGCAACGTATAGCCAATGCGTCCCCTTCCTTATTCTTACCTAATGCACCTCATGTCTCATCTATTTACCTGCAGTTTTACTCCATATCTATACGTATCCATTACTTCTCTGCCCAGTGCCTTGTTAATTTATATAATTTGCCTTGGGGCTGCCTTTAGGAAAAGGTGGACTAGTGAATCCTTATCCATAAATGAAATCTCACCACACTGCTCCTCTTCCCCGGGACATTTCAAAGAGCAGGTTTCACACTTCCCTCTTATTTCCCTCCAAAACATTTACGGGCTGCATTATCCACAAATTCTAAACGGCTTCCAAAAAAGTCATCCGTGGATACAGATAAAAATCAAATACGTTCATTACGCAAGCCAGTGTGGAAGTCCTAAAGAATAACCTTCCCCCCCATCCCCCGCCACCGCTTCCACGTCTGTTCAACAGGAGCCTCGGAAAACTTTGCCTGTGTTACTGAAAAGCGTGACGCACGTGAGATATCGCTGTCTGTTTCGGGCGCCCATTCTGGGGCCAGAATCCGCAGAGGTGGCTTCTGTTTGCTGCACCTTGTCAGTGTAATCGGTGCCGCATACAAACCTGAGGGCCTGACTCGCTCGCTCTGCTCATAGTAGCAGAATCGTGCAAACTGCTGTCCAAGTACCCAGCTCTTTATAAGGGAATTAAGGTGGTTTTTACCGTGTCCCTTCCCCAGCGAACTTAGACGCCATGGTGTGAGAATGACATTCCGAATTTTTGTTATGGAGGAGCAAGGCACCTTGTCCGCCCTCGGGACAGCCGCCGAGTTGGAAACCGTGCAGAAACGCTGCACACACGCCGGCACTAGGGGATGGTTTTTGCACCGTGCTGTTGGACAGTGGTGATTTTCCTGTTGCGCTCTTGGCATTGGTCGATACTGCAGCTTTTAGCACGGCCCTCTGCCGTGCTCTCTGGAGACGTGTCCGTGGCCGGGAAGGCGGCTGTGAAGGTGTGAGTAAGGTGATAACCACACCGGAGTGGAGGCTCCCCAGACTCATCCGCCGAGTGAGGATGGGAATTGGGTGGAAAGAAAGTGAAGCAGTGGGTGAAAGTAGTCCCAGTCTCCATCTCACATGGAGGGGCTGTGCACTCAATTTCATGTGCTCAATGGACTGTGAAAATCCACATCTGAAGCATAAAAATCAGATATTATGTGAAGAGGCTATTAAACAGCAAGTCTGATTTATACAGAAGCTTCATAAAACTGGCAGCTCTGCTGGAAATAAGTTCATTCAAATTTCATTTCTCCGGCGTCTAGCTCCCCTCCTGACTCTGATGCCTTCCTGCTCCCTCCCCGAAAGGGTCAGAAGTCTCTCTGAAATTTGGTGGCCATTTGGCTAGATGCTGATGAACACCCAGTGAATCGAATCTAGGGCCTTTGTCGGCCACCGACTTTCTGCCCCGGTGACACTACAACTTCGTGGTCATGTGATCCACTTTATTGTAAATCAGTGACCAGTGGGTCTCTGCCCCACTGAAAATGTATTATCTTTGTCTCTTTCTCCCTCTGTCAGGCTGGACTTACGGGGCATAGGGAAGAGGTCCATGTCATATGCAGTCAGTACACGTAATACATGCTTTCAGGGACTGGATCGTAAGTGCTGCATGCATGCGGAAGATGCATTTCTGTAGCTCTGGGAAGAGGTGTGAGGGATTTTCGAGCTCTCAAAGTGAAATTCCTTCTCCAACCCACCTAAGCACCAGGAATGTTCCACCAGCTGAAAAAGGGGCAGCAGAGCTAAAGTACCATCCCCACTGCCATGATAATTAATTACAGCCGTGCGTGAGAGAAGGAAAAGCATCCCGTTGTAATGTGCTAAGAGAAGAGGCAGCCCTGGGCAGCTGGGTCAGGCCGCTTCTCCGGCCATATTCAGATCCAGCCAAAAACCCCACCTCCATAAGCCTGATTTTCAGTTTTAAACTCTTGCTCTTCATGATGTGTGAGTGGAGGTGTAGCTTTAGTGATTAGAGTGGCAACCTCCTAACCCAGAAAATCCAAGGCTCAGATCCCACTGCTGCTCCTTGTGACCTGGGGGAAGTTACTTCCCCCTCCATTGCCTCAGCTGCAAATTTAGGGCCTCCCTTACCATGCATTTTTCCCATAGACACAGAATGGGAGAAAAGCCTTAGATTGTGAGCCCTCTGGGGATAGAGAAATCTCTACAGTACCTGAAAGTAATCTGCTTTGAAAGAGCAGGATATAAATATAAAATTTGTTGTTTTAACCACTTTGTCCTGTATGTGTGTCTTGATTTGATTGCAAGCTCTACGGAGGAGGATTCTTTCTTATGTGTATCTGCAAGGCATTGCGTATGTCAGTAGCACTATAGAAATGAAAAGTAGCACTATTCCTAGTCACCTGTTTGTATAACTTCGGCTGCCCCAGTCTTGTCTCTATCCATTCCTCGAGGGCCCCCTAATAGAACTGCATGCATACTGCCTCAGTTGTATGCTAATCTACTGTAGCTCATGCATACTCATTAGGGATATCCCGAAAACCTGACTGGTTAGGGAAGTGCTTCTCCACCCAGTCCTCGGGGGAACACCTAACCAGTCAGATTTTCAGGATCTCCACAATGAATATGCACGAGATAGACCTGCAAACAATGGAAGCAGTGCATGTAAATCTATCTCGTGCATATTCATTATGGATGTCCTGAAAACCTGACTGGCTAGATGTGCCCCAAGGAGTGGGTTCAGAAACACTGGGCTAGGGAGCCCCTCAGGACTGGCGTGCCCACCCTTGGTCTGTAATCATGGACTCTCTTCCCAGGCTGTGCTGCAACCACCATGCATCATCTCACTGTTTCTTAAAGGTGGAACTTCCAAGATAGGGGTAGGCAGTGTCAGTCTAGGAGTGCCACAAACAGGTCTGTTTTTTAATGCATGAGGTATATTTACATGGACCACCTCCATTGTATGCAAATGTATATCATGCATATTTATTGTGGATGTCCTGAAAACCAGACCTGTTTGTGATAGCTCCAGGACTGAAGCTGCCTACTCTTGTTCCAAGGCCTTGTCTGCAGGAGTTAGCCCATGTCTTTTTTTTTTTTTTTCAGGTCTGTACCATCATGATTCATTAATGGGCCTAAGTTCTCCCCGCTCTCACTCCCTTCTAATTCAGCCTGGCTTAGCCAGCTTTCTTCTATTTCTTGTGGTGGCGGCTGCTGCATGTACCTATCTCCTGCTGAATCCTCAGGAGCTGGCCATGGTTCAGCAGGTGGCTTTTTAACTTCTCCTTAGGGTTACCAAATGGCTCCATTCCTGCTGGTCAGGCTGATCCAGTCCTGGTTTTATCTCACTGCGTGCAGGCTCATGCAGGCAATGGGATCTTGGAAATATGAGAACAAAAAAATAAGGCCCATCTTGTCTACCCAGCCACAAAACTGCTCAGCTCTACAATCCCTATCACTCCCACAGAGATCCCAAGTGCATGACTCTTGCTTTCTTGACTTTAGATACTGTCCTTATCTCCATCACCTCCACTGGGAGGCTGTTCCGTGCATCCACCACCCTCTCTGTAAAGAAATATTTCCTTAGATTTCTTCACAGTCTACCCCTTTTCACTGTCATCCCATGACCCCTTATTCCAGAGTCTTTCCAGAGACCCACCTCCTGTGCATTGATACAACTGAGCTATTTAAGTGTCTTACAGTCCTGATCATTGATGTGTGCTTGATTTTTATTGTTATGGCTGTGCTGAATATTCTGTTTGTCTAATTGTATTTTTTTTTTATTAATTTTGTTTTGTTTTTAACAATTTAGTTAAATTTTATTTGTTTATATTTACTGTAATTTTTATATCATTAACTTTTATTTTTTTTATTGTAAACTGATTTGAAATTTTACTGAAAATCGGTATATTAAATAAAGATTACCAGTACCATATCTCACCTTTCCTCTGGGTTTACATGTTTAGATCTTTAAGTCTGTCCCCATATGCTTTACATCAAAGATCACTGACCATTTTAGTAGCCACCCAGACTGAATCCATCCGGTTTATATCCTTATGAAGATGCGATCTCCAGAATCGTACAATGAGGTCTCGCCAGGGATTTATAAAGGGGCAATATCTCCCGTTTTCTGCTGATCATTCCTCTCCCTGTGTAGCCAAACATCTTTCTGGCTTTTGCTGTCACCTTATCCGCCTGGTTGGCCACTTTGAGACATTCAGAGGTGATCACCCCCAGATCCTGCACTTATTTCGTGCTTAGAAGAATTTCATCCCCCTATACTGTACCTCTCCCTTGGGTTTATGCAGCCCAAATGCACGAGTCTGCATTTTTAATTGTTTTCTATTAGCTGCCAGGCTCTAAATTAGTCCTCAAGCTTCACTAGATCCCTCCTCATGCTTTTTCACAACTTCCTGGCTGGGATCAGACCAGCAATGAGTCAAAATGTCCTGAAAAAAATGGAACCAGCTGGAAATTCTACCCCCAAGGATTTCGTCTTCATCTGCAGTGAACGTATCGTTCTTGGAAAAACTGCTTGTTATTGAGCAAATTATTGTTAAATGTAGATAAAGCCATTTTGTAAGATATGTTCTGTGCAGTAGTTACGAAGCTTATCTAAATGACAGAACAAAAGCGCCACAGATAATTTACCTGCTACCTAATGACCACACACAGAAGATTCCTTTTCATAACAGTCCACTTCCATATTGCCTGCCTCGCACTGGCATAGTTTGTTGATGATTAGTGTGCAATTCAGCCTTCTCATGTTCCCAATCTTCTGGAAAAAAAAAAAAATTAGAGCTAACTGCAAAAGAGAGAATGTGCGGCAAACCCTGGGTATCTTCCAAGGCCCTGAATTGTATATCCCAGCTGTTATCCCGTGCTCGTTGTATCTTACGGTAGAATCCCTGACCTTTAACCTTGAGCTTTCACCCCGTCCCTCTCCAGAAGGACAGTATGAATTACGCACAGCTCTTTATAAAGGCCTTGAAGCCTCCATGCAGGGTCAGACCAAGGGTCTGTCAAGCCCAGTATCCCGTTCGTGGCCAATCCAGGTCACGAATACCTGGCACGATCTCAAATAGTAGATGTATCCCATGCTTTCCCCCAAGTTTACCTGGTTAATAGTTGATGGAGTTTTCCTCCAGGAACTTATCCAAACATTTTTTTAAAGCCAGCTACCCTAACTGCCTTCACTACATCTGGCAATAAATTCCAGAGCTTAATAATGCAATTGAGTGACATAATATGTTCTACAATTTGTTTGAAATGTGCTGCTTAGGAACAGTGCATGTCCCCTAGTCCTTATATTTTTTGAACGAGTAAATAACCATTTTGTATTCACCCGTTCCACTCCACCCCTTGTTTTATAGACCTCTATCACATCTCCTCTCTGTGAAGAGCCCTAACCTCTTTAGCCTTTCCTCCAAGGGGAGATGTTCCGTCCTTTTGTTCGCCCTTCTCTGTACTTTCTCTAGCTCCACTATATATGTATATATATATATTTTTTTTAGGTGCAGTGACCAGAATTGCACTCGGTGCTGTAGGGACGGTTGCATCATGGAGCGATATAGACAGCAAATAGCTGAGTGTCCAGTCCCGTACAGTCCGAGATCACTGAGCCCAGTCTGAAATAAGACATCACAGGGGTCATCAGTTTTCAAAGTGGACCTTACATGTATAAGTCTGTTTTGAAAGTTTCCTCTCCAAATGTTACACAGAAGGTTTTGGGGGAGATTTACGTGCATCTTTTTGAAAAGGCCAAAGCCCTCCCCAACACTATACCCCCCTGGAAAGCCTCCGATTAGTCCGAGGAAACTTCTGTGTGAGCAGGCACCGCTCATGTTTAGTCTACCCGCACATCAAGTGGGCAAATGTTACCGATGGAAATTGGAAATGCTTTTGACAATTACCCTCTTAAAGTCAGGTCAGGGTTGGCTTGGGTTGGATTTTTTTGGTTTTGTTTTTTTTTGCTCCAGGGCAAGAAACTGGGATGAGATTCGACCAGGTCATCTAAAAGTGGCTTGACCAAGCTCCCTCAGTTCTGAGAGAGCCCAGCTTTGCCTTCATCTGCCAAGGATTCCTCTTACGAACACACCGCCAAGACCTTTATGAATACGCATTTAACTTAAATCTGGCACTGGTAATGGGCGCACATTGACATCCAACAGGCCTAGTAAAAATGGCTTTGAAAATTGCCCTTTCTATTTAGAAGGAAGGTCATGACCTTTTCTATTGCTGGACCCAGCATTCCCTCTGATGCACTCCCATCTTTCGATCTCTCAATCCCCCAAAATACTGTCATTGCTCCCCAAAAATGAGGCCTCCCAACAGCAAACACTGATTTCTGGCATGCCTTGTGATCTACTCCTACCATGAGAAACCCACACCACAATAATTCCCTCTGCCATCCAGCACTAATGAGAGGCAAGGCCGGCTTTCAGGATGTGCAAGCTGTGCAGCTGCACAGGGCATCAGGCATGAAGGGAGTGCCTTGTTCATGGTCTTCCTTAAATTGTGGTGCTGCAGCCATACCATGGCACTACCGCCTCCACCATGTAGCCTGCAGGACAAAGTAGAGCCACTCATGGTTAGATTTTATCTCTTTTCCTTCCCTTTTCTCACCCTCTAGTTCTCCATGATCCAACCCTTTACCCTATGCTGTTTCTTTCTCAGCCCTCTGTCTCCCTCTCACTGGGTTGCTCCTCTTAACCAGTCTCCAGCTATCTGGCTCCCTTATCCTTCTCCCCAACAGCTAACCTCCTTTATGGCTCTCTCAAAACCTCCTTCCCCAAAACAATCTTCATGTTGACTCTCTCTCTCGCTCTCTCTAACCAGTCCTGCTTTTGCCTTCCAGAGAAGTACTACAGAAATGATGTGTGGCTTCCCTAAGAAACGAGACATATTATCTATGTAAACGCTAGAAGTCAGGAAAGGCGAGACGGGGAGATAAGATAGAAACATCCAAATGCTTGAAAAGCATTACTACTACACAAGAATAAACCGTTCTTGATGGAAAGGCAGCTCTAGAACAAGGGGCTCCAAGAATGAACTGTCAGGAAACATTTTTTTCATGGATAGGGTGGTGTGGCTGCATGGAATGGCCGCCTGGAGCGAGTGGTGAAGGCTGAAACAGTAAGAGACTTTAAAAGAGCATGAGATGTGCACAGAGGAGCAGGAGCTGCAGGAAATGAAGTCACAGGAGAGTCTTACCTGGCAGCAATGCTGCTGTCTGGGCAGCGTTGGACGCCGCTGGGAGTTTGTACGAATCTACCGTCCTCCCAGCAGCCTTGGGGCTCTTCAGAGGTTCTGGGTGGGGCAGGAAGTTGGGGGTAGGGGTTGCAGGTGGGTGGGGAGGATGAGGTGGGAGGTAGGAGGGGGTCCAGAGCTGGCCACCTGTTTTTCATATGGGGAGGGCACTGGAACCAGTATCCCACACCTTTTAATTCTTTTGGAGGGGGATGGGGATCAAACCTTCTGCCCAATATGATCTTTAATTATTTTGAATAGTTGTGGAGAGGGGGAATCAGGCTGCCTGGCTCCAAAGATATTTTTATTTTAAATTAACTGATTAAAGGTTGAATATAACTAACTAAGGTTAAAATGAACTGGGTACACATACCCAGATAACTTTAGGACTGCTCTGTATCAAGACCAGACTTATCCGTATAACTCAGGGGGGTTTGGAAGACCTACCTCTTAACTGGGTGAACTGGGGACAAACTGGTAAAACTGGAAATGGCATCAGCACCCACCCCTTTTAAAATCCCCTGACTTTCGCAGTAGAAGTGCCAAGGCTATAATGGCGATAGGCTACCTACGGCTCCGATTGTGGGTATCCTGTAAACCAGACCTGTTTGTGGCTCTTCAGCACTCGAGTTGGCCACCCCTGCAGTAGGGGGTTTAGGACCCATTCACCAAACACAGGGTTACAGAAACATCGTAGACCTGAAGCCAATTGAACATCAGTGAAAATAAATTCCATTTCAATTATAAATAATTGCGACCAGTGCAGTCCCTGAATTGGTAGCTGAGTTTGTATATTTAACCCCTCCTTTGACGGGGGGGTGGAAAAATAATTGTCTGCGCCTCTGGAACCAGGACTGAGTCCACTGGGGAACGGCAATAGCTATAAGGCCCAAGGGGGGACCTTACACCGGCGAGAGCAAAAAGTGTAACCCACACCAACCCAGAAGAAGAAAGAATGTATTAAAGTCCAAAAAGAGTAAAAGGCAGAGAATAAGTTGCAAAAATCACTAAACGGTCCAGAACAAAATACAGAACAAACCAATCGGCAGCCTCTTACCCAGTTCAAGATCCTTCAAAAGGTTCACTCACAGTTCTTGTTACTTGTTGGAGTAAGACTCCTCTACCCACTGCTCCCTCTCAAAGTCCCCACTGAGGTCCTTTCTTCCTTAAGATCCCTCTGAAGAACGGAGAGCACTTCCCCAGCTGTGATCAACAGAAGTTGCTATACTGGGTCAGACTGAGGGCCCATCAAGCCCAGCATCCTGTCTCCAACAGTGGCCAATCCAGGCCATAAGAACCTGACAAGCACCCAAACACTGAGTAGATCCCTTGCTATCAGGATATCTTAGACCCACCCCAGTTTAATTGGATAATAGAATACCTGGGTAAAATGTATCCAGTTAGAGGGGTGGGAGATTGAAACCAGCTGCTAGTTAATTGTATGATCCCACCGCAGCCTGCCAGGCACAACCACTAGGACTTCTAACATTTCATATTCTAGAAACATAGAAATGACAGCAGAAAAGGGCCAAATGGACCATCCAGTCTGCCCAGCAAGCTTATGGTAGCACCAGCCGCGCCATCCCCATAAAGGTATCATCGGGGGGTGGCAGCTGCCGTGCCGTACAAGTTACCCCCATACTTACTTTCCCAAACTGTTAAAGTCAGGGCTCTTGTTGGTTGCTAACTGAGTCCAATTCCCCTTTATCTCTCGCTGTTGAAGCAGAGAGCAATGTTGGAGTTACAACACAAGTATCAGGCTTATTGGTTAAGGGCAGTAACGGCCGCGTCAGCAAGTTACCCCCATGCTTATTTGTTTTCCCGGACCGTAAAATCCATGTCCTTGTTGGTTGCTTCAACCACAGCGGCCCTCATGCGCCTGGGGGTGTGGTGAATATAGCATCCCCAGCCCACCGGAGAGCGGAAGACCCAACCAGAGGATCCTAATCTGGGATTTTCCGCACAGCGGTACCCAGCCCTGCCGCTCATCCATCGGGCCGGCCCAGGGGAAACCATTTCAAAGTGAAACTCCTGACTGGTGGCTTTCAGACTCGTCACAAGGTGTGGGCACGGTGTTCAGGTCCAGTTTGCAGCGCACCTCTCCTGTGTTTCAGGTTAGGGGGGGTTCGCTGAGGGCTGAAGATGCCCGTGTTGTGAGACAGATGCGCATCCCTTTCTCTGTTCCTCTCCCCTTCCTGCGCTAGCTTGTTTGTGTAAATCGGTTCTGACACGTCAAGACGTCCTATCTGAGGCGGGCCGGAGTGCAAACTGAAGCCTCCGCACAGTGAAAAAGCAGATCCTGTAGGTATTGTTCGTGGAGCAATTGCACCGCTGCTTATAAGGCAATGAGTGCAAGGTAAAAGACGTTTACTTTTCCTTTTAAACACTTTTTTTTATTTGTCCTTAACTTGGGCGTCGCGTTCTCTTTAGCCATTTCCTGATTTTGGCAGCAAGAAAAGATCTGTAACGTGCTTCTGTTTTTTCCCTCTGTCAGTATTGCTCGCAGCGGCATTGGCCTGCTGACTTTTTCTGAGCATATTTAAGCCGTAGCGTTCTGCAGTAAGGCAGTCAAAATGTGGGCAAACGCTTAAGGCTTTTTCTGTGTCCCTGGAGCCAGTTGACGTCGGGGGGGGGAATCATTGCTTGGTGGGCTTCCTTCAGTCCCAAAATGTTGGGTGACATCAGTTGAGCAACTCTGCTTTATCGCAAAAGAATTAATGAGGGTCGTGCATATTGTAACGGAGCTGATGAGGCATTTATTCTGCAATTCGGAGCAGGAACTGCCGTAAATGCTTACTTTAAGAGTATTTGTTCAGTTTGGCCTCTGAGTCACTTTTTGTTTTTGAAAAGAAGAGGTACAAAATAATACAGCCAAACACAACATTTTTGCAGATAAGCATGGAACTGACATGCAGTTTTTAACCTAGGGTGAGATTATATTTAGTTTAAAAAGTTGCCAGTGGAGGAGTAGCTTTGAGGTTAGAGCAGCAGGCTTTGAACCAGGGAGATCAGCATTCAAATCCCACTACCATTCCTTGTGACCTTGGGCAAGCCACTTTACCCTCTGCTGCCTCAGGTACAAACTGTTAGGCTCATTCATCAAAATGCATTATGGTGTTTATGCATGTGTTATGAACGTAAGAACATGCCTATACTGGGTCAGACCAAGGCTCCATCAAGCCCAGCATCCTGTTTCCAACAGCAGCCAATCCAGGCCATAAGTTACCAAACACTAAGTCTATTCCATATTACTGTTGCTAGTAATAGCAGTGGCTATTTTCTAAGAAAACTTAATTAATAGCAGGTAATGGACTTCTCCTCCAAGACTTATCCAATCCTTTTTTAAACCCAGCTACACTAACTGCACTAACCACATCCCCTGGCAACAAATTCCAGAGTTTAATTGTTCTTTTTCACTCAACGCATAACACACATATTTTGGAGGAGAGGAGTTTAATACTGGAAATGACTACACCTTTTTTCCAGCATAATATGCCCATTATACAATATATGTGGGAGAGGGGGAGGGAGGGAGAAAGAGAACCTCTGGGGAGGGGCCTCACTATGTGCACGTATTTATAGCTCTATAGGAGGGCCACCTAATAGCTCGAGGTGAGCTGTTGGTGGTGGTTTATGGTTTAGGGGCCAGTTTCGCATGTAGAAAGAGATGTATGAACTGCACAGTACACCTTGGTGAAGATTTGACGTCATTTGAAGTGAGGAAAGTCTCACAAAGTTGAAATTTTGTACTATGTTATCCATCAAGCTAGGTTGAGAGAACACTGTAGAAATTTCATCTTTGTGAGATGCGAAACTGGCCCCTAAACCCTAAACCACCACCTCACCTCGACCTATTAGATGGCCCTCCTATAGAGACAGAAATACTTCCCTACTATGAGGGCCTTGTAGATAGTCAGACTCTCTCTTTCACTAATTGCTAAACGCTCCCAAAAGTTGTGAACAAATACTGCTTTTCTGTACATCCTCCTATTTAATATTGTTGCAAGCAACCCTAGCACCTCCCTGACAATGTAACCCCTAATTTGAATATTGCATGGCGCCCCCAGGAGGGGTGCTTGGGGGGGGGGAACACTAGGAAAGCGGGCACTGGGTGTTCAGCGCCCGCTTTCAATGCAGTTGTTTTGCATTGCCCTCCAAATGTCTTATCCCGTTATATTTAGCCCTTACCTGGCTAAATTAGAAAGGGGGCATTCTGTGGGCTGGCAAGAAACGTTCCGAGGAAGAGTGGAGTTAGCCACTTAACTTATGCGGTTAACTCTGCTCGGGCTGTAAGGCTGTCCTAAAATTAGCCAGTTATATTCAGCAGTGTGGCTGCACCACTGAATCTACCCTGCTAGCTAGCCGTGTATGTTTATCCAGCTAGCTAGCCGAGCCACACAGCGGCTGAAAATGGACCCCCTAGGTGTCCACATCGCTAAAAAACATCCATCGTAATTGCCATTAATAGATGCCCTTTTGTCATCTCAGCAAAGAAGCCTGCATGATCTCTAGGACATGACTGGAGTAAGCTGCAGTCTCCCTTTTTTAACTTTCCCTCCAATGAGTCTGAATTGCATTTCTTTTCAGTTTCTAATGTACTAAGAATACATTTCAGGTGCATTCGTGAGAAGGCTTTGCGTAATGGATAACCGGTCAGTGAGTTGTTATTCTTGGAAGCGCCTGGTCCTGCCTCACTCAGTCTCTAAGGGGTAAATCCTCGCAGGGCACCAGACTGGCCCACTGCAGGCCTAATGTTTACTCACGCCAATCCAGCCAGCATTCAGACACAAGGTAACTCCACACGCTGCATTTGAATAGTGGCTTATAATGTATCTGAAAGTATGCATGCACTCGCACTTGGAAAGAGATGCTGTAAAGTTAGGCATGTTTAGCCTACTGCGTGCATTTTTATTTAAAACTTACCTCTGTGCTCGTAGTTTCCAACCATGCCTCAAACGTTCCCCCTGGAGTTCCTTTCATTGCTGTGGCTGAAAGTTCGCAGGCTGTGAACGTACGAGCGTACTTTTAGCCGGCTGACGATCTGCTTCAGGGGAGTCTGCTACTTCACCTGCGTAGCCCCTGTTTTTACCCATTCATATCCCGACTTAGCCTTTGAAAACCTACCCCTACGTACACAGACCACTGCATGCGGGCTTACGTGCACAGTGTGAGCAGCGAGCACATTTCCTGGCATTCACAGCATGGAAATTTCTGATTTGCATGGTCGGCACCTTTGCAGATTGGGTCCTAGGAGGCTACTTGACATCTCGCTCAGTGCATATTAGCCCTTTGAAGAGCCTGAGGGTTCCAACCCCCTTCTGCTAACATTTACAGATTGGTACATGTCATTAGCGTTGACAATTGTTTGATTCATACAGTACAGTTGCCTGACTTGTGGTGCTTATATTTAGATATGGGCGGTTGCCATGACATTTAAGTACTCAGCCAGCATTCATTGTATTGGTCTCTCTGCCAATGAGATCAGCAATGTGGTCCCTGTAACTCACATGCTAATTGGCCAATTACCCTGGACATATTTCTACTGTGTAGAGATATGCTAGCATAATTGTTAGCATTAATATCTGAAGAACCTTATTAACATGTCTGGCAGAGATGGGGTTTTTTTTTTCATCCCTTTTCAATCAGGACTGCCTCGGAAATGTAATTGAGCTACAACTGTCTACATGTTGTATCAGTCAAATGGCTTCCCTGTTTCACTACTGGAATGCTTTCTCTCAAATGAAAGAAATGACAAAGTACATGTAATCCCAATTCGGGGTGTTTACTGAATTTTGCTGGGGCCTCAATAAATCCCGGTCCCTTTGCCCTGGGGTGTAGGTTCTTTTCTAATGGGGAGAAGGCTCTCCTTCAAGGTCCAAGACATCTTGGAATCTCTTCCCTATGTGTTACTATCAGCTCTTCAGGGCAGGCATACTGGAAATAACAGGCTGGACTCTCTGGGGTGTGTCCAAATTAAAAGTTTACTTTCATTTATCAAAACAAAAAAATGCTCAATGTCCATGAATACTTGCTTCCATAGCGTGGATCTTTTACTCCTCTGTGGAAGTGTCCCTCAGACTGCACCCTGAGAACTTCTTACCCTCCAGGGAAAGGATAGATAAGAGTCCTGGGGGGAGGAGGGGGGGGGGTCCTAACTGTGGTGGAAATCTCTTTCTCCAAACAGTACCTGAGGTCCAGAGAGTCTCCAGCTGTTCCAGTCTCTGTCCTGTGCCTGAGCAAAGACTCCAGTGGGGAATCTCCAGATGTTTTCCAAACTCCTCACTCCTGTTCTCCTCTCCAATCTGCTGCTGGACCTCTTTGGATGAAAACTCCAAGGCTGGGGAGATACTTCTTCACTTTCCCCAACCTCTGGGCAAGGAAGGGTGGCTCCAAACTTCCTGCCCCAACTCAGGAAAACATCAAAATAGGATCTCTTCACAGAAGCAAAAAGGTAAAACTCTCTCCATCTCTAATTAAGCGAGTCGCCTCTGTCCCTTCTGTGACCAGGACAAGAGGTTGTCTAGAGGGGAAAAAATAAACTTCCCAAATGAACCTTCAAATTCAAAATCCAGGATCTAGGCCAAATCTTCCAGGCATGGACTGCCTGATAAGGAAAAACCTTTTCAGCTGCGGTTAGACTGGAGGGCTCAACCAGAAGAACAGAGAACACTAACAGATCCTTACTCTCCAGCTCTAATAAAAGAAAAATCCCACACTACGACACCTACTCCTGCCTTCCTTATCCCCAGAGAAGCTCATCACTCCAGCAAGCCTCGGAGGAGGTGCTCTTCAGAATGGTACGCCCCCTTCTCCTAACTCACTAACCCCAAGATAGGACTAGGGCCAGCAAGTGGAGACCTAGAGGGTCTCTGCATACATCTGCTCTGAGAAGGTGAAATGCTATTATTCATTCATCTATTCCTGGGTACAAATGTATTAGCCAAGAGAAGGTGTTGGTGAGGATCCAGTGGAGTGAGTTAGATGGGTCTCCTTATAAGCAAAGCTGGCAAGAACTCTGCATTCCTCAGTTTTAAGTTCTAGCCTGGCCCATTTGCTGGCACCTCAATTCTTCCTCGGTATACACTAAAGTTCTAGTTGCAGGCATTTTTACGTGGCCATCTAAAGATAATGGCCATGTTAATAGGCTCCCTTGCAGGTATATAGTACTGTATGCCCTCAGGGAATCTGGATTTCATTTATTTATTTATCTATCAAGTTTTATATACCATCGTTCGGTTTCGCCATCACAACGGTTTACAAAAAATATGATGGTTTACAAAATTAAGATGGTTAACAAGGTTTCCAAAACAGGTTCAAATGATTGTTAACATAAAGACATCAATTTGCAAAAATTATTTGTTGATCAGTTTTACATATTTTGATTCTTGTTATAATATAATTTTGTATTGAGATCCCAGATTTCCTAGGGTTTAGCCGGAGGGGGTTTTCTTCATTGGGTGAGTTGGTAAGCTTTGGCGAAAAGTTTTCTTGTGTTCTGAGTTCGATTGGGAGGGTGTTCCAGAGTTTAGGGCTTCCTAGAGAGATTGCTCTCTTTTGAGTTGAGGTGAGTTGTTTGGAATGAGTAGGTGGCGTCTTTAAAAGTCCTTTATTTGCTGATCTGAGGTTGCTGTTTGGAGTGTGCATTTTTATGGAGGAACTTAGCCAGTTTGTTTGTTTTTCATATATAATTTTATGTAGTATGGATAGTATTTTGTATTCCATCCTGAATTTTATTGGTAGCCAGTGCAGTGATGTAAGTGTTGGAGTAATATAATCATGTTTTTTAGATCCAGTGAGGATTCTTGCAGCAACGTTTTGTAGGATTTGGAGTGGACGGATGGTGTTCAGAGGTAAGTTGAAAAGGAGTGAGTTACAGTAGTCCAGGTTGGAGAAAATGAATAATTGAAGGACGGATCTGAAGTCATTGGTGGATAGGAATGGTTTTAATTGACGTAGTGTTAGTAGTTTATGATATCCATCTTTGATTTTTGTTGTGAAGTGGTTTTTGAAAGAAAGTTCCTTGTCAATTATGAATCCAAAATTGCGGGCATGGTTGACCGGAGAGATGGCCTCTTTTTGGTTCATTAGGTTGAGTGGTGGAAGTTGAGGAGAGTTGTTCTTTCTGTCTAATATGATTATTTCAGTCTTATCGAAGTTAAGGATGAGTTTCAGGTTGGTTAGTATTTGCTTGATTCTGCTTAGGTAATTGGCTGTTATTTTGTATGTTTCTTTCAGTGAGTTTTAATGGAGGAAATTCACAGGATTGCTGTGAAAGGGGAGGTGCTGCTGTTAGGTGACTTTAATCTTCCAGATGTTGTTTGGGACATCCCAGCTGCAGTATCTTCTAGAAGCAGGGCGATCCTGGATTCTCTGCAAGGAGAACTGTTCTATCAATTGGTAACGGAACCCACATGGGAGGGGGCGATACTGGACCTGGTGCTTACCAACAGAGAAAGTATTTCTGATATTGTAGTGGATGATCATCTGGGAACCAGTGAGCCCCGAATGGTGTGGTTCAATATTAGGAAACAAGAGATGGAGGTTCATTGTAAGGGAAGGGTCCTAGACTTCAGGAAAACAAACTTTCTCAAAATGGGGGCAGTACCTCAAGGAGTCGGTAGCTGGATGGGATAATCTAGGGGAAGTGGAAGGGCTGTGGGCAAAACTAAAAGGAGATATCATAAGGACATCTAATCTTTTAATTAAAAATGTAAATAAAAGGAAGAGGAAAAAGAGACCATTATGGTTTTCTAAAGAAATAGCTGAAAACGTAAGGGAGAAAAGGTTAGCATTCATAGACTGCAAGAGACTGCAGAAAGAGGAAGGCAGGCGACAGTATGTGGAAAAATTAAGAGAAGCGGGGAAGGTAGTCAGGAATGCGAAAATTGAAATAGAAGAAAAAATATCAAATACGGTAAAATGGGGGACGACAAGGTTTTGTTAGATAAGTTAGTGATAGAAGGAAGTGCAAAGTGGCATTGTGAGACTCAAAGGTCTCAAAGGGGAGGAATGTGTAGAGACTGAGGGGAAAAGCAAAATTGTTTAACAAATATTCCTGTCCGGTGTTCACTATGGAAGGGCCTGGAGCAGGACCACATAAAACAAACACAATTAAGAATGGAAGTTGGGTAAACCTCAAACAATTTTCAGAGCAGTGTGTTCGTGAGGAGCTAACTAAACATAAACAGCCAAATTTTAAATCCCGCCCCCCCCCCAGGCGGAAAAAAATGGGGGTTACGCGCCTGGCCGGGCCTTGCGCACGCTGCGCGCATCTTCAAAGGCAGCAAAATAAAAACAAAGAAATGTAGGACAAAGGGTGTAGAGGGTGGGGAGGAGAGGGGAAGGGGAAGGGAGGTTAGGCAGGGAGTAGGGAACTGGGAAAAGGGAACATCGCGTCGCTGCGCGTAAATAAAAAAAATTACGTCCCGGGCCGTGCGGGCATACGCGGGCGGATGTTAAAATCCGCCGCACGTGCGCACGCCCCTCGTATTTTATAACTGACGCACGCGTGTTATAAAATAGCCGCGTCCATGTGCGCGCGCTGGGAAGCACACGCACATGGACGCACGCTGGGAAGCACACGCACATGGACGCACGCTCGTAAGTTTTAAAATCTACCCCAAAGTAGATAAGGCGATGGGGCCGGATGGGATACATCCGAGGGTACTAAGGGGAATTAAGAGATGAGGGTGAAAGGGGGTAGATTTAAGGGGTAACGTTAGGAAATATATATTTACAGAGAGGGTGATGGACGCATGGAACGGCCTCCAAGCGGAGGTGGTAGAGACAAAAAACAGTATCTGAATTCAAGAAAGCATGGGATAAGCACAGGGGATCTCTAAGGAAGTGATGCTAAATTAATTGGATGGATGGGCAGACTGGATGGGCCATAAGGTCTTTTGCTGCTGTTATGTTTCTATACTCCCCCAGTCCTGGCTCATGCCCTTCATGGCCACTGTTCCCTCTAAGCTGCGTGTGTGCGCAGCTGCTCGCAACTTTTTTTCGCGGCTGCGCACAGCTTTTACCCCCCACCAGGGACTGGATCAGGTAAGGATAAACCAAACCCCTGCCCGATCTGATCAGTGGCTTCACACATCACTACACCCCATCCTGGGCAGCAGAAGTCGCGTTTATCCGAATGTCGTCTTCTGCTGCTGCTGCTGCTGCTGGGCCAATCTTGCAGCTCTTACCGTGAGATCAGCTCCGCGGCACCAGGAGATGACATTCGGATAAGCGCGACGGCCGCTGCTGCCCACACCACAACTCGGCAGGCTGCTGCAGAGCCTGTCTCGTGGCGGCTGAAGAAAGAGGACACGGTGGCCGAAGAGGAGGATATGACGGCCACTAGCGGCCCCCATTCCGCAGGCGGCTGAAGACGAGGCCTAGGCTTTGTGTGTGAGTGTGTTTGTGTGGCTAGGTGGGAGACTGTGTGGGTGGGTGAATACCTGGGTGTGGGGGTGAGAGCCAGGCTGTGGGGGGGGGGGGGGGGGGGGGGCTGGGAGGGTGACTGCCTGTGTGTGGGTGTGGATGACTACCTGGATGAGTGAGATCCTGTGCATGTGTGGGTGGGAGGCTGTATGTATGTGAACATGAGAACAAATGCCATACTGGATCAGACCAAGGATCCATCAAGCCCAGCATCCTGTTTCCAACAGTGGCCAAACCAGGCCACAAGTACCTGGCAAGTAGCCAAGCATTAAATAGATGCCAAGCTACTATTGCTTATTGATTAATAGCAGTTTATGGATTTTTCCTCCAGGAACTTATCCAAAACTTTTTTAAAGCCACTGGGCCTCCTTTCGCTTCCAGTGCATGGTGGGGCCCTAGTGGACTGGGGGCCCACGGTAACTAGCCAAGCTGCCCCCCTCCCCCAACGCTGGCCTTTCCCCCCCCCCCCCGAAAGGCCCCATGCTGATTTTTCTTATTGCTACTAGGTGGTCATTTATATGGGGCGGTCGGGGAAGTGGCCGTGGAGAGGATGAAGGGGGAAGAGGAAGAGGAAGATAATCCACTTCCTTCCTACTTGGGCTTCCTCACTGCCTCCTCACGTGGGTGGAATTTAGGGGTCGGTGTTGGCCCACGAGCAATTCTCAGGTCCTCCTTTCTATCTGGCTGCGGGGCCGCTGCGCTGTTCGCCCCTGCTTGTGTCCGTCGTTGAGCCCCTCCTGCTGTGTTTTGGCTTCTCTGGGCAAGTGGCTGGGGGACGCGCAGGACGTACTTGGCTCTGTAGGCAGTTGCCGTCTGTCACCCAGGTTTAAATTCCGGTCTGAATACCTGCGTCAGGTAAATCAGTGACTTTGGGCAAGGACTGAAATGTCCTTGTAGGCGATGCCGCCGTGACATAAGTGGCTTTTTTTTTTTTTTTTTTTTTAAACCGTGGTGTGTTTCGTAGGAAAACGTAGCCTCTCAAACACGAGGAAGTTAAAGAATTCATCATCGTAATTGATCTGGCCTCGTGTCTCCTTTAATTAATGCTGCAATGTGATACCATGGAAATACAACAATAGATAAACAGCCGCACATCGGTGAGCTATAAGTCAACCCTGAGTGTTCCAGTGACAACATTATCCATGAAAGTCAAAACCAATTTCTATTCCTATTTCTTTAATTTACAATTATTATTATTATTAATGGTATTAATTATTTTTATAACTACAGGTCTCATTTTTGCACAGCTCTGCTAGGAGGGCTGGAAAGATATTCACCAAGATATTCAGGTGCCCCTGTTTGCGGGCTGCATTAGTGCTGGGGCACATCGGGTTCTGGGGGCCATATGTCCATAGTCCAAACTCTCTCCCCTCAGGACTCTTTGACCACATGGTCAGGTTCTTTTACTGGTGGGGGGAGGGGGGAGGGATTTCTCCTCCAAGGCTCTGGGTAGCAGGGATGAGCTGTCTCTTTGTACCTGGGAAAGGTTATACAATGTTAGTTTCCATATTAGGTGCTACTACCCAAGAAAGAGATCTAGGCGTCATAGCGGATAACACATTGAAATCATCGGCTCAGTGTGCTGCGGCAGTCAAAAAAGCAAACAGAATGTTAGGAATTATTAGGAAGGGAATGGTGAATAAAACGGAAAATGTCATAATGCCTCTGTATCGCTCCATGGTGAGACCGCACCTTGAATACTGTGTACAATTCTGGTCGCCGCATCTCAAAAAAGATATAATTGCGATGGAGAAGGTACAGAGAAGGGCAACCAAAATGATAAAGGGAATGGAACAGCTCCCCTATGAGGAAAGACTAAAGAGGTCAGCCTCATCTCAATGGTGGGAAAATTAATGGAGACTGTGCTGAAGGAAAAGGTAGTGAACTATCTCCAGTCCAGTGGGTTACTGGACCCAAAGCAGCATGGATTCACCAAGGGAATGTCCTGTCAGACAAATCTGATCAATTGTTTTGATTGGATGATGAGAGAACCGGATCAAGGAAGAACACTTGATGTAATTTATTTGGATTTCAACAAAGCTTTTGATATGGACCCACAGAGGATTATGAATAAAATGAGAAGCTTGGCAGTGGCTTACAAACCAGTTGACTGAAAGGAGACAGCGTGTAATGGTAAATGGAACCTACTCTGTTAAGTGGAATGCCACAAAGATTGGTTCTGGGATCAGTTCTTTTGAATATCTTTATCAGTGACATGGGGGGAAAGGATAGAAGGTAAAGTTTGTCTGTTTGTGGATGCTACTAAAATCTGCAACAGAATGGACACGCCTGAAGGAGTAGAGAGAATGAAAAAAAGTGATTTAACAAAGCTTGAAGAGTGGTCAAAGATTTGGCAGCTAGGATTCAAATCCAAGAAGTGCAGATTCATGCATCTGGGGTGCGGTAATCAAAAAGAGGAGTATGTGAAGGGGAAGTGAAAAACTAATGTGCACAGACTGGGATAGGGACATTGGGTGTTGCGGATGGAGAAACTCCGGATGTGGATCCTTGGGCCGACCGACCCGAAGGAGCAGTCGGTAGGCAGAACTCCCACTGGGCAATTGGAGCTTCACCTGGAAACCTGTGACTCCTCCAGAGGAGCTGTGGAAGCCCGGGTTGCTAGGACTTAGGAGTCTTCGCCCTGGAAGCCCGAGGTCCCCCCAGGAGGAGCCCGTAGGGACCCGGACCGCTGGGACTTAGGCGGAGACGAAGAAACCCAGGAGTGGAATCCGAACTGGAGACTGGGCAGGCGGCGAGCAAGCAGCAGTCGGGGTCACGAACCGGGATCAAGGCAGGCTGA
This sequence comes from Rhinatrema bivittatum, assembly GCF_901001135.1. Taxonomy (NCBI): domain Eukaryota; kingdom Metazoa; phylum Chordata; class Amphibia; order Gymnophiona; family Rhinatrematidae; genus Rhinatrema; species Rhinatrema bivittatum. The sequence continues at coordinate 29,960,448 of NC_042623.1, read as the reverse complement.
AGACAAGCAGGAGTCGAAGTCACGGACCGGAGTCAAGGCAGGCTGAAGACAAGCAGGAGTCGAAGTCACGGACCGGAGTCAAGGCAGGCTGAAGACAAGCAGGAGTCGAAGTCACGGACCGGAGTCAAGGCAGGCTGAAGACAAGCGTGGTCAAGCTATCCGAGGTCAAGGCAGGAGACAGGCAAGCAGGGTCAGGCAAAGCGGAGTCCGGCAGGAAACAGGCAATCCAGGAACGCAACTCAGAGCTACCAAAGGCAGTGAACCTCGTTGCAAGGCAAGGAAGGCTGGGAACTGCAGGGCTTAAATAGCCCTGCAGCGTCTGACGTCAGGAAAGGGAGGAGCCGTGTTTTCCCGCGCTGGTCCCTTCAAAAGCAGGGCTCAGCCGCGCGCGCGCGCCTGGGGGCGGAGCTAGCCGCGAGAGGACGCCGGCGGCAGAGAGGGAGCTGGCGCGTGGCGCAGGAAGGCCCTGCAGACCCGCGCGGGGTCGGGACGGCAGGCGGACGCTGCGGCCGGGGTCCCGAGTCCACGGGACGCGGTAGTTCTCCGGGGCCCGAACGGAAGGTAAGGCCTCGGGCGCCACCGTGGCGACCGAGACCGCAACATTGGGGGTAATGGTTTCTGGTGATCTGAAGGCAGTGAAGCAATGTGACAAGGCGATAGCTAATGCTGGGCTGCATAAAGAGGAATAACCAAAAAAAAAAAAAAAGGCGAGGATGCCCTTGTACAGGTACTCGTTGAGGCCTCACCTGGAGTACTGTGTTCAGTTCTGGAGGCCCATATTGTAAAAAGGATAGAGAGACCGGGCGGAGGTGGTCCAAAGAAGGGCGACCAAAATGGTGAGGGGTCAGCACTGGAAGACATGAGGAGAGGCCGAAGAATCTAAAATATGTATTCACTGGAAGAGAGGAGGTGCAAGGGAGATATGATACAGATACTTGAAAGGTTTTAAGGATGCATGAACTGTGAACTTTTTCTGTTGGAAACAGTAGAACTAGGGGACATGAAATGAAACGCCAGGGGGGGATGACTCAGAAGCAACATCAGAAAATATTTCTTCACGGAGAGGGTGGTGGATGCCTGGAATGCTCTTCTGGAAGAGGTGGTGAAGACGAAAACAGTAAATAAATTTAAAAAGACATGGGATAAACACTGTTTATCCCTAAAGACTAGACTGAGGTTGGAAATGAAAAAAAAAAAGGGTGCATGGGGGTAACCTGCATTGAGCAGCAGTTCCTCTCCGTAGCAGAGAGCATGGGGGATTCCCATCCTTAACCAATTAGCCTTGATCCTTATGATGCAACTGGAACATCATTCCCTGCTTCGACAGCGGGGAAAGGAGGGAAGGGAAAAAGGGGAATTGGATTCAGACGACAGCCAACGCTGGGACCTGACTTTTACGGGCCGGGATACTAATAGAAAGACATTAGCAAAAAAAGCACAGGACTGCTTCCTCGCCAAGTGCCAAAGCTAAACACATTCATGCAGCGTTGTCTGAATTATCAAGAAGGCTGCTCACACCATAACAATGTTGCTAGCAGTAATTTTGTTACGGATTTGACAGTTGACTGGTTTTGATTGTAAATATTAGTACCCTTTAATATAAGGCTTGGGGGTAAGCAGCACTGAGCGGCAGTTACCACACTAAAAGAAACATGTGAGTAACCCACATGGAGCAACAGTTACTACCTTAAGAAAGTTGCTGGGAAGACTGGATGGACCATTTGGTTTTTTTCCTGCCATCTTTACTATGTTGGTATGAGTAGGAACCTGCGGATCATCATCAGAGGAGGGATGTCTTACAGCCCTCCAGAGGAGAAGGAGGAAAGAGGGGAGAAACATAGAAATGACGGCAGAAGAAGACCAAACGGCCCATCCAGTCTGCCCAGCAAGTTCCGCACTTTTTTTTTCTCTCATACTTATCTGTTACTCTTGGCTCTTAGTAACCTTTTGGTTCTATTTCCCTTCCACCCCCACCATTAATGTGTAGAGCAGTGTTGGAACTGCATCTAAGTGAAATATCTAGCTTAATTAGTTAGGGGTAGTAACCGCCACAATAAGCAAGCTACACCCATGCTTATCTGTTTACCCAGAGTATGTAATTCAGTCCTTGTTGGTTGTTGACTGTATATAGATCCCCTTTTCTTCATTCCCCCTACCGTTGAAGCAGAGAGCTATGCTGAAAATGCATGGACTAAGGATGGACCCCAACAGGGCCCATGAATATCTCCTGGAGATTTAGAGAAGAGGAGTAAAAATAATACTAAAATGTTACTGTGAGGAAACCAAGGCGTTCAGAGGAGAAAACTACAAGGAGAGGTAGGAGATAAAGGACTGTGTAGTATGAAATCCATCTTTGATACTACACCAACATTGGAAGGGAAGGACAAAGCTTGCCCTATGCCAATGGGATGGGTGAAACATCAGAGTAAAGATGGAATCAATTGACTTTAACATCTTAAACTTAAGCAAGACCATGGGAAGTCACAAATTTATTTAGAGCATTTCTAACATCGAAAAGTGAACTGAACAGCCATAATGAACATTTTCATCATTTCATACTAGATCAGTAAAAGTACTGTTGGAAACCATCAAAGCTTTCAGCATGTTTCCTTGTTTAATGACTTTAATGCTGTTATCATCACTGCAGTATACCAGACGTTTAACTGGGAATTAAAAGTAGCAATGCAAGGGCCTTGAAAGCAATCTTCCCCCCACTCAGGGAGCCCTGCAGTTTGAGATATTTAAAAGTTATGAGAAGTTTACCAGTTGAGAATGTGATTTGAGAAATGGCCTCTGGTACCACTATCTGGGTACAATCAGCCCAGGAGTTACATTTCTGTGTTTCCAACGACTTACGTTTCTGGGAAGAGAAAAAGAGAAAATCCCGCTCCCAGATGTTAAAAAAATGAGTTATTGTGCTCTTCCCGACGCAAGCATCAATAAAAAAAACCAGAAATGTATGTTTCACTTTTGTATTGTTCTCTTCTGCGACTAAAATTTATAAAGCAAATAGATTTGTCCAGGGCTGTGCTTAGGAGGGTGCAGGGGTCTGGGGTAAATGTCCACTTCTGTTGCACACTTTTAGCCTTTGCAGCTGCACCTTTCAGTTTTTTTCTATTTTCCTCATTTTACCAAAGTTTTCCTTTTGAACGTTTAGTGTTAGAGCTGTAGATTTACATATTGTCCCCCTTCTAGTCATGCTCTTAAAGTAAATTTTCAGTCACAATTCATAATTTCTCTGCATTTTTTTTGAAAAATAAAATTAAACACTGAAAAATGTTGCTTGCGTAAGTATTCAACCCTTTCAAGCTAGTACTTGATAGAACCACCTTTTGTTGCAATAACAGCTTTGTCTGATGGGGGAAGTTTCTACCAGCTTTGCATACTGTTTGGGAGTGATTTTGCCCATTCTTCCTGGCAGAATTGCTCCAAGTCGACTGGATGACACTTATGGATTGCAATTTTTAAATAGTGCCATAGATTCTTGATTGGATTGAGGTTCGGACTGACTTGGCCATTGTAGAACATTCACCTTTTTGTTCACCCACTCCTATGATGCTTTGACCTTGTACTTGGGATCATTGTCCTGCTGGAAAGGTGAACTTTCTCCCAAATTTTAGTTTTTTAGTAGACTGAAGCAGGTTGTCTTGCAGTTATGTCCCTGTATGTTGCTCCATCCATCCTTCCCTTCTGAGGAAAAGCATCTCTACAACATGATGCTGTCACCCCTATCCTTTACTGATGATGCAGTGTTGGGTTTGCCCCACACAGTGTTTTATATTTCTCCTGAAATGCTCCATTTTTGTCTCATCTGACCACAAAACCTTATCCCACATTTTAGCTGGGTCACTCTTGATGCTTTCTGGCAAAATCTAAACGTACTTCAATGTGGTTTTTTTCTTCAGTAATGGCTTCTCTCTAACCACTCTCCCATGCAGGCCAGTTGTATGCAAAGCTCTTGATATGGTTGACTAGTGCACCACCACTTCCATCTCAGCCACTGAACTCTATAGCTCCTTCAAACTGATGATTGCCCTCTTTGTGGCTTCCCTCATAAGCTGTCTCCTTGCTCTGATGCTGAGTTTTGAGGGACAGCCTTGTCTAGGCAGTATCTGGGTGGAATGACGCAGCTTCCATTTCCTCACAATTGATCCAACAGTGCTCACTGGGATAGCCAAACATTTGGATATTATTTTGTAGCCTTTTCCTATCTTCTGCAGGTCTATAAGTTTATCTTTAATTTCCTTAGAATGCTCTTTGGTCTTCATTTTCACAGCTTTCCTTCAGGTTCACAGTCTGGAATTAAGGGGGGGTCTTTTATCCAGAAAAGCTGACTTTTTAAAAATGATCCACAGGCAGAGGCCAATTGCAAGCCAACTGTTAGTACAATATCTTTCATCCGTGTAAACTTGGAGCTTCCACAACACAAGGGATACTTATGCGGGCAGCATTTTTCAGTGTTTAATTTTATTTTACAAAAATATTGCAGAAAAATAATCAGTTGTGACTGAACGCTTTCTTTAAGAGCGTACAGGTTTTCAATAAACACACTGCCTGAACCATCTGTGCGAGGGTCATTTATAATCCACACAAATGTGCTGACTTTTTAGGGGGGGGGGGGGGTCAAGTACTTTTGCAAGCCACTGTATATTAGCAAAATCCTTGTGGGACTTAATGATGACTTCCCTACCATTTACACTCAACCTCCCCTCAACTATATTTCAAACCAAACCCCTGTGTAAAGGAGTGGAATTCACACTTCAGCATCCCCATCCCAAAACTGACATCCAAAAGGGACCCAATGCAATTCACATTTACATACGCTACTCACAGTGCAGGTCCCACTCTGGCCCACTCCTCTTCTGGGATTCTTCGCAAGCCTGAACACCTGGCCCATTTCCTCTGGAGGAGGAAGAACGTCCTCTCCTTTCCTCGGGAGGAGGAAAAATCCCACTCGCGCCACTTCATTGCCACGGGCCACTCCACTGGAGGGGAAGAGCGCTACAGGATCCCCACTCCCAATTGGGAGGGTCTCCAGGCCCACCAGCCCTCAGGCTGACTACTCCAGCAGATCACATATCTGGAGGTCCCTGTTATTCACCCTAGCTTGGAAAGGGTGGGAATCAAAACAACCAAAACCCACCAAAAGTTCCCACTTTTATAGATCTTGATAAATATAAAAGTCCAAAATTTCAAGGGGACATGCACACTATTTTCCCCAAAGTGCATGATCAGATTAGATTACCTTGCTCTCACATCTAAAATGCCATCCAGTGGTCTTTTAGCAATACTGCAGTATAAAACCCAAACATATCCAACAGGATAACGGCAGGGTCTCCCCCACCCAAACCATCTTACGCACTGGAACCTCGAAAAGAGGAAAATATTGAGGGGCTGCCTTAATTTGCATTCTCTTTTGCCACAGAAAATGCTGCCTTGGGGGTGAGGCAGCGATAAATTATTCACCTTATCTTATGTCAAATGTTATTTATCTCATTTGATCCTGCGGTGTTCATTATGAAGAGCCAACTAATGCAACTTAAGTGCTTATAAATCTGCCATCTCACCATGAAATGATGCTGCATTAGTTCTGAAATAATACTGTATTTAGAGGGAATCTGTTAAAAGCTTCAATCATGCGATCAAAATGTTGATACTGAAACCTGCCAGGGGGATCCACAAATTCTTTTCAGTGAGCATCAGTTTGGAAAATGTAATTAAGGATGGAGGATAAAGATCCTATCCTTATGTTCTATATATATATATATATTCTATATATGTACGGTGTATGTATATATATATATATATATATATATAATATATATATATATATTATGGGAGCTAGTGTACAGAACTATAAATATATCTCACTTTATTAAGTCTGCCACCAGAGCCATCAGTGCATTTCTGTGGAAAATAAATGATAGGTAACGGAATTACTGGGGCATAAATACATCACTTGGTGCTAGTGACATCATAATTAATAAACTCGGAGGGGAGCTCAATCACTGGAAAAGTATTTATAGCCTTACCCACATTCTCCTTTTCACACGGTGCACAGATTATATTCATTTCCTGGTCTCCTGTCTCTCCTCTCTGTCACGCATCTCCATCCGTTCTTCTGCCCTCTCTCCCCCATCTCGTCTTGTCGTGCTCTTCTCCTCTTGACTTTTCTCTTGCCTCTCACTCCTCCCGTCTATTACCCACCAGTCTCCTATCATTTCTTTCCTCCTCTCTCTTCTCCTCCCATTTATGACTTGTCCTTCCTGCCAGCTTTCATTTTCTGTCTGCCCAGCCAGCTCTGTCCTCCTCCTCCCGTGCCATCTCATCGCCCTTTCTAGGCCAGGTGTCACGAGTCGGCATAAGGGGGTCACTGTAACCCCTGCTCCCCGGCTGGGCGGGATTAAGCTTCCTCCTAGGCTTTGTCCCAGCTTGGGTGGCAGTGTGGCCAAGCCCTTTCAGAAAAAAGGAGAGAGGCTGGGTCCCCAGACTGACCGCGCGGGAACGAGAGGGGTTGCTTTAGCATGCGGGTCCTGCCACCTTCCGCCAAACTGCACAAAAAAAAGAGAGAAGCCCCATACAGTCACAAACCGTAGGCCATGTGTGGTTAGTACTTGACGTGCACTGCTGATGATGAGCGTTGCTGTTTTGTGGACAGCCTGCTGCATCGTTCTTCACTTCATCCTCCTGGAGGAAGCCTATGGCGAGACACGGACCCCCCCCCCCCCCCCCCCCCGGAGGAGTGCTGTAGACGTTTTGATGTCATTCTCCTGTTGCGGTTTATTTCACGGACATTTCCATTGATTTACGGAGAAAGCTACTTCCCACTGGATTATTGAAACTGAGTTAAGTATATGCAAGAGTGTCCTTTTGCTATGTTATGATTACTTTTTGTGATCCCATGCTAAACCCTTATGTTTTGGAGGTACAGTGGTTTGTATGAGCATTTCTTTTTTATTTGTATTTTTTTAGCTTGGTTTTTTTTTTATGATTTTGGATTGTTTAAATTTTGGGGGGGGGGTTTAAATAGTTTTTTTTTCTTATTTTACCTTTGATTATAGGTCTCTTTTTTTTTTTTTTACTTTCAGACCATCTTCCTACTCTCCACACCATGCTTTTTGCTCAGTAAGGAATCCGATGGGTCCTTACAACGCAAGAACAGCAGAAAGGCACAGGGATAGGGGACTTAATTAAAATGGGAGAGAAGGGGAAGATATAAGGATAAAAACGGGGGAAAAGAAACAGGCGCAGGGGGAGAGAGGAGGTGGAAAAGGGAGAAAAAAGGGTGACCAGACAAGAAGGTGGAGACAGAACGGGGAGGAAGTGTGAGAGAGAAGGTGGAGAGATATACAGGAAGCGAGAGAAAGAGGGAGAAGTGAAGGTGGGGGCAGATGGAGGGAGGGAAGTGGAGAAAGATGCGAGGGTGCGGAGAAGTGAGAGAAACGAGTAACATAAGGAGAAACAGAACATTAAAAGAGAGATGAACAGACACAGGAGAGTGGATTTTAAGTCCTAACAGTTAAGGTGTGCAGAGCACATTAATGAAAGTTTCAAGTGGGTAAGGAATAAAAGCAATTTAAGACCACGTTAATTCATGTTTGAGAACATTTAATCCAGCATTATCACAAGTAGCCATAGGAACCACAAACAATCAGCCTGATTACCATAGAAACAGGGTCCTCTGCACATACTGCAAGCATCAATTAACCCAGCATCACTGCTCCTTCTGCATCAGAGCCTCTGGCAGGCAGGCAGCAGCTACCAGTGTGAGGCCGGGGCCAGAGCGGAGGAAATAAGGCTGGCAGAGAAGTTCCATAGCCCAGAAACCCCAGGCGCGCAGAGGCACCTGGCGCTCACTTCCCGGCTTCGGTTTTCGCTTCCCTGGGTTGGCCGCGGCTGGGAGGCCACAGAGCCTTCCGGTCATCATGCAACGGCGACCCCTAGTGGCCGGGTTTCCAGCCCGTGGATCGCAGGGTGCCAGGAGGAGCCCGCGAGCAAGGTCTCTTGCTGCAGTGGCTGGAAGGGGAATAAAAAAAAAAAAATCTACGGGTTTGCTGTGAGTGAAGGCTCACGGTGCCGGATCCCAGCCCTGGTTCTGAATGAACTGGAAGCACAAAGGAGTGATAGGAAAAAATAAATAAATAAAGCCCGCAGACACTTGCAGCAGCAGGTGATTTGACTTCTTGCTTCTAACAAGCATCCTCTCGCATCGCGCTACCTTACCACTAAATAACCGAGAATGAGTCCCTTGCCCTTTAAATAAAAGCCACCTTTCTGCAAACAGGGATCACGTGATGGCCACGAAGCTGCGGGGCGAAGGCTTACTGGCCACGGTTTGCATACATGTAGGGATGCGCAGGGGGAAACTGTGATTTCGGTTCAGTCTTTTTGTTCTGGATGGTTTTAAAATTCGGGTTTCAGTTCACGTAATGTGTATTTCAATTTCGTTTGAAATATACATTAAATTAAAAAATATAATAATAATACTAATGATTCAAAGTTCCCAAGCTGCTACTGCCACTGCCTCAAGAAAGCCAGGGTCTCTCCAGGACCCACCCCCACCCTGCTCATCTCTACTTATCTCTTCAGCGCAGAAAGTTGCATGATGGCGGCCGGCTGGCCCTGAGGCCGGTGTCGGGCCGGCTAGCACCACTGTGCACTGAGAGCTGGCGGGCCAGGAGCAACTGAAGGTCGACTCTGCCCCTGTCGCCACTAAGACCTCATGGAAATGATAGGAGGAGGCGGGGGAGGCCCCGTTTCATCTGGGGGGAGGACAGGATGGCCTTTTTTTTCTTTTTAACAAACTGAAAATATCAAAAACTTTTTGGAATTTTTTGGGAGTCGATTTTCAGTTCATTCCATTCATAACAAACCAAAAATTGACCTTTGTGTTATAAAAAAATGTGTGTTCATATTTTTTTTTTAATAAATGCACATTCCTTTTGGATTCATACTAGCGTCTTCTGTGGGGAGGCCCCAGATGGCAGAGTCAACCGCAGCCCTTAAATCTTAAATACACAACTTAAAGGAGATTTCCAACGCAAAAAAACCCTCCAAGAATGTAGAAAGGAGCATTAGGTTAGCTTAGCAAAAATAAGGTTTTCTTTAAACCAACCAAGTATCGTTTGAAAAGGCAAAACTTTAATTATGTACGTTCCCTTCCACAGAATGCAAGATGATTTACTTCCACAGGTGAAATAAACCATATGTCCGGACCATAAGATTTTCACCCATTGGCTCCTGAGCTAGTTTAAGTGCATGATGGTTTCCTGCTACTGCTGGAAGCACCTAGTCTGTCCTTCAAACACCCAGAAGCGATGTCAACACACTCCACCTCCATAGCCACACAATTACAGGATGTGGAGGAGGTGCTGACCTCCCTTACTGTTGTGCTAGCAGGATACTCCCGGCAGAAGCAGCAGCAGGGCAGAAAATGCATTGTGAAGGTTTGCATGCCTGAGAAATAAGTCTGCCTTGAATCCTGAGCAAGAAAGCCGTTCTTTAGTCTTCTCTGCACACAGAGAAGCCACAATAGTCCAACTACTGTGCGTGAAGGCAGTGCCCAGCATTTTATTTGCATCTAATTAATCTTCACAAAAATCACAACTGAGAGTAGCATCTCTGTAACATTCTGCATCTTAATTTGTCCATGTCACTGCATTCTCCGCTGGCCTCTCCCTACTGCGTTACTGATGTAGGTGGCAGTAAATTGGAGTCACTGCATGCCTCCAGGTCACAGGAAACAGCTTTATAGTTACATGCAGTATTTGCTTAGGTTGCGAGAGGACAAAAAATGTTTTAAAGATACACCAAAGTTAGAGGGGAAAAAATGAAAGTTCAGTACGGATAAACTGATCTCCGGATTTCACATATTTGTGGAAAAGGGGCCTAGGAAAAACGTAAAAAGAAAGAAATAAAATATGGATCTTCATCAGGTTACAAATACGTATCAAGTCCCTTGATAAACCTTTTCTGTCCCTTCCCGTGGATCACTGTTAGACACTTGCCTGATTTCCTTGAAGGAGGTTAAGCGCAGTGAGCTATGGATCTCCCTTACCCTGGCCTCCTATGTTACTGTGTTAACACAGAGTGGTGGCACGTTGCCTTCACCTGCCAATGACACGAAGTGCTGCAGTCTCCCTGGACGTCTTGGTACTTCACAGCAATCGTGGCTCAGTAGCAGCGCCTGGTTTATTTATTTAATTTATTTATTTATTTAAAAGTGTTTGTATACCATCTTTACAAACAGTGTTTAATCAAAACGGTTTACATAACTAAATAAAAAAACAAATGTAAATAATTATGCATGCAGGCGACTCTTCTTGAAACTCAACCCAGAGCATGACAGGTTAGGGCTAGTAGAAGCACTAGGTCGACTAGGTTGCCACCTGGAGCACCGCAGTTTTGAGGGTGGCACAGGAGTGGTGGCACCGGACCATCCGCGTACATGGGTACAATCCAGGTTCGGCCCAGAGACTCCAGAATTCTAAAGGAATTGCTGGGTCTCTGGGCAAATGCCAGAAAACGCCAGAAGCTGCAGCCAAAGCAGCCTGCACAGGCCTGGAAGAGAAAGTTATGTCATGTGGGTCTGCGCAGACAGGAAGAAGGAAGAACAATCACCATGAGCAGAAGAAGGAGCAGGAGTAGTGTCAGCCCCTGCAGCAAGAAGAAAAAAGGAGGAGTCCCGTTACCACGCAGGCTGAAGGAGGAGGCTGCTGCTCTTGTGAGTTCCGGAGCAGAGGGGGAGAAGTGAATGTGTGTGTGTGAGAGAGAGAGAGTGAGTATATGTGTGTATATGAGAGTAAGCATGTGAGAAAGCGTGTGTGTGAAAGAGCATGCGTTTGTATCTGTGTGACAGCATGTGTGAATGAGAATGAATATGTGTGTGTTAGAGAATGTGAGAGGAGGAGATTTGTGTGCACACACACCCCTCCCTTCCCCCCCAATCCATGACAATCTCTGTCTGGAAATCAATAGTTCCGGGTATGTAGGATGGGTCATTTTTAAAAACTTTATTATCCTTAAATTATTGGTTATTATTTGATATGTCTGCTGTTTTGAAATATCTAAATAGCAGAGTTTGCCAGATAAGTTATTAGGGTAAATCAATTTCGCCCTGTAACGCCTCCGAAATGTCTCCTAGTTATCCTGACAAGTGACAAGAATATTCAGACTTTGGTATTTATCTGGATAACTCAAAAGTAATCTAGATAAATCCCTTAGAATATTGACCTCATTGAGTTTGGCTTCTTGTGGTTTCCAGTTTAGTTTTTGTCTCCATGTTTCTGTTTATATTTTATAGTCTCGATGAGGGTTTGTCCATGTTCTGCATGACCGAGGTGAGATATTCTGCTAGTGTGTAGTTTCCGTGTAGTGATCTATAGCAGCTTGACTTACTCTGTTTTCCTAAAGGTGACACGGTCCGGCCAGCTGGAGTCAGAGATCACCCCCACAGAAGTGGCACAGGGCTGCAGGGCAGGACTGGAAATGATCTTCTGCCTAGCCAGCTCCCTCCCCCGCAAGTTGAGCCCTTGGTTTCAGGGGACCGATAGGACTTGTCTTCTGGAGGATATTATGGCTGGTGCTGGAGACAGGCAGGGCCAGAGGCAAGGCTGGTACTAAGGGCAGGCAGGAGCTTGATACAGGCAGGGTTGGACCACTGAACAGGCTGGGAGCTGGGACATGGTTCAAGCTAGGGCTGGTACAAGGACAGGGATCAAAGGCAGGCTAGGACCAAAATACAAGGGCAGGGCTTGGGATATGCGACAAGGACTGAACTGTACAGGGCAAGGACTGGACAAGGACGGGATTAGGGAAGGACTGAACAAGGTCAGAACTAGACAAAGACTGGACAAGGACTAGACAGACGAGGCAACAATAAACAGGAAGCCCCAACAGGGCACAAGGCTGGCTAGGTGAACCTAGAAGGCCCGAAGGCCGCAAGGAAGGACAGGAAAGTCCAAGAGGGCACTGAGCATGGCAGGTAGTCCTGGAATGCCACAGAGCAAGGCCAGAAGGACTGGAAAGGCACAGAGCATGGCAGGAGGCCAAGGTTGGCCACAAGGCAAAGTGGAATAACCAGACAAGGATGGCCAGGTCAAGGAGCTGAGGCGACTCAAAGAAGAGGTACTGAGGGGATGGACAGGCGGGGTTAAGTAGGGCTGGAACTGCCACGTCAGGTGATTAGCGAGGAAGTGGCTAGGGCAGCTATGCGTGAGGCTTGCTGATGACCTCTGCTGGTGGGGATGCTGCATAGCAGGTGGAACCATGACACGCGGAAGCTGCATAGCAGGCAGAACTGTGACAAATAGGAGGTGTATTGGTGTTTTAGGGCCTGGTGCAATTTTTGATAGGTAGCGTTCTTGCTGTTTGGGTGCTGGCAGTTAGTGCTGTTTTGGTATGGCACTTTTACTATATTGTAATTCAATTTACTCATGGCTTTCTAAGGGCTGAGCCCATATCCATCAGGCCTTACAATAGGCCTAATACCATGTGTGTTCCAAGTATTTGTTTTGCAAGTTTTTCTGGTGACACCACAGCAGTGCATGTAAATATAAGATACATATTGTAAATTATATTTTTACCTCAGAAGAGTGTAATAAGAATGTCCTTTTTCATGTAAAATCTGTTAATATAAATGCATCATTTTTAATTAGAACATAAAAACATAAAAAATGCCATGCTGGGTCAAACCAAGTGCCATCAAGCCCAGCATCCTATCTTTCTGACAGTGGCTAGTCTGGGTCACAAGTATGCGTCTACTGTAAGTGTGAATATTTCTATGACCATACAACAAAATTGCGCTGGCCGCACCAGAGGTAGGCGCTGGCCGCACCAGAGGTAGGCGCCTAAGTGATGTCACTTCAATGCTAACCTCAGAGGAATGGCGCCGTTTTTTAAAGTGCCAGGACCCAGGCAGGAGCAACTGGGAATCACCCCTGCTCATTTCAACGCTGGATCTGGGAAGAGGATAAAAGGGGGGGGGGCCACAATGGGAGCTCTCCAACCACTGGTGAAGGATCTGGCTCCGGCCCACTCCAGGCAGGCCCTGGAGCTAGGCCTCGGCACCGAGTGCTGGGCCCTGCCTCAGAAGCTAGGCTTCCCTGTAGCTAGGTCTCATTGTTGCAGCTCGACCCCAGGTGGAAGCAGGTTTTTGGTCAGGAAGGGCCAGCCAGGGTACCGGAGGCCTTTTTATTTTGTTTGTTTGTTTTGGAGGGCCCAAATCCCTACCCGATTCAATAAACTGAAAATCTTAAGGCTGCATGGAGGGACATTAATTTGTGTGCACATTTTTTTGTGCTATAAACTTGTTAAATCGGGAATAAAATTGCATGCACAAAAAAATGTGCGCACAGCTGAGCGCACCTTATTACATCAGCCTATCAGAGCAGGGATACTCTCCGACCCCACCGCTACTTACCGTAACATATCAGAAACACTGCCGCAGGGACTTTGCTTTGTGGCACTCAGTGCTCACTAAAGGACTCTGAACACACTGCGGGCAGAGGGCGGTCTTCCCCACGTCCCTAAACTCTTGCAGAGTGATGAGACACTAGACATCTCTCTCTCTCTCTCAGTTCCAAACTTTTCTGACCAGAATATTCTCAGGCATCCCTGGCAAACCCCCTGGACTATACCACTCTGGCAGCTCCTCCAGGGAGTCCACTCATTACTCTGGCAATCTGCCCTCCGCAGGGAGGAGCCTAGGCCTTAGTGGATATCCTGAAAATCTGACTGGCCGTGAGCTCGCCTGGACAGGTTCGGGAAAGCCCGGACATAGGTAGTTAGCAGGGTTGTTTCTTGGGGGGGGGGGGGGGGGGGGGGCCTGCGTGTGTTTTCAGCACCCCCGTTACCAGAGAGTTGTCTGCCGGGTCCACCTCTTCCATCAGCTGCTGCGGGTGGGGTCGGAGGAGGCGGCACTCTCTGATATTGGGGTGGGCCTTAAGCATCTGCAGCATGCATGGAGCTGGCGCCCCCCATGGTAATCTCAGTCAGTCTTTTGTCCCCTGCCCTGGACATTGTGCCGGGGTGGCTCCAGGTCCCGGGTCTGGATGGCCCCCCTCCCCCCTTGCCTGGTGCACTCTTAGTTCCACGCCTTGGCTGGGCAAGGGCTACAACTGCAGCGACAGCCGTCCTCCTCCTCTGAGCCTGGGTGCACCATCTCCAGCCAGGTCTGACCCTCCGCCAGGATGGGCAGGGAAGAAAAGCCCTGCTTTGCCCCCCCCCCCCCCCGAACCGCAGCAGGGCCAGCCTGTGTATTTATCGTTTAATGGAGGGCAAAATGGATGAACATGAGTACAAATGAAAAAGGAGAGAGAAGGAAGGGATGAATATCTGCTAAAGAAAAAAAAATAAGCCCCATAAAAGAAAGCACATTATCTTATTCTCACACTGGTTCTTGTATATGAAAGTGAAAAAAAATACAAGTTTTGCCCGAATTAGATTATTTAAAATAAGAACAGAAACACACATGAGAAATCTGGAAAATCATGAGATCGATTGCAGAATGCAAGTCATAAACTGGAGGCGCACTGATGTTTGCTTTCCTCCTTATGCTTGGGGTGAAAGATGGGCCTGGATGTTAGGAACAAATTGCTGTAAAAAAAAAAAAAAAAAAAAGAACACAGACTCCAGTTTCTGTTCTTTTGAATTATGTTTCCAGCACATTATTTTCCTTATTGAAAAAAAAAATCAATAAACAGTTATAAAAAAAACCAACAAAACAATGGAAACACAACCTCCACGCCCCCCAGAAAAATTCATGTTTAAAAGTACAGATGGAAATCCATAAAATTAAATACCATAAAACCAGAAGCACAGCAAAGTCAGGTCGTTTAAGCGACTCGGCTCTGCTGTGGAAATTTCAGCCCGGTTACTTTGGTTCTGAGCCTGTCGACGGCTCGTCGTGGGCTTTTGGCTAGGGACAGTACACAGTCGTCATTGACTCTTTGGAAAAGGTTATGCAATGCAATCCACTCCGACCGCTGGTCAGGAGAAGGTTATAGAAGGGGCAGAAAAGCTTCTGATGTCCTTGCAGGGACGCACCGGCGGGAAGAGACATAGCAGCCTCGGGGGGGGGGGGGGGGGGGGGGGAGTGTATGTATTCACAGCCATCTCAACTGGGAGAGTAAGTCTTTCCGTAGACTGAAAATGCCAAGATGATAATAACAACAGGGACCAAGCCAGACAGAAGCATTCTATAGAAATCCACTGGGAAGGCCTGTCGCGGACACCTGCTCGGTATTCCAGCCTGTGCCTCACGACCTGCTGACCTCTGCTGCAGATTTCTCTGGGGGCCTGGATGCAAGCTTGGCACAGACAGCCTCCGGGTAAACTCGTGTTCACCCTACGGAAGGTAATCAGCTCCGGGAGAGAAACCTGGCCTAGAGAGGATTCAGCCGCAGCCAGGCACCAGCTGACCCTGCTCGGGCAGTCAATAGTCTTCTACCTTAATCCGGACAGATTTGGATGCTTTTACCACAAGTACGTCTGAACATCTGAAAATAAGTGTCTGGAAGTGATTGAGATGTGTCATGTTTGGCCGGCCGCAGAACGGCCCTGCAACCAGCCTCACTCACCCCCAACACGCCTCGGCCTCTGCTAGCGGCTCCGACGCAGCCACCATGCTCCTAACACACCACCGCCCTCTCCCTTAGGCACGCGCGAGCACATCTTTGCCAACTATAGAGGCCCCCATGGCGAGAAAGGAACTTGTGACATTCATTGATGACGTAAGTGCGATGGGAATTTAAACCGCTGCCATGCTCTCAACCGATGCCTCAGCGACAAGTCCTCCTGCCTTGCAGTGCACGTTGCTGTCTCCTTCTGCTTTGCCTCATTGTCCTTGTGCCTTACCTCTTTCCTTTCTACCTGCCTTGCCTTGCCCTGTCCACCCAGCCTTGTCTTGTTCCCCAGTGTCCTGTCTTGCCTTGTCTTGGTCTGATTCCCGGTTTTAACCTCTGCTATGGACATTGACTGCTCTGCTGAATTGCCGCTTGCCTACTATTGACTGGACATGAATATGGACAGCTCTGCCGGATTGCCGTCTGCCCTGACCCCTGCTTGGACCTGGATATTGTTTGCTCTCTGTCTGCACCGACCTAGGCCTGAAACCAGTTACTTTTGCCCACCGCCAGCCCTGACTACTGCCCCGCACCTTGACTTCATCTGATCACTCCTTACGGGACTTTCGCCTGAGCCCTGCCGGCCCCTGGATCCCAAGGGTCCAACCTGCATGCAACAGAGCTGGTAAGGATGAAGCTCCAACTCCAGTCCCAGTAAGAATGAGACCACCAAGCTGTCGGCATGGGCCTAGTGGGTTCAACCTGCTAGGCTTAGTCAACCACGCCACAGGCCAAGGGCTCACATCCATTGACAATTTGCTGAGGCCATGATCTTGGTGAACTCGTCCCTGGCTCAGGCTATCTCAGGGTCGGCCCTCCAGGTCCAGCAACAGCAAGACCAGCTCAACAACTGACTGGCATTCTTCAAGACCTGACAGCCCGAATGGAGTCCATGCAGGTTCACGCCCTGCACCTGCATGGGTACGAAAGAACATAAGATATGCCATACTGGGTCAGACAAAGGGTCCATCAAGCCTCAGCATCCTGTTTCCAACAGTGGCCTATCCAAGTCACTGTTATATCCCCCCTCCGTCATCTTCTCTTCGCTAAACGGAACAGCCCTAACTTCTTTAGCCTTTCCTCATAGGGCAACCGTTCCATGCCCTTATTATGTTGGTCGCCCTTCTCTGCACTTTCTCCAGTGATGCTATATCCTTTTTGAGATTCAGTGCCCAGAATTGCACACAGTATTCAAGGTGTGGTCTCACCATGGAGCGATACAGAGGCATTATGTTCCTAAGCTCAGATGCCTAAGCACTTTTTCTTCCATTGCCTAAGCTATTTAATATATGTATATTAGTTTCATTGAATCTATAGTAACCCTCCGCTACCCTCCCCCCCCCCCCCCCCCACCTTCCACCCCCTTCCAATCCCTCATTCCTACCCCCTCCCTCGGAATACCTTGTTACCCCAAAAAGCCAACTCTTATCAGTTCTTACCAGTTTTGACACGTTACTCCCCATGCTTAAGCTGTATCCAAGTTTTTCTCTCCCCCTGTTCTATGTAAGACAACTTTGTCACTGTTTTTTTATGGTTACAAACTGAATGAGTCCTCGTCCTGATTAAAACGAACTCTGATCAACCTGGTTTGAGTAATTAATAAATTCATAAATATTGTATGTCATACAGTTAAGAGATTCCAATAAATAATTATTCTATATTTGTGGTGCTACATTAAGAACATAAGAAACATAAGAACATAAGAAAATGCCATACTGGGTCAGACCAAGGGTCCATCAAGCCCAGCATCCTGTTTCCAACAGTGGCCAATCCAGGCCATAAGAACCTGGCAAGTACCCAAAAACTAAGTCTATTCCTTGTAACCATTGCTAATGGCAGTGGCTATTCTCTAAGTGAACTTAATAGCAGGTAATGGACTTCTCCTCCAAGAACTTATCCAATCCTTTTTTAAACACAGCTATATTAACTGCACTAACCACATTCTCCGGCAACAAATTCCAGAGTCTAATTGTGCGTTGAGTAAAAAAGAACTTTCTCCGATTAGTTTTAAATGTGCCCCATGCTAACTTCATGGAGTGCCCCCTAGTCTTTCTACTATCCGAAAGAGTAAGTAATCGATTCTCATCTACCCGTTCTAGACCTCTCATGATTTTAAACACCTCTATCATATCCCCCCTCAGCCGTCTCTTCTCCAAGCTGAAAAGTCCTAACCTCTTTAATCTTTCCTCATAGGGGAGTTGTTCCATTCCCCTTATCATTTTGGTTGCCCTTCTCTGTACCTTCTCCATCGCAATATATCCTTTTTGAGATGCGGCGACCAGAATTGTACACAGTATTCAAGGTGCGGTCTCACCATGGAGCGATACAGAGGCATTATGACATTTTCCGTTTACCTACAGCTGAGTTTACCTTCTTAAAGGCTCTTGCCTTTCGGGGGGGGGGGGGGGATAAGAAGCCCGGTGGTTAAAATGGCAGAGAAGGTTCAGCCAAGTGCGGGACCCTCCTCCCCTGCCTCCTCCTGACGGTACGGTAATGGAACCGGCGTTTCAAGGTTACAATTAGAAGCAATAAAAATCTTGGGTTTAAAATTGTAATCCACAGGCCTATTTCTGGTGAAGGTGAATAATTGTGGGGGGTGATGGATGCCACTGATGGGTCACTGATTTATGGAAGTGCAATTACAGACCTCTTCCCCTGGGTGGGGGGGGGGGGGGGGGGAGTATGAGAATGCTTACTCACTCTCCTCCAATGACTCCTCTGAGGAGTGGCCTTCCCTCTGGTCAGTGTTGACCTTTATCCTTTGTGCACAGGCTATAATGAATCCAGGCCCCGGTCCCGAATCTCATGGGCCTGGCAGCCACAACTGCAGCAACATGAGCTCGGCAGAGAATTGGGGCTGTAATTCCTAGTCCCAAGTCCCCGATCAATTCACTATTTTCCCACTGCGTAGCCTAATTGGGATACTCGCTAGGTAAATCCCTGCAGGGGACAGCAGGCCTAACTGGACAGAATCACAGGCAGCACTTCTGCTGTGCTCCTCTCTCTCTCCCCAACTGCACTCTGAAACCAGGGCGGATTTAAGATCGTTTGTCCTGCCAGCCTTCTCATTGGTCAAATCCTTTCCTGCGCTCCCACTGGCTCCTAGTCATGTGATGAGGAGCATAGTACTGTCCCGTGAGGAAATGGCAGGTTGAGGCAGCCATGTTGAGAAGGGCTGCAGATGTGCCAAAAATAGGAAGCCAACAGTGTCTCAGCTGCACATTTGTGACAGGCGTGGTGATATGGGTGTGACTGCACAAAGAGCAAGGTAAAAGGGCATTAAATAAGCTAATTATAAAACCAAGAATGGAAACTGCCCTTCTGTAACGATTTTCCCACGATGAAAGTCTTTTTCCACTGTATTTTATAAGCAATTAAGACATCTCACGTTTGCTTGACAGATTTCCGTCTTAATGTTGGCATGTATGTGGGCAGTTGCAGAAAAGGCAATAAAAGTGAATGCAGGCCACCAGGTATCTGAAGGGAGAAGGCTGGAAGAAGGTAGCTGTCACGTTCTCATCATGGATTTACCTTGAATTCAGGGATACAGAACAATAAGCCTTCTCCAGCCTGTGAGGTCAGTATAGATTTTTTTTCTTTGTTGTGCAGAACCAGCCCAGGGCTGATCTGGCAGAAGTAAGGAGTAGCAGACAAATCTAAAAGTAACAGGCCCAGCCCAGGTCAGGCAGGTCATGTCGTTGGGGCTCCAAATGTAGGGCACCAGAGGACGTGGTCAAGGGGACTAGCAAAGCAGGGTTTAAAAGAGGCCTGGGCAAGCTCCTAGAGGAAAACTTCATAACATATTAGCCAGGCAGACTAAGAAAGCTACTGCTGTGCCTGGGAGTAACAGGAAACAAATCACTTTATGGGATCTTGCCTGGTGCTAGCAACCTGGACTGGATGCTGGGCTCGATGGACCTCGGTCTGACCCAGCCTGGCATTCCTTATCTTCTTATGCACCGGGGTTGTAGTGCAGAGGTAAAATCTCAGTTCCAAAGCATCGGGCAGGTAGCCTTCAAGATGATAGGAACATCTTCCTTTGTCCTTGTACCCATTTTTTTCAAGACCGGAGGCCCAGTGTGATTCCTTGGGGGAATGGTTATTGGCCCTGACATCAGGCTTATTGTATCCCACTCCACAGCGTTCCCTGAGCTGAAGATTTAGCCTAGAGCCTCGAGTAGTGTCCTGTTTGAATCCTATCAGTCGCTGAACCTTACGGTAGCAGAGGGCAGGTGCCATGGCTCCCATGGGAACAGCCGTTTGGGAAAAATCCCAGCCAAGGGCTAGCTAATTGCTCTTTTGGGCAAGTGATGTTGGTTGGAGGATCACACCCCGGCCCAGTAAAAAACTGTGTTTAAAGCACAGATAAAAGCAACAGAGCAGATCACAGGGAAGAAGGAAGAACCAAGGAGAAGGATGTGGACTTCTACCACTAGGTTCAATGCAGAGATGTTTGGAAATGATTCTGTGAGGGCATCATGGCTCAGTCCAGGAGTATCCTCACTACAGGACTGTGTGAAAACCTTGGCCAAAGTTACTATCTCTGGTCACTTGCCCCGTGGTTAGGCAGACTCCAAAAATAATGGGATGGGCAAGAGAGAGTTAGGATTAGACGCACCCTCCCTCCAACTAAATTTCACTGACCTGGAGAGATGGGGTGACCGGGAGTGTGATCTCTGACTTGGGGGCGGTGCAAATATGTTCCCAAAGCCTTCTGTCGGGTGACCTACTGTAAAGCAGCCTGCATACGTGCCTTCAGCACTCAAGTCTTTCTGCCTGCAGGAAATCGCTCCAGGAGGGATGATCTCCAAACGTGCCCGTCCTCAAGGACTTCCGCGCAGCATCTGGACTCGTTTCATCACCAGTCCATTATTTTGAACTGACTCCAGGACAGGAAAAAGACAAAGTGTGCCACGGCTGCTGCAGCTCCGAGCCGTCGACTCTGAAAGAAAACAAAAAACAAGGGTATCGGTACCCAGGGGACCCCCGTGCTCGCTTGGCTGTTTTAGAACAGATGATGGCACAATTTGCCTGGCTGAAGGAGTGGGGGAAGAGAAACCTGAAGCATACGGTACTGCAATCGCTGGGAAATAATAGTAAATAAGGAGAAATTTTTAAAAAGAGAGAGATTGTCTCGCTCGGAGTAGGTGAAGTTGTCTCATATTCTCTTTTTGTCGCCTGAGTGCCCTGCGTTCAGGACTGGTTCCCCCCCCCCCCCCCCCCAGGGCTGGAAGGTTGACTCAGTGCATCGCCTGGACACAATACTAGTGTCCTACCCTTCACTACTGTCCCCTCCTAATACCTGCAGTGGGAAGGACCCTCTGTGCCCGCTTGCCGTTGACTGTGAAGCTCCGCCACCTTGCACGCCCTGTTTACACCTTGGCTTCCTAGCCTTGCATGTGCTGATGATGGCGTTTCTTCGATAAGATTCATAGTCATGCAAGTCATAGTATCTGTCTGTTGTATTCCACTGGCCACGTCCAAAGGCCTAGAGGTCAGTCGTGCGGAGCGGCACCAACCCCAAACCTCTCCCTTTGGCAAAAACAAAGAAACAAACAAAAAATCCTTTCCCCCCCCCCCCCTTCACCGTGGAACTAAAATCACCAAGAATTCTGCATCCAACCAATCGCCTACCTAACATATAAACTCAACCCGCAGAGCTGAAGACTGACGGCAGGAGAGCCGACCGCAGCACCCTGATACAGACGGACCATAGTACTGCTTGCTGTACTCCACTCCACAGTTAATGCCCTCATGGCAGCCCGTGGACTTTGGCGCTCGGGTAACACCTTATTTAATCTTTCAATAACTTTGCATCCCTTGTTTGTTTTTTTTAAATAATCAATGAATCATATTAAGTTATGCATTCCACCGAAACAACACAGCCCGCACCTCCCGCCTGAAAGCCTAGAACAGCAGCAGCAAACTACAAGGAGAAGGTTGCAAATTACAGAGGATCCAGCAGTGGGGAGGGGGGCCACAATGTAGGGTAACATCTCTGCAACCAGACAGCTCAAGAAACCCAGCAAACAGGAGGTGTGGACACAGCAGAAGACAGGAAAGAGGAGCTGTCATTACCAGGCTATTCTTAGCACCATGACTTGGTTTCCTGTGGAGCTGCTTATTTTGACAGTTTTATTTTGGCTCCTCTGTGTTTTCTTCCTCCCAGGCTTCAATTAACGTACAAATTTGCTGATTGTTGATAGAAAGAACTCATAATGCTTTTTCTCCAAAATAAACCAGAACACTTGAGCGATCCCACTCAGCTGTGATGGCCAACTTTCAAGTGCTATTTTGAGAGATGTTGCGGCACGGATGAGGAGGAGGGACATAATGACAGGTATCAGGCTGGAGGGAGCATTTTTGCAGCAAAGTTAAAAGATGGCCATTTTTCCCCCTTCCAGTATGGGCAACAGCTCTTTCCAGAGCTAGACTTTAAATTGTCCTGCAATCAGTTTGTAACCCTCCGAAAGAAGACCCATTCTGCCAACTTGTATCACCCAAAATATGCCCAGGATTAGGGACGGTGCTTCCATTATGCAAGCTGGGCCGTCGCCTATAGAAGCAAAATGTTGGGGCAGCAAAATCCCACCTGCACAAGGCCCAAAAGAGAGCAGTGTCGGAGCCAGTGCTGTGTCCTGAGGTTTGGAAGCAGGCTCTCAGGAGCAGGGCAGGAGCCAGCCCCCCTCACCTGCAGGGTGAGCCCTTGCATTCTGGGGGCCGGCAGGACTTGGCTACGATGGTTCAACATCATAAGGCTGGACAAGGCAGGGCAGACTCAGGCTGGATGTTGTGGGCAGAGCCAGACTGGAAGCAGAGGACTGGTCATTGGTACAGGCAAGGAGCTGAGGACCGGATACTGGGACAGGAAGGTGGCAGGATACAGAACAAGGGCTGGAACTGAATACAGCCATAGGTTTGGGCAAGGCAAAGCAGGGAATAGATGCTAGGGACTGGACTGGATAGGGCATGACAAGACCAGACAATGACAGGCCTAAATAAGGTAGACTAGGGCAGGACTAGATAAGGTAGACAAGGATAGGAGCAGACGATGACAACATAAAACAGGGAGAACACTGAGGCCCAAAGGCAGCAACAAAGAAGGCCCATAGACTGCTAAGATAAAGGCCCAGAGGCCACTAAGCAAAGAGAGGCCTAAGTAAGCCACAGAGCAAGGCTTAAGGTTGGAGCAGGCCCGGAGGCCACAAGGCAAGGTAAGGCCTGAGCAGGCCACAGAGCAAGGTGCAAGGAGACAGAAGGCCTGGAGGCCACAAGGTAAGGCCTGAGTAGGCCACAAGACAAGGCACAAGAAACAAGAAGGTTGGGAGGCCAAAAGGAATAGAGCAAGGTAAAAGCGGCCAGCTCAAAGAAACGGCATCTGGATTCTGGCAAGGCAGGGTTAAAAAGGGCTGGAGCTTGGGTGTGGAGCAAATAGCGAGGGAGAGCTTGGGAAGGCTGGAGGTAAAGGTTGCTGAGGACCCCTGATGGAGAAGAGATTGCACCAGAGGCTGAGTCAGATGGCCAGTGAGGAGATGGCTGTAGGCCTCTGCTGGTGGGGAGGTGTCACAGCAGACAGGATCAGGGCACAGCGAGCTTGCATGACAGGCGAAACTGTGACACTGTGTAGGAGCCACTGCCGCAGGTAGGAGGAAGCACTGTGCTGGAACTGCTGCCAATAGGTAAAATTGGGGGAAAGGGTGCATGAATGAAGGGTCACCTAGGGCACCAGATACTCTTGCACTGGCCCTGCACATGATTAACTATTAGCGCCTCATGCCCGTCATATACCAACTCTACTAACATTTATACCACTAGCTACCAACTCCTAAAGCGCCCAGCTCACTAATAATCCTGGAAATGCCAGTCATACTTACTAGTACTGTTACGGTTGTGGACCCTTGGGCCGGCTGAGACGGTAGATGTTACACTGTGGGAACCCACAGGAAGCGTCACAGCCAGGAGGCGGCGCTGAAGAACCTCTGAAGAAGACTTCACCACTGGAAGCCCGAGGAGCCCGTAGGGACCCGGGCCTCTTGGACTTAGGCGGGACCCTATGCGACCAAGGATCCGGACAGCGGCCGAAGAGGGGAATGGTGAGGATGGCAGGACCCAGGAGGCTGGAGGAGTCTTCACCCTCATAAGCCCGCAGCTCCCCCAGGAGGAGCCCGTGAGAGCCCGAGCTGCTGGGACTTAGGAAAATACTCTGGGCCTGCAAGTACCGTATAGCTGAGGCCGAAGTTGTAGTCCAAGGACGAAGCAGGGTCAGAAGTCAGAGATCCAAACCAGAGCCAGGGGCGGAAGCTAAAGTCGGAGTCATGGGACGGAGCCGGGTCGGAAGCCAGAGGTCAGACGTCAATTACCAAAACCAGGAGCGGAAGCTGAAGACAAGTCAGGAGACAAAGCTGGGTCGGAAGACAGAAGAGGCAATCCAGGGACTACAGCAGCAACTAGACACTCAGCAAACTGAGGAACCTCATTGCAAGGCCCCGTCCTGATGGAGCTGCAGGGTTTAAATACCCTGCAGCGTCTGACGTCATCTGGGGCATCCCCTGTAGTTTTCCCACGCTGGCCCCTTTAAGACTCCGGCCCCTGGGCACGCGTGCGCCTAGGGGGCAGGGCCGAGCGTGTCGGGTCTCCCTCGCACAGAGAGAGCCGCGGCAGGCCGCGAATCAGGCCTACGTGGCCTAGGGAGCGTCCGTGCGGGCCGGGCCGGCCCGGAGGTAAAAGGAGGGACCGGAGCATAACCTTCTAACATACTCTAAAAATTCCACCAACCCTCCCAAACACCAGTTATTATTACCCATGAAAATATGAATCACAGCAACAAGCAGCCATCAACAAATTCCCCATCAATTACCAGTTCTACTCATGTCCACTATCATTTAACCAATAGCAAAGTGACCGCGGGCATCTGCGCTGAGCAACTGCACTTCCATAACAACCTGACGTGTCATTTTTATCAGCATATTAGGAATTAATGGCATTGAGGCATATTTATCACAGTCTATGGACTTTTTTTTTTATGATTTAAATACAAAAAAATAAAAAGCCAAATCGGAGGGGGGGCTAGTAATGAGAAAACAAAGCGGTCCGACAAACTTTGACCTCAGTTGTTTTGGCGAAGGGTTCACTGCCTGAGGGACAGGCCTTAGCAGTCTCAAGGGCTTGAATCTTTAAATATCCAGGAGCCTAATAAAGGCATCGCTAGCCGGCCAGCTATTTTACTACTTCCTGCCATTCTTACAGGCCGCTGCAGCAAAGCGCGCTCGCCCGAGCGCACTGTTCCACCCGCAGCTGGATGCACATTTCGGACGCGCGTCCACTACCCCTTGTACAGTAAGGGGTTTAGCGCGTCCAAAACGCGCGTTCACACTCCCCCTCCCCGAAACTAATAGCGCTCATCACGTGCAAATGCGTGTCGATGAGGCTATTAGCTATTCTCCCCAGATACAGAAAAAAATAAATCTGCGCCTGATCCGTACCTTTTACGCTCAGAAATTAACGCCTGCCCAAGAGCAGGCGTTACCTGAGCAGCCCAAAAAAAAAGCGTACAGAGAGGCAGAAAATACTGCTTTTCTGTACATCCTCCGACTTAGTATCGTGCTGATATTAAATCGTAGGAACCAAAAGTTTGAAGGGGTGTGGCTGGGGTGGGAGGATTAGGGGAGGGTTGATGGGATGGGGTAAGGATAGGCTTTGGCTGCAGTCCTTCCCTTTATCGATGTTTGGATTTTTGGAAAGGTGGTGGAAGGCCCACGGTGCATACATAGTTTGAGGGCTTAGTGGAGAGGGGACTGGCCGGCAGAGCTGGCATTGTTTTCGCTGCGGTGGGAGATCAGGCCACAGCAAAGCTTTCTTTTTTTCCCCCCTGCAATCGCTGCTTAAACAGCGATATACACTGCCTAAGCAACAATATTCTTTGAATATCGCTAGTTATGCTAAAGTTATCCAGCAACATGTCTAGATAGCCAAATAAGTTATTCAGTTATCTCAGCTCCCCCCTAGACCACCCCCAAGGCACCTAATTTATCCAGCTAACTTTTAGCCGGGTAAGTGCCAGAGATACTGAATTAAAGACCACAAATTACAAATGTGGGGACAAAACTGTGATGGAAATCCCAATAAGCCCCTCTGCATGCACTTCCTCACCTCCCACCCCCTTTCAACTCCCCTCACTTTCCAACTTGCACCTTTCATCCTTCTCCTCCCCTATGTCACCTTCCAACTCCCCTCCTCTTACATCTCCCTGTTCTCCCGCTCCCCTCTTCGTGGCCTGACCAGTAGGTGGCGGCAGCAGGACAGCTGTGCTGGGGGCCAGGGCATTTCTGATTTCCTCCTCACTGCCACGTGGGTTCAAACAGCCGATTCGTAAACGGAACCACTCAGGGGGGGGGGGGGGAGAGGAGCCGATAGCAAGAGATGGGGGTTGGACGCACCGGGTAAATGCTACAACTTTTTTTTTTTGGCCCCACAGACTGCTTCAAGGCAAGACTGCAGCAGCTCTTCAGCTCTATAGGCCATGCCCTCCATTAACCTTCTGTTCCACTTGTGGAATAGGAGGGGGGTAGGTACTGCCTCCCCCCCCCCTCCTCCCCAAGATCTTATGATTTCAACTGGTTCCCCATGACTTGGGGAGCCTCACCCCCTCCCCCCACCAAGAGATCCTATGGTCCCATGGTGATCACTATGATGGAGGGGGGGGGGGCGGGATTTTCTTTCCAAGATACCCCCACCCGAAGATTTCCTGAGGGTGGGGGTTTGTACAGGCAGCACAGCAGGGAGTAGCTTCCGCTCTGTAGAGTCGCATTAGGGCAGGGTGACAGCATTGCCTATAGTTTTTGTACCCGAGGTTGCATTGAAAAGGAGCCTGATGACGCTGCCCCCTACCTTTTCCCAGTAGTACGCATGGGGCCATGGGACTGAAACGGTACCTCCAAGGGAGGGAGGCAGGGCCCATAAAAAAAAACAAAACATAGGGCTAGGGCGATTGACCCGACACTGCCCCCATGACTGCCCTAGCAGATTCCTACAAAGAAGGGGCAGCAAGAGCCCGGGGCGCAGAGCTCTTCAGCCCCAAGGGCTGTACGAGAAAGAGGGGAGTCAGCCCATCTTCAGCTACGTTATGAGGGAACAGTGGCTCCCCCTAGTGGATGGAGATCTGAACAAACCCAAAAACCAACTTTGCATACAGACCTTTATCAGAAGAGTTCCAGATCTGCAGCCAAGCAGAAAGGGCAATGAATAGCCAAACGGATCCTGGCTTAGTACCTTCTTTTACTGAAACAAGCTCAGCCATTCCCATTCCTTACCTTCCTCCCGCTCCCACACCACCCCCTACTCCCCACTGCTCCGAGAAAAGTGGACAAAAGCTGATTCTGATTGCCTCACCAATTTGCTTCATTTTTTGAGGGTGTAAATTAACATGCGGATAAAGGTGAGCCAGTTGATATGGTGTATCTGGATTCCCAGAAATCATTTATTTATTTACTTACTTTGCTTTTATATACCGACATTCGTTTTCACATCATATCAGTTTAGAGCACAAGTGGAAACTGAAAGGAAGTTACATCTAAAAAAAACCCAAAAAACTTATCGGTATTACAGGGCCAATGAATAAAAGCAAGGTCATAGCGGAAGGGTGGAGATTGAGGGTAGGAAGAGAATAGGAACACAGTAACAATTTTAGAGGGTATAGACTATAGAGTAACAATAGAATCGGTAATAATAATTCTAACATGTATGGTCTGGCGTCAACGGAGTACGTAAAAGTAATTCTGAAAGTTGTATGTTAATAATTATGGAAAGGTAAGAGCGCAAGTACTTAATGTAGGGGCTTAAGAGTGTATGCGGGGGCCTGAGAGTGTGGCTGCAGGGGTGTGCGGGGGTCATGGGAAGGCTTGTTTGAACAGCCAGGTTTTCTGTTTTTTTTTGAAGTTTTGAGTGTTTGGTTCTAGCCTAACTTCTTGTGGCATGGTGTTCCATAAAGAGGGGCCGGCAAGAGATAGAGCTCGTTCACGTGTTGCGGTGCGGTGAGTAAGTTTGGGTGTGGGAAAAGGTAGGGTTCCGATATGGGCTGATCTGGTGTTTCTTCGTGGGCTTTGGAAATGGAAGGCGGGGGGTTGAGCCAGTGCATGTCTTTGTTTTGCAGAGTCTTGTGTATGAGTGTTAAACTCTTATAGCGATTTCTGAATTGGATCAGCAGCCAGTGGAGGTCTTATAGAATAGGGGTAGTGTGTTCATTTTTACGGGTATTTGTAAGGATTCTGGCTGTAGCATTTGCAGGGGTTTGAGAGTTGTTTTAGGGAGTCCTTGTAGTATGGAGTTGCAGTAGTCTATTTTGGAGAAGATTAGAGCTTGGAGAACTGTTCTGAAATCACTGTGGTGGAGGGAGGGGTCTTAGTTTTTTAAGAATGTGTAATTTGTAATAGCAGTCTTTCATAGTTGTGTTTATGAATTTTTTAAGGCTTAATTCGCTATCTAGGATGACTCCCAGGCTTCTTACATCTTGAGTACTGGAGTGTTTAGCTTGATTGGAGGTTATGTCTGCTAGGATTTTGTCATTTAGTTTGTGACACAGTATTAGGAGCTTGGATTTGTTAGTATTTAGAGCTAATTTCATTTGTGTGAGTAGTTGGTTGATGGTAGTTATGTGTGATTCCCATAGTTGGAGTGATTTGGATATGGATTCGGTGATGGGGATTAGGATTTCTACGTCATTGGCGTAGATGAAGTGTGTGAGTCCTAGGTCGGTTAGTAGTTTGGATAAGGGGAGCATATATATTAGAGATGTGAATCGTGTCCTCGATCGTCTTAACGATCGATTTCGGCTGGGAGGGGGAGGGAATCGTATTGTTGCCGTTTGGGGGGGTAAAATATCGTGAAAAATCGTGAAAAATTGAAAAAAACGTAAAATCGCAAAACCGGCACATTAAAACCCCCTAAAACCCACCCCCGACCCTTTAAATTAAATCCCCCACCCTCCCGAACCCCCCCCCCAAATGACGTAAATAACCTGCGGGTCCAGTGGCGGTCCGGAACGGCAGCGGTCCGGAACGGGCTCCTGCTACTGAATCTTGTTGTCTTCAGCCGGCGCCATTTTCCAAAATGGCGCCGAAAAATGGCGGCGGCCATAGACGAACACGATTGGACGGCAGGAGGTCCTTCCGGACCCCCGCTGGACTTTTGGCAAGTCTTGTGGGGGTCAGGAGGCCCCCCCAAGCTGGCCAAAAGTTCCTGGAGGTCCAGCGGGGGTCAGGGAGCGATTTCCCGCCGCGAATCGTTTTCGTACGGAAAATGGCGCCGGCAGGAGATCGACTGCAGGAGGTCGTTCAGCGAGGGTTCCGGCGCCTCGCTGAACGACCTGCAGTCGATCTCCTGTCGGCGCCATTTTCCGTACGGAAACGATTCGCGGCGGGAAATCGCTCCCTGACCCCCGCTGGACCTCCAGGAACTTTTGGCCAGCTTGGGAGGGGCCTCCTGACCCCCACAAGACTTGCCAAAAGTCCAGCGGGGGTCCGGAAGGACCTCCTGCCGTCCAATCGTGTTCGTCTATGGCCGCCGCCATTTTTCGGCGCCATTTTGGAAAATGGCGCCGGCTGAAGACAACAAGATTCAGTAGCAGGAGCCCGTTCCGGACCGCCGCTGGACCCGCAGGTTATTTAAGTCATTTGGGGGGGGTTCGGGAGGGTGGGGGATTTAATTTAAAGGGTCGGGGGTGGGTTTTAGGGGGTTTTAGTGTGCCGGCTCACGATTCTAACGATTTATAACGATAAATCGTTAGAATCTCTATTGTATTGTGTTCCATAACGGTTTAAGACGATATTAAAATTATCGGACGATAATTTTAATCGTCCTAAAACGATTCACATCCCTAATATATATACGTTGAAGAGAGTGGAGGATAGGGAGGAGCCTTGTGGTATACCTTGAGTGAGATTGATGGGGTCGGATTCACTGTTGCCAATTTTGACTTTGTAGTATCTGTTTTGAAGGAATGATTCAAACCAGCGAAGAGCATTGCCATTTAAGCCGATTTCTCTTAGTCTGTCAGTTAGAATCCTGTGGCTGATGGTGTCAAAGGCTGAGGAGATATCTAGCATTGCTAGGATGTAGGATTGACCTTTGTCTAAACCTAAGAGAACTGTGTTAATGAGTGAGATTAGTAGGGTTTCAGTGCTGAGGAATTGGCGAAATCTGAATTGGAATGGGTATAGAATTTTGTGTTTTTCTAGGTATTCTGTCACTTGTTGGTTTACTTCTTTTTCAAGAAGTTTGGCAATGAACGGGAGAATGGATATGGGACAAAAATTGACTGGATCTGAGGGGTTTAGATGAGGTTTTTTTAGAAGGGGTTTGACTAGAGCACCTTTGATCATGCTGGGACATTTCCCTGGGTTAGGGATGTGTTCTTGAGAGTAGCAGACACAAATGAGCCACCAGGGCACAACAGGAAGCGATCCTCAGTGTCATTGCTGTCACGTCAATAGCCAAACTTGGGTTTGGCTATTGTGCTTAGAATGGCTTTTAGTGATTTTATCGGGATTGCGTCTGCTGGATGTGATGCGGGGTTTATTTTTCTAATGAGAGATTCTATTTCTAAGGAGGAAATACTCTCGAATGCATTAAGGGTGGTGTATGGGTTTTGGGGAGGGTAGCTTTGTCTGAGATGGTTGGGGGAAACTTAGATATTAGGTTTGAGATTTTGTCTTTGAAAAAGAGGGCAAGCTCGTTGCATTTGGCTTTGGAATCATTGTCGGATAATGCTGGGGAGGCTGTCTTTGTTAGGTCAGCTACGTAGGAGAAGAGGGCTTTAGGGTTGTACTGGAAATCATGTATTTTCTTTGCATAGAAATCACGTTTAGTTTTGAGGATTGTTGTCCTGTAGTTGTGTAGTGTGTTTCTATAGGAGGTTAGAAGGCTGAGGGTGCGATTGCTTCTCCATTTTTTTTATATTTTTCTGAGGGTGCGTTTCATGTTTTTTAGTTCAGGAGTGTACCATGTGTTTTTGTTGCACTGGGAGGGTTTTATTTCCTTGGTTATTAGAGGGCAGTGCTTGTTGGCTGATGGAGTTCCAGGTTGAAAGAGCAGAGTCAGTGTCGGTTAAGTCTAGGTTGTTTAATGCGGCTGGAAGCTCATCGATTAAGTTGTCAGTCTTACATGTTTTTCTGAATTGGATTGTAGATGTGTGATTGGGTGTGGGGATGTCTGTTTTGTTAATGAAGAAATTTTCGTGAATGAGAGTGTGATCAGACCATGAGAAGGGTGTGCATGTAGGAGGATTCAAGGTTTGTATGAGTGCTTTTATAAAAATTAGGTCTAAGAGGTGACCTGCTTTGTGTGTGTGGGAGTTTATGATTTGTTTGAACCCCATAGCTCTTAGGGTGCTTAGGAGGGCTTTGCAGTTGGGGGATAGGGGAAAGGTGTCTTCGTGTATTTATTTATTTATTTAGGCATTTTTATATACCGAAACATATTGTATACACTTCACTCCTTTTTGGCCTACCAACCTCATCCATCAAACCCCTCCAGATGATTCAAAACTCTGCAGCTAGAATCCTTACCAATACGAATAAAAGAGACCACATAACCCCCATACTAAAACTCCTCCACTGGCTGCCTATTAAGCAAAGGATTCTCTATAAAGTATACACAGCAATTCATAAATCTATTTACAATATATCCCCACTCCACTTAAGCACCCAACTACGTTTTCACTCTTCAACTAGACCTATCAGAGGAGCTTATAAAGGCACACTCTATGTTCCTTCAACAATATCCTTACATCAGAAACGTACCATTTCTTTAGCAGGACCTGTCCAATGGAACATGCTCCCACCAGACATCCGCCTTGAGATCTGCTTTGCTTCCTTCAAAAAGAAAATTAAAACCTGGCTCTTTAGCCAAGCTTTTCCAGAACTTTGATTATTTTTACCTCCAGCTATCAAGATTTTCTCACCATCGCAATCCCTTTTGCAGATCACATTTATCTTAGACAATTACGCCTTATTTTATGATTTGATTTCTCAGAGACTTTGCAAGTTTATCAGTGTTATTATTCGAATCTGTTTTCCATGTTTTCCAAGTTCTATAACCTTGTTATATGTACCGCCTCTTGGCATAATTTTTATGTTTCAATGTAAACCGATGTGATCTGTATTTTAATACAGGAACACCGGTATATAAAAATCTAAAAATAAATAAATAAATAAGTCGGTTTATACTAAATCAGTGGGCAGTCTTTAACGACATGTCCTAAAATCATTCAATAAAATAAAAGTAGAAATAAAATAAAATAACCCTAAAAATAATAAAAGCATGTAAAATTATACTATAGCCATTTTAAAAAAATAATAAAATACATCAATTTCTTTCATAATCAAACTAGCAAAATAGGGTTTAAAATATACATTTTTATATGATCTAAATTTCACAGGGAGAGTCGTTAAAAGAAATCATACTGCAATGTTCAAAGCCTGTATAAACAACCATGTTTTTAGCTGTTTCTTAAAAGATTGAATATTCTCTTCTAAACGTAATTCAAGAGGGAGAGAATTCCACAGTTTTGGACCAGCTATGGAAAGGGCCCTCTCTCTGACTGCATTAAGATGCGCCGACTTAGGAGATGGAACTGAAGTCGCCAAGGATGATGGCGGGGGTTTCCATGTCAATATTTTCCATGATGAATTCCGTTAGAGGGGAGGCATTGCATTTTAGCAGTCCTGGAGGGGTGTATACCAGACAAATCTGAAGATGATTGGACTTGAAATAGGCTATTTCAAAGTGGGGTTCTGAGTGTATGGTTTGAAGTTTAAGTTCGCATTCTTTCTTTGAGGCTAAGAGCAGGCCACCTCCTCTTCTTTTGCTCCTCGGGATTGAGCTGATGTCATACAGGTGAGTAGGAAGCTGGTTGGTTAGGACTGTGTCTGTTTGTTTGAGCCATGTTTCAGTGATGGCGCAAATGTCTGGCTTGTTGTCTGTTAGGATGTCTTTTAGGATTGGAGTTTTTTTTCTTTTTACAAGAGATTGTGCATTGAATAGTATTAGCGAGAAAACTGTGAGGCCAAGCAGTTGGGTCAGATGGGATATCAGAATTGGGATTAATGACCTTGGGTGAATGGCTAGTCTTCTTAAGGATTTGTGTGGCCATGGGATTGAGATTTGCTCTTGAGGATTTGCTTTGATTCCATGATAGGTTGTACTCCAGGGGAAGTTGGATAGGGTGGTGGTTAGGGGTGGTCTTGGTGTCTGTGTTCAGGTCGGGTGGGGAGGTAGCGTATAAGGTGGTGAAGAAAGAGGAGGGGAGTGTCTACAATCTTAGGGTTGTAGTGAATAGTTAGAGTGTAGGGGAGAGGGAGGGGAGAGGGGTTGGTCGAAGTGGGAGACGATGGCAGTTACGTTAGCGAGGGTTTGTTGGGCATTGCTCAGAGTAGCTGTGGGCAGTCAGGTGAAGTTCCAGGAGGCTGGCAGGGGTTTGGGGGAGCGGGGAAACGTGGGGGAGACGTGAGGAGATGCTGTCGGGGGGGGGGGGGCGCGGAGGGAAGAGGGCTGGGGAGTTGTGTGGGTAAGGGAAATGTGACCAAGGAGCTTGAGGACAGAACTAATGTGGGCAGAACAAAAAGGAACAAAGGGGCACACTAAGGGGCAGGCCCCTTGGTCGAGCTCCTTTGGCACGCGGCGCCTACGGCTCACCGGCACGGTTTTTAAGATCTGTCCCTCGACGCGTCTCTTACGTAGCAGGTGGATGGAGTCTTTGGCTGGCAACGACAGGCGGGTATGGCGGGATCCGAAAGTGGGCCTGGTGGGCTAGCTGGTCGGCTCCTCATGGTCGAGAGGGGGAGCAAGGGCCGATCTGTGGCCTCTAATGGGCTCCGAGTGGGTCTGCGTCATGCAGGGAGAGCAGGAGAAAGGACTGAGCCAGCTCACCGGCGCAGTTTTTAAGATCTGTCCCTCGGCGCGGCTCTTACATAATAGATGGGTGGAGTCTTCAGCTGGCGATGGCGGGTGGGTACGGCGGGGTCCAAAAGTGGGCCTTGTTGGCTAGCTGGTCGATTCTTCGTGGTCGAGAGGGGGAGCAAGGGCCAATCTGTGGCCTCCGAACGGGTCTGCCTCATGCAAGGAGCGCGCAAGAAAGGACTGAGTCGGCTCACCGGCGCAGTTTTTAAGATCTGTCCCTCGGCGTGTCTCTTACGTAGCAGGTGGGTGGCGTCTTCGGCTGGCGACGGCAGGCGGGTACGGCGGGGTCCGAAAGTGGGCCTATTCGGCTAGCTGGTCGGCTCCTCGTGGTCGAGAGCGGGAGCAAGGGCCGATCTGTGGCCTCCAATGGGCTCCAAGCGGGTCTGCATCATGCGGGGAGAGTGTGAGAAAGGTAGTTTCATGAGAGAGACTGACATTTGACAGTCTCTCTCATGAAAGACTTCTTAGGAAATTAAAAAGTCATGGGATTGGGGTCACTGTCCTATTGTGGAATGCCAACTGGTTAAAAGTGCGAAAACAGTAGGGCTCTACGGTTAATTTTCCCAGTAGAGAAAGGTTAATAGTGGAGTGCCCCAGGGATCTGGTCTAGGCCCACTGCCTTCTAATATATTTATAAACGACCTGGAAATGGGGACAGTGAGTGAGGTCATCAAATTTGCCGATGACAAATATGATAGCGGTCCATAAAATAATGAATGCAGTGGAAAGAGTAAACATTTGTTGTGTTTCGCGCCTGCGGCCGCCCGTGGACACACCCCCCCCTACCTGGCCGCGGCAGCGACCCACCGCAGCAAAAAGCCCGAGGGAAGCCCGGACACAGGGCAGTCGTTCCTGTAGGCTGGAGTGGGCCCGCGGGGTACCCACTCGCCGGGAACCCTCCTAGCATCCCCGGGGCTCAGCATCTCACTGCCGGGAGAATCCAAGATGGCCGCCGCCATGGGATCCAAGATGGCCGCCGTCAACTCATTTGCATTTAAAGGGACCTGGTCGCTTTAACTAGACTCACCTGCTTCCAATGATCCAGAGCAGAGGAAGTATATAGGGAGGCTTCCTCTGCTCATTCCTCGACTTGGCAACGTCTCTTGCGAGTGTTGTTTGAGTCTGCTTGCCTCGGTGAGTTCCTGCTTCTTGCTCCTGTTACGTGTTGGTGTTCCTGGTTCCTGACTTCGGATTGGCAAGCGGCGATTCTCTGGTGCACGACCTTGGACTGGTGAGCGACGGCCCTCTGGCACTCGACCTAGGACTCCTCCAAGACTCCATCTCCAAGGGCCCACCTAAGTCCCAGCGGCCCGAGTCCCTACGGGCTCCTCCTGGGGGGGACCGCGGGCTTCCAGGGCGAAGCTCCAGTTGGCCTTTGCACCATTGCTCTGACCTCCCTAGGTCCACCTAAGTCCAAGCGGTCGGATCCCTACGGGCTCCTCCCGGGGAGACCGCAGACCACCAGTGGTGAAGACTCAGCACCTCATCTCGTCTATTCATCGCCTCTGTATTCGCCTCAGCCTCCAGTGCCAAGGGTCAGCCGGTCCTGCCTCCTGTTCTGCCTCGCCACCCGACAAGAGACCCTACGGATCCTCCGAAAGGTATATCATCCTCTTGTCAGCCAAGGATCCACAAGCCTGAGCATAACAACATTAATCAGTTGTTTACTCTTTCAAAGGGTACAAAGACCAGGGGACACACAATGAAGTTACTAGGTGAAAAATGTAAAACTAAGAGGAAATATTTTATTACCCAATGCATAATTAAGCTCTGGAATTCTTTGCCAGAGGATGTGGTGAAAGCTATTAGAGCAGTTGTGTTTAAAAAAGGTTTGGACAAGTTCCTGGAGGAAAAATCCATTAACCATTATTAAGGTGGAGTTGCAGAAATCCACTGCTTTTTCTTGGGATAAGCAGTTTGGAATCTGTCTATCCCTTGGGATCCTGACAGGTATTTGTGACCTGGATTGACCACTGTTGGAAACAGGATGCTGGGCTTGATGGACCTTTGGTCTGACCTAGTATGGCAAGTCTTATGTTTTTATGTTCTTATGAACATCTTGCCTCAAGTATTCATGATGTTCTTTCAAAGTTTGTTCTTGATTTTCTTAAAAATTCAAGTAGAAGACACTAAAGCATGATGTTGAACCAAAACCTGTTTCAGTTTTTTATACAAATGTAAAATGTGCACACTGAAAGTGCACAAAGAGAGATCTGTAAATAGATTGCCATTCAGAATAGCTGGACATGATTTTAGACCATCATCAGTAGGGATGTGCATTCATTTGAAATGACAGACAGTGTCAATGACATTATCTATGTTGTTTTCAAAATTACTTTCCTTCTACTACTTTTAGTGTGCAATATTTAGAACATTGTAAATTGTGCGCACTATTTCCGAAACTTAAAAAACTGTAAAATCCTAAGTGATACGAACATTTGCTTCCAAAATGACATAAAAACAACACTACCCAAAGTTTTTTTGGCCTGCACTATCATCATCTTTACCATCATTTATTTCTTACACACTTTTATAACAAAAGAGCTCAAGGCGAGTTACAGCACGTACAAATTTGCAATAGCGTTTGTAGCATTTCTGATGTGGACAAATAAGATAACAGATCAGGATGATCAGCTTTACTGAGGTGAAGGATACTCTGCATACTTGAATACTCACCCCAAACACCATCTCTGGGGATTTCTCACACTCATTTGATACCCTGCAAAGAATTCAGGACTTCTTAAGCAGACCCTACAGTATTTTAGTACATGGGATAGCTGGGGGGAAGGGAACCGTTTAGCCTGTTCAGTCCTATTTGGTTCAAGTCCCTTGTTTCGGTTTCCATCGAAGGGAAGTTGAGCGGTATGTGTCTGCGTGAGAGAGAGAGACATGTTTCCCTCTCAGCTGTCAGCCATCAGCAGCCTTCTTGCGAAATGAACTGGACACCATACAGAATTCATGTCAGGCTGAGGAAAGCTAGATAACAACACAGAATAGCTTTATCACTCAGGACGTGTTCATGAGACCCTTGGCAGAGGTGCAAGAGGGGAGAGAACAGGACTGTAAAGGAAGAGGGAGAAAGACGGGAGAAAGGGAAAGGGGTGGAGACAGAAAACAAGGGTGAGGAGAAGAAAGTAAGAGACAGGAAGGAAGGAGGAAAAGGTGCAGGAAAGAAAGAGAAAAGCAAGCAAAGAGGGAGAGATAAGAAGGAAGACTAAGAGGGTTGGAATGAGAGTGAAAAGGTAAAGAAAAGACGAAAGTATGAAGAAGGTACAAACTCTTTCAGTTCAGTCACATCACAGTGAGATAGGGTAACAAGACTTGAAAAGGACAAGCCTTTCATTTTGCAAATACTCTCCAAGCTGGCTCATTCTATAGTTTTTGAATAGGGCACCGCCACCCGGACTGCTCGCCTGCTTCTTCGCGGCTCCTAGCCACTGCTGGGATTTTCTCTTTGCAGCCTGGGGTGCCACTGCCATTGCTGCCTGCTTCCATCCTCCACGCGGCAGGACACCGCCGCAGGCTCCTGCTTCTGGACTCCTCTTAGGCACGGGCACGTGCCTTTTCATTTCTTTTAAAGGGTCAGCGGCGGGAAAAGCCCCGCGGCCCTCACCTATGACATCATCCATCCTTGCCTGGATCAGCCCTATAAAATGGCCCTGCCTCAGTTCCTCAGGGCCCTCGGATCCGGTCTTCACAGTGTCTGTGGTCTTTCTTCCGATCCAGGTCTTCCATGGTCTTCCTGTGTCTTGATGGATCTTCATTCCATGTTCTTCATGTTCCTGGTTCCTTTTGTCTTGATGTTCCTGGTCTCATCCCTTGTCAGAGCTTCTTCATCGCTTGTTCCTTGTTCTGATATTCCAGATGTCCCTGATATTCCAGCCCTGAATCTGTCTTCCTTGTCTCCAGCTCTTCATCCAGTTCCCAGGTTCTTTGTTCACCTTTCCTGGCGTGCCACTGTCGTGGTCCGTGACCAACCCATGGGGGGCTGTGTAGGGTGACTCGTGGTACAAGGCCTACCTTCTCGTCTGCAGCGCAAGCCTCCAGAAGGCTCCTGTTTTTAATGCCAAGTTCCTGAGTCTGAATCCTGAGTCTAGAATCCTGTCCCGGTCTTCGGAGTTCCTTGTGCCTGCTTCCGTCCATGCCCAAGACTCTGCCAGAACCTGCTCTGCTTCAGCGTGGTCCGCGACCAGCCACCGGTGGCTGTGTAGGACGTGCCCCGGTGCAGGCCTCTTCTGAATCTTCGTCATATCCTGGCTTCATGTTCCACTGCTTCGTCTGGAGTCTGCTTCGCCTTCGGCATGGTCCGCAACCAGCCATGGACAGCTGTGTAGAGCACGCTGCGATCCAGCACTCACCCAGTACTTTCTCCTGAATCCTGAATCCTTGCCTGAAACCTCCAAGTATCCTGAAACCTTGCCTGAGATCTCCGAGTATCCTGAGTCTTCGTCTGAGTCTTCTAGTTCCTGTCCTCATGCCCTCAGCCTCTGTCTGGCCTCACGCACTCATTATTCCCAAGCGGCAGTTCCGGAAGGGCTATCGAGTGGCCGGAGGGCTACTCTCAAGACCAGCATTGCATTGCTGGGTCTCAGTGGTGCGTGTAGGTCCAGTGGAGGGCTGACCCTGCCTTGTTCCTACTCCAGATGTTCCTTGCCTTGTCTTCAGTCCAGCCTTGCTCCTGCTCTGCCCGTGCTTGTATTTGCTCACCTCTCGCAGTGTGTCTTGGGGCTCCTCCCTGAGCCACACCGTGATCCAAGGGCTCACAATCTCCCTCGAGAAGTGACCGCTCCTCTGCGCTCACAACAACAACTACTCCCTACCTACACTGACCTCACTAATGGGTAGGGTCTGTTGAGACCACTGACTCTACACTACAGGGTTCCTACACTAATAAGGGGTGGATTTGGGGGTCTCCTTTCAAATACTTGATTCACAAAGGAGTGAGCACCAGCCACACCTGATTTGTAGTTAAAATAAATCCACCAGAGTGGATGCTACCAGAAGTGATTCCAATATTTTAGAAATTTTAGCCCCAAAACCATCTGGGCCTGGGGACTTAACATTTTTAAGCCTGTGGATCGTTGACATAATTTCCTCTAGATAAATGAGGGCATTCAGAAACTTGGGGAAAGTGTGATATCCTTAAAACTTTTGCCTGTTAGATCGTCTGACCCCTCTGAGAACGGATCTAAATAATACTCTGAAAAAATTGCATACATTTGTTTGGCTGATCGCTGGTTCGATCTGGCAGCATCTTTTAATGATGAGTATAATTATATTTCCTTTATGAATATGGCTAAACCTAGTTAAAGTTTTTTTATCAGCTTTATTTCCATGTCTTGTAGTTTATTAGCCTTGACATTTGCATTCTTTGATGTAGCAACATGTTTAACATAGTTTGAATTGCCACATCTTATTGCTTTAAAACAAAATTATGGAAGTTAAAAGAAAGGGGTAGTTCATGGATGCAATGGAGTGGGCACCTAATGAAAATGAACTCCTGTTTCATCAAGACAAGCAGACATCTTCCTGCAAACATTTTTGTGCTCCAAAAGTGAAAATACTAGCTTTATTTTTTTTTTTTTGTGGCAAATGTTTTTGCCTATCCCAACTGTTTGGCTCTCAAGTTTGTGGTGCTTTTGGCCAGTCTTGGTTTTCCAGTGCACTGTGGGGATTTGTGGTCCTTCTGCTGCCAGGGTTAAGCAGCCCTACAGGACTCAGCAGGCACCAGGAGTGGGGATGTCAGAAAGCCAGGACTTGACTTAAAGTCTCCTTCCAGATTTTCAAATTTTAAGTGCATTATTTTGCATGGAAAAAGTACCCATAGGGGAAAGAAAAAAAAAAAAAAAAAAAGCAGGCGCAAATCTCCATCAGCACTTTTTCCCAGGACAGTTTTAAGAGGGAAAACATGCTTGTAATTTCCCATTGAAAACTGATGCAAAGCTTGTGACATATTTGGACATACTTAACAATAATACTGTGTCAGTCGTAAATGTTTACTGCACTGCATTCTCCGTGGATAGTATTTTGTTTTTGTAAAGAAAGGTGTAGCCTCTGGGTACAGCAGGGCAGTATCTGAAGAGCACGCCAGTAACAGCAGTCCTATAAAGTCATTTTGTGTAAAGTTGTCTCAGCTGCTTCCCGCAATTCCCCCCTGGGAGCATCCACCAGATTACCTCGTTCTGATTGGTCCACAGTGGCTATGATGTCACTCGTGTTCATGAAGCATAGAGTACAATGGCAGATAGGAATCCTAAGGCACATCGAATCTGCCTAATTTACTTCCTGGTGCAATGCCGCACGCTTCCACCTCAGTGGTGTAGCCAGAAATGAATTTTTTTTGGGGGGGGCCCAAGGTTAACATGGGTGGGCAGTTGACATAAAAGTCTAGGCCTTACTATTTGTACTCTTATCAATAAATAATGCCTAGAATCTTGCCATGCTATCCCATAACAACAGTAACTCTCAGGACTCAAACAGCAGGAACCTTATCTACAAAAAGGCAGCAAAGGCAAACAT
Organism: Rhinatrema bivittatum; assembly: GCF_901001135.1. Taxonomy (NCBI): domain Eukaryota; kingdom Metazoa; phylum Chordata; class Amphibia; order Gymnophiona; family Rhinatrematidae; genus Rhinatrema; species Rhinatrema bivittatum. The sequence continues at coordinate 29,920,354 of NC_042623.1, read as the reverse complement.
AATACCAAGCCCTAGAACACTAATACACTACATAATGGGCAAACACAACAAGCCAAACTGCTACAAATCCCTACAGAGAAACTTTACACTAGCCAAAATACTGCACTTGTCACACACATGCAACACAGACAGAGCCTTATGTAATACAGGATAAGGGACTACAAATTAAAAACAAACATACAGACAAAACTGAAAAAGAAAGCCTGAGAAACCAGCCTTAGCCTCTGAACATTGGAATACTGAAGAAACAGCAAAATACAAATATATAAGAAATGCACATTCCCAAAGATGACATATTCCAATCGCTGAAAGTCAAAATATTTTTTTTTACCTTTGTTGTCTGATCTTATTTTTCTAATTGGTTGGTCCCAGTCTATCTTTTCCTAATTCATTTTTCAGGATCTCTTTTATTCTTTCTATTTCTTCCTCTCCTCGTCTTCTTTCCTTCCTCCTTCATACACACAGGTTCTCTCTCACATGCTTTCTCTCACACAGGCTCCCACTTTTGCATGCTCTCTCTCACATACAGGCCGATTCAGTATGGTGCGCTCAGGCCGAGCGCACTGTTAGCTCCCGGTTGGACGCGCGTTTTCGACATGCTATTTTTACCTCTTATACAGTAAGGGGTAATAGCGCATGGAAAACACATGTCCAACCCCCCCGAAACTAATAGCGCCCTCAAAATGCCAATGCATGTTGATGAGCCTATTAGTTAGTCCCGCGCGATACAGAAAGTAAAATGTGCAGCCAAGCCGCACATTTTACTCTCAGAAATTAACCCTTGCCCAAAGGCAGGCATTAATTTCGGCTGGCACCAGGAAAGTGTACAGAAAAGCAGAAAAAACTGCTTTTCTGTTCACCCTCTGACTTAATATCATAGTGATATATCATAGTGATATTAAGTCAGAGATATTAAGTCAGATATTAATATCATAGTGATATTAAGTCAAAGGCCCCAAAAATAAAAAAAAATTAAAAACCTTAAAAAAAAATAAATCTGCCCACGGGTTGGAAAACGGACGCTCGATTTTGGCTGCGTCCGTTTTCCGGTAAAATTGAGCGTCAGCTGTCAAACCCGCTGACAGCTGCCGCTTCTACCAATAAGGATTCTAGTGTCCCTAGCGCCTCCTTATTAGCGCGGGCCCTCATTTGCATACAGAATCGAGCGCCCAGGAGAGTGGCCTGGGTGAACGTCGGGAGAGCGGGCGCTCGCCTCGGAGTGCCACTCTCCCATGCATTTTACTGAATTGGCCCGATACACACAGGCTCCCACTCTCATATGCTCTCTCTCAAATGCAGGCTCTCACTCACAGGTTCCCACTCCGACACACTCTCTTTTTACCCAGGCTCTCACTTGTACACATAGGTTCCCACTCTCACACCAAGGTTTCTACTCCCATACACACACAGGCTCTCTTACCTGCTCTCTCCCACATGCAGGCTTCCTCTCCCACATGCTCTCTCTCACACCAACTCTCACACTGTTGGAGTCATTTTTTGTTACTTTTGCTGAGAATGTATATAGAGGATAGGCCGTATGGATTCAGAGTTTTCACCAGACACAAACTAGTTTAAAGGCCACAGGCCAACCTCTGAGTGAACTCCTGTTTATTGTCTTGTACTGTGAAATGTTTACAAACAGGCAAGAGTCTGTTCATTTAGTTATCCCATTAAGTCCATGATGAGAAAGCAAGCAATTAACTTATACTAAAGCCTGAGAGAGAGAGAATCAAGGACGCACAGCTGTGTCTGAAACCTGATAAGAACTCAGGGGGAGGGAACATCATTGCTTTTCATAAGCGTTTGTAGGGTATAAGGAGAGACAGCGAGAAAGAGAGAAGGGAGCCCTGGACGTGATGGTTCAGCTGATCCTTTGGAAATGTAAGCTTTTTATGTCTATGTAGCAATTGTTATTATCTACCATTACTTCTATACGATCTGATTTTATTTGTTCTATCCTCCTATTGCTCAAATAAAATTACTTTCTTACCTAGAGTCATAATTTACTGAATCCAAGTTTGTTTGTGGCTCTCTGTGTAGGGGATAAGTCCCTAGGTTCAAGCCCCCAGGTATAATCCTAGTAATTGTGTGTGGCCATTTGTGTAGGGGATAAGCCCCTGGGTTCAAACCCTTAGTTATAATCCCAGTAATTGTATGTGTTTATATGAGATTAGCCCCCCAGGTCAGAGCCCCTGGGCAGGATACCAGTGTGCACGGTCTGAACCTGTAGCACACACCCACATTCTCTCTTATACATACACACACACAGGCTTCTCACTCCCATGCTCTCTCTCATACACACACACACACACAGGCTTCTCACTCCCATGCTCTATCTCATATACACACACACAGGCTTCTGTTATGGTTTCGAGGTGTTTGAGTGGATTCTTGGGTACTGCGGAGATGGCCACTCCCATGGGGAGGAGCCCCGTGAGGAACCGCAGTACTAGGCTAGACTCTATACACGCAGACACAGATAATTCGTGTTTACTAAACAGCTTGGTGGTACTGCCCAGGAGGTGGCAGCAGTGAGGTAACCCAGTAGAGTAGTCCAGGGGTCCTTGGCAGAGGAGACCCGTCCCACACTTCAATGATGGTAGACTGGGTTGGGTAGAGAAGAGAGTCCCGGATGTAGACTCGCAGCGCTGAAGCTGAAGGTGAGACAAGCTGACAAGGTTAGTTTACACACTGAATAGATAGCTGTATTAGATGATGATCCTGGCAGGCTGAAGTAGCTGGATTTGCAGGCACCAAGGCAGGAAGAGCAGGCCCTCGAGGAGCAAGTACCTGGTATCCCAGATAGGCACCTGAAAGAAAGCATAGGGCCCCCGAGGAGCAGGTTCCCAGGTTAGATGAATAACCCCGAAGGGCAGAGACAGCTTCCAGCAGCAGCACAGAAGCGGCAGAGTAGCTTAGACCGGAGGCGTTCCAATCCTTGCTAACTCAGTTTGTTAGCAAACGAAGGGCAGGCTAAATACCCAGATGGTGTGACATCACTCGAGGGGACGCCCCCGAGGTTCCCACCATGACGTGGATAAAGACGTGGGTGGCGTGCACGCGCGCACCCTAGGAGGCCCTCAGGAGAAACATGGCGAACACCGTCGCCGTAGCCATTCCGGGGACGCCGGAGAGAGCGGCATGATGACGTGGCAGCAATCATCTTCCCAAGGCTAGTGGAGAGAAAAGGAAGAAAGGTGAGGCACAGAGGTCGAAGCCGTCTGAGACCAACGGACGCAACAGCTTCTCGCTCCCATGCTCTCTCTCATACACACACAGGCTTCTCACTCCCATGCTCTCTCATACACACACATAGGCTTCTCACTCCCATGCTCTCTCACACACACACACACACACGCAAGCTTCTCATTCCCATGCACTCTCTCGTACACACACACAGGCTTCACACTCCCATGCTCTCTCATACACACACACGGGCTTCTCACTCCCATGCTCTCTCTCTCATACACACACCGGCTTCTCACTCCCATGTTCTCTCTCGTACATATACACACACCGGCTTCTCACGCCCATGCTCTTTCACACACATGCACACACAGGTGCTTCTCACTCCCATTCTGTCTCTCTCTCATACATTCACAAACACACACACTCTATCAGGGCCTCTCTTCCAAGCCTCTTCCTGCGAGGCCTCTTCTCTAGCCATGTGTGTTGAGCTCTGTGATGGCACTGAGACGGTCAGACCTTTCTTGTCGGGCTGCGTGCGATGAGCTCCATGATGGCCCTGCGATGGTCGGGCCTCTTCTCGAGCCACGAGGGATGAGCTCCGCGACAGTCGGGCCTCTGTTCTCGGGCCACGCGGGATGAGCTCTGCGATGGGCCTATGACGGTCGGTCCTCTTCTTGGGCATTGGGCCTCACAGGATAAGCTCCACGACGGCCCTTCATCAGTCGGAACTCTCTTTTTGGGCCGCGTGGGATGAGCTCCACTATGGCCCTGCGAAGGTCAGGTCAGGCCTCGGGCTGCACGGGATGAGTTTCGCGATGGCCCTGTATCGGGCTTCTCTTCTCAGGTGCCGGGTAACTGAGTGGGTGGGCCACGGCCCACCCAGGCCCATCCGTGCTACGTCACTGCTCCACCTAATCTCCAGTTTTCCCTTCAGTTTCCCCTGCCGTTCTCTCTTCTCTGTCTGTGCTTACCTCAGATCTTAAAATTATTTACTGGTTCTGCCTCCACTCGCTCCACTGGGGTGGTTGTTCCATGCATCTCCTGCCCTTTTTTTTTTTTTTTTTTTCGTGGAGAAATGTTTTCTAACGCTACCTCTGGACTTTAGCTCCTTCTGAGTTCTGGAATTCACTCTTCACGGGCAGGGAACCCGTGGGATCACACTCCATTGGACACGGTGCCGCAGCCTGACACCTTTCCAGGCATGGCCGCTCCCAGGGGTCTGGGGGGAGACGGCCCAAACAACTCCAGCGTGAACAAACTCGCTGGTGACATTTTCAGACTGAGGCAGGGCATTACTGCTCACCATATGTACTTTTAGAGTACTGCAGAGTACAGGGAAGTTGATGCTTCCTTTCGAGCTGCCCTTGGGTGCTTTGTCCCGGATTTTGCTGAGCTGATGCTCAGTAATTAAGACAATTCTCTGCTTTTTATCTCCCATTGTTCCAGGATTTGCTCAGCACAGCAGCGCTCCATCATTTCCGTGTCTCGTCAGCTGTTTTAACAAATGAAGTCAATCAACAACACCCCCTCAACACACACCTCCCTCTTTTTTTAATTTTTTTTTTCATTCCTTCTGGTTTATGTTTTCATTCTGTAAGAGGAATGAGAATTAAGAGAGGCTCATCCTGCAGGATTCGGGCAACTCTTTCTAGGGCAAAGGCAAGGGGGAAGAGGCGCTGTTGCTGCACTGTAGTGTTCATCAGAAACTTAACGAGCATTTACTCGGACTTTGTATTCATAAACTGGGCCTGTGCGACCAAAACCAAGATGAGTAGAATAAAAGGCAAAACGTTAAAAAAAAAAAAAAAAAAGAAGGAAGAAAACAAAATGAATTGGAGGAGAATCAGGGTGAAGAGCGCCAGAGAGAGAGAGACAGAGACCGGCGGGCTGCTCTCCTGCATTCGTATCATAACAGGGAGCGGGGAGTCCTGCCTAACGGCGCATGATGGCACTAGCCCTCCACCCGTCCCCTTCCCTCCCCTCCATTATAACACTTACATTGGGGGATGAAGGTCACCGGCAGTAGAGAAGGGGCCACACAGACAGCAATGACTGAATAGAGGGGAACTGCTTTTTCCTTTTTCTTTTTTCCCACTCCTGAAAGCAACATAAAATGACACCAGCATACGAGATACAGCACCGGACTCACGGGCCGATACAGTACAGCGCGCTCCGGGTTTGGCAGCATGTTTGACGCCCTAGCTTTACCCCTTATACAGTAAGGGGAAATAGCACGTCGAAAACGCGCGGCCAACCCCCCTCCCCCCAAAACTAATAGCACCCGCAACATGCAAATGCATGTTGATGGCCCTATTGGTTATTCCCGCGCGATCCAGAAAGCAAAATGTGCAGCTAAGCCGCACATTTTACTTTCAGAAATTAATGCCTGCGCACAGGCTGGCGTTAATTTCTGCCAGCACCGGGGAAGTGTACAGAAAAGCAGAAAAAACACTGCTTTTCTGTTCACCCTCTGACTTAATTTAACCCCCAAAATTAAAAAAAAATGTAAAAAAAAAAATTTTAAATCGGCCCGCGGGTCAGAAGACAGACACTCATTTATGCCGGCGTCCGTTTTCCGAGCCCGTGGCTGTCAGCAGGTTTGAGAACCGACACTGGCAAAATTGAGCGTCTGCTGTCAAACCCGCTGACAGCCGCTGCTCCTGTCAAAAAAGAGGCGCTAGGGACGCGCTAGTGTCCCTAGCGCCTCTTTTTACCGTGGGCCCTCATTTGCATACTAAATCGCGCGCACAGGAGAGTGGCCTTTGCGCGCGTCGGGAGAGCGGGCGCTCGCCTTGGAGCGCCGGCTCTCCCGCGAGTTTTACTGTATCGGCTGTCAGTGCAGTGGGATTTCCGGTTGAATCAGGTTATTTTTAAAGGCGGCAGCCTGTCAGTTTGTGTTGCTTTTCAGCAGCAATTGTATTATTATTTGTTTTTCCTTGCCTCGGGGTCATTTCTTTCGAGAGATGCTAACTGCCAGCATTCGGCAGACTCCGTGACCTCTTGGGCCCCCTGGCTGCGCCGTGCCGGTTGCTGTGGCGTTTAACGCACTCGACAGATCCGGGGGGGGGGGTGCTCCTCGCCTGGATCCTCTGACTGTGCCCTTCTCCCGGGTGCTGCTCTCAAAGGTTCATTTTCATCTGCCCGAACACGGTGCCGGGCTTCTTTCTTATCGGTAGTGACCCATTGTTCCATACTGGTTCCCCTCACAGTTCTGGCTGGCCCAGCACATTTCTGAGCTGTACAAGATCACTATCTGGAACCACTGCAGTAGCATATTTCCTGCCTCTTCATACATCCTAAAAAAAAACAACAAAACAAAAAACTCTCCATCTGCTGTGAGTGAAAAAATATATAACATTTTCCCCAGCCGTTTACAATGGACTCCTGTGAAATACAGCTCCCTGCAAGACCAATTTTGGTGCTGCTTCTTTAGAAAACCTGAGACTTGACTTTCTGTGGACAACAGATTTAACTGAAGCTCCCATCTGTTCTTAAAACTGAAAGCATGGATGAGTCTTTGGTCAAGGGGCTGTATTAAGGCCATTTCAATTTACTGATTTATTTCTGGAAGGTACAGAATTTATTTCTTCCCATCCTTGGCCAACAAGCTGTCAGCAGGAGGATAGGCCAGACAGGTGATCTTAAAGCAATGCTTTCGGTTCCGGATATTTGGGGAAATGAGCCTTCCAGGTGCTTGCGGTACCCTACGGAAAGTGTGAAGCTTCGCGGGCTCTTACTTTTCCCCGTAGGCGGCAGCAGTGGCATGAGCATTCCTGCCTTGTTCGAACGAAGCAGCATCTCGCGTCTGTCTTTGCCTTGCTCGGGCCTCCTTTACTGGGAGCTGCGGTTAGGGGTGAAGGCTTGTTGGCTGGCATCCTGTGCCACAGGGCTCACTCATCACGGTAACCTTCCTGTTCCTGGAGGAAGCTGTGGAGCACTTTCAGCCTCACAAGGTTACAATCCACCTCTGTGACGGTTCTTTCGCCAGTTCCATGAGGTTCTCCCCGACATGAAATTCACCTTCTGCTTTTCTGTCATGCAAAAACATCTCGGCCTCCTTTTCTGCAGGAACCATGTGTATAAACGATCATCCATGGTCTCAATCTTGCAGAATCCTTTCTTGCCTTCTTCCTTTGCAAGTCATCCACCTTGTCTAAGAACCAAAGTAACTTTCCTTCTTCTGCTCTCCAGCTGCATATGGTATCTTCTGGTATGCCCAAATGCCTTTTACTTTGTGCATTTAACAAAGAAACAGAGAAAATGACGGCAGAAGAAGACCAAACGGCCCATCCAGTCTGCATAGCAAGCTTTCACACTTATTTTTTTCTCATTCTTATCTGTTATTCTTGGCCCTTATTAGTAACATTTTGATTCTATTTCCCTTCCACCCCTGCCTTTGATGTAGAGAGCAGTGCTGGAGCTGCATCTAAGTGAAGTATCTAGCTTAACTGGTTAGGGGTAGTAACCGCCGCAATAAGCAAGCTACTCCCATGCTTATTTGTTTACCCAGACTATGTAATTCAGTCCTTGTTGGTTGTTGTCTGAATATAAATCCTTTTTTCTTCATTCCCCCTGCCATTGAAGTAGTGAGCTGCGCTGGATATGTATTCCAAGTGAAGTATCAAGCTTAATTGATTCGGGGTAGTAACTGCCGTAACAAGCAAGCTACTCCCACGCTTATTTGTTTACCCAGACTGTATGTAATTCAGTCCTTGTTGGTTGTTGTCTGAATATAAATCCTCTTTCAACGCTAGGGGAGAAAGACCGATACTTCACGCATATCCAGCATAGCTCTCTGCTTCAACGGCAGGGGAGGAAGACCGATACTTCACGCATATCCAGCATAGCTCTCTGCTTCAATGGCAGGGGGAATGAAGAAAAGTGGATCTATATACAGACAACAACCAACAAGGACTGAATTACATAGTCTGGGTAAACAAATAAGCATGGGAGTAGCTTGCTTATTGCGGCGGTTACTACCCCTAACTAATTAAGCTAGATATTTTGTTACGACTGGGCTCCGGTCAGGAGTCGTGAACACCACCCAGAAGGGTGGCTCCAGATTGAGAGAGACAAGAATGGCTGATACAGGGTCTGGGTCCAGGCTGGGTCAGGGCAGGCGGCAGATAGCAGTGTCTGGGTCCAGGCTGGGTCAGGGCAGGCGGCAGAAAGCAGTGTCTGGGTTCAGGCTGGGTCAGGGCAGGCGGCAGATAGCAGTGTCTAGGTTCAGGCTGGGTCAGGGCAGGCGGCAGATAGCAGTGTCTAGGTTTAGGCTGGGTCAGGGCAGGCGGCAGAAAGCAGTGTCTAGGTTCAGGCTGGGTCAGGGCAGGCGGCAGAAAGCAGTGTCTAGGTTCAGGCTGGGTCAGGGCACAGTAAGCAGGGCAAGGCAGGTCAGAAGGCTCGTAGGCCACACGCACACACAGAAGGCCCGTAGGCCACACACACACACACAGAAGGCCCGTAGGCCACACACACACCGTAAGCAGAGCAAGGCAGGTCAGAAGGCCCGTAGGCCACACAAGGCAAGGCAAGGAAAAGGCCCGAAGGCCGCGCAGGGCAAGGCAAGGAAAGGCCCGAAGGCCGCGCAGGGCAAGGCAAGGAAAGGCCCGAAGGCCGCGCAGGGCAAGGCAAGGAAAGGCCCGAAGGCCACGCAGGGCTAGAGCAGGGAGCCCAGGTGAGCTCGATGCCGAAGCACCGAGGCAACTGTCAGGCAGGGTTATAAGGACACACCCAGAGCATAGAGTGGACAGAGGAGATGGACGGGGCCTGTCCGGAAAGCCAGCACTAGAGGGACCCCTTGTGGTGAGGCGGTTGCACTGCAGCCAAAACTGTAACAGTACCCCCTCCTCAAGGCCTCCCCCTCCTCCTGGGTCCCATCTTAGCAGGGGGTACTCAAAGATGAAATCTGGCCCCTCCGAGGGCAACAACAGCTGGAGCAATTCAACAGGCTCAGATGGCTGAGTCAGAAAGTCTGTAAGTGGTACCGGTTTGAGCCCCTCCGGGGGTGGCAGCAGGACCGGTTTAGCAGGCTCTTCTCGGGGTAGTGCAGCAGGCTCGGACCCCTCTCGGGGCGATGAAGCAGGTTCGGACCCCTCTCGGGGCGATGAGGCAGGCTCGGACCCCTCTCGGGGCATTGTAGCAGGTTCGGACCCCTCTCGGGGCGATGAGGCAGGCTCGGACCCCTCTCGGGGCGATGAGGCAGGCTCGAACACCTCTCCGGGCGTTGTAGCAGGTTCGGACCCCTCTCGGGGCGATGTGGCAGGCTCGGACCCCTCTCGGGGCGATGAGGCAGGCTCGGACCCCTCTCGGGGCGATGAAACAGGCTCGAACACCTCTCCGGGCGTTGTAGCAGGTTCGGATCCCTCTCGGGGCGATGAAGCAGGCTCGGACCCCTCTCGGGGCGATGAGGCAGGCTCGGACCCCTCTCGGGGCGTTGTAGCAGGTTCGGACCCCCCTCGGGGCGTTGTAGCAGGTTCGGACCCCCCTCGGGGCGATGAAGCAGGCTCGAACACCACTCCGGGCGTTGTAGCAGGTTCGGACCCCTCTCGGGGCGTTGTGGCAGGTTCGGACCCCTCTCGGGGCGATGAGGCAGGCTCGGACCCCTCTCGGGGCGATGAGGCAGGCTCGAACACCTCTCCGGGCGTTGTAGCAGGTTCGGACCCCTCTCGGGGCGTTGTAGCAGGCTCGGACCCCTCTCGGGGCGATGAAACAGGCTCGGACCCCTCTCGGGGCGATGAAACAGGCTCGGACCCCTCTCGGGGCATGGTAGCAGGTTCGGACCCCTCTCGGGGCGATGAAGCAGGCTCGAACACCTCTCCGGGCGTTGTAGCAGGTTCGGACCCCTCTCGGGGTGATGAGGCAGGCTTGGACCCCTCTCGGGGCGATGAAGCAGGCTCGAACACCTCTCCGGGCGATGTAGCAGGTTCGGACCCCTCTCGGGGCGATGAAGCAGGCTCGGACCCCTCTCGGGGCGATGAAACAGGCTCGGACCCCTCTCCGAGCGTTGTAGCAGGTTCGGACCCCTCTCGGGGCATGGTAGCAGGTTCGGACCCCTCTCGGGGCGATGCAGCAGGCTCGGACCCCTCTCGGGGTGATGAGGCAGGCTCGGACCCCTCTCGGGGCGATGAGGCAGGCTCGAACACCTCTCTGGGCGTTGTAGCAGGTTCGGACCCCTCTCGGGGCGTTGTAGCAGGCTCGGACCCCTCTCGGGGCGATGAAGCAGGCTCGGACCCCTCTCGGGGCGATGAAGCAGGCTCGGACCCCTCTCCGAGCGTTGTAGCAGGTTCGGACCCCTCTTGGGGCATGGTAGCAGGTTCGGACCCCTCTCGGGGCGATGAAGCAGACTCGGACCTTTCTCCGAGCGTTGTAGCAAGTTCGGACCCCTCTTGGGGCGATGAAGCAGGTTCGGACCCCTCTCGGGGCGATGAAGCAGGCTCGGCCCCCTCTTGGGGCGATGAAGCAGGCTCGGCCCCCTCTTGGGGCGATGAAGCAGGCTCGGCCCCCTCTTGGGGCGATGCAGCAGGCTTGGATCCTCCTCGGGGCGATGCAGCAGGCGTGGCCCCCTCTTGGGGTGATGAAGCAGGCTCAGATGGCAGAGCAGCAAGGTTAGAAGTAGTGTACATGGAAGACACAGATTGTACTGCCAAGGGCTTGATACCTCGAGCCAAAGTCTGAAGCTCCTGATTTTGTTTCTGGGGGAGCATTTTAGAGAAGGCACAGGCAGTTCTAGGACGTCTAGGGAAGATGCTCGTTACAGGCTGTTCAGCAGCTGTGGGAAGCAGAGCCCTGCTCGGGTTAATGAGTTCCATCTGTTTTTGTGCTTGCTCTCCTAGAACGGAAGTCCTAGAAGTTCTCTTGGCCAGGTAAGTTTTTGGTTTTCTTGGAGTATAAGCTGCTTTTTGGTAAAATGTTTTGTGACAAGTTATGCTACAATCTTCTGTTAGCAAACTGTCCAGGGTGAAAACATTCCTAGCTGAGCCAGAAGCAGGGCAGAGTGTGATAGCTCTGGCTGAATCTTTCGGAGGAGAAGGTGGCCCGTTAGCTGTGCAGCGGGGGCAGGGTTTGCCTGGAGGCAAAAGACAAGGAAGACAGAGACACTTCCACCAGCCTGGTTTGGGAGAATTGCAATTAAGGCATTCTTGGTATACAGACACATTCCTTTTGTGACAGTTGCTGCAAATCCAGTGCTCCTGGTCCGAGAGCTGACAAGCTAAACAGTTCAGGTACGTAGGATAATTCAGAGTTTGACAAATGGTACAGATAATAAAGCGTGGAGACTCACCGTCTGAATACTGAGTCCTTACTGTCTCTCCCAATGTAAATGGCTTCGGCATACTGTTACGACTGGGCTCCGGTCAGGAGTCGTGAACACCACCCAGAAGGGTGGCTCCAGATTGAGAGAGACAAGAATGGCTGATACAGGGTCTGGGTCCAGGCTGGGTCAGGGCAGGCGGCAGATAGCAGTGTCTGGGTCCAGGCTGGGTCAGGGCAGGCGGCAGAAAGCAGTGTCTGGGTTCAGGCTGGGTCAGGGCAGGCGGCAGATAGCAGTGTCTAGGTTCAGGCTGGGTCAGGGCAGGCGGCAGATAGCAGTGTCTAGGTTTAGGCTGGGTCAGGGCAGGCGGCAGAAAGCAGTGTCTAGGTTCAGGCTGGGTCAGGGCAGGCGGCAGAAAGCAGTGTCTAGGTTCAGGCTGGGTCAGGGCACAGTAAGCAGGGCAAGGCAGGTCAGAAGGCTCGTAGGCCACACGCACACACAGAAGGCCCGTAGGCCACACACACACACACAGAAGGCCCGTAGGCCACACACACACCGTAAGCAGAGCAAGGCAGGTCAGAAGGCCCGTAGGCCACACAAGGCAAGGCAAGGAAAAGGCCCGAAGGCCGCGCAGGGCAAGGCAAGGAAAGGCCCGAAGGCCGCGCAGGGCAAGGCAAGGAAAGGCCCGAAGGCCACGCAGGGCTAGAGCAGGGAGCCCAGGTGAGCTCGATGCCGAAGCACCGAGGCAACTGTCAGGCAGGGTTATAAGGACACACCCAGAGCATAGAGTGGACAGAGGAGATGGACGGGGCCTGTCCGGAAAGCCAGCACTAGAGGGACCCCTTGTGGTGAGGCGGTTGCACTGCAGCCAAAACTGTAACATATTTCACTTAGATGCAGTTCCAACACTGCTCTCTACATTAATGGTGGAGGTGGAAGGGAAATAAAACCAAAAGGTTACTAAGGTTAAAGGCGCCTAGAACCGGATGTGACCCACGGGCCTTCTGTTTAACCACCTCTATTCTAGGTCAATGGTGGTTTGGGTTTTTTTTCCCTCCGGAAGCTAATGGCCCTGCCGTGATATCAGAATCAAGAAAATCCAGCAGCGAGTGGGTTACCGTAGTTACACTATCTCCAGGCTATTCCCAACCGCTCAAAGCCTGAACCTGCGAGAATTATGACTAATGCCAGGCACAGTCTTGCGAATGCTGAAAGGACAATAAAACATGGCTTTCACGCCCTTGCCAATGTATTTTTTGACTGCGTAGGCCAATTGAGCAGTAAAGGTGTGAAACTGGTGATGTTATGCCCCCCTGTGCGCACACGCGATTGCAAAATTTGGAGCAGTTTATCATGATTTTATTTTATTTTATTTTTTTTTTAATGCCAGATTTATTCCATTTCCAGGAAACTTGCTGCTTACCTCTAAAATTACAGGGCAGCCCCTCTTCTTGTCTCCGGTGGGTCGAGCTGATACAGATTTGGATAACTTTATTGGCACGGCAATTTTACATGTGCTGCTAAAGTAATGCACAGAATGATTAAAATAAAGGGGTAAGACCGCACCTTGGATACCGTGTGCAATTGTGATCACCGCATGTCAAAAAGGATATAGCTGCACTGGAGAAAGTGCGGAGAAGGGCGACCAAAATGATAAAGGAGATGGAACAGCTCCCCTATGAGGAAAGGCTGAAGAGGTTAGGGCTGTTCAGCTGGGAGAAGAGACGGCTGAGGAGGGATATGATAGAGGTGTTTAAAATCATGAAAGGACTTGAACAGTCATTTAAACAAATCAAAGAAAATTCTAGTTAATCTCTGGAATTCATTGCAGAGGATGTGGTTACAGCAGTTAGTGAATCTGGGTTTAAAAAAGGTTTGGATAAGCTCCTAGAGGAAAAATCCATAAACTGCTATTACGGTAAGCAATAGTAGCTTGAGATCTATCTAATGTTTAGGTACTTGCCAGGTACTTGTGACTTGGATTGGCCACTGTTGGAAACAGGATCCTGGGCTTGATGGACCCTTGGTCTGACCCAGTATGGCATATCTTATTTTCTTAGGTAACAAAATTACAGGCCGATACAGTACAGTGTGCTCCGGTAGAGCGCACTGTTAACCTGCATTTGGATGCGTGTTTTTGACGCGCTAGCTTTACCCCTTATTCAGGAAGGGGTAATAGTGCGTCGAAAACGCGCATCCAACCCCCCCGAGACTAATAGCACCCGCAACATGCAAATGCATGTTGATGGCCCTATTTGTCATTCCCGCACGATACAGAAAGTAAAATGTGCAGCCAAGCCGCACGTTTTACTTTCAGAAATTAGCGCCTACCCAAAGGAAGGTGCTAATTTCTGCCGGCACCGGGATAGTGCACAGAAAAGCAGTAAAAACTGCTTTTCTGTACATCCTCCGACTTAATATCATGGCGATATTAAGTCGGAGGTCCCAAAAGTTAAAAATAGTCAAAAAACTAAATAAATAAAAAATTTAAAATGGGCCCGCGGCTCGTGGATTGAAAACTGGACGCTCAATTTTGCAGGCATCCGGTTTCCTAACCCGTGGCTGTCAGCGGGCTCGAGAACCGCCGCTGGCAAAATTGAGCGTCGGCTGTCAAAGTCGCTGACAGCCACCGCTCCTGTCCAAAAAGAGGCGCTAGGGACGCGCTAGTGTCCCTAGCGCCTCTTTTTACCGCAGGCCCTAATTTGCATAGGCCACCTTCCTGAATCGCTCGCCCAGGAGAGTGGCCTGTGCACGCACCGGGAGAGCAGGCGCTCTCCTGCGACATTTTCTGTATCGGCCTGTTAGAAAATAAGTCAAGTAAGAGTACATTTTGTGGACAGCACAGTATCAGGGACGTGCCTCAGGTTTCACCACTGGTCTGCATCAGGTTTCATTTCTGGCCTGCTGGCAGGATACGAGCGTATTTTACTGCTATAGCTGCTGTTTCTCCTCTGTCAACCTTGGATCAGACAGAACTATCAGGAAATGCAAAAACATGAAGGAACAGAAAGGAATAGGAGCAGATGGGGATGGAATGAGATGAGGTGGCAGAGTCATAATTATGCCGGGTTTTGCGCTAGCTGGAACTTGTTTCACTGCTGATGAGTTAAAGCTTTGAAAAATTCAGAATCTGTTTTATGGAATCACTTTTTTAAATTTATATTTCACCTTTTTTTGATACTTGAAAGTGGACTGTGCTCGGGTACTATAGGTACTGTGTGTCCCTATCCACATCCAGGCTCAAAGTCACAGCGGATCAGACTTTGAAATCTTTGGCTCAGTATGCGGAGGCAGTCAAAAAAGCAAAAGAAATGTTAGGAATTATTAGGAAAGGAATGGAGAATGTTATAAAGACTCTGTATCGCTCCATGGTGAGACCGCACCTGGAATATACTGCGTGCGATTCTGGTCGCCGCATCTCAAACTCAAATAAAGCTGCACTGGAAAAGGTACAGAGAAGGACGACCAAAATGATAAAGGGCATGGCACTGTTCCAAAAGGGATCCAAAAAAGAGCCAGGCGACCAGGGACCAGTAAGCTTCATTTCAATCCCAGGAAAAGTACTGGAATCTCTCATGAAAAAGGAGATGACTGTGAATTTGTAAGAGAAATGATTAGCAAACAGCCCGGGTTCTGAAGCAACAGGTTCTGCCAAACCTGCCGTAATATGTTATTCTGAGAACATTAGCTGCCAACTCGAAACATGATTGATGTAGTTTATCTGGATTTTACTATACTTTTGGATGCAGTGGGAAAGACCGACTTACAGATGAAGAAAGATTATGTTTGAGGATAGCATTTGTGAGCGAGTAAGAAAGTGGCTGAAGGGGGGGCTACAGTGGAGCCCAGTGCCACCTACAGAAGCTGAAATAAGGTGGCCTCACGGGGGTCCGGGGCAGGACGTCCGCTTTTAAATATTTTCTTCTTATCCATGATTAGGAGGAAGGGCGAAAGAGAAACATTGCTGTTTGTGCAAATGACATCAGACTCTGTTACACTGTAAAACACAGCAGGATGCACTGATTTTACAGAGGGACAAAGATGCAGTCGGCAAACGGGCAGACAAGCTGGGCTACGAGGTTTATTGTGGATACGTGCAGGGCAAGGCATCTGGAGGACACAAACCTCGGTTACCACACAGAGAGAGCTGCTTGGTAATTACGAGAAGGTTGAGCTTGATCAGGGGCAGACTGCAGGAAAATATCAGCCCGGGGGATTTGTTTTTTTCAAAATCTCGCCCACGAGGTATCTGACTCCCTTGCGCGCACTCTCTCTGCAGCATGTGCATCAACACGCCAAGTCGACTCTGAAACCCAGCAGAATTAAGCCCAAATATCTCCAAAATAAATTTCACATTTTTCCTAAATACCTAAGAAATAGAGCAATACTCTAGACCAGCAGTGAGTAAACAAAGCTGTAGACCCCCCTGTTCCATCCATGCAAATTGGTTGGGGCCACCCCACAGGTCTGCTTAGCAAAATACCTCACCTTAGTCACACATGTAGAATAGACAGACCCACACCAAATACACAATGAAGAGAGAAAGAATGAATAGAAACATGCAGGCAAAAACTGAACTTGAAACCATAACAAGTCAGACTCTGTATGGAATGGAAAAACAAATATTCCTCACTAAGCATCAAACAATAACATCAAGAAATATAAAGCTTCAACTATAATAGTAAAATCAAACTCATAAAAAGAATAAATATTTCAAAACAGTTGATGAAAAGAACATCCAATGATTACAAACATATAACAATGGTTTAATTTCCCAAACATTGATAAAATATTTCAAAATAGCAGACAAAGCAGGCTCTCTCTCTTTCATACACACATGCAGGCTCACTCATGCACATATTCAGGCTCTCTCTTTCATACACACATGCAGGCTCATTCTCATGCACATATTCAGGCTCTCTTTCATACACACATGCAGACAGTCTCTCTTTCACACACACATGCAGGCTCACTCTCATGCACATTCAGGCTCACACACACACATGCAGGCTCACTCTCATGCACATTCAGGCTCTCACACACACATGCAGGCTCACTCTCATGCACATATTCAGGCTCTCACACACACACATGCACGCTCACTCATGCACATATTCAGGCTCTCTCACACACACACATGCAGGCTCACTCTCATGCACATATTCAGGCTCTCTCTTTCATACACACATGCAGGCTCACTCTCATGCACCTATTCAGGCTGTTTCTTTTTCATACAGATATGCAAGCTCACTCTCATACACATATTCAGGCTCTCTCACACACAAGCAGGCTCATGCATATATGCAGGCTCTCTCATACACACATGCAGACACTCTCACGCACACATGCAGACATTCTCTCTTTCATGCACATATTCAGGCTCTCTCACACACATGCAGGCTCATTCATGCACATATTCAGGCTCTTTCTTTCATGCACATATTCATGCACATATTTCATGCACATATTCAGGCTCATTCTCATGCACATATTCAGGCTCTCTTTCATACACACATGCAGACACTCTCTCTTTCACACACACATGCAGGCTCACTCTCATGCACATTCAGGCTCACACACACACACATGCAGGCTCACTCTCATGCACATTCAGGCTCTCACACACACATGCAGGCTCACTCTCATGCACATATTCAGGCTCTCACACACACACATGCACGCTCACTCATGCACATATTCAGGCTCTCTCACACACACACATGCAGGCTCACTCTCATGCACATATTCAGGCTCTCTCTTTCATACACACATGCAGGCTCACTCTCATGCACCTATTCAGGCTGTTTCTTTTTCATACAGATATGCAAGCTCACTCTCATACACATATTCAGGCTCTCTCACACACATGCAGGCTCATGCATATATGCAGGCTCTCTCATACACACATGCAGACACTCTCACGCACACATGCAGACATTCTCTCTTTCATGCACATATTCAGGCTCTCTCACACACATGCAGGCTCATTCATGCACATATTCAGGCTCTTTCTTTCACACACACATGCAGACACTCTCATGCACATATTCAGGCTCTCTTTCATACACACAGGCAGGCTCACTCATGCACATATTCAGGTGCTCTCACTTTCTCTCATATACACACACACACATACACACACACCTTCAGGCAGCCTCCTTTCTTCTTGGCCTTTTACTGCCGGAGGGGGAGTGGGAGGAAACAGCCCTGTAACTGCCAGATGCGTCCTTCTGCCGAGCCTGTAGGCCTTTCTTCAGGCCGCTTCGGGTTGGGCTCTTTTGAGGCCCCACCAAGACCTCCCCCAGGCCGCAGTGGGTGTTGCAGCCCCACAATAAAACTAGTTCCACAGCAGTCCCTCAGCAGGAACTGAGAAAACCTCGTGACCAGTGTGACCAGTCCACTGGGGGATGCCTGATCCCCCAATCCGCCCCTGGGCTTGATGGTTGTCTAGGCAGAAAGAAAACCAAACACGAAGACATAATGAAACCAGGTCATCAGAGCACCAGGTCCAGACCTGGTAGTAATGTTACATATCTACTGCTAGGTGCGCTCAGCATGCAAAATGTCAGAAACCACCAGGCCAACAGTAGGCATGATTAAGTTGCCAAGAGGCAAAGGCTCATCTTGCTCACAGACTTCTTCGATTACAGTTCAGGTTATCCAGGGGAGAACACGAAGAAACAGTGTCCCACCCAACTCTCGCACATGTAAACAAAATTACTTAACATCCAAATATGATATCTCCCTTTATAGGCACCTAAAAGTAATTCAGACTGTTCCATCCCTGAAACTTTTGTCTTCAGGAAAAATCAGCTAACCTTCTCTTAAATGTGTGCAAGGGACATTTGCCCTGCTGCTGCCTGTGATCTTCCTGTTTTGTGATAGGGCAGTGTGTATGAGGGAAGCTTGCCCTGCTGCTGCCTGTTCTGTGGCGGGGCAGTGTGTGAGGGAAGCTTGCACTGCTGCTGCCTGTGATGTTCCTGTTCTGTAACAGGGCAGCGTGTGAGGAAAGCTTTCACTGCTGCTGCCTGCGCTGTACCTGTTCTGTGGTGGGGCAGTGTGTGAGGGAAGCTTGCACTGCCGCTGCCTATGCTGTACCTGTTCTGTGGTGGAGCAGTGCATGAGGGAAGCTTGCACTGCTGCTGCCTGGGCTGTCCCTGTTCTGTGGTGGGGCAATGCGTGAGGGAAGCTTGATTTGCTGCTGCTTGTGCTGTCCCTGTTCTGTTGCGGAGCAGTTTGTGTGAAGGAAGCTTGCACTGCTGCTGCCTGTGATGTTCCTGTTCTGTAGCGGGGCAGCGTGTGAGGGAAGCTTGCGCTGCTGCTGCCTGTGCTGTACCTGTTCTGTGGTGAGGCAGTGTGTGAGGGAAGCTTGCACTGCTGCTGCCTGCGCTGTACCTGTTCTGTGGTGGGGCAGTTTGTGTGAAGGAAGCTTGCACTGCTGCTGCCTGTGCTGTACCTGTTCTGTGGTGGGGCAGTGTGTGTGAGGGAGGCTTGCACTGCTGCTGCCTGTGCTGTCCCTGTTCTGTGGCGGGGTAGTGTGTGAGGGAAGCTTGCACTGCTGCTGCCTGTGCTGTGCCTGTTGTCCAGAACAGTACTGTTTGGGTGACGCAAATCAATGAGACGCAAATCAATGAGACGGCCCCAGGCAGCCACAATCCCATTCCATCTTCCCATAATACAATATACTTTTCATTCAGTGGAGTCAGTTTAATAGTACGGCAGGGACAGTGCTGTTTATTTCTATTTACAGCAGTCAGGGAGTTGAGAAAGATGCTAGCCCATTGAGTACAGCACACAGAAATTCCTTTGGTCATTAAATGATTCTGAGGCAGATTCACAAACGAGCATAAATTAGCTAAATGTGTATCCTACAACCATACAGACACCAGGACTGAATATAGCCGGGTCGTTATCCCCCAAATGAGTTTGATTTCGGAGCTTCCTGTCAGATTGCAGCTAACAGCACGGATCGTTTCGTAGCCCTCGCAGAGTGCGCTGTTCTGTGCAAGATGGGAAACCTGGTGCCAGAGAGGACCTTTCCGGATGCACACACCCGGCACGTGAGAGGGGTCTGTGATGCCGGCCCGTTTCTTTTCTCCCTCGTGTATCCGGGTCTTCCTGGTTGCACCCTCCGCTGGGCCCTTCTAGACACTCGCTCCCTTGGTCTGGGTGAGGGGAATCTGTTTAATGCCCTATACTGAGGCTTCCTTGGCCTGAGAACGGCTGCTGGGTGGCGTCATTCATTCCCCCAGCCCCTCCCCATGTTAGCAGGGTGAAGTCAGACGGCCATGCCTGGGAACTTCCGATTTTCACTCCTCCTGAGATTGTGGTGGAATAGTGGAAAGGAGGTGGGGCAGCAGGAGAGGAGGAGATGCACAAACGTTCTCCTCTCTCTGTCACACACACACACACACACCCCCAACCCTTCTTACTCCCCCTTCCGTCTCGCTCACTCATCCCTCTTGCCTTTCCTCCCAATCCTTCACCTCCTCACTCCCACTCACCTTCCCTTTCCTCAGTCACTCACCCCTCCCTTCCCTCTCAATCACTCGCCCTCCTTCCCTTTTAGTCACTCACCCCCCCCCCCCCACCCTTTCCGTCTCAGTCACTAATCTCCTCCCTTCCACTCTTCCCTTCCCGTCGCTCACCCTCCTCCGCCTCTGCTGTTGGGCCCCCACCCCATCCGTCTCAGTCACTCACCTCCTCCCTTCCACTCCTCCCTTCCCGTCGCTCACCCTCCTCCGCCTCTGCTGTTGAATCCCCACCCCGTCCGTCTCAGTCACTCACCTCCTCCCTTCCACTCTTCCCTTCCCGTCGCTCACCCTCCTCCGCTTCTACTGTTGGGCCCCCACCCCGTCCATCTCAGTCACTCACCTCCTCCCTTCCACTCTTCCCTTCCCGTCGCTCACCCTCCTCCGCCTCTGCTGTTGGATCCCCACCCCGTCCATCTCAGTCACTCATCTCCCTTCCACTCTTCCCTTCCCGTCGCTCACCCTCCTCCGCCTCTACTGTTGGGCCCCCACCCCGTCCATCTCAGTCACTCACCTCCTCCCTTCCACTCTTCCCTTCCCATCGCTCACCCTCCTCCACCTCTGCTGTTGGGCCCCCACCCCGTCCGTCTCAGTCACTCACCTCCTCCCTTCCACTCTTCCCTTCCCATCGCTCACCCTCCTCCACCTCTGCTGTTGGGCCCCCACCCCGTCCGTCTCAGTCACTCACCTCCTCCCTTCCACTCTTCCCTTCCCGTCGCTCACCCTCCTCCGCCTCTGCTGTTGGGCCCCCACCCCGTCCGTCTCAGTCACTCACCTCCTCCCTTCCACTCTTCCCTTCCCGTCGCTCACCCTCCTCCGCCTCTGCCGCTGGACCCCCACCCCGTCCGTCTCAGTCACTCACCTCCTCCCTTCCACTCCTCCCTTCCACTCATCCTTCCCTTTCAGTCACTCACCCTCCTCCACCTCTGCCGCTGGGCCCCCACCCCTTCCGTCTCAGTCACTCACCTCCTCCCTTTCACTCATTCTTCCCTTTCAGTCACTCCCCCTCCTCCACCTCTGCTGCTGGGTGGGGGGTGGGATCCTCCGGCAGCCTCTGGCAAGGCCGGTGCTAGCATTTTTGCTGCCCTGTGAGAACAATTACTGTGCTGCGCCCCCCCCCCCCCCCTCCTCATTCCCTTTTTGGGATTTTTTTTAAACACAGAACGTTGTTTTTACCAAAGCACAGTGGAGACTGTCAAATCTCACATTCTGTCCCTTCACCTCTTCCCCACCATAAAAAGCCGTGCACCCACCCCCCCCCCCCCCCCCCCCGTGCCCAGCAATCTAAACTTTTAAAATGGACCCTCCCCCTGAACCTCGGTGTCAAACCTGGGCAGGAGTCTCCCACTAACGGTTCTGTAAAAACGGTGCCGGTTGCCCCCACCCCCCCATCTGGCACCGTTTTGTGGTACAGAAATGCGTGCCCTGCTCCGGTGCCCCCCCCCCCCCCCAGTAACCCTACATGGAGTCGGGCCTATTGTAACCTGCTGGGTGTGAGTTTGGCCCTCAGAAAGGCTTGAGATACAAAGATATAGAAAACCTCCCCTACTGAAACAGTACTAACTGCCAGCACTCGAACAGGAACAACCCTACCTACGAAAAGGCAACGCTGAAAATATTACACCAGGACTTAAACCACCAACACATGTCCTGTGGAAAAAACAGAAACCCAGCAGGCTGCTATGAATCCCTACACAGAAACTGCAAGCTAGCAGAATACCCCACCCCCTAAACATGCAGTACACAGGCTCATCCTCACCAAATACAGAATAAAGAGACCACAAAGCATAAACAGAAACTGAACTGGGAACTGCAAAAAGTCAAACTCTCTGTAGGTAATGCAGCAATGGAGAAACAAACATCACCTGTCCTCATAAATAATCAAACAAAATCAAGGAATATAAATCACTACTATTACTGAAACCATACTAATGAAAAAGGAATGTCTCCAACAAGCTAAGGAACAGAATATCCAATAATTAAGAGCTCATACAAAATTGAAAAAAATTTCCAAACCGCAATACAATATTTAAAAATGGCAGACAGAGATACCCAATAATTAAAACTAATAAGGACTGAAAATTCACTGCACTATATAACTGAAAACCTTTTTTCCAATCACCCTGAGCATGTTGTGGATTAGTGGGGCAGCACAAACTTTCTTCACACACACACACATCCCCAGGCAGGTTCCCATTCACTCACACACACACAGGCAGGTTCCCATTCACTCACACACACACACATCCCCAGGCAGGTTCCCATTCACTCACACATACATCCCCAGGCAGATTCCCATTCACTCACACACACACACACACACACATCCCCAGGCAGGTTCCCATTCACTCACACACACCCCCATGCAAGTTCCCATTCACTCACACACACACACACACACACTCAGGCAGGTTCCCATTCACTCACACATACATCCCCAGGCAGATTCCCATTCACTCACACACACACACATCCCCAGGCAGATTCCCATTCACTCACACACACCCCCATGCAAGTTCCCATTCACTCTCACACACACACACACACACACACTCAGGCAGGTTCCCATTCACTCACACATACATCCCCAGGCAGATTCCCATTCACACACACACACATCCCCACGCAGGTTCCCATTCACTCACACATACATCCCCAGGCAGATTCCCATTCACTCACACACACCCCCACGCAAGTTCCCATTCACTTACACACACACACACACACACACACATACAGAGGCAGGTTCCCATTCACTCACACACACACACTCAGGCAGGTTCCCATTCACTCACACATACATCCCCAGGCAGATTCCCATTCACACACACACACATCCCCAGGCAGGTTCCCATTCACTCACACATACATCCCCAGGCAGATTCCCATTCACTCACACACACCCCCACGCAAGTTCCCATTCACTCACACACACACACACACACATACACTCAGGCAGGTTCCCATTCACTCACACATACATCCCCAGGCAGGTTCCCATTCACACACACACACATCCCCGGGCAGGTTCCCATTCACTCACACATACATCCCCAGGCAGATTCCCATTCACTCACGCACACCCCCATGCAAGTTCCCATTCACTCTCACACACACACACACACTCAGGCAGGTTCCCATTCACTCTCTCACACACACACACACAAACACTCAGGCAGGTTCCCATTCACTCACACATACATCCCCAGGCAGATTCCCATTCACTCACACACACCCCCACGCAAGTTCCCATTCACTCACACACACACACACACACCCAGTCAGGTTCCCATTCACTCACACACACACACATCCAGTCAGGTTCCCATTCATACACACATATCCAATCAGGCCCTCATTCACTCGTTCATTCATTCACACACAAACCATCGGGAGCAGACAGGGGAGTCCATTCTACTGCTCCTCTTTGTGTGCTGGACCCTGCGCTAGACAAATCTCGTGGGGCTAGTACTTCCTCTAAGCTGATCTTGTGCATGGTGAAATCAGCATAGAGTAGTGCTAGCTGCATGTGGTTTGAATACTGAACGCCGGCACAGAGAAGCAGGAGAATGGGCCCCCTCTTTGCGGGTCTCCTTCTCTTCCTGGCCGCCAGTGGAATGGGGGTCCACCAGTGGCCTCGCTGACCTCCTCCTCTTCTAGGCCATTGTTGCCCCCCTTCAGGGTGTGCACCCCCAATAGCGCCGGGTGTGCTGTGGTGAGGCAGTGTTTGAGGGAAGCTTGCCATTTCAGGGATCCCACTGGCACTAAGAATCCAACCAGAAGGGCTGGAGAAGACCCTGAAAAAAATGGATATTAGTGCACCCTCTGGAGAGAAAACAATTTTGCATTGCCCAGTCAGGCTTTTCTTCTCCTGAGGAGGAGGAGGGGGTGGCTAGCAATATACCAGCAGGGAGGTTGCAGAGTGTGGTGGAGATGGCTTTCAACAGACTGTAAGGGGGAGAGATGCCACTGAACTAAATAATAAAGCATGGGGCTGCTATGGATTCCAACAGAGAGGTCCCCGAGACTCCTGCATGGAGCTGCTGCTAATTCACAACTGCAACTGCTCGCCACTGTATCACTTTCATACTGTTTTGCTGGCGCTCTGGCTTAGGGCATCTAATAAGAAAATGAATAGTCATAATAACAGTAATAGATGGAGGGACGTGAACGACAAGACACAAAAGCACACATAATACACCAAAGGCACTTAACATAATGAGAGCGGATACAAGTGCCTGCTCTGAATCTGATGCCTGCATTTCTGAGCTTCATTGCCTTATCCTGCTACACGGTGTAAGATTGTGCAGGTCAGGAGAAGGTCGGCAGCAGCTCCGTGCATCCCCGTCTGGCCAGTCATCAGCCTGCCACTCACCCCACTAATGGGCCAGAGAAGGGAGATATGCAGCTAATTAAGGGAGTATGGGTGTCACATATACCATGAAGTGATAATGCACCGACAGGCAGATTATCCATCCCATCTCATAAGAACATAAGAAGTTGCCATGCTGGGTCCATCAAGCCCAGCATCCTGCTTCCATCAGCAGCCAGTCCAGGTCACAAGTACCTGGCAAGTACCCAATCATTAAATAGATCCCATGCTACTAATGCCAGTAATAAGCAGTGGCTATTCCCTAAGTCAGTTTGACTAATAGTAGTCTATGGACTTCTCCAGGAACCTGTCCAAAACTATTTTAAAACGAGCTATGCTAACTGCCTTAACCACATCATCTGGCAATGAATTCCAGAGTTTAATTGTGTGTTGAGTGCAAAAGAACTTTCTCCGATTAGTTTTAAATGTGCTACATGCTAACTTCATGGAGTGCCCCCTAGTCTTTCTATTATCCAAAAGAGTAAATAACCAATTCACTTTTACCCATTCTAGACCTCTCATGATTTTAAAGACCTCTATCATATCACCCTCAGCTGTCTCTTCTCCAAACTGAAAAATCCTAACCTCTTCAGCCTTTCCTCATAGGGGAGCTGTTCCATCCCCTTTATCATTTTGGTTGCCCTTCTCTGTACCTTCTCCATCGCAATTATATCTTTTCTGAGATGTGGCGACCAGAATTGTACACAGTATTCAAGGTGCGGTCTCACCATGGAGCGATACAGAGGCATTATGACATTTTCCGTTTTATTCACCATTCCCTTCCTAATAATTCCTAACATTCTGTTTGCTTTTTTGACTGCTGCAGCACACTGAGCCGACGATTTCAATGTGTTATCCACTATGATGCCTAGATCTTTTTCCTGGGTGGTAGCTCCTAATATGGAACCTAACATCGTGTAACTACAGCATGGGTTATTTTTCCCTATATGCAACACCTTGCACTTGTCCACATTAAATTTCATCTGCCTTTTGGATGCCCAATCTTCCCGTCTCCCAAGGTCCTCCTGCAATTTATCCCCCATGCTCTCTTGCCCGCTGCATCTACATATGCTTTCCAGGAGACTCCTCTACTTGTGTCTCCCTGCCCGATGTCACAGCGGTAGGAATAGTTACTGTGCAGTTAAATTTACACAGAGGACTCAGGAAAGAGTGCAACAGCGTGCGGGCAAGAAGCATGTGGAGGCACAAGGGGCTGATAGGCCTTTCTCATCTGCCCCCTTCTCCTGCCCTGTTCTGCACACACAAGCACAAGCACCGTTCCTTCTAAGCTGCACGCTTGCGCAGCCGCACACAACTTTCTTTTGTGGCTGTGCACAGCTTTTACCCCTCCCCCCCCCCCCCCCCCCACCGCTCAGGGATCGGGTAGGGATAAACCAAACCTCCTGTCTGATCCGATCAGTGGAATCACACCTCCCTACTACGCCCCCATCCTGGGCAGGAATGGTGCTTATCCAAAACCACATCTCCTGCTGCCGTGGGGGCCAATCTGGCAGCTCCTACCCCGAGATCAACCCGACGGTAGCAGGAGATGACATTCAAGTAAATAACTCAAGAGGCCACTGTGGAGCCTGTCCCACCGGCGGCTGAAGAGAGAGGACACGGTGGCCACCAGCGGACCCCTGTCCCACCGGCGGCTGAAGAGAGGAGCAGGACGTGATGGCCACCAGTGGACTCCATCCTGCTGGTGGCTGAAGACAAAGCCCAGGCCCTGTGAATGGGGGGGTGACTGCTTATGTGTGTGGATGAGGACCTGGGTATGGGAGTGAGAGCCGGGCTGTTTGTGTGGGGTTGACTGCCTGCATGGGTGAGTTCCTGTGCATGTGGGTGTGTGTGTGAGAGAGGCTGTATGTGGGGGTTAAGAACCTGTGTGTGAATGTGGCTGGGGGAGAGCCTGTGGTGGGGGGGGGAGAGGGTAAGAGCTTGTGTGTGTGTGGGGGGGGAGGGGGGAGTGAGTGGCTGGGTGACAGCCTGTGAGACTCAGTGTATGGGTGTGGATGGTGGGAGGGAGGGAGGAAGAGAGGAAGGGAAAAAGACCCTGTAAAAGGAATTGGGAAAAGACTGAGAAAGGGAACATGGGGGGGAAAAAAGCCTGGGACGAACCGATTAGAAAAATAAGATCAGACAATAAAGGTAAAAAAAATGTATTTTGAATTTCTAGTGCTTGGCATATGTTATCTTTGGGAATGTGCATTCCATATTTGTGTTTTGTTCTTTCTTCAGTATTGCACTGTTTGGAGTCTGGCCACAGGTCAGGCTCAGCTTTAGGACACACAACACAGAATTATCTTTTATTAAACAGAGTTGAGAAGTCACCAGAGGTGGCAATAGTGAGTAGAGATGAAGCCCGCGCCTGGGCTTGTAGTCCCTCAGGACACTGGAACAGCGATCCCTCAATAGCTGTGCTGTAGTGGAGAGAAGCTGAGATAGTGAGTACAGTGGAGCATACACAGGGTGCTGGTATGGAGCCTCGTTGGTTCATTACTCACACAGCGGTTTCTCCCGGAAGGTAACACAGAAGCTGGAATAGAGGCAGGCCCTCGAGGAGCGAGTACCTGGTTCCAGGGAACAGCTCTGAGAGAAATAGATGGTAATTCACTGATGGTGTAGGCAGCGGTTTCTTCCAAGCAGAAGTGAAGCTCAGGCAGCGAGTCTGGGAACCTGGGCCCTCCAGGAGCGAGTACCGGTTCCAGACAGCGACCTGAAAGAAAAGAGAGAGGCCCCCGAGGAGCGGGAATCCCCGATAGAGTCAGAGTAGCTAGGTATGGAGAATGAATCCCATCCGTGAGGAGTCCCTTCACCCCCTTGCTAACTCGATTAGCTAGCAAAATAGAGTAGGCTTTTGTATCCGGGATGCATGACGTCATCACAGGGGGACGCCCCTGAGGTTCGCGCCAAAGAAGGAATAAGAAGCAGGGCCAGGCGGCGCGCGCGCCCTATGGCAGCTGAACAACATGGCGGGATGCAGCGCCCAAGCCGGACCGGGGACGCCGGAGAGGACGGCAGGCAGATGCCGCGGCAGCCAGACGTCCATCAACCGCGGGAGGAGTCGCCAAAGAGGTAAGGAGGGCGGAGTGGAGACGTCGGGCAGCGACGGTCGTAACAGACTGGTGGTTAGGGGGAAGGAAGTTTTACATTACCAGCAAAATATACAAAGACAGGAAAAGGAAAGGGGGAGAAGAGGAAAGAGGGAAAGAGAAAATGAAGTGAGAGAAAGAAAAGAAGATAAGAGATTATATATTTTTGTGTAAATATGACCTGTCAGGAAGGACAAAGGATCAAAGACAAAAAAAAAAAAAAAATCTCCAGTGGCAGGCGTTGCTTACCTATAGGGCACTGAATAATGTCCTGCATCTGGAGACCACATCTACGAGGGTTTGCCAGACACAGCCATGCCCAATGCCATTCTTCTAGCCATACAGAATTTATCAGCATGGCAGACCCAAAGAAAGGCGAGGGCGTGTGTTGCTTACATAGAAACATAGAAAGGACGGCAGAAAAAGACCAATCACCCCATCCAGTCTGCCCAGCAAGCTCCCACACTTATTTTCCCATACTTATCTGTTTCATCGACCACCAAGTTAGTTGCATCAAAGGTGAGCATAAGATTTAATGGTTAAGGGTAGTAACCGCCACATCAAGCAAGTTCCCCGATGCTTGTTTACCCAGACTGCACAGATCAATGCCTTGTTGGATGTTGTCTGAATGTAAATCCTCTTTCCACATTTCCCCCTGCCGTAGAAGCAGACGGCAACGCTGTATATGCATTCAAAGTAATGTATCAGGCTTAATTGGTTTAGGGTAGTAACCACTGTAATAAGCAAGCTACCCCCACTGTGAAGTTCAGTCCTTGTTGGTGGTTGTCTGAATGCAAATCCTGTTTTCCACATTTCCCCCTGCCGTAGAAGCAGAGAGCAATGTTGGAGTTGCGAAGGTTTATTGAGTAAGGGTAGTAATCATCAGGTAGTAGCCTCCATTCCAGCAAGCCACCCCCATGGCTCTTCTCTTCATTCCCATCCTCTAGCCTTTATGGATCCACAGTGTTTATCCCATGCCCCTTTGAAATCCTTCACAGTGCATGCTATTTGCTTAGAATCTATAACCGCAAAACAACAGCCCTGTTAAAAACGAGGCTCTATCCTTCCATCTCGCCAGTCCCTCCTCCCTCGCCTGGAATCTGCAGTGCAAGAAACTGGAAAGTGCCGTATAGGAGGATGTCAGATAATACAGCTATGAAATACTCTGGCACTGGGTTTGAATGAGAAGGCAGCAGCCAAGAAGAGCTCTGTGGGGAGCTGCTGGTTGTTAAATCATGCTAGCAGCCCTTCTCAAGAGCAGCCTCCCCCTAGCATCCTGGCCCGCTCGGGATTACTATATTGACTGACCTGGGGCCAAAGAGCTTGACGACATAGGCACTGCATCTATGTGTCTGTCTGACCGGATGCACGATCTCTCGTATCACAATGCGGGAGCTACGCTCACGTCTCTAGTTCTGCACCTTACCAATGGAGTCCATTTATTATCGGGCCGCTGAAATAGCATTAGCAGGGAGATTTTGCATTGTTACCAGAGTCGGAACAAGGAATTTACAGCAGGGTCCACGTTACTGCCAGAACGTTGCTTTACTACTCGTATCCTAAGAGTACCGGTAGGGGGGCCTTCGGTTTCCCGTTGGGAGTTTTTGTTTTACTCCTCGTGCACTGCAGTGAATATTGCAGGTGTGTGTTTTCCCCTGGATTTGCCTTTAATCCCTTGCCTTTCCAACCTGTTGGAGGGAATTATAATCGCTGAATAATTCGCACTAGGAAAGCTGCAGTGAGATCTGTGGGACGGTGCTTTTACCCATCCTGTGAAAGCTGTGATCGCTTGCAGACCCAGGGCCTCGTTAGTGGTAAAGCTTAAGACACAACTAAGAGGGAATAGTCTCTAGCGGGATAGTGCAAGGGCCTGGAAACTGGAAGACCTACATTTGGTCCCCTTCATGGCCACTCACTGTGACCCAGACCAATCATTTTGATCTGCGGTTGGCTCAGGTACCCACCTAGATCGGAAGCATTTCAGGGATGGGGACTCGTTGAATCTGTCATGTAATTCAGTGCCCCAGTTTGAGATGCCATGTTAATGCCAAAATGAATAAACAAACAGTCCCCTCCATCTCTCCTAGCTCGACTTCGCTTACCTGTCCTTGTCAGTCTCTGCTGTGCTCCGCTCTCCCCACAGACTGAGCACCGGCTCCCATAACAAGACTGACACACATGATCGCTCCCTTCTCTTCAGCCAGTTAATAAAATAAAAACTAACTGAAGGTGCCTGCAGGTAAGAAGCACTGAGATTGCATTCTAACGAAATTACATTCAAATTGACCCATAAGTCATGGATGGAGGAATCCTGATAATATGACACACCAAGGCCTCTCTCTTGCTTTTTCCTGGGCTTTTTTTTTTTTCCTTTTCTTTACCTTAATTTTCTGTTCATGGTGTCTGTGTCTAGGGGCCTGAAGCAGCAGCTGCCTTCTAACTCCCAAGGTTGTATGAGAGATTCACCATCCTAAAATTGCTCATAGCCAGTCAGGTTTTTAGGATAGCCACTAGGCATGTGCATCCGGTTGAAACAAATGGGTAATCCAAACCGAAGCAGACATTTTTGTTTCAGTTTGCTTTACCTGAAATGAATGCACTGTCTCTCTGAAAAATCCAAAATTTATCAGGTATTTTTAGTTTCGGCAATTAGTGTGTACTATTAGCAA
Organism: Rhinatrema bivittatum; assembly: GCF_901001135.1. Lineage (NCBI taxonomy): Eukaryota > Metazoa > Chordata > Amphibia > Gymnophiona > Rhinatrematidae > Rhinatrema > Rhinatrema bivittatum. The sequence continues at coordinate 29,890,247 of NC_042623.1, read as the reverse complement.
ATAGCATGCACTATTTGCAAGAAATTTAAGAAGAAAATGAGGTCCTGCCACCAAGTTGGGACTGGTGTCTTCCCAGCTGGGCTGAGCCAAGTCCAGCTAGTGTTTTCATGAGTCCCTCCAACCTCCCCTATGCTCCATCAAGGCGCCAGAGCCTGGTCCTTCCTGGCTGGCCTGAGCAAAGCCCAACCACAGAAACAGAATAAATGATGGCAGGTAAAGACCAAAATAGTTCATCCAGTATGCCAAGTAAGTTGCTTAGGGTAGTAACTGCCACTCCGTGCAGCAGTGGCATAGCCGGAAATGAATTTTGGGGGGGGCCCCAAGGTTAACATGAGTGGGCAGCTGACATACAAGTCTAGGCCCTACTATTTGTACTCTTATCAATAAGTGCTTTCATCAAGAGTGATGCTTTAAAATATTTAATTCGTTTATTTCAAGCATTAAAAATACATTAATCTATATTAATTAGTTTTATATTTATTGCAGTTTATAAATACACATCATGTAAAAAGTAAAAAGTTTAACAGAAACATCAGATCCAATTACGAAATAAAACAAATATAAATGTATTTTTATGAATTATTTCAAAAAATGCAGAGAATATCATAAGTACAATAAAACAGCAATAATCATCATCATCATCATAAGAACTTAAGATTCCAACAGATGCAGAACAGAACTAGGACATGCAAAAAAAATATATTCAAATGCTGGTGCCACCTCAGTGCCAAACAGTTTGTGAAGTAAGACAAATCCCTACAAAAAAATAAAACACCACCTAGAACCTTCCCATGCCATACCATAACAACAGTAACTCTCAGGACTCAAACAGCAGCAACCTTATCTACAAAAAGACAGGAAAGGCAAACATTATACCAAGCCCTAGAACACAAACTACATAGTGGGCAAACACAAACAGCCAAACTGCTACAAATCCCTACAGAGAAACTTTACATTAGCCAAAATACTGCACTTGCACACATGTGCAACACAGACAGAGCCTTGTCTTGACTAGCTCTTGAGCACTATACATTCAAGTGGTCTACCACAGCAGCCAAACAACTTACTCCCTAAGGGGCCGATGCAAAAAAATAAGTGGAAAAGTCAGCGCCCACTTTCTTAACACGCGCATGGGGTCCTCAAGGGGGGCGCCATGCTATATGCAAATTAGGGAGTCACTCTAGCAAGGAGCCACTAAGGTCACTTGCGCGCCCCTAGCGCCTCCTTGCTAACACGAACCCGCGGCGGCTGCCGGTTATGAAAACAGGCGTCTGAGTGCACTGTATTGCATCGGCCCCTAAGTCTGTAACATTCATTCCCAGCCCTCCAACAGGTCGGGTTTCAGGATATCCCTAATGGAATGAATATGCATGAGAAATTTGCATGCACACTGTCACTGACCTGCTGGAAGGCGGGGAATGAATACCCCTGCCCTAAGTAAAGCGGGATTCAGATGCCATCCATATGATGGGCAAAACCAGAGCCTGTCTGGAAAAGGAGCTGCTGGTTGGTGACCCCTTATGCCTGAAAGGCTGGAGCTTCTCCGTTTGGTGGCACCGAGATTAAAAGTACATTTTGCCAACAATTTCAAATTACAAGGGCCAGGCTAATCCACTCCTGGTTGTCCCCTCCCCTACCCCACCCCAAGAGTGCCTGAGGCAGAGCAAGATGGCAGCCAACTCCAGGGGCATGCAACAGGGTAAACCAGGACAGTTTCATACCGTCCCTGTTGCGCCGGAGGTGGACCCTTGGTCTGGTGCAGGATTGGTACGGCCCTGTGGTCGGACCCAGACAGCGCCTGCCACCAGGAGGCGGAGCACACGAGGAGACAGAGGCTAGCTGGAGCTTCGCCAATAACAGTCCGGGGTTTCCGCAGGTTGAGCCCTTGGGTTCCCGGACTGCCTGGACTTAGGTGGGCCTCAGAGGGTCTCCCGGAGAGGTAGTGGAGAGGTGTGCCCACCACGAGTAAGGGTGCGCGGCTGATGCAGAGAGGATGGATCAGACCTGAACTGGAGACTCCGGAGACCTCAGGGAGGTAACAGTTCAGGAAGACTCTCTGGGCAGAACAGGCAGCGCCTGTGGGTCTGGTCGGATGAAGGCTGCGGGCAGAGTCCAAGCAGGTCGGTCTGGTGGTCACAGAAGGCAAGAGAGTGCCCGAGTGAAGCGCAAGGGTCAAAATCAGGGTATCCATCCAGAAGTGGTCAGCCAAAGCAAGGGTTAAATCCAAGGTCAGTCCGAGCGTGGTCAAAGCAAGCGAGGGTCAGTTCCAGGTGGCGGTCAACGTGGTCATGCAGGCAGAGGTCAGATCCAGGCAGCGGTCAATGTGGTCAGCAGGCAGGCAAAGGTCAGGTCCAGGCAGCGGTCAGTCGTAATCAGGCAAGCAGAGGTCAGTACCAAGAATCAGTCCGAAGGGTATTACCAGGGAACATGGAGCAGGAACAAGACAGATGCTGGAAGACACGGAGGACCACGGGAACGCTGAGACACAGGAGACACTGAAACAAGGAGACACTGGAACGCAGGATCAGATACAAGGAACAGGCAAACTAATACACAGAGGTGTGGACCCGATTGCCAAGGTTATGTGACTTCATCTCCTGGAGCCGCGGACCGAGTTCCTGCGCCGTGCCCTTTAAAGGGAAGCACGGTCCGCGCGCCTTAGGGGCAGGACCGACACCATGGAGGACGCCGAGCCCCGGCGTGAGGAGTGCTGAGAGCTGGAAGACCCCGAGGGGCCTAGGGACGCCTGGGAGCGCCGCGGGCGACGGGAAACTGGCCGCGACCGCCAGAGACGGGGAGCCGGAGCTGGTGGACGGGAGCGCGAGGTGAGCAGGCCCCGGTCGCGGCACCAACGCGGCCGGGACGCGCAACAGTCCCCTTCGGGGCACAGAACTGCTGGCAGCCTTCCGTGGAAGCTGCTGCAGCCTGTTCAAAGCCTCTTTTTTGTTAAAAAATAAATAAATAAATTATGGCTGGGAGCACCTTCACCCTGGAGGCTCGGCGAGCGTTACGAAAGCAACAGCAATCACTTCTGTTGTGTCCCGCCGATAGACTTCGTGCTCGGTGTCTGACAAGGCATGAACAACAAGCCCGGCAGAAGTGAGCAAACACAGGCAGAGCCAGCAGATAAAGAAGCTGTTAAACCGGCAAAGGGGGCGCAGCTTTTCCACTTTTAAACGCCTTCCTGCTTTACATCGTCCGGGAAGGTCCCATCTCAGCGGCTTCTGCGAGAAACCAATCTGGCCTGGTTTTCAGGATTATCTCACCCCAGATCCTCCGATCCGTCTCCCCCTCCCACCACTGTAGTAACCACGATCCTCTCTCTAAAGTTGAGAACATTTTCATTTTCATTTCAATTTTGGTTCCACTTCAATGTATGCTCTTCAGTTAATTTGCTATTCTATTTGTTCGTTATTTGTTAATTTAACTTGTTTGTTTTATACTTGAATGACATATTAACAGTTTATTTTATTTTTAACCCCATGTATTTATCTCCATAGATCCCAGTTCATTGTAACCCCTGTTCCATGTAATGCTTTTATGCAAGAACTGTTTCATTGCAAACCGATGTGATATGTATTTTCTACATGAACGCTGGTATATAAAAGTCCAAAATAAATAAATAACGTGGTAGATTTTTCTCAGAGGAACAGACTAAAGGTTGCCCATTTTGGCTGCCCCTGAAAACCCCCGGACTGGTCTGCAGCCTTCTAGGGCCAGAGTCGCCCAGGCTCGCTGCAAAAATCACTCTCGCTGTTTACTGCTCTCTCTTATTTTCATCCTTCCTGCTCCTTCTGCCCAGCGCTTCTAGGCCCTCCCCCTGGTAGTAGGGCTGCGCACGGGAAAATCTCTGAACTCCGTCTGCGCCTGGCGTCGCCTTCCCTTGTTTGGTTTTTGCGATTGAGCAAAATGGAAATCTGTTGAATGGTTTGGGGTTTTTTTTCTGTCGTTTTGCGTGAGAAGCGGAGCCCGGTGAAACAGGCGGTCACCACTGGTGTTTCCCGGGTCGTTTAGACTGCTGGGCTGGTTCCACTTTTTTTTCAGGATAACTCCAGTCTGGTGCCGCTGATCGCCTTTGTGAGGGAAAAGAGAACATTAGAACTCATTAGATTAATCCGTCTTTCAAAAAAAAAAAATTGGAGTCAGTTGGCATCTCGTGCCCATGCATTTATAAATTAAATGTTATGTATTTCTTGATATTTTTTTGGCAGTCTGCCCTCAGAAAAATCACAGATGACATATTCAGGCAGTCTGAGATGATTTCTGAAAGATATTTTCATTAGATATAGAGAGAGATACAGAAGAAAGTTTAATATTTACAAGTCTGAGATAATTTTCAAAAGCCTGCATTCTGGTGCAAAGTCCCTCAGGGTGGATTTGCCTGTGGACCTTTCACAAGTTCTGAAAGGGTTTTAGGAGCTTTTAGGGCGGGCAGTCTTCAGGAAGCCCCTTCTCTCTGGGTAAACCAGTATTTCCCCACATAAATGGCTTTATGTTGGTTTGTTTTTCTGACGGGACTTCTCAGGGAGGGAGGGTGATGTAGACCTCGTGACTGTTGGGTTTAAATATCAGAATCTTACAGGAGGGTCGGTCAGTGAGCCTGAAGGTTAATGGAGGGGAGGAGTAAGCAAAAGGCTGAAGATTCACCTAGGGGGTGCCTCATACCCTTCATCAGTCCTGCCTCTTCTGCCACTCTCCCTCCCCCTGAAAAAAAAAAGAAAAGCAAAATCAAAGCTGCACCTTCCTCCATGGTGGACTGGGAAGAGCAGCAGGAGGTGGAATTAAGCACTTTTGAACCTCTGGTGCCTCCGCACTTTCTGTGGATGATCGGTTGTCAGGGAACAGGAGGCGGCAGGAGTGCTCAGGAGGCGCTAGGGGGGTGCAATTGACCCTGGCGCCTCCTCCCTCATTTACATATTGCGTCGGGCACCCCCAGGAGAGGTGCCTGGGTGCGCGCGCGGGTTAGGAAAGCAGTCGCTCGTTTATTGCATCAGACCCTAAAGCTTTCTCCCACTGCCATGGCTATTCCGGTATTACTGAGCTGGAAGGGTGGGGAGAGGTGAGATCAAGGGGTGGAGGTGGTAATGAAACGAGGGGGGCCTTGCATTTTCATTATCCCACCAGGCACTGCTCTGTGACAGGGAACTGGGTGGCAGCAGGCCCCAATCACAGGCGCCCAACTCCGGTCCTTGAGGGCGGCAGACAGATCTTGTTCTCAATTCATCCACAATGAATATTTGCAAGGAATACCTGGGCAGAGGCAGATTAATTTGCAGAGCTCGGTTAGTCCGAAAACTAGACCTCTTTTTGTGGTTCTCCGGGACTAGATGTCTGCACCCGTGCTCCAAATAAAGCCTTCCCGAACACATTTTCAGTTCTTGCACTGCTTTCGTACTGTGCGAGTTGAGTCAAATATGTGATTGTTTTTGTGGTCATTATTTATTGAAGGAGTGTGTTTGAATGCACGTCAGTGCTTTGTTTTGTTTGAGCTCTTGGCACCTGGTAGCTGCTGAATTAATGAGCCCTCCCTTTGTCTTGTTATTAGATAGAAAGCCCTGGCAATATGAAAAGAGGAAGCAGGTGCTGCTGAAGAGTTAAGCGGGGCTGGCAGAAGAAGTGGGGATGCCATGAAGAATAAAGCCGATCTAACACAGAATGACAAACCAGCAAGGACTGAGGTTATTAGACAGTGCTGTGCCACTAGGAAGGCTGAACCAGACCCGTGGCATCCATGCGCAAGGCTCTTCTCTTTTTTTTTTTTTCCTAAACTGGAAGCCCGTGCATGCAGCATCTCAGCCTCCCCACAGCAAAACTGTTATAAATTGCATGGAGCTCCCTCCTTTCCCCATTCATCCTGCTTCCAACCAATTCATCACCCGAGGCTGCACAGCCCTTGCACTCCTGATTTTATCCGCACACATAAATGACGCCTGGGTCTCCTTTGCGATGATTGAAATCGGCATTATTTCATGATGCAGGGTTTTGTGGGTTTTTTTTTTTTAATCTCCATTCCCTTCACTGCTGGGGAGGGAGGCACTGATGTCTATTTATTTACCCTTGGGCTGGGGGAATCTTGGCGAGAGACGTGAAAAAGCTGAGCCGAGAAAGATTTAAGAGCAAGCATGAACTGAATCGAAGGAATTCAGCACGCAGCAGTAGATTTTAGGAAGTCAAAGTGGGTTTGGGGGGTTTGCAGGTGACGCGTGCAGAAGGCCGAGAGCATGCACAGACTTGCCCTCTCCACATTGCTGAATTTTATGAAATCGATGCTTTGCCACATGTTGATAAAGGGACAAGGCCTCCCCCCCCCCGGGGACAAGAGAGGAGACTGTGGCCCCAGTCTTCCCTAAGAGATCCCAGTCTTTTCCACTCAGGATCCAGTTATAATTAACTTTAATTTTTCGTTTATATCCCGCCTTTCAAGTCAAAGCGGATTGCATTCAGATTCTGTAAGGCATTTCCCTGTCCCTAGGGGATTTACAATCTAAGGGGCTCATTCACTGAGCCTCCTTAGATATTTACCGCGCGGTAAACGGCCTCACGGGGGGATAATGTGAGCTATTTGAAATACCTCGCGTTATTCTGGCCCCAGCACCGCATGTATTTAAATGCATCTTTTGAAGATACCCGGAGAAGTAGCAAGTTACCTGGCCCACCTGCCTTGAACCATGCTACCTCACCTTCCGTAAGAGGGCTGAAGCATAGCTGTCTAAACCAGACCTTCCTTTGGTCTGATCAAGAATGATGGCCAATCCCCAGGACCCTCAGCATGAAGATACGTGATATCATTTGTTCGGCCTACAAAGGCGAGTCCGTTCACCTGGAAGGAAATATAGCTGCTCATTTTGTTCTGTTTTTTTTTTCCAGCCTAACCATCCTATGATCTCTATGCACTCGATAGCCTGTCCGGGCTTGTAGAATGTCAATTCCAATTGGAAATATTGATAGAGGGCCTCAGAATTCAGGTGACCATCAAACTTCTCTTAGTGCCAGTCGACATCGGAGTCGCCACCACGTGACTGCATGTAAGAGTGCTGTTTTATTGTCCTTGTTATTACTGTTCTTTTGCCTAAGTGATCTGTTCATTTGATGTCCGAGTGCTCTGTTAGGTGTATATCGCCTTGAGAGGTTGTTCCAGTCTGGAAGGCGGTTTATAAATTTCCCTGAATAAATAAATAAAAACTCCGTCCGGCTATATTCAAACATAGCTGGCTAGGTTTTTAAGTTATCTGACTACATTTAGCTGGATAACTTTAGGAAAGTATATTCAGCAGGACCTTTATCCCGCTGAATAGAAGGGACAATTTATCTGGCTAACTTTAGTCGGATAACTTATCCACTAAATGGCTTTCCCGAATATAGAGCTCTGTATGACCACAGCCAAACTTCTGGCTTACTTTGCTCTTTTGATTTTCCTGGTTAAGGGACCACAAGGGTGCTTTTGCAATAGTACAGGTCTGTAGGGTCATCACAAAGGCCTCTGCCAGAGGCTTGGAGTCACCCCCATTGTTTCACCCATAAAGCATGCATTATTATAGACAAAAGTCGGATATTCTTACCTTTCATCTGTGAGTTAGCAGAGGAAGGCCCATGGGGACAGCACCCTGTAAAAGGAAAGTCGAGTTAGTTATGAGGGAGTAAGGGGTCCAGCAAAACAGCATTTTCTTCCTCATTTTGGTACCACATACAGGAGAAATAACCCACACTGAATCTTCTTCTGGTCTGACCTCCCCTCCTCAATGCTACCCCAATATCTGGCAGAGAGGCTGTAGGGATCCTGGGAAAGCTGTGGATTAATGTTGGCTTCTATGCGATAGCTTGAAGAATGCATCAGATTTCTGTGATCATAGCCACTAAGGCGCCACCTGAGTGAGCCAAATACCCAAGGCAACTTTTTAACACCGCAAATATCTGCTCTGTTACAGGATGAGTGGATGCATGCGCCTCACTGAACCTCCCGTCTGTTGGACTCCTCAGAGCAGTCACTGGAGAGAGAAGCCATGGTCACCCAGGAAAAACACAACACTCTGGAGTGGCATAAGATAAAGGAGTCATGACAGGAGCCAGGGTATTTGGCCACCACATTCAATATTTGCATGTGTGTGACACAAATCACTGTCACGTTTAGGGAATGACAGGATTTCCTGTTCCTATAGGCTTTGTCCCTTTCATGAGGTGGTGCAAGCGCTACATGCATGTACTCTGTTGCGTCCATCATGTTAAACACATCAGCCATTGTTGCCTTTCATTGGGATATTGAATAAGAGGTCCATATTCAGCTGCTATGCAGCTGTGTGCTAGTTAGCCAGTTTGTGAGGCAGTGCCCCTATATTTCCCCCTTAAACTGGCACAGGATCAGGCTAGGTGCCTGGTCCCCTTTAATTGCCATTGTGAGAGAGAGTTCTGTGCAGCCCAGCAGGGGAGGAGTGAGAGCTGGGCTGCACAGAACTCTCTCTCTCACAAGGGGGGTTAGTCAGACCAGGCCCGGGTCTCCAGGAAGAAGGCAGCTCCTGTAGAATATTGCTGTCCAAACACTGAGCTGCGACGAAGCTGAACCTTGAGTAATTAAGTACACTGTTCTGAAGGGAAGACAGTCCACTGTTGTATGATGGTGAAGCTATAATAAAGATAAGTGTTTTAAGAAAGGCTGGAGTCAGTCCAGGTTTGTGTCGGGATCATCGCTCAGTCCACACAGTTATATATAACTGGTTATATATAACCGACTAACTAGCAGGGAATATTCAGTGACACGGTTGCAACACCAAATATACCCGGCTGTCTTAAAGTTAGCCGGTTGTTTTATAACCATCTAACTTTAGAAAAGCCCTACAGCTCAACAAGAGTTAGCTGCAGAAGGTAACTGGCTAACTCCGAACTATCAGAGTTAGGCGATTAACTTAAGCGGCTAACTCCGCTCCCCCCTACCCCCCAAGAATGCCTTCTGCCCATCCCCCCAGAACACCCCCACCTTACCTGGCTAGAATTTAGCCAGATAAGGGCTGACTATAGCTGGGTAAAGCCATTTAGAGGGATAACTGTTAGTTATCTTTCTAAATACTTTTTGAACATGGACCTCTAAATGTCCCGAATTGTCTATGCATGGCTTGCAGTACCCGGTAGAAACATCCAAAGAAAGAGCTCCGCTCCATTCCACAGACTGCAGCCACTGTGATTCAAAAAGATTTAGGGGCAGGGTAACTTTATAAGTTCAGCAAATTTGAGGAATGGCACGAGACCTGGTTGTCTGAGGATCAGTGTGTCAGGCTTCAAATAGTCATATAGGACCCTAATGACCCTTAAGCTGAAATAGTACATGCAGATGACATCTTCCTCTGGCAGCTCCAGTAAGGATGATCCTGGGCCTAAAGATGCCAGGCCCTGGCTACATCTTTGCTCTTTTCAGTCGTTCCTGTCCTTCTGCCCCAGGACTTCTCTGACCTTCCTTCTCTCCCTCTCTCATCTTTCTGGCCTCCTCCTCCTCTTTCTCTGCCTATCACACAAGAAACCGGAAACACTGGGACAAAGTGCAGATCAATTGTAGATGATATTTAAAGTGCCTAAATGTAGGGCAGTGCATCTAGGCCGTAATCCTGGATAGGCAAATTGTGCACTGAATGGGCCCTGTGCGTACTCAGACCAATCGGGGAAAAGGCTCTGGGTTTTTATAAAGCACAAGGAGCAAATCAAGTGTAGTCAGTGCTGCATGCGTTAACGAGGAGCTCTGAACAGGAGGAGAAAAAAAAATGAACTTAACGCACGACGCATAGTCTTGAGCCGTGTATTACATGAACGCAGAGAGAGAGAGAGAGCCCACCGAATTAAAAAGCCACGAAAGGCGTAACCCACAAGCCGGAGCTGCCTCTCCGGGGGCTCGCGCGCACACAGGAGAGCAGCGAGAACAGCCCGTAGAAAACGAGAGAGAGAGAGAACCTCGCCGTGGGCACCGTCTCTTCTCGCGTAAAATCAGAGGGTGGCGCGTGCCCGCGGATCGCGCCAGGAACGGGCAGGGAGCCTCCTCGCCTCAGAGACACAGTAACCTAGTCTGGGAGGATAGCAGGCACAGGACCGGTCGGGCCCGTCCCAGTCTCCCTGCCCGGCTGAGAGAGCAACGGACGGAACCAGCACGCGCCCTGCAGATTATGAGGAGGAAAGCGGCCCACGCTCACCTAAAAAGACAGGGCTGGCTAAGTTACGGAATCCGCTGCCAACAGAGACAGTTCTAGCCACATCAATAAATGTTATTAAATTTTAAAATGACTCTGGACGAGTGCCTGGAAGCTAATGGCGGTACTGAGTATTCGGAGGTATTGAGGCTGTAATTGATAGGAGCTGCTACAGGGATCTTCTCCTCCAGCCACCCTGCTAAGGACAGAAAGACATTTTTTGCTCCGGTGGGTGGGTGGACGGGAATTAACTGGCTGCAATCCTTCACACTAAAACCAGTGACAGCCGAGCCGAGGGTAGTTTGACTAGGGGTTCAATAATCAATTTTTAATTAACTTTTTTTTTTGGGGGCCGTGCTCCGCCCACGCTTCTTTGGGTTTCCAGCTCCATTGTCACAAGCCTTTACGGGACTACGGTGCTGTGAGCCCACGTGTTCGACTCTCTGGGGTGGGTGGGGTTCCACCTCCTCCCTCCTCCCCCCCCGGCTCATTGTATAAATCTTTTCCAGTTCCTAATGTTAGCCCACCCATTGCATCTACAGCCCTTGGCCCAGGGATCATGGGCAGCAGCTCCTTCCTGAACCCTGGATCTGGCCACTAGGTGTCACCGTTGTGCAACAGCGGAAACGCCCTCCTCCCCGGGGGGGCTGCGAACACTCCTGGTTGCAACCGGCCTGTAGAGCAGAGGCTGGGAGTTGGGCAGCTTGGTTTTGTCATTCATCTAAAGCGCAGTATATAGCAATGAGCAGGAGTCAGCGTTTCCTATGTCAAGCTACGCGTTGCTTCTCTCTCTCTCTCTCTGTATTACTCAGCGAATCTGGCCAGTGCTGGATTTAAGAACAGCTTAGGGCCTATGATTATGAGCGGCTTCTAAATACACAAGAATTGCTAAATTTCTAGTTTCACATTTTTGGGGGGAATTCCGTGGGGGTCTCGTAAACTTGCCATAGTGTAGGGTCTCAGCATGCCTTCATCTGTCCCCGAACCTGGTCCCTTCCACCCCTCTGGCATTATTCAGAGCCCATTAACCTTCAGAGCTGTGGTTCACTTCCTCTTTAAACCGCATCAATATCATAACATGAAACAAAACCACGCTGCCTTCAGACCGAGAGTAATGAATCCGTGTTTACCTGCATACCTGGGAACCTTTGAGTTGTGTGATCACCCGGAGATTGCGGTTGATTAGTAGGGAGTGGGGGAGGAATAACGCACATCACCCCCCTCCATTAATCTACTACTATTCTCTCTCTCCCCCACCCTCATTTTTCCTTCTCTCCGAGGACCACCCCCAGCATTCCTTACCTTCTTCTCCCTGACCCTGCGCTTTCTTTGCTCCCACCCCCTTATCCCTGGCTTGTGCCCCCTCACCTGGAGCGAGTCCCGAGTCCCTGGAATCACAGTGGCGGACTGAGCTGCGTCTGTTACAGCTCCTGCCCTCCGGTGTCTCCCCCACGCGTTGCCTGCAGTGTTTGCTCCAGACTCACCCCCCTTTCCTTATGCTCCTCTGCAGGCTGAGTGAGGAAGGGGAGTGACTGGAGCTGTAAACACAGAGGCCCGCGCTTCAGGCCCTTAGCTAGCCTCATGGCCAATATGGCCATGATCATAGGTGCCGCTGGGGCCCTTCCCTGCACCGGCACCTATGATCATGGTTTTCCATCAGTTTCCATCTGGCATCTTCAGCGGCGGGAAAGTCCGGACCACAAGCATAGACATGGGTGGACCCCGAATGGCTCGGGCAACCCACTGACGCAGCGGTGACTTCCGGCATTCAGTAGCCTGTTGCTGCGGCCGATGAGATGAAGCCAGAACGGCCTCTGCAGGGGAGTGGAGCTGCTGTGCTCCATCCGTTTCAAGAAGGGACATCTCCGCCGGAGGTTGGGAGCACACACAAAGCAGTCGTCGCTGCCGCCTGCACCACACACGCGGGAGCTGCCGTCGCCCGCTGTCTGCACGCGCACACACACCCGGGAACTTCCACCATCAAGTCACAACCGTCTACATCTCTGCACACTGTGCAGCAATTCTGAAAAATGTGCATACTTCAAATCACTCAAAGACAATGAATTCTATGCTGTTATTCTGAGAAATGTAATTTAACGTGCACTAAAGGGTTTTTCCAATACTACATCATAAGGCCTCCCCTTGCACTCCTTCTCCTTAGTCCCTTGGCCTGAGCAGTTCCTCCCCAGGCTGGACTCTCTCCCTTGGCATTACCTCCTCTCCCTTTTTTCTTTCTCCCCTCCTTTCTCCCCCTCCCCAGGCCCAAACCCTCCATACACTCTCTCCCACCTTTCTGCGCTCCCCCTCAGTTTCACGTTCTCCGCTCTGCCTTCCTCCGCAGTATCTCTCGCCCTCTCTGCTCTTTTCTGAACTTTAGTCCCTCCACACCCTCGGCTGTCTCTCCCCCTCCCATTTTAGACACCAACCCTTCACCCTCCCCAGCTCCCATTGTCCGGTTTTCTTTATCAACTATATATATTTATGTGTGTGTGTAGGGTACGGAGTGAGGGTGCACTTTTTCACTTGGCCTCTGATATCATCTTTATTTCACTGTTGGGGGGGGGGGGGGGGTGGTGTTAGATAGCAGTAACAGCCATAGGTGCTCGAGCACCCTCAGTTTTGTGCAAACTCCTTTACTGTGACCGGGGAGAGGTAATTAGTGTTGAGCACCCCCAATTTTTTGGAAACGTTGGCTCCTATGGCAATAGCAGGGATGGGAGAATTTATTTTGCCAAATGTAGAACTCAGGAGAACTTGAAGTGTGACCCCAGGAGATAACAATGCTTTATCTGTAAAAATTAACTTTTATTTTTAAATCTGCCCACTCTATATGAAGGAAAAAACAAGCATTTACTTACTTTACATAGAAACATAGACACGACGGCAGAAGAAGGCCGAACGGCCCATCCAGTCTGCCCAGCAAGTTCCGCACTTTTTTTTTTTCTCTCATACTTATCTGTTATCTGGAGGAAAGGAAGAGCAGAGGTGATATGATACAGACTTTCAGATACTTGAAAGGTTTTTTGGTTTTTTTTATCTTCTTTATGCATTTTTCACAATATAAATTACAAGCATTTACTTGTTTTTTGGTAATTATGGTATCATTATTACAGAATAACCATCATAATGACAATTCAATAATAAACAAAAAAAATCAAATATACTGATTATCCTAATTAAGCTAGATATTTCACTTAGATGCAGCTCCAACACTGCTCTCTACATTAATGGCGGGGGTGGAAGGGAAACAGAACCAAAAGGTTACTAAGAGCCAAGAGTAACAGATAAGTATGAGAAAAAAAAATTGCGAAACTTGCTGGGCAGACTGGATGGGCAATTTGGTCTTTTTCTGCCGTCATGTCTATGTTTCTATGTTACTCTTGGCTCTTAGTAACCTTTTGGTTCTATTTCCCTTCCACCCCCACCATTACTGTAGAGAACAGTGTTGGAACTGCATCTAAGTGAAATATCTAGCTTAATTAGTTAGGGGTAGTAACCGCCACAATAAGCAAGCTACACCCATGCTTATTTGTTTACCCAGACTATGTAATTCAGTCTTTGTTGGTTGTTGTCTGTATATAGATCCACTTTTCTTCATCCCCCCTGCCATTGAAGCAGAGAGCTATGCTGGATATGCATTGAAAGTGAAGTATCAGTCTTTCTCCGCTGCCATTGAAGCAGAGAGCTATGCTGAATATGCATTGAAAGTGAAGTATCAGACTTTCTCCCCTGCCATTGAAGCAGAGAGCTATGCTGGATATGCATTGAAGGTGAAGTATCAGGCTTATTTGGTTTGGGGTAGTAACCGCCATAACAAGCAAGCTACTCCCCGCTTTTTTGTGAATGCAAATCCTTTTTTCCATTTTTCCTCTTGCCGTTGAAGCTTAGAGCAATGTTGGAGTCGCATTAACTATGTGTATGTTTATTGAATAAGGGTATTATCTCCAGGTAGTAGCCGTCCTTCCCGCAAGCCACCTACTCTTCATTCATGTTCTCTAGACTTTATGGATCCACAGTGTTTATCGCACGCCCCTTTGAAGTCCTTCACAGTTCTGGTCTTCATCACTTCCTCCGGAAGGGCATTCCAGGCATTCACCACCCTCTCTGTGAAGAAATACTTCCTGACATTGGTTCTGAGTCTTCCTCCCTGGAGCTTCAAATCATGACCCCTGGTTCTGTTGATTTTTTTCCGATGGAAAAGGTTTGTCGTTGTCTTTGGATCATTAAAACCTTTCAAGTATCTGAAAGTCTGTATCATATCACCTCTGCTCCTCCTTTCCTCCAGGGTGTACATATTTAGATTCTTCAATCTCTCCTCATAAGTCATTCGATGAAGACCATCCACCTTTTTGGTCGCCCTTCTCTGGACCGCCTCCATCTTGTCTCTGTCTCTTTGGAGATATGGTCTCCAGAACTGAACACAGTACTCCAGGTGAAGCCTCACCAAGGACCTGTGCAAGGGGATTATCACGTCCCTTTTCTTACTCGATATTCCTCTCTCTATGCAGCCCAGCATTCTTCTGGCTTTAGCTATCACCTTGTCACATTGTTTCGCCGACTTCAGATCATTAGACACTATCACCCCAAGGTCTCTCTCCTGCTCCGTGCACATCAGCCTTTCTCCCCCCATAGAATACAGTTCATTCGGATTTCTACTCCTCATATGCATGACTCTGCACTTCTTGGCATTGAATCTCAGCTGCCATATCTTCGACACTATTCCAGCTTCCTTAAATCCCGTCTCATTCTCTCCACTCCTTCCGGCGTGTCCACTCTGTTGCAGATCTTAGTGTCATCCACAAAAAGACAAACCTTACCTTCTATCCCGGCCCGCAATGTCGCTCACAAAGATATTGAACAACAGGTCCCAACACCGATCCTTGCGGTACACTGCTTAAAACCACTCTCTCTTCAGAGAGAATTCCATTTACCATCACACATTGTCTTCTGTCCGTCAACCAGTTTGCAATCCAGGCCACCACCTCGGCACTCACTCCTAAGCTTCTCATTTTATTCACCAGTCTCCTGTGTAGAAGTGTATCAAAAGCTTTACTGAAATCCAAGTAGATGACAATCAAGTGCTCTTCCTTGATCCAATTCCTTGGTTACCCAGTCAAAAAAAATCAATCAGATTTGTCTGACAGGATCTTCCCCTGGTGAATCCATGCTGCCTCTGGTCCAGCAATTCTCCCGACTGTAGATAGTTTACTATTCTCTCTTTCAGCAGTGACTCCATTACTTTTCCCACCACCGAAGTGAGGCTGACCGGTCTGTAGTTACCAGCCTCTTCTCTGTTCCTACTCTTGTGAAGCGGGACCACCACCGCTCTTCTCCAATCACTCGGCACCACTCCCGTTTCTAGGGATCTATTGAACAGGTCACACAGCGGACCCGCCAGCACATCTCTGAGCTCCCTCAGTATCCTGGGATGAGCCTCATCAGGCCCCATGGCTTTGTCCACTTTCAGTTTCCCCAGCTCTTCCCATACATTTTCTACTGTAAATGGAGTTACATCTACTCCATTCCCCTCCAGTTTCTTGTTAACTAGCGACGGTCCTTCTCCAGGGTCCTCTTTAGTGAACATCGAACTGAAGTATTTGTTTAATATTTCTGCCATTTCTTCGTCTCTCTCCACACATTGATCCTTTATATTCCATTTTTGGCACTTCAGAGTGGATTGCATTCAGGTACTGTGGGTATTTCCCTATCCCCAGAGGGCTTACAGTCTAAGGGGCCTATTTACTAAAGGGTTTTTAATTCTGTGTCCATGGGAAAAATGCTTAGCAAACGACCCTCTACGTTTGTACCTAAGTAATGGAAGGTAAAGTGGCTCGCCCAAGGTCACAAGGAGCAACACTGGGATTTGAACCCTGGTTTCTAGCTACTACTCTAACCACTAGGCGACTCCTCCATGTTGGGTCTCTCTGCAGATACTTATACCTGCACTGACAAGACCTGCTCCTGGGGCGTGGGCTTCTGGAGGAATTAAGAGCTATTTGCATACCTACCCTGGCTACCCGTGCAATCCAGAATGATATACAAAGTCCTAACAATAATTCACAACAATGTGAATCCTAACAATGAACTACTAGGAATACATTTTAACCCTCATATTCCTGCTCATTCTCTTCGATCCCAAGACAAAGGATTACTCGAAATCCCAGCTATAAAAAACTACCACCTAAAACATAGGAGAGACATAGCAATTTCAATAACTGGCCCCATTCTCTGGAACTCATTACAACATCATCTGACACCAAGTAAGAGGGGCACTTTCAACTCACGGTGGGTTTGGTGGGGGCAGTGTTACATTGGTCTGCCTAGGGCACAGGGGTCCGTAACACCCTTGTAACACCGCTCCCCCCCAAAAAAAACCCTCCCTGAGTTGAACGTGCCCCTTTTAGAGTCGGAGATATATAGAGTGTCAGATTTTCTCTCTTTCTCATGTGCATAAAGGCTGCATGCATTTTAAATAAGCGTGTACTTGCATACACGATATAAAACTAAGCATATGGTATGGGCGCACGCAGGTCCTTTTAAAATTTACCTGTAAGGTTTCAACAGCAAGAAATTAACAGTCCTGCTTTAAAGAGACTTTTCCAGTTTGTTGTCCCAGCGGGTAGCAAGTCAAAAAGATACCATGTGTAATGAGGACTTTGTCCGTCACTAATATTTTTCCCCAAAATTATGTTTTTCCTAAAATAGGGGTAATAGGACGTTGGAATTTGTGTGATTGGAATTCCTCCCATTGCGTTAATCCCCCACCTTTTGGGGGAAGAGGCAAATTAAGGGGTAGATAAATGCTACCCGGAGAGGGGAGAAGGAGCAGCGTGTGTTGCGGGGAGCAGTAGGGAGCGCTCCCGATTCCGGGGAGATGTATGCACTTGGACCACGACGCAACTGCAGAGAAGAGCTCCGTGGAAGCGCCGTGGCAGGCAAGACATGTCCAAGCAAGGAAGGAGCAGGCTGAGCACCGCCTTAACCTCTGCTGAACCTGCATGCACCGGTAGAGACCCAGCCACGCAATGCTGGTCTCTGGGGAAGCCCTCCAGCCACTCGATAGCCCTTTCGGACTTGCCACTAGGGAGCGGCAGATGCGGCAGGACGGACAGAGGTCAAGGACAGACGATGGTACTGGAACAAGACCGGACCTCGGACTTGGACTAGGCTTGAAGACTTGAACAAGGCGAGGATACTTGGAACTTGGAACTCAGACGAGACGAGGATGCTTGGAACTCAGATCAGATGAAGACATGAGATGGCTTGGAACTCAGATGCAAGAAGCTCAGACGTGGATGAAGATCAGAGGTGGATTCTAGAGAGTCAGGCGAGGATCTGGATACTCTGATGAGGACTTGGAACTTGGGAAGACTCAGACAAGGATAAGGACTCAGGATACTCGGAGACCTAGTCAGGTACTGCCACTCAGGGCGCCCTACACAGCTGACGTGGTCTGGTCACGAACCACCTTGTCCCACTGCGCACCCTTCACAACCTGAAGAGGCTGGTCGTGGAACAAGCGCAGGACTGAGGCTCAGGATGAAGGAGGTATCCGGGCAGTGCTCGAAGACAGATCCAACCGGAAGAGGGCTCCAGCCACCAGAAACGGATTTACTCCCAGGAAGGTCAGCTGGAGGTGAGGTCTGGGGCAAGCCAAAGCTGAACCCGGAGCTAGGAACTGATGGTACTTTAGGATCGGAACTGGACAAAGGACATCAGGAGCGAGACTTGGAACATCAGGGTCAGGACTCGGAACTCAGAACATCAGGGCTGGAATGTAGGACATTGGATACAAAGGACTGTTCAGCTTGGAGAAGAGACGACTGAGGGGGGATATGATAGAGGTCTTTAAGATCATGAGAGGTCTTGAACGAGTAGATGTGAATCGGTTATTTACACTTTTGAATAATAGAAAGACTAGGGGGCATTCCATGAAGTTAGCAAGTAGCACATTTAAGACTAATAGGAGAAAATTCTTTTTCACTCAACACACAATAAAGCTCTGGAATTTGTTGCCAGAGGATGTGGTTAGTGCAGTTAGTGTAGCTGAGTTCAAAAAAGCTTTGGTTACATTCTTGGAGGAGAAGTCCATTAACGGCTATTAATGAAATTTACTTAGGGAATAGCCATAAGAACATAAGAACATAAGAAAATGCCATACTGGGTCAGACCAAGGGTCCATCAAGCCCAGCATCCTGTTTCCAACAGTGGCCAATCCAGGCCATAAGAACCTGGCAAGTACCCAAAAACTAAGTCTATTCCATGTAACCATTGCTAATGGCAGTGTCTATTCTCTAAGTGAACTTAATAGCAGGTAATGGACTTCTCCTCCAAGAACTTATCCAATCCTTTATTAAACACAGCTATACTAACTGCACGAACCACATTCTTTGGCAACAAATTCCAGAGTTTAATTGTGCGTTGAGTAAAAAAGAACTTTCTCCGATTAGTTTTAAATGTGCCCCATGCTAACTTCATGGAGTGTCCCCTAGTCTTTCTACTATCCGAAAGAGTAAATAACCAATTCACATCTACCCGTTCTAGACCTCTCATGATTTTAAACACCTCTATCATATCCCCCCTCAGTCGTCTCTTCTCCAAGCTGAAAAGTCCTAACCTCTTTAGTCTTTCCTCATAGGGGAGTTGTTCCATTCCCCTTATCATTTTGGTAGCCCTTCTCTGTACCTTCTCTGTTATTAATTGCATCAGTGGCATGGGATCTTCTTAGTGTTTGGGTAATTGCCAGGTTCTTGTGGCCTGGTTTGGCCTCTGTTGGCAACAGGATGCTGGGCTTGATGGACCCTTGGTCTGACCCAGCATGGCAATTTCTTATGTTCTTATGACACCGGTACCTCGGGACATCAGGACATCATGGCGTCTGGACATCTAGAGCTTCTGGACATCAGGGACCTCAAGGGAGGAGGACCACAGGGACATCTGGAACATGACGGATGAAGACATCAAAGAACGGAGACGTCTGGACATCCAAAAACAAGGGGACATCAGGACATCCAGAGATAGGGAGACGTCTGGACATGGAGACATCAGGACATCTGGAGACCAGAGGACGGGATCCGACGAGAGACCAGAACATGGAATGAAGATTACGAAAGAGATTCAGGCCGCGGAAAAAAGAAGTGTCGGCAGCGGCCTAGCCACAAGGAAGGAGCAGGAGTGGTCCCAGGCCATGAAGAGGGAAGTAGCAGTGGATCGAGCCGCAAAGAGTGGCAACTTCAGCGGTGGCCTCCGGGCCGTGAGAAGCAGGCAGAGGTGGTGCTGGCTGCAATAGCGGCAGCCTCCAGGCCGCGAAGATGGACGAAAATGGCATCTGGCCCGCCACAGAAGGGAACCTGGACAGCAGCAGCGACAACGATGGCAGTGGCCTCCCGGCCACGAGAAGAAGCAGAAATGGTGGCGGCGGCCTCCAGGCCACACAGGAAAAGTGTCAGCAGCGGTGGCCACGGAGAGGAGAGGGACTGCTTGTGGGCCTATCCCACAAGCAGGATCGTAACAGCGTGAAAGTGTTAGAGTAGAGAAGGACTGGAGAGTCATCCAGAGTCTCCACAGAGGAAGAGGTTTTTTTTTAACTATTGGAGATTTTTTTGTCCTGGATTGGTCTGAAGGGGAAAATTACTTCTCTGTCTCCCTGAGAATTGAAGATCAGATGTCTTTTTGTCCTAGAACCCAGTCAAGTGAGGGTGGAGGAATTTTCGAGACTTTGGAATAGAAGGATCCAGAGCCTCAGATTTGGATCATTGGATTATAGTTTAGAGTTTTTGAAAGTTTGGAACCCATTGTGATATTTTTCTTGGACTTTGGGTTATTTTTTTCCACTTGATTTGGTGGATGGTGGAGTTTCGCTCCAGCTTCCCAACTCTAATTGGGGAGAGTTTCTTGTCAATGGATGAACGTACAAGAGGTGGAAGGGAGGTGAACAGAAGAATGGACAGAGAAACCATCTGTTTTTTGGTGATCATTGGGTGCATGCTGATTCTTATTTTTGGGTATCTGGTTTGGATCCTTTTCTTTAAATTACAGTAAAGACTTTCTCATATTTGAGCACCAATCATTGACTCCAGAGTCTTCTTTTGAGTCTTTACCATAGTTTGGACTTGCAAGGGGATGAATAGACCCTGTTGGAACTCTTAGTTTTTGCCTGCAATTTTAATTTTGTCTTCCCTGCTCTTATTCTTTACCATCTGGCACCTTCTGGAAATATTTAACTTAGAGTGTGAAGTGGTCACGGAGATTGTCATTGATCAAGCCCGGGGCCCCAGAAGATACTTCTTCTTCCACATCCGGACGTGAACCTAGACTCATATAAAGCACAAAACATGGGACCCGCTACACGTCTGGCTCTGGCTCCTACTCTTTAAGCAAGCTGTGAGTGGGTGGTTTGGAGCCAAATGCTGCGCCTTGCCATGTTGAGGACCTGGGTTTGATTCCCAGTCCCAGTTTCCACTTCCCAAACTGGGCATGGCTGGGGACATGAAGAGGCAGGGTTCACAGCTCTGTTGGGGAGGGAGGGAATCTAGGCCTTCACTTTAGTAGACAGATTTAAGGTCCATATTAGGGACAAAGCTGTGTTTTGTGGCTCCTGGCCAAGGACTGTCACTGTATGAATGAGCTAAGTGAGTTGAGAGAGAATACAAAATGAGGGGGGTGGGGGGGGGGGCAGAATAACTGGGTGGTTGTGAATGACGGATGCTGGTGTCACAGCCCAGCGAAGCCCTTTTCCAATTGAGACAAAAGTACAGAAGAGCGAGAGACCAAAACAGAGGCAACTGTTGATGATAAGAATTCTGCAGGAGTCTGCTGAAATCAAAGAATATTATTCCTGTAAGAAGTGACGCTTTTCTCTCTTGGCCACAGGATACACTGTTCATATCAGCCTATGATAGACCCCTTATGAGAAGCATATCCATAGGCTTAGTCCGTCTTGTGAAATCATGTCTCGCTTTCTGAACATTTTCAGCACATTGCCGTTCCAGGACCAGCTACCCTATAGGGCCTGATTCACTGAGCCATTTCTCCCATTCTTTGTCTATTGGGGGGAAAATAAAGGCTAAGTGAATCTGGCCCATAATGGGAACTTCTCTGCAAGTGAGAGAAGGGTGATTTGAATGATTATCCGTTTTTCAGTAGGCTGTCAAAGCAGTGAACAGTTAAGACCCTAAAATTCCTTTGGATGTACATAAGAACATAAGAAACGCCATACTGGGTCAGGCCAAGGGTCGATTAAACCCAGCATCCTGTTTCCAACAGTGGCCAATCCAAGTAATAAGTACCTGGCAAGTACCCAAACATTAATTAAATCAAGCTGCTATTGCTTAATAATTACCGTAAAAGCAGTTTATGGATTTTTCCTCTAGGAACTTATCCAAACCTTTTAAAAGATTTTAAAAGAAGCGCGCATGGCCTATATGTGCACACACTACCCGGCGCGCGCACATATACGCCCGATTTTATAACATGTGCATGTGCAGAATCAGTTCCAAAAACATGTTTTTCAAAAATCATGCGTGGAATGTGCTCAGAAGGTAACTGCTGTCCCAGCTAGATACAAAGAGGAACCCTAACCAAGAAACTTGATCAATTATAAATTTAAAAAAATGTTTTATCGGTGTATACCCTTTGACATTTCATACCCTTGTATAATACCTGCATCAGAGTTCAATTGTAACTAAATTGATCAGGTAACTTTTTTTTTTTTTTTTGCTTATCTAGCTAAACCAACTCCAGGTCAGCCAAGGGCCCAGCCATAGTTGGCAATGAAAAATCTGACAAACTCTTGCAGATGAGAAGGGGTGTCCATCTGATGTCCTCTTTCAGTCTCGGTGTAGCACTGACGTCTCATTAGGCACCAACAGCAGGATGTCCCCTATTGCCATCGACAATCACAGACATTTATTCAAAGAGCCTTCCTATCAAGTTGCAGATGCCCTCACCATAGCTGCTGTATTCTTCAAACAGCTACGTTCGTTAACCAGTCTCTTGCAATCCACATCATTTCTTTGCCTGCTCCTCTGTAATAACACTTATTACAGTATTTAGTATTGACTAATGTGAAAAATGATGTCTGGTAATATTGATTACATGATACTCTAATATCCAGGATATGAAAAGCCCATCTCCCTGGATAACTTGATTCAGTAAGTAATTGCAGTTGGACTCAATTAGGTCGCAGATGAGAAATCCATCCTGGACTCATTCATACAGTATTATGAATAATAGGTGGCTGAAATCATATTTGAAATAGTGTTATGCTCTATGAGATCCATATTCAAAAGGTTTGTCTGGCTAAGTTCTGGACTTCGGCAGACAGACCTTGGGATTTAAAAAATCCCACCACACTGATTAGTTCCAATTTATCCAGAGAAGTTTTTAGCTGGATAAAATGTATCCAGATAAATTGGGGGCATTTCGGGGCATTCTAAGGTAGGATTAATTTAGTTGGATAAATTAACTGGATAACTCCAATATTCAGAGATAGTTGGCTAACATCTGCCTCAGTATGGTTGTGCTGCAGAGCAGTCCTAAAGTCAACCAGATAAGTCTATCCAGCATGCTACTGAATATTCACCTCTACACACTGTTGCGCTGGAGGTGGACCCTTGGCCTGGTGCAGGATTGGTACGGCCCTCCGGTTGGGCCCGGAGAGCGCCTGCCACCAGGAGGCGGAGCACAGACGGAGATGGTCTTAGGTGGGCCTCGCAGGATCTCAGAAGAGAAGGTTCAGAGGAGTGCCCACCACAACAAGGGTGCGCGGTCGTTGTCCAAGGAGGAAGGCCGGAGGTCACGGAAGGCCAGCAAGGAGAGTCCAAATGGATAGCAAGGGTCAAAGGCCAGAGATCAGTCCAGAATAGTTAGTCAAGGCAGGGGTCAGTTACCAGAGGTCAGTCCTGGTGAAGTCAGGTCAGGCAAAGGTCAAAATCCAGGCGGCGATCCAACATGATCCATAGACAAGCAGTGGTCAGTACCGAGAGATCAGTCCAGAGGGTACTATCAGGGAAAACAAAGGAATAGGAAATACTGGGCCAGGAGTCACAAGAATGATGACCTGACGAGGGTGCTCGATGAAGGTCCTGCCGGACCGATGTCCCCGCCACCTGGAGAGGAGCCAACGGACGGAATGGTACTCCGGGAATGGTCAGCAGAGAAAATGATCCGGGGTGAGCAGCTATCAGGCAGGAGTGACCCATGTCCTCGGGGAGAAACAACCTGATTCCAAGGTGAAGGTAGATTGACTACCGAGCCCTTTTGTAGGGCTAAGGAGGCAACTCCCCAGGAGGAACTTACAGGTGGGGCCCAGGGCGGATCCGGCCATGGGTCCTTTAAATCTCCAGAGAGGATGCGGGTCCACCCCCAGGAGGAGGCTGGGCAGGACCCTGGACAGCAGCCATGTTGCTTGCTGTAGCAGAGGAGCAGGGGAAGCCGGAGAAGGGCCTAGGCAGGCCCTGACGCGGAGTGGGCGGCGTCCTGCCGCTGAGGCCAGCTGAGGAGTGGCTTCCCTGCCATGGGGATGAGGGCCCCCTCCCCTCAGAGGGGGGGGGCAAGGAACGTGGGCAGCCTCCTGCTGTGTTGGAGAACCTCGGCACGGCTCCTGCCGTGCCGGCAAGATGGCGGCCGGGCCGCAAGAATCCACGGCATCGGCGGCTCAAGCCGCAAAGAAGAAGAATCACTTGGGCAGTCCGGGGGCGGCTCCTGCTGCGGGGAAGGCCCCGGCTTCTGCGGCCTCTGGCCGGGAAGGTAAGAGACGGCTCGTGGCTCCAGCCACGGGCCGCATCGCAACACATACTCTGTGCTGGTTGCCAAAGGCATTTAGGTGGATAACTCAGAAGTTATTTGGGCACTTATCTGGCTAACTTCAAGCCAGAGATCTTATTATCCAGCTAACTCCAATATTCAAAGTTGCCTGGATGACAAATCTGACTAAGGCTGGTTGCACCATAAAGCTGTCCTAAAATTAACTGGATAAACTTATCAGGCAAACTTCAAGATAGCTGGCTATATTCAATAGTGCAGCTTGCGCTATTGGGGTAGATTTTAAAAGGATTACGCGCATAAGTTATGCGCGTAATCCTTTTAACCCCCCCCCCCCCCCCCCGCAAGCGTTGAGCCTATTTTGCATAGGCTCAGCGGGACGAGCGTAAGTCCCGGGGCTTCGCTAGGGGGGCCTGTCGGGGGCCTGTCGGAGCCAACGTGACATTCGGGGCGTTCCGGGGGGCATGTCGGGGGCATGGTGCCGGCCCAGGGGCGTTTCGGGGGCGTGCCCAAGGCCTCCGAAACGGGTCCCGGGCCGGGGAATCACGCGCCAGCAGCCCTCTGGCAGGCGTAACTTTTAAAACACAGGTGGGGGGGATTAGATAGGGCTGGGGGGGGGGGTGTGAGGTAGGGGAAGGGAGGGGAAGGTGCGAGGGGGGGTGGTGGAAGGAAAGTTTCCTCTGAGGCCGCTCCGATTTTGGAGCGGCCTCGGAGGGAACGGGCAGCGTACGCAGGGTTCAGCACGCTGGGCTCAGCGCGCCGACCCCGGATTTTATAAGATACGCGCGGCTACGCGCATATCTTATAAAATCCCACGTACTTTTGTTTGCGCCTGGTGAGCAAACAAAAGTACGCGCGGGCGTAGATTTATAAAATCTACCCCACTGAGTATACCTCCAAAGTTAGCCGGATAAGTTTAGCCCGCTAACTTTGCTATCCAGATAGTGACTGAATATGGACCTCCTTACGTAGGCAGTGAGTGGAAGAGATATTACCAGGGAAAGCAGTTAGCACCATCCATGGACTTGACAATAAAATGTAATGTTATGTAGCATCTTCTGTACAGATATATCTCAAAACACTGCAACATGCTATACGGTAAACACACGAAATTCATGATAAAATTAAGACTCATCAGTAAGGGAGAAAAGTAAAGTCCTGGGGCAAGACTTGAAGGAAGGAAGAGAGTTGGTGAGGTCGCAGTACTAGAGAAAGACGAGCCACAAGTTGTTGCTCGTTGTATTTATATATTTATTTGTTATTTATTCTCCTTTGGAACGCTGCGTAAGATAGGAAAATAAAGAAAAGAAAAGAGCCATGAGCTTTCTTGCCCCTGGGTGAGTGGATAAGCTTATTACGTACAGAATTACTTTAGTGAATCAAAACGAGAGCCACAGTTGAGCACCTCCAACATAAAATTAGCAGTGAAGATTGAAGGATGAAACACATAGCCCCTGGGGAAAGGTGGGGATAGTGTGCCGAGCAGGGAGCCTTCAGGTGTCTCTCCGTGCAGAGAGCTCCAGAAGATCTGACCCAGGAGAGGGAGACATCAGAGAACACATTACAGCGATCATGCTGTCAAGCAGAGTTAGTCAACCGTGCCCCAGTGCGGCGCTGAGGTGCAGAAGGCCTACGAGGGGGAGTAGAGTGCATCAGGCAGCCCAGAGGATATCAGCAAACACTTGCACAACCTTTCCCACTTTCATATCACTCGCTGTTTATCTATTAAATGCTTTAGAATAAAAAGGGGCCAGGATGGCAAAGGACGAGGCACAAAGCGAATGCTTGTCATAGAAATATCGAAACGGAGGGAACAGTTTACTCCCCTCTTGGGGCTTAGAAGATTTCCTGTCAAAAATGTATTCGTTGCCAATAAGTGAATAAAAAACGATGATATCCAGACTTTGTGAAAATTTCATGCATCTCAGCAATCCTAAGTAAACCCGCCTTACATGGGGGTGTAGGCCTACCCCCCCTCCCACCAGTATGTGTCATATTATTGGTGTCATTACAAGATCTACAAGGTTCATTATCCTTTTCTGCACATGCAGAGCGGAACTGGGCAGAGGAAGCGCAGAGGGCACACCGAAGGTGTGACGCCTCCGCGACCTAACAGCGAGAAGCCAAACCAGCCACATGCCCATCACCTCCCTGCCTCATTTAAATATCCCTTTGCAGTAGGGGGCAGCGTGAAGAGATTCCCTGTCTGTCTATTACTTGCCATGCCAGGGCGCAATTCTCACAGGAAGGCCCCCCCCCCCCCCGAAAGTCGAAATGAGAGCAGAATCACCAGAACACAGAGGCACCCAACATCCAGACATCTTCATCAACTATGGCAGGACACTGCTTACAACCCCACACACCAGACAATGCTCAGTCGAAGTAATGTTGGTGAAGACAATTTTCCAAGGCTTTATGCAGGTAGACACACGTTTATGCAAGCTACCTCTCCTCATGAGGAAAAATGGGTGGAGCTGGAATGGGAAGGAGAAATACCTAGACGCTTGTCCTCTGAATCCTTGTTTTTTAATAATTGCTAAAGATATGCTCATATCGGCTGTCACTAAAATTGTTAACCTCTCTTTAATGGAAGGTCATCTACCTACTTCTTACAAACGAGCAATCGTCTGCCCACTGCTGAAGGCACCGGCGTTAGACCCCCGATGACGTGGCAAATGTTAGACCCATTTCTTCGTTGTCATTTTTAGCTAAAAGGTTTTGAGACAGTTGCTCTGAGACAGCTTGATGATTTTATTCAGGAACAACAGATTGCAGACAAATGTCAATCTGCTTTTAGAAAGTCTCTCAGTACTGAGCTGCTTTTACTGTCGTGTCTGGATGTGATTAGAACAAGGCTTCCATAACGGACAAAGTTTCTCGACATTACTGCAGCGTTTGACGCTGCCAGTCATGGCTTTTTAATAAACCGTTTGAGGGCATGTGGGATAGGTGGTACTGAATTGGTTTTCTTCTTACTTATTTGGGAGATCGCACAGAGTGACATTAACAACGAACCGTTCACCTTGGTAGCAGCTGGAGATTGCTGTCCTGCAGGGTTCGGCTTTATCCGTATAACACTTGGCCGACCGTGGCAGCTACGCCACGGTCGGCCCTCACTTGTCCCGGAACCCTGAAAACAGCCACTGTTGCGGGTGTGGACCCTCGGCCCCGGGTGAAATTGGCACAGCTTGAAGGGAGGGGGTCCTGCAGGTCGGCCGGCGGAGCTGAACTGCGGCAGAGGCCCAGCTGGAGCTTCGCCAATACCAGCCCCTAAGTCCCCTCAGGTCGGACCCTCGGGTGCCGAGGCAGGCGGCAGGACTCTGGGGCCGAGGTGAAGATCCATCGAGAAGGCAGAGCAACAGGGCCAGGTCTGGGGCAGCTGGAGTACCAGCAGCAGCGACGGGGGTCGGGCAGACAGCAATCAGACAGCATCGGTGGCAGGCAGAGTTTAATCAGAGTCAAAGCTCCAAGCCAAGGTCAAACCAGAGATCTGTCCGAGGGAAGAAGGGACGGAGAAGCAGGCAGGGAGTAACGCAGGTGGGCAACAAAGAGGCTGGAGGCCGGGAGTTTTTTTTTTAAGGGCAGCCGCCTACCCAGACCTTTCCTCACATTAGTACTTAACGCTTGCCCACTCACTTTTACAGTGGGTCGCCCGACGGACCGATGGACCCTGTATCTGAACAAACACTGTAAGACACAAAAACACTTCACTGAAACAAAAAAAAGAGAACCAGGTTGCAAAACGTATAACTGAAGAAAGAAACAAAAAATGACCCAAGCACAGGGTGATTCTATAATGAAAAGTAAGTGGGCAAGGGTTCAGTATTAATAATGAGAGGGAAGGCTGGGTTAGTAGGCTGCCCGTAAAGAGCTCCCCTATAGTTTGGAGCAACTTCTCCTGGCTCCCTGGCAGCGGCGTCGTCAGCGGCGTTTCTGAAGAAATGTTTTCTAGTGCGACGGGTTGGCTTTTAAGGTGGTTTCTCAGCTGTAAACGGGTGTTACATTACAGGAATTAGTTCAGATTAATCTCTTAAATTAATTAAGACTCTCTCCGGTGCTCAGGTTCCCGAACAGCGGTGCTGCTTTCGCTTTTTTTAAGCGGTGGCGGCGGATCGGCGCCACGTGGTAAGAATGCGATGGTAACGGTTAGACTTTGTCTGCTGTGCAAGTTCTCAGACAGCATTGTTGGGTTTTTTTTTTTTCTCTTTCTGCTTGCGCCTTTACAGGTCCCCGCACCGAATTTTTCCATTTGTAAGAAAGGGGGGGGGGGGGGGGGGGGGCTTCATCCGCTCGCCCAAGCCCGGGAGGAACCTGCGAGAAGACAGACTGCAAGCTTTCTAGGCCTCTGTGTGTTGTATTCCAGCTCCGGTCGTCATGCCCCGTTCTCACTCGTTCTCATTATTTGGTCTGGTGTTTGGTTTTCGGCGTTCTCTGTGCCAGGGAGGCGAAACAAGTGCCTTGTGGGGGACTTTTTTTTTACATCAGATTCGGGAAACCGAATAAAAATGCTTTGAGTGCACCCAATGTCATAGGCAGATTATTCTGTTCAGTGCGTAAACATGGAGGCGGGTGTGCGCTTAACAGTGTGAGAAGTGGTGGTTCTGAAGGAATCGATGAATGAGCGTATTAGAGTACATTATAATGGGAGTCACAACCGTGTAAAAAGAGCCGTTAAATAAGGACTGGCCTAGCCAATGAGCACTATAACTGATACATGCAATCAGCTCCTTGATATTTATGGTTGAAATAATGTGTACATCTGTATAGGTTATTGTACATTTACAAAATAATTAGTTAGATGACTTTTAGAAGGTGCTCACCTATTTTATTGTTTCAATTTCATCATAAATTTTGTTTTTATATATGAACACATAACCTTAGTGCTCTTTTCTATACACACACACACTCATATATATAGATATAGATATATATAGATAGATAGATAGATATAGAGAGAGATTCTGCTTTTTTTTGAGGAACTGGGGATTTTTTGGAGCTGGATGCTTCCTGTTCATTATTTTGCAAGCTGGTTGAAACTGCTGTTGCTAGTTAGGACTGAAATGCTCCCTATTGTAATGCTTCTGTGGCTGGGCTTGTAGATAATAAGAGTTTTTCAAAGTAATAATACCCACGGTACAGCAGCCGCTTCTATCACAAGGTAATTGGTTGTAACCAGCTGAAAGCAAAAGTTTCAAACAGATGTCAAGGAAATTCTGGACAATGAAGCCTGCTACCAACAGGATCATTCTCTGTAGAAAATGGAAGTTAAATAATGCCCTGAAAACATTTATTTTGATACTTTCCTTAACGTTTTTAGACTGCTGATAGAGACACCGAGACTCAGTGGGACGGACAGTCCATGGGAGCCCTCAGCTGAATGGACACCGTCTCTGGGGTGGCGGTTCTCACCCGCTGTCTCGCCACACTTCCCGGTTCCCCCTGCTGGCCCAGCTGCTCCCCCTGCCCCAGCGAAACGGGCACATTCTTCCTCTGCCCAGGCTTAAAATGCCGATAGCCCGGGCGGACCCCGGCAGGAGGGTGAGGGAAGATGGGCAGTCAGTCAGCAGCACTCGCAGCCTGGTCTCTTCTTCCCACCCCTGTGGCCCGGAGGAGGAAGAGGGAAGAAGATAACCAAGCTAGGTACAAGTGCATGCGGCATCGGCCCGAAAAAGAAGAGCAGCGCAGCCCAGGGCAAAACGAGATGCAACGACAGCCCCCGCGGCCGATGGGACTCCTTTCTCGAGGCCGCAAGGGCTGGAAGAGGCTGTTGCTGCCGCCAGGTATTCTTAGGTGCGGGGAAAGAGAGATAGAGAGAGAGAGAGTGAGTGAGTGAGCATGTGTCTGAGACCCTGTGTGTGTGTGTGTGAGAGAGAGAGAGACAGCATGTATATATGTATGAGAGTGATTGAGCGCCTGTATATGGAAGTGTGTGATAAACTTGTGTGTGTGTGAGATTGAGATCCTTTGTGTGGAGAAAGACAGCATGTATGTAAGTGTGTGATTGAGAGCCTGTATGTGTAAGTGAGAGAGAGCATGTGTATGAATGATTAAGAGCCTGTGTGTATAAGAGAAAGAGAGCGAGCATGTGTGTGATTGACCGCCTATGTAGAGAGAGAGCATGTGTTTATGTGGTGAATGAGAGTCTATGTGAGAGAGAGAGAGAGCTTGGGTGTGACTGAGAGAGAGGAGAAAGTTGCAAGCAACGCCCCACCCCAGCTCCTCCTCCTCCTCCTAATGCACAACAATCTCAGGGAACCTGGATCAAATGTGCAATTCCAAGTATGCAGAGCAGAGCATTTGTTTAGCTTTATTATTTTTAATTATTGGGTCTTTGTGTCTACTGTTTTGAAATATTTTATTGGTGTCTAGAAATGTTTTATAAGAGGTTTTAATTATTGGATATTCCATTCATCAGCTATTCTGAAATAATCTGTTCTTTTTATTAGTATGGTCTTACTGCTATTGATTTTATATTTCTTGCTTTATTTTAAGAGGATGTGAGGGAGTGTATAGCCGTCTCCCTCAGTCTACCTTAAAGGACCGGGCTCAGATGTCCTCCTTAAGCGTGGGATCCCCAAGGTATCCTGGGAGGAGTCCAAACCCTGAGCATAAAACCTGAGGGCCTAGACAGGTTAGACGGGCCCCGGGGAGCTGACGGAGTCCCAGACTACGGAGAGACCACTTATCGGTGAGGTGGGTAAACCTGGATGTGTTTAAGCCGGAGACTGCCTGAGTGCAAGGCGCCTGCTTTAATGTTTTCTGTCTGATATCACTGCAAATAAAGAGCACTTAAAGCACAGCCAGAGTGGATGTGTGCATTTCTCTGGCTGTACCCATGCCATTGACCGCTCCTGTGCCACATATGGTGTCCTATGTGGCATTCTTGTAAGCCAGGCCCAGAGGGGAAAAAAACAGTCTCTAGAGAGGTCCGTGAAGAGGAATAGTTTGTTTGCTGCGCAGCTTCCTAGCAGTTGAAGAAAGGGTGTGGCTCTGCTGAGCATTAAAAAAAAAAAAAAAGAGTGAGTTCTCTCGCTTTTGTCCTGGGCCCCCCCCCAGTTCTATCCCAGTGTGGGTGTGCAGGCCAAGAGGGCTTAGCCCTGCCTGGTTAGAGAGGGGCCAAGCAGTAGGTAAGGGCTGGAGAGGCCAGCAGGTTTTGTTTTTGGTTTTGTTTTGTTTGCTCTCCTACACCCGGAGAAAGGTAATTCAAGTACTTGCCACTGGCCAACAGCAGCTGCAGAGTGCCCTGCGAGCACAAATTATCCGGCAGGAAGGGTTACAAGTGCAGGTGACACAAGCAGATTGCTCAGGCGCTGCAGAGTGCTGTGGCCCGCCCCGCCACCAGTGTCGCCAACCCTCCTCAAGATGACCCCGGGGAGAGGATCCGGAGGGGTTCTTGAAGCACTTTGAGCATAGGCAAGGCTGGCCTGGAGATAGGTGGGCTATCCACCTGGGAAATGTAAGTGCCAAGAAGCCCATCAGCTGGCCAATCCGGAGGGGATGGCCACGTACCGCAGGCAAGGCAACGATCCTAGGTAGGGAGGGGATCACCACAGAAGTATTACTGGCAGCAGTTTCGAAGGGGGAGTTTTACAGGATGGAGAGAACCCTAGGAACTTGTTCCACCGCCTGGAAGTGGCTGCGTCCAGACGGTGAAACTGGGGAGGAGCTGACCAAGGCCATTTTGCTGGTGCAGTTCCAGAACAGTTCTCATTCTGCCCATGCGGCAGTGGGTTCGCCGGCATCCGGACCTGATGATGGGAAAGGCCCTGGAGGTAGCAGAGGCAGACCAGCAGGCCCAGACCCTGCCCACACGGCCATTCTGCCGCGAGAAATCCCGTGGAGTGGGTGGGATTGGTGGTGGTCACCAGATGGGATTATAAAAACACTGTTTTAACTTTTGATTTGGGGAAAAAATGTTTAATTTGCAGAATATAAATATAATTAGCTCTAAGACTGCTTAAAATAGCTAATATGGTCATGAAAAGACACAGGACACCTGTAGAATTTATTTGGAAGCTAAACTGAGAGTTTGGTATGGTTTGAAAGTGTGTGAGTGGAGTTTTTATTGGTTTTATTTGTCTAATTTTTCTCATTCACTTTAATGGACAAGGTTACGGGTGGTTAAAAATAAGATCCATTCAACTCTCAGGGAAATAAAAAAACTCCTTAAGTCATCCTATAGGCCACGCCAAAGCAATGCTATAGCAATGCTAAAACACCTCAGTGTTTATGCAAAGCAGTTAAGTGATTAGGCTGCGAAACAATACTAAGTTAAGCCAAAGGACAGGAATATTTAAAAAATAAATTACCTAAAGAGAATGCATTGAACTTATTAAAAATTCATTTTGAGGTTGTTTTCCTTAGCCAATGGGATTTTAAGTGGTTCCTTAGAGAATAAGGTTTTCTGAAGTTCATAATTATTATTCACTAAAATGATATCAGAGGAGTAGGGATCTCTGCTGAGGATTTTCACTGGCCATGATTTGAAACTGCAGGCAGAGCTGAGCTGGAGACTGACAAAGAAGGCTGTCACAGAAGCCTAGTTTATGTGGAAAAGTACCCCAAAGCACTCAGAAACACTTAGTTCATATATGAAAGTGTGTGTAAGTGGTGTTTGCAAATTTACTGCTGACAAAGGTAAGAACTGAGTTAAAGAAAATTTAATTTTATAGCTGATTTGTGGTGTTTATCAGTTTTGATAGCTACGTGAATGTGAGAAGAGTGGATGATTGGTGATCTGATTCTGAATTTATTTAACCTAAGAAATATTTCATAGACTCCCACAGAATTCAAATTATAGACAGTCTACCTGTACATAAAGGTACTGTGGCATTGGATACACAATACCTATAAATAAAGGTACTTTTGTATTGTTTCCTTAGAGGAAAAATATTTAGAATAATTTGGAATGTAGAAATCCCATAATTTGTTCCGGTCTACTGGTGTTGCGCCCGTCTGTCGCAGATGGCTGCAACCTCTGTTGCTCACCTCTCTTTTCCCTGCATCAGCGATTCTCAAGGTCATGGCTGCCTCAGCCTGCAAACGCCGCCTTCCTCGGCGTCCCTGGGACGACATGGACGATCCTGTCCGCCATCTTGAATCGGGGATTAACTTAGGGAACGTGCGCGCGCACCAGGCCCTCTCTTATTCACGTTATGGCGGGAACCACAGGGATGTCCCCTCTTCATGACGTCACCTGCCAGAAGTATTTAACCCATCCAGCCTATGCTTCCTACGAGTTAGCAAGGACTTCCTTCCTGCTTATTGTCATAATCCGCTATGTTGATGGGAGGAGCAATCAGATAGGAGTAGCAATCTGATGTATTCCGTAGGCGGAGTAGCAATCTGTTGTTATAGACTGCTGGAGATAGTAATGGGTGGATCCTTGGGCCAGTGGCAGATGACCACGCCCCCGGGGAAAGATCCCACACACTAGTTCTTTTATTAAACAGGTCTTGAAACCACCAGAGGTGGCAGTAGTGAGCTGGCAGGGCTGAAGTCCCTCAGATACTGGAACAGTGATCCCTGGATGGCTGAGCTGTTGAGAAACTGTAGACAGTGAGTAGGCAGGGTATGCAGAGTTCATGAACAGAACTTAGATGACAACACTCACATATTGGTCTCAGGGAGCTCAGGAGCTGGAAAGGATAGGCCCTCGAGGCGCGAGTACCTGGTTCCAGGGAAAGCTCTGAGAGAGCGATGGTAACTCACAATGATGTAGACAGTGATGACTTCCAGGCAGAAGAGAATCAGCAGATAGTCAGGAACGAGGGCCCTCGAGGAGCGAGTACCTCTGGTAAGTCCAAGAAGGCAGAGTAGCATAGGCAGGGTAACCTGAGTAAACCTTGTCCTAACCCGTCCGTTGCTAACCCGGTTTGTCAGCGATATCAGAGACCTTTAAATATCGGAAGCGGATGATGTCATCTCAGGGGAACGCCCCCGAAGTTCGCGCTCTTGCTGGTACTTCACTCGGAGCGAGCGCGTGCGCCCTAGGCTTCAGGCAACATGGCGAATCTGCAGCGACGAGCCAGTCCAGGGACGCTGGAGGGAGACGCCGTGGCAGCCAGCCATCCTTCAGACCTGGAGGGAGTCGCCACAGAGGTAAAGAGGGCGGAGTGGAGATGTCGGGCTGTGACGGTCGCAACACTTATTCCACTCCTTTGGAGACGCTTCGCTTCATTACTTGAACTGGTTCCTGTACTCCCGGATTGAGAACGCTTTAGGTACCCGCTCCTTGGGGCCTTGTCACGTTCTGGCTATTCGCTCCTCGGAGGGCCTTCCTGCCTGGAGAATTCATCTATCTGGGATCCTGCCTAGTTCAAACCTTGTGAGTGTATTCTCGTTCTACTACCTTGCTGTTGGAACCGCCGGTGTACCCCGAACCTCTGGCCACTACCGTGCTCATCCCAGCTACCTTCTTCTACACTTTAGAGTGAGTACCGTCATCTACATTGCTCTGCTGACCTCCTTCACCTCTCTGAGCTTAGACTTGCTGATTCTCGGCGTACCCCGGGCTGCGGGCCACTACCAGGTCTACGCTAAGAGGTGTGCCTTCCGGAGAGGAGTTCCCTGGCATACCCTGCTCTGCGGGCCACTACCAGGGATATCATCATTGAGCAACCTTACTACTCTGGACTGTGTTTCCTTTCATCTTGTGGGTATTACCCTCGTTCCAGTCTAATAAAGTCTCTTACACCTGTGTCCATCTCAGCTGAGGCCACGCCTATCATAGTGAGTCCCCACAGGACCCCTCCCAGTGGGTGGAGTCACCTCTCACTATGCTCCAGGGTCCACGACCATACCAGATTGTAAGAACTGGCAAATTTATCAGTAAGATAATAAAGGGTAAGAAAGAGAGACTAATCATCATTAATTATCTTCCTCTATAAGTTATCACAAAGAAATTGCCTGTAACATAACATCTAAGTTGAGCCTCTAAGTATAATTAGACAGGGCTGATACAATTATCTTTTGATTTCTGTTAGTAAGAACTCCAGTTTCAATTAGATGTCAAGACACACACTAGCATCATTGTAGGTTGCGGAAGATTGGTGTTATTTGATTAGCAAGGGAGGTAAAACCTTGTTTCTTGAGTTTTGTGATCAAGAGTGGCAGTCTGGGTCCAGTTGACATTATCAAGCAGCACACTCTATTCTTCGATAACAAGCCACCAAGGCTTCACTTAATTCCTAGGTCTGCGCTCTCTATCCAGCGATCACAAGCTGCGCTCTCAAAATGTATTACCCAGAAGTAAAATTAAGATAAGTGTGCACCAACTGACTGACAAAATTTGGTTAATTGCATTAGTAAGCAAGTGCAACACATAGACAGACAAGAGCTCATAGTCATTGAGGAGTTAAACAAGGTTAAAAAAAATTGTTCATACTTTCCTGAACAGGAATCCTGGAGAATTTTACAATATCCTGAAGAGACTGTAATGATAAAATGTTAACACAAAGAATCAGACTTTCTTGGATTAAAGTTGAAAACACAATACTTGTTCTCCTTAAGAAACAACTAAATAAGAAAAATACTTATCTGAGAGTATTTTAGGTGAGAAGTAATCCGATACCTGAAAGGTTTTAATGATCCAAAGACAACGACAAACCTTTTCTGTCGGAAAAAAATCAACAGAACCAGGGTCACGATTTGAAGCTGCAGGGAGGAAGACTCAAAACCAATGTCAGGAACTATTTCTTCACGAAGAGGGTGGTGGATGCCTGGAATGCCCTTCCGGAGAAAGTGGTGAAGACCAGAACTGTGAAGGACTTCAAAGGAGCGTGGGATAAACACTGTGGATCCATAAAGTCTAGAGGACGTGAATGAAGAGTGGGTGGCTTGCGGGAATAACGGCTACTTCCTGGAGATAATATTTATTTATTTATTTATTTATTTAAATGCTTTTAAAATATACCGACATTCATAGGACATATCATGCCGGTTATAATACCCTTATTCAATAAACAAACACACGGTTAATGCGACTAGAACATTGCTCTAAGCTTCAACGGCAAGAGCAGAGGAAATGTGGAAAAAAGGATTTGCATTCACAAAAAAGCGGGGAGTAGCTTGCTTGTTACAGCGGTTACTACCCCAAACCAAATAAGCCTGATACTTCACTTTCAATGCATATCCAGCATAGCTCTCTGCTTCAACGGCAGGGGTGAAAGACCGATACTTCACGCATATCCAGCATAGCTCTCTGTTTCAACGGCAGGGGTGAAAGACCGATACTTCACGCATACCCAGTATAGCTCTCTGCTTCAACGGCAGGGGAGAAAGACCGATACTTCACGCATATCCAGCATAGCTCTCTGCTTCAACGGCAGGGGAGAAAGACCTATACTTCATGCATATCCAGCATAGCTCTCTGCTTCAAAGGCAGGGGAGAAAGACCGATACTTCACGCATATCCAGCATAGCTCTCTGCTTCAACGGCAGGGGAGAAAGACTGATACTTCAGGCATATCCAGCATAGCTCTCTGCTTCAACGGCAGGGGAGAAAGTCTGATACTTCATGCATATCCAGCATAGCTCTCTGCTTCAACGGCAGGGGAGAAAGTCTGATACTTCACTTTCAATGCATATCCAGCATAACTCTCTGCTTCAACGGCAGGAGGGAATGAAGAAAAGTGGATCTATATACAGACAAGGACTGAATTATATAGTCTAGGTAAACAAATAAGCATGGGTGTAGCTTGTTTATTGCGGCGGTTACTACCCCTAACTAATTAAGCTAGATATTTCACTTAGATGCAGTTCCAACACTGCTCTCTACATTAATGGTGGGGGTGGAAGGGTAATAGAACCTAAAGGTTACTAAGAGCCAAGAGTAACAGATAAGTATGAAAAAAAAAAAAGTGCGAAGCTTGCTGGGCAGACTGGATGGGCCGTTTGGTCTTCTTCTGCCATCATTTCATTTCTATAAGTAAAGGAACCGGTTTCTATTCAAAACACTGTGTTAAAAAATTAGAGTGAGAGTAAAATATAAAAAAATTGTTTTGTGCATCAGAAGTGAAATATTTCTCACTGGTAATATTGGAACAATTGAAATGCTTATTCTTTTCAGTAATTACATTTGTTTCCAGAAGTGAAGAACCTGAAAAGTTATCCATTTGCCAGTAAAATAAAACTATTAATTTAATTATAGAAGTGCCTTTGAGTTCGTTTTTCTATTTTAACTTTTTAACGATGAAAACACATTTTGGGTGTTCAAACTATTTCCATAACATCTTTTAAAAGGGGAAACCTCAATAGCCTAACCATCTGGCGCCATGGGGTGTTTACAGAGGTTATCGAATGAAGCTGAAGGGAGGGGAGTTTAAAATAAAAGTGAGAAAATGCTTTTTCATGGAGAAGGCGGACACCTGGACCGGACTTCCAACAGTGGTGGAATCCACGCAGGGACCTTGGTGACAGGACAAGGGAGGAAGAAGATAACAGATTGAGTAAGACCTGTTGGCACAGTAGGCAGATATCAATGGGCAAACTGGGTAGAGGAATTAGGTCCTTTTTTTTGCCGCCATCTTCTCTGTTTCTATGTTTCCATGACCTTTCCGACCTGAGGGCTCCAGTCCTCATCTAACAATGAAGCAATGTAATTCAACATGGCTATTTTTTATTTTACTAATTTGTTCCTGCAATGCTGGACACACAGCAAACATGGTGATTCCCTTTCCTGCAAAAAAAAATAAAAAAAAAAAAAAATATATATATATATATATATATATATACCTGCACTGGACACCATGAAACTATCTGGTGCAATAAGACAATGAGTGGCTCTCCGGTTGCTAATAAAGTGAATGTCATAAAGGCATCACTTCTCATATGTCACAATAAATCACAGCGTATCGTACACCAGTCTGAACCATCTTGCTAAAGTCGTGCTATACAAATAGGACTTCAACCTGGTGTGGAGTATAAACAAGGAAACAAAAACAATTTACACAGCACCACCAAATGGCAAAGCTCCCTCAAAATAATGTGAACCCCCACAGGCAATGCGGCAGAATTTGTTTAGATTTTAACAACCATAAGTTACTAACTTCAAAAACTCCTAAAGTGGGTGAGCAAATCCTCAAAACTATTTTTTTCTGTGTTGTTATCTACAAGAACAGAAATGCTAAACACTTCCATTTAACAAGTGGGAACTTCATGCACAGCTCGGTGTAAAATGTTCCAACATCTGTTGACTGTGAGACGCCAAAATCTCCCTCAGCCCAGCTGCCAGCCAAAACAAAAAAAAAACATTCAGGAGAAGTAGAAACTTTTATCAATCAACTCTTCCAAGATGTTTTTAGACAGGTAAGAAGTGCCTCACCCGGTGGCTTCAGGAGCCCCCCAGGCCTGGCCATGGTTTGAGCAGAGGAGCTGGTTAGACTGAGATGGATTCTCAGCCCACGCAGGAGCAACTAAGTAGGAGAGACCGGAGAGGGATGGGGAGGCGGGACGAAGGGGTAAGAGGATGGAGAAGCGCCAAGGAGGGGAGGGAGGGATAAGGAAGATGGAGGAGAGAGGTTCAGGAGGAGACAGGAGCACGTGGAAGGTTGGAAAGGATAAGATGATGGAGGAGGACAGATTATAGGCTTGAGGGGGAAAAGGTTAACTGGTGCTCTGTACGAAAACTGAAATTGGTGTCCCTCTCCCCCCTTGGCAGCAGCTCTGGCACAGCACTCCCTCCTTCAGCAGTGGCCCCAGCACAGTATATCCATCTCTCCGCTCCCCACGCTTCCCTCACCCTCTGCCCTGCCCTCTTTCCTCCTGCCCACAATGCCTTGTGTGAATGGCGTGCCCGTTTTCTGCCCCTTACAGACTTCAGCTGGTCTGAGTGCCCTCACCAGACTTTGCCAGCCTGCCATGTCAGCGTCGTGTCAGCGTGCTAAAGAAGAGCACCACTCCCCGTTGGGAGGGCTGATGTGAGCGTGTAAAGAACCCCCAGCTCCCGCGTGAAGCAGGCGGCTTCCGAGAGAGGAGTCTTAAGATCTGCTGATGTTTGCGGCCATCTCTCCACAGAGAGGGTCCAGAGAAGCCAATTCTAGCAGAGAGGTTCCTCGAAAGTCCAGAGGTTGAAGACGAGAGTCCTGAAAGCTGGGGACGAGTATACCAGCAGGTGTCAGAGGCAGGACACACAGGGTCATTTTGGGAGCCCTAAGAAGAGATTTTCCTGGAGAGCTGGTGAAGCAGTGTACGGGGAGGTGCCATGGGCAGGGCAGCCTGCCTGAGAAAGTTCACCAGAGTCAGAGACTGATTCAGCTACAATCAGCCTGAGACTCCAAAACAGAGAGAGAGAGTGAGTGAGAAGGAGACAAGGACCTTGGCAGAAAAGATTATAGCTACCAAACAGGTAGTGGGAGGACCCAGGGTAAAGGAAGTACCTGTCCCAAAGAGCTGACCTGCTTTGGATGAAGAGGTGAAAAGAGGCTGTGTTTATTTATGTGAATTTTGGACTGCGCACTATTCAGAAGTGTATTTTGTTTAGACTTTGATTTCCCTGTCATCAGTCAGTAAAGATTTTTATTTTGAACTGCACCAAGGTGGACTTGGTCTTTCTGGAGTGCTTGACTGGTAGGCAGGAAGAGCCCCCTGTGAGTACAAGGTCAAGGGGCCTTGCATGGTCCGTGGCCCTCCTCATGTGCCCAGGACAGGACGGGGGCTTCACTAGCATCCCGCCCCCTCCCTCCTAGCATGCCCTTCTCTCTCTCTCTTTTTTTCACCCCTTTGCTGCCCAGCAGAATCCTCCTCTTTTTCTGGCCTCTCCTCCTCCCTGCAGGCTGATCCTTCACCTATTAACACAAACAGAGGCCTCCTTCCTCCTGCACAGCACTCCTGATTCTCTTGCTCGCAGACATCACATAGAAGGATGCGGGAGGCAGGGGGCAGAAGCGCACGCCCCCCACCACCCCCTCGAGCACGGTGCTCTGTGCAGCCACACGGGTTGCACACCCCGAAAGCTGGCCCTGATTGGAATGAAAAGAAAGAAGGAGATAAAGAGCAGATGGCAAGTGTAACACCCCCCCCCCCCCCGGTCCATCTGGGGTCACCTTCTCTGCTTCAGGGAGCCTGGGATAACTTACCCAAACAGGCCAATAAAGTACAGTGCGTCTATTATCCCTTATTCAGTAAGGGGTAATAGCGAGTCAAAAACGCGCGTCCAACCCCCCCCCCCCCCCCCCCCGAGACTAATAGCGCCCGCAACATGCAAATGCATGTTGATGGCCCTATTAGTCATTCCCGCGCGATACAGTAAGTAAAATGTGCAGCCAAGCCACACATTTTACTTTCAGAAATTAGCGCCTACCGAAAGGTAGGCGCTAATTTATGCCGGCACTGGGAAAGTGCACAGAAAAGCAGTAAAAACTGCTTTTCTGTGCACCCTCCGACTTAATATCATGGCGATATTAAGTCGGAGGTCCCGAAAGTTAAAAAAAGTTAAAAAAAAAAATTTTGAAATCGGCCCACAGCTCGCGGGTTGAAAACCGGACGCTCAATTTTGCTGGCGTCCGGTTTCCGAACCCGTGACTGTCAGCGGGTTCGAGAACCGACACCGGCAAAATTGAGCGTCGGCTGTCAAACCCCCTGACAGCCGCCACTCCTGTCCAACAAGAGGCGCTAGGGACGCGCTAGTGTCCCTAGCGCCTCTTTTTACCGCCGGCCCATATCTACCTCCTTCTCCTGGCTTGGTGACTCTGAGGGAGGCCCAGCCCATGCCCCAAACAGGGTAACATGCCCCTCGACCAGCCCTGCCCAAAGGCTCTGAGCTAGACCGTCTGTCAAGGATCTTCAGCAACACCCCCTGAGCAACCGATGACCTTCGGTGAACCGCAGCCTTCCCTGCTCCTCTGCTCACTCCAGGGTTTCCCAGAAGGGGGAAACCTCTCATTTAGAGCAGGTCTGCTTTTTATTTTCATATGCTCTGCTCTAAAAGCAGAGGTTGCGTCCCAGACAACGCAGCCCTGTGAGCGGCGCAGAGATGCGGAGTCTTCGGCAGGACTGCAACACGTGTGAGAGAGACCGGGGGAACGCGCCCAAGTCGTCCTCTTACACCAGCGTTAAAGTTTTATCAGGCGGGAGATTCTTACCGGCCAGGGAAGTTCTTGGGTTTTCTGCAGGGGGTTGGGAGAAGACCTCCTGGCCCGTTTTTCGTCAGGAATCGGGACTGCTGTCATGGTGGAGTGTGATGTGACGTCCTGATATGCTGCTTCTCCCGAGGAGACGCTCTCTCTAAGGAAATCCTGCAGGGGATTTCTCTGCTTCCTCTGGAAAGGTTTTTGGCTGCCTTTTGGTAATTGCCTGTCCCTGCATAGGATCGCAGTTTATCAGCCATAGGGTTAAAGTTAGGCCTCCCCTCCCCAAAGGTTAGACCTCAGTGCCTTGACTTAATTCTATTTATGTTTTTTAAATATTTTTTTTAAGGTAGAAA
Organism: Rhinatrema bivittatum; assembly: GCF_901001135.1. Classification (NCBI taxonomy): domain Eukaryota; kingdom Metazoa; phylum Chordata; class Amphibia; order Gymnophiona; family Rhinatrematidae; genus Rhinatrema; species Rhinatrema bivittatum. The sequence goes on along the minus strand of NC_042623.1, from coordinate 29,848,898 downwards.
CATTTTTTCTCTACATTCGAGGATTTTTTTTTTTTACCATTAATACATTTTTGGCTGTTTGACTTTTAAATTCCTGCCTCAGCTGTTTTTGAGTTGGTCTGTTAGGAAGATGCACGCTAAGGAAATAAATCTCCATCTGCCTGTATCCCAACCTCTTGTTCTCGCTGAATTTAGCACCCATAGAAACATTAGAATATGATGAGAGGGAAGGAATGTAAGACCCGTCCAGTCTGCCCAATATAATTTGTATTACAGTGCCATACGCCCCGGTTTGTCTCAGACTTTCCATTCGTTGCTTCACCGCTAGGCATCGTCTGTACCTAGCCAGGCTTTCTCAATTTCTGTTATTGTTTTTGCCTCCATCACCTCCATGCATCTAACACCCCTTCCATGAAGAAATATCCTCCGATGTTACTCCTGAGTCTACCCTCTGTGACCCACTAAACCCGCTGGCTCAGCTGCCCGCCGGCTAGAAGAAGGCCACTCCGGGGCTGTGCTGAGCACCCGGAGCCGTCTGGCAAGGACATCCGGGGAAAGTGAATTCAGAATCTCACTGCTTCTGCCTCTCCAGTAAGGAGGCAGCATGGAAACGAAAGGAAATATATACAGAAGCGGTGAGAGCAGAAAAAGACCATTCCAGCCTATCTCGTCTGCCCATCTACCCCAGCGACTCAGCTCTACAGCCCCTACCACTCCCTCGGAGATCCTCTGTGCTTGCCCCTTGCTTTCCTGAATTCAGATACTGACCTTGTCTCCCCCACCTCCATGGGGAAGGCCGTTCCATGCTTCCAGCACCCTCTCTGCAAAGAAATGTTTGCTTAGGTTACTACTGAAGCTGCACCTTCATCCCAGAGCCTGTTTTCCTGAAAGCACTGTAGACCCTTCTTGCTGTGGGGAGGTTGACGTAACCTACAGGGAAGGCCCTGTAGGTCCTCTCAACATCTGGTGGGGTCTGGGCTGGCGCGAGGCTGGTCTAGGGGCTTCACCTTTACCAGCCCTTGGATTCAGGGAGCCAGCAAGACTTAGGCAAAGGGCCTTGTGGCGGGCAGTATGGTGGGAAGTCCCAGCCACGACTAGGTCAGAGGAAGGCGGTGGACGAAAGTGCTCAAGGTCCAGGCTGTGGTCAGTCTGAGAGTCTGTCCAAAAGTCAGGCAGGGCTGGAGAGATGAATGGGAGGGCAAGGTTGGAGAGATGAGGCAGGCAGACGGGGCTGGAACTGACACACCGGATCAGGCAGGCAGGAACGGGAATACAAGGTGCAGCAGCAGCTCAGCACAGCTCAGGATGCAGGCGACCCCTTTGCTGAGGTGATGATCTGTTGCACGGCCGGGGTTTAAACAACAAGCCATGTGATGTCGTCAGGCTGTGCCGGGAGGAGCAGTTCCCGCCGCGGGGCCTTGATAGGCAGGTGCATGCCTAGGGAGTAAACCCAGGGGGAAGATGACGGAGGCGTACCGGCCATGAGGCAGGCTGTGGCGTCGGTGGCATCAGGTGAGTGTAGCAGCTTACAGGGGCAGCCCGTGAGCTGGCAAATGTAACATTTCTATTGAAAAAGGCTTGCCTCCTGTGCATTGATACCTTGGAGTTATTTAAATGTCTCTGTCATATGTTCCTTATTCCACCTTTCCTCTGTTTTACACAAGTCTGTCCCCATATCCTTTAGAACGAAGACCATGGTTTTAGCAGATTGCCTGGCTCAGGGGTGAAACTGATTATAACTAGTGTGCATGTACGTGCAGGACCCAAAACATTTTCTAAAAAAAAAAGGAAAAGATATCCCAAAGTAATTATTTCGGAAAATTCAATGTCCACTTTTTTTTTTAAACTTTTCATTTATTGAAATTTCAAAATACATACAAGTGAAAACAAATGTAAAATAAAAACAGAAAAAGGTAATATATGAAAATAAACTACAATTTCATGAAAGGAATAAGAAGAAATTAGGGAGACTCAAGAGAAAAGGAAAAAAAATAAAAAAATAAAAGAGTGATTTACTTCAAAAGTAAAAGTAATTTAAGAAAAGGTCTCGTTCCGATGAAATTGCAAACAGTTGAGCAGACTCAGCTTGGGTATGTGCATTAAGATAGAGACCTAACTGGTCGGGCTAAAAAATGAATAAATCTCCATCTTAAATGAAAAATCACACATTTACAAGGAAATCTGGGAGTAAACTTTGCGCCTAGCGCTATAGTTTCAGAACGCAATGTCCACTTTTGAGTCTAACACGACGGCTTTTGTCTAATTAGAGGCTGGGTGCTTAATCAATTAACTCCTCCTTTGCTACTGGCTTCATGCGGATTCTTGCAGTCTGCCTTTCCAGAGGATGGTGGTGGAATGACGTAAACAAGCAGCAAACAGTCAATCTTACAGCGATAGTACATAGAGCGCACGAATCTAAACAGACATAAAAATAGGGAACGCCCCTGCAAAAACCAGGGGACGCTGCTGTACCCCGCTGGGCCACTAGGGGTCGTAACTTACTGATCAGGGGGTGCAGGGAGGAAGGAGAGGGGGGACTTGGGGAAATAAGGAGCACAGAGAGATGGGGGGGGGGGGGGCGGGGAAAAGTACTGGATACCAAGGGGGCGGGGCAGGACCACTTTTAAGACAATTTAAAAACTTTTTGCCACCTCAGGGTGTGGAGGGGGGGTAGGAGAGGAGATTTCATGGATTTGGACACTATGGTCCGGGGGAGTCCAGGCCTGCACAGCCCCTTTTAAAGAAAGACCCCGGGAGTATCGGGACACACGTTAGCGTTCTGATGCTCCCAACGAAAAGATTATATCTTTTGTAGTCGACTTTCATCAAATAATACAACGTGTGAACTTTAAGGCAAGCTGTGTTATTTGATGCCCTTCTTTTCCATATTAATGAGCTAATTTGCATACAAATCAGCTGATTTAAATAACAGAGTGGGAAATAATAATGCATGAAATTTCAAAAATTCAGCCTAGTTTCTGTGTGGTAACGTGTTTACCGCATGTAAATGTGTTACTCTGGCTTAGTCTGAACCTGAGGCAATCGGGGATAAAGTGGTTTGCGAAAAGTCGTAACGTGCACCAGTGGAAGAAGTGGGATTTAAACCCTGGCCCCCCTGTTGCTTTGTTTGTTGCTCTAAACTGCTGGGCTCCCCCTGCACTGGTATCTGCCGTTCTCATTTCACCTCTAAGCAAGCAGAGCTAGAAATATCAGGATGCAAGGCCAGATGTGAGCCAAAGCCAGAAATGGCTCACCTGCTCCCTCCGGAAACGGAGCCACACAGCAGCTGGACTGGCTGAGCCGGGCCTGGTTTTACCCCCCCCCCCCCCCCCCCCCCCCCCCCCCCCAATGCATGGATTCCTAGTCCGGCTTTGTGTTGAAGATTTGGATCCGCATGCCCAGAGACCAGGCCCGGCTCAGTGCGACGCAGTCACACTCTCGGGCACTCTGCAGGTGCATTAGGAAAAGCAGGCCTGCAAGATGCTAGGATCGGGCCTGAGGGAACTGCACACCTGCGCATGACGCGGGAAGAGTCTCTGTGTCTTCTGGTTCTGCAGAGGGTGCAGTCGCACGCTGCATCATTGGCATTCAGGCGGGCATGCCTGGGAGTCACCTGCCACCGAGCGCCTGCAAAGCCGCAGGGGAAAAAAAAATATATTGTGGCATTCTCCTAATATAGTCAATGAGTTAATTTGGTCAACAGTATTTCAATCTAGATGGGATAATCCCATATAAATAACTTATTGAAGGGTTTTGCCAGGACTAATTGCACATTCAGTGTTTTATCCATGCAATAAATTCACTTGCTAACATCTCCATATGTTGTACTGAATGGAGCCAAATGAGGCTTAATAAGTCTCAGCACATGATTAAACGCCATTCAATTATTTATACTGGCTGTGTTATTTTTACCAGCTTATCTGTTTGCGATGCCTTTCTCCAACTCTCACGTCTTCCACGTCTCTTAATCCTTTGCATTCCTGTCTCATCCTCGACTTCTGAATCAGCTCCAGTTTTCTGAGCGTTGGGTTGGTTTTTTTTTTTGGGGGGGGGGGGGGGAAGAGCGGGGGAAGGGAAGAGATTCGATAGCAGCAATGCTCAATAATTAAATGGATAACGAATGTCTCTGCCTGAGCATCTTCAGGCAGGGAGTTCTGCTGAAGTGGAAAATCAAGAAAGCAAAAGGAGTGACCGCTTGGAAAATCACTGGCAGCCACTCTTGGACCTTCCTTAGGACCCTTGTAGTAAGGACCCCTGCTCTGCGATTGGGTCAGCAAAGAATAAGACCTGTACCAGTTCTGCTCCGGTGTGGGGTTTACCTCCTCGTTCCCCTGCCTCCCACCCACCCTCCAGTTTAGTAATTCTATAATTTTTTTTTTTGGGGGGTGGGGGTGGGGATTGGTTGTTATTGTTGACTGACAGCTAGATTAAGACAAACGCTTTGGGAGGAATTTTCAAAAGGATTTATCCGCTTGAAACTGGGTTTTTACGCAAGTAAATGCATTTTACGCGGGGAAGTGGGCTGTTGAAAATTGCTGCCAAACACGCTGCGTTTACGGGCGGAAATCCTTTCCAAACGTACCCGCCTTTGCTTTCAGCTGAGTACCGGGGGCACATCGGATCACCCCCCCCCCCCCCCCCTCCTGTGTCTGCCTCGCTCCCCAGTCTTGATGTTCCTGTGCTGGTCCCGTCTTCCCCCTCCCTTTTTACCTATAAAACTTGGGTTTCATGAGCATTTTAGAGTCGCTTTGTTGAGCTGTAACTTTTTTATTTTCTCCATGCCTCAAAGTGTTTAACTATAATACAGCACGGTTATTACCTTCCCCCTCGCCCTCCTCTTTTGGAAACTTTCAGGTAGCAGAATGGGTCCGTTAGGCTCTCCAAGGTTTAAGTTCGGATATATAATGGGATCGCCTCCGAAAGGCAGGCACGAAGCATCAGTTCAAGTTATCCTGGTCCTTTCTTGGATCCACTTGTGCCACTGAATGCCCCTGAACGAGCTCTCCCGGGCTTTTCGGCATCTTCCCTGAATCCTCCCTGCGCCGGGCGCTCGTCTTCATTTTGCCGAACCTGACACACAAAGCGGTATTTTCAGTCTAAGCTTGTACCCTGTAACAAAACTCCCAGCAACTGTGGCGGAGCTGAGCGGTGCCGCGGGAGACAGCAGAGCCTGGAAATTAGGCGAAACGTCAGAGGCACTAGTTTTATCTTTTACTTTTAAGGAAAACGCTGCACCAGCTGTCAGCCTCATGCACTAATTATGGTCCTTTAGCTTCTCTGGCAGCTCGCTGGCATGTCTGAAGTGCAGAATAAGTTCCTACGTTGCAATTAACAGGAGAAATGATTAAAAATGTTTCTTTTATTAATTAGGTGTTTAAAACCACAGTATTACAGCTATTAACTCAGGGAGGGGAATTTTTAAAGCATTTATCTGGGATCCCTGAGGGAGTGGTAGGGGATTCTCGAGATGGGCTATATCATCTTTTACTGCCGTCATGTTTCTCTGTTTCTGTGTAAAAAGCATTCACCCCCCCCCCCCCCCCGTGAATCGAAATTGCTCACCCTCGATGCAGCTAAGGGTGGTGTTCGGGTCGGGGGAGGAAAAGTCCGCACGTAGATGGCATTTTCAAAACTTCACCTGTGCTTTTCCAGCAACCAAAAAAAAAAAAAATCTACCTGCAGAAAAAAAATGGGTGCACTTTGTACCTGCGACATTTTGAAAACCGGATAAAAAGCACGCCCGGCCTTTGTCCCAATGTAGGCAGTCTGAAAATTGCCCCCTTTTTGTGTAACAATTTCAAACCTCATTGACTCACCTTTCAATATTGCCCCTAGTCTGGTGGTAGTGGGGAAAAAGTTGTTTAAGCTTTTCTGTTTCAATGCAAATTCCCAATAAGAGTAGAGTGTTTTGAACTGGTTTATTTATTTTAATGAAAACATTTGTATTCCACATTTCTATACTGTATTCAAAGCCGATTACAAGTTTCCACACCCGTAATCTTTAAAACAAACAATAAGAAAAACAACAAAACAGTCTAATGAGAAAAGCTGAGATACAAAAGCTCCGTGCAAAATAAATCTGCTCATGCTGGTGCTTCCTAAGCCTGAGAAAACAAGCACAGTTTTAATGCTTTCTTAAAAGTCAGATCGTCCATTCCCCAGGTCGCCTGGGGCTGTGGAGGTGGCGCTCACTGCCTCTAGGGGGGAGGGGATCAGTTTTATTTTATTTTCCTCTCCTGGCCAAATCGGAAAACCCAGCTAAATCAAGCCGTGCCATTTTATTCTCTCGTGTGCCGTGGCAGGAAAAGGCAATAAACCGTTGGCTCTAAAAAAATAAAAATAAAAAAATCCCTGGCTGCACTTTCTTATGGCAAAAGTCGCTTTTAGAGAGCCCGTACTGGTTTCTCTGCAGAAGAGCACAGCATTTGCTCTCAGATCCTGCCTCCTGCATACCCTGCCCAATATTCTCAAGTCTCGCACACCATTGCCTCTCCCTTGCAGGCTTTATCGTATCTTCACGTCCTCAGGAGGTCAGGTCAAAGAAGCTGCAAAGCAGTGTTTCATGCTACGATTAAAAAGATAAACCATCACTGCAGAGCTGTAACCGAGGTCCAGCCCTGTCAAGGTGTGCACAAAGCAAATCCGTCCGGAAACAGTGACCCGAGCGGAAATGGTCCCCGACGCATCGGACAGAGACCGATACTAACAACTTCAGGTGGGGGAGGTGGTTTAATTGAGAATTTCAGGACTATTTTGGCCCAATGAAGGGAGTACAGCTCCCGAAAGCTAGTCAAGAAATGTCGCGCATTAAGGCAGTCTTATAAAGAGGCATTATCTAATATTTCTGTTAATCTTTAATTCCAAGACTGCCAATGAGTTTGGGTTATCTGATTTTATCCTTCCTGTGAGCTGCATAATGATTTTTGTTTATTCCACACCAGCTTTGGTTACGTATTATGTACTACAAAACAGCAGCTGAGTCTTTCAGGGATGCTTGGGTACTTTTCAGCCTCCCAGTACAGTGCAATTTGTTCATTACATTAAGGTGCATCTTATACCTTTTGTATATGGCTTTTCGTGAGCTTTTCCTACTGAACCAGGGATTAAGACACTGACTTCAAAGAAATGTGTAAGGTTTTTCTTATTGGTTTTTATTTGAACAAACAAGGTGTTTACAATAACTATAAAGGGCATGGAAGACAAGCACAAAAGGGCAACAAGAAACCGAGTTGAGCAAAAGCACTGGGAAGGCAAATGACCTTAAATGCAGTCAAAGGCTAATCACTAATATGCTGGCAAATGTAATCAACTCATCCAACGTTACAGTAAAGAGGAAGGCAATGGCACTGGGATACAGATGTTCTGACTGACACGTCAGCCGACCTTCTAAAGACTAATATCAATTCTGCTGCTAGTGTAGAAAAGCGGATTTAACATTGATAACCCTGCCACCAGCTCCGCCACCAGCAGCATCAGCGCCCTGTACCATCTCGTTATGCTGGAGCGAGCAACATCAGCCCTAGCACCTTACCCTCACCACCCCGTCCACCGCAACCATCAGCAATGACAGTGCTACCGGCATGCACTCATCACCGTGGATGGCAACATTAGGACCTCCACTTGCTCTCTCCCCCTACATTTAATTAATAATTCAATGTCTTTTGATTGATGGAGATTTACCGTTCCAAATAGAATTGGTTAAGGTGGATTTACAGTAGGTACATGAAAACATAATAAAGTACACTAAGACGTTATAAATTCAAGACATCTAATGAAAAAAGAACCACATTTGTAAAACATGTAAAACAGTATCATTAAACATCCTATTAAAAGCATTGATAAAACATAAAAACAGAATAAACTAAAATAAGCTCACAAAACTTAAAATAATACTAAAAAATGAACCCAATTTCCAATCAGAAGCTGTTAAAAAACCCAAATAGATCCAGAAATACTACTAGGCTCCACAGAGAAGCATAAAATCTATAAAACCATAAATGAAATCCTTATGCACCTAAAATGATTAACAGAGAGAAATAAATGACTTAAAAGTACAAGCAAACAGCCAAGTCTTCATCCTGAATCTTAAAGAATCTACAGGAGTTTAAATGCCAATTATTTCATTTTGGGGGTTTTTTCACCCCTTACTTTGTTTCGTGTTCCAGTTTTGTGTGTGTAAAGAGCTGCCTGTGCACATGAAATGCAAACAGCTTGCACAAGGAGGGTAATTTTCCATATTATGCATGACTCAGCACAAATCAAGATAAGCAGGTGCATCTAAAATTATGAAACCGAACAGTTTATCAAATACCATGTATCACCATCTCAAAAATACAGGTGGATGTTTCAGTATATGCACATATTTTTAATACAGGGATCCGCCTAGTTCATTCACTTGTTTTATGAAAGTATATGCATATATTTTCTGCATTAAATAATTCCAACATGTGCATGTAATCACCCTCAATTTATACGTGGGGGCAGATATTTTATAAAGTTGGATGATGTATGCACATATCTCACTTATGAATATACCTGTGAACGTACTTCCAAGCACTAGTTTGTTGAGACCACCAGCAGTTCACCCAGACGTTCACCAGCTCATCCATGCCCTCCACCCCTTGCTCCAGATATCCTAACCAAAAAACTGCAGAATAAAGAGAAGTCAGACTGAATATGTAAAAGCATGCATGCATATATGATATATTTGCATACTCTGAGCTCCTTAGTCAGATCCATTCTGGATAGCAAAGTTAGCTTGATAAACTTATCCGGCTAGTGTTAAAGGTATATTCAATAGTGCAGCCACACTATTGAAAATAAAAAATTACAGGAGTCGAATGGCACCTTATAGACTAACCAATTTATTAAAGCATGAGCTTTCGAGGACAGTCCACTTCGCCAGATGCATAATTATTGAATATAGCTGGTTATCTTAAAGTTAGCTAGCCAACTATAGCTGGCTAACTTTACGACAGGTCTTTGACCCAACCAGACTTAGCTGGCTAACTCAGCTCCTCCCAGTTACATCCCCAGAATGCTCCTAATTTAGCTGGCCAAATTAAGAACATGCCATACTGGGTCAGACCAAGGGTCCATCAAGCCCAGCATCCTGTTTCCAACAGTGGCCAATCCAGGCCATAAAAACCTGGCAAGTACCCAAAAACTAAGTCTATTCCATGTTACCGTTGCTAGTAATAGCGGTGGTTATTATCTAAGTTAACTTAATTAATAGCAGGTAATGGACTTCTCGTCCAAGAACTTATCCAATCCTTTTTTAAACACAGCTACACTAACTGCACTAACCACATCCTCTGGCAACAAATTCCAGAGCATAATTGTGCATTGAGTGCAAAAAGAACTTTCTCCGATTAGTTTTAAATGTGCCACATGCTAACTTCATGGAGTGCCCCCTAGTCCTTCTATTTTCTGAAAGAGCAAATAACAGATTCACATTTACCCGTTCTAGACCTCTCATGATTTTAAACACCTCTATCATATCCCCCCTCAGTCGTCTCTTCTCCAAGCTGAAAAGTCCTAACCTCTTTAGTCTTTCCTCATAGGGGAGTTGTTCCATTCTCCTTATCATTTTGGTTGCCCTTCTCTGTACCTTCTCCATCGCAATTATATCTTTTTTGAGATGCGGCCAGCTAGAATTTAGCCAGCTAAGTGCCCAAATATACATTTAGCTCCCTAACCTCTGAGTTAGCTGGCTAAATGCTTTTGAATATGGACCTCCTAGTTTCTAAACCCTTCCAAACTTCCCACCCTGGAATGCCCCAGAAATACCTTCTTTGTGCACGAGTACTTTTACACAGCGCAGTAACTGGACCTGAGTATATCAGCCCTTCTGAATATGTGCTCACTGCGCTCAGAGGCTGCTTATTCACATTTATGCAGATGTTCCTCGTACAACTCTGGTGTAAGTCTTTGAAAATGACCCCCAAAATTCATTTTGCAAGCGCTATTTCATTCTGAGCTCAATTTTAAGACCTGCGCACATATGCCAGCTCGCGCACATGGACACGGCAATTTTATAACATACGTGCACTTATGCGCGTATGTTATAAAATTGGCTGTATGCACGTACGCATGCACTCGATTTTATATAGATGTGCGCATGGACGTGCAAATGCCACGTCTACCATGTAAGTGGGGGGAATTTTATAAGGGGCGTGCGCCGAGGCTCCTTACCCTTTTCTCAGTTTGTTCCCAGTTCACCCAGTGTAGGGATAGGACTTCCTTATCCCCCTAGTTTTAAAGGCTCTCTTCTCCCCTGTTAGATCCAAACTTAAAACCCCGCTGACCAGCTGAGTTTTTTTTATTTTTTGACTTACATGTCAGCAGCAGCAGAAGTAAAGTTACGCAGTGGGGATCCCCGGCGCGTGCTTCTGCGTGTAACTATTTATGCGCACATTTCTTGGTCTTCCCCCGACATGCCCACACCCCACCCAGACCACGCCCACATCCCACCCTTTTTTTTTACTTTTGGATTTCTGCGCGTAGACAGGCGCTTCTTGAAATCCGTGCGGTGCGCACCGGCCCGCGTGAAGAACATTTCTCCCAGCTTTGCTGGGAGTGTGTGTAACACAGAACTGTGTGTAAAACAGAAAACAAAACGAAACGAAAACAGAATCTAATTTTGATGGTGCTTTTTTATTCATTTTATTTTTTAAATGACGCAAAACAAAACAGCCTGCTTTGTTGTGCTTTTCACGCTGTTTCAAAACAGATGCGTATCCTAACAATCTACATCTAACCCTCACCTCTCTGGGGTATATTCGTAGTGACCCCCTCGCTGCGCTGGCACAGCAATGGAGTTTCAGGTGGTATCAGAGGAGCCACAAATTGTGATTGCCCAGAGGGGGAAAGGATAGAAAAGGAATTCTCCTTCTCACCGGGTCTCCCAATATTAGGACTAGGGGTCCGGAACCCACCCCGCAAGCCTCCCAGGGGAAGGGAGCGAAGGCAGAACCCAAACCGAAAAAAAAAACCCTTAAATGCAAGCAGCTACAAATTTTACAGATTCTGAGCTATGACTCAGGTTTACCATCACAAGTTTAAACAGCGAGAAATAAGTAATGAAAATATTATAAATGTTTTCCACAGTTAACACAACTTGGTTTTCTTTCAATTCCTAGTTGACAAGTATTTTAATTGAAGAGAACCAGTTCTCCTAACTGTACTATAAAACAATCAGATAAGTATGGTTTAAATATTAATTGCTATACTTTCTATATCAAGCATTTAGTAATTAATGCTACCATGAAGAAAGTGAATCTTTGTGTCCCAATTCTGTCTTGCAGGTGCAGCAGGACAAAATCAACCCTCTAATTGCAGGTAAGTAGATAACAAGTGTTTTGTGCTGTTTCCTTTCTATGTTGTTTGACTCTGTATGTCTGTTTAACCCTTTTTTTCTTTCTCTGTCCCTTTCCAGTGAACGCTGCAGTCCCTGTGAATTCTGAGGCTTTTGTACTGCGTGCTCTTCACTTGTGTCTCTGGCACAATTACTTATGACAGCTGCTGCAGTGCTTCTGTCCTCTCTTTCTTTACGGTGTTGGAAAAGTTTCATTCTAGCTAGGCTTTGTGGCAAGTATGCACTTAGCTGACTTTCTTTAGAATGAATCTTCGTACCCTCTGCCGCTGATAGGGGGCGTGGCTTGCTGCAACGCTGCTCGTGGGCGCGGCTTGAGTGCCAGAGGGTCCCGGATATTGCTCCCCAACTGTGATCCTCGTGTTGTACTGGGCACGGTGTCTCTGGAGCAGTCAGAAACCTATCTATACTCTTTAAATAACAAAATAGCATGTTCATCCAGTACACTGACCTCGTTTATCTTACGGAATGTACTAGAAGTGCTCCCTTGGTGTTTATTCATGGCAGCTAATAGGAACTGGGTTAGCTGATTGTAGAAAACTAAAGATAATTAAATATCCTTATTCTAGCTAGCACAGAAGAATTAAGTTCAGATGCTCGCTCGTGTATGGTGAGGATTATTTTTACACTTTCTTTCCGTCATGTGCTTCACTGGCTAGAGCGCCCAAACTGACGGGCGCTCAAGCCAGCGAAAGCACATGGATGGGCGTGCGTGACGTCACGGCGTACGTCACGCACGCCTGTCCATGTGCGTTCGCTGGCTTGAGCGCCCGTGCACTACGGGCGTGCGTTCGTCCGTCTTCGCCGGCGGGGGCTGCTGGAAGCCGCTTTCGCCGCTGGCTGCCCCCTCCGGAGGACGGCAGAGAAGGCTGAAAGGGCTGAAAAAGAAACAAAAAGTAAGTTGGTTACACTTATTCACATATTTTACATGTCGAGTCGCTTCGGGAGGAGGGGATTTTAGGTTTTACATATTTTACATGTTGAGTCGCTTCGGGAGGAGGGGATTTTAGGTTTTACATTTGAAATGACAGGTACCAGCGCACCCAGGATACTGTATAGGCGCTGTATAGCGCCTATACAGTAAAATGGATTGCGCTTCATGAACACGCGTTGGACGCGTGTTGGACGCGGCTTGAATTTGATTGCGATTTTAATACAGTATCGAGCGGTAGGTGAGCTGCACTGTGCGTGCGGCAAACGCGGGTGCGCCCGGCACTAACGCAGCTCTTCCTACTGCTCCTTACTGTATCGGCCTGCCAGTGAGAGAACTAGACAAAACAAATAAAACATGCCATAACCTAGCAATATTTTCTTAGAGCCTAGGTTCCAGAGCAGTAAAACAAATCTTTACCCCCTTATTTTTATATTTTAACCTCTGGTTACATACAGTCAGATGTGCCTCTTTTGGGAGAGAATTCTACAAGTGGGGAACATCATTAACTTAAAGGTATCATCACCACCCTCCTTCCTTGCTGTTTGTTTTTTTTCCTAAACATATTATATTTTTAGTGAGAATAATACAGCAGCCTTTTCCTACTTTTTAGTTTGGGCTTTGGAATGTGGCTAATTGACATAGCTGCACAAGTAGGGAGCGACCAACTCCAGCCATTGGGGGCTATGGCCTAGTCTGATTTTCTTGTAACAAAAATATGAAAATATCTCTTCTATATGTTCATTGCAAACATCCTGAAAAACAAACCTGCTTGTGACCTTCAGTGGCTGGAGTTGGCCTTCTCTACACTAGAGCTTCCTTCTGACACATGGGATGTGAAGACTTCCCTCATAGGAAGAGCAAAGGTAGTAGGACTGGACAATGGAAGAAGAGCAGCATGGAGAACTGACCAGAACAGAGAGAAAGGGCAGGAGTAGCCTACAGGTTAGAGAAGCAGGCTGCAAACCAGGGTTAAAATCCTGCTGCTGCTGCTCCTCATGACCTTGGGCAGTTCACTTTATCCTCCATTGACTCAGGTACAAATTTAGAGCCTCATTTTTCTCATAGGCAATAAAGAATAACCCTTATCTTCTATGGCAATAAATATCAGTTACTCTTACAAAAAGCATACAAGAGGAACTCATTTTTTCCATATACAAGAATAGGAGAAAAACCTTAGTAAATCAGGCCCTTAGATTGTAAACCCTCTGGGGACAGGAAATACTTACAGTACCTGAATGCAATCTGCTTTAACGTTGCTGACCAATCAAGAAAGGCAGAATATAAATTTAAAAAAAAAAAAAGATCAAGGAGCTATTTACATCAGGTCAGAATGCAAATTAAGAGTGCTAATGGCTATTCCATTTCTTGTGGAGCAGCCTCCCATCTGTAATTTTCTATCTTTCAGGGTTGCTCTTTAGAAAATAAGAGGTTGATATTCAAAGGGATTTATCTGGATAAGTAATGGGTAATCTAGATAAATGCCAAAGTCTAAATATCATCACCACTTATCCAGATAACTTGGAGGTGTTTTAGGGGTATTCTGGAGTGGAGTTGACTTATCTGAATAAATTGTCCAGCAAACTCTAATAGCCGAATAAGTTATTTGTGTATTAGAGTGAAGGGACAGTGGATGTGAAGACATTTCGGTATGCGCGTAGAGATAGGTATCACCCAAGCCCCCTCTCCCCATATAAATGTGGAACACTGCACTGTTAAGGGAAGGCTAAGAAACTGCTTTGCCTGAATCAGCCATAATGTGGCCTAAAGGAAAGTTACTGTGAAGAAATATTATAGTTATACACAAAAAAATGCTTTTACTTAGATACACAGTAAAGGAATGTTAGAATTAAGCACATGAAGAGGCTTTGCCCAGATAAGTCTAAAGAGCATTACAGTTTAGAAATAAGGAACCATATTCTACCTTGGTAAGAAATGATTAAAAAATGAGTAGGTGACTTGAAAGCTGTATTTTTCCTTGTTAGTGGCTGAGATGTAAAAGAACTAAGAAAACAGAATGATGCTCAAGTGAGCCAGATCTGATATAGAAAGCATAAAAACAAGTGAGTTACACCATGGCTTTGGTACATGTGCATAAGAAGCTGACCTGATGTGAACCCCAGAGATGTCATTTTTGCATCTGGGGGCGATCACACCTAACTCCTAATGGAGAACCTGGCTGAAGGGGACCAGATGGGGATGTGAACTCACCTGATCGCTCAGTCAAGCAGCTACTGAAGATGTATCCTTGTAAACACTTAAAAATAGGTTTTAAAGCCTTGCGTATGCAAAAACAGCCACATACGTGCGAAAGTGGGCCATGCGGGAACTATATGAATTTTAAATAGCCGGGAAGGGCGCATATACATTGAGATATGCACACCCAGAAAAAGTAGGTGAAAAGTGGGCAGGGCCCTCACTCTCCCCCACTCAAGTCCAGGGGGAGAGAGAGAGAGAGAGAAGGCAATATTGTAACCTGCACAGAACAGCGATTACTAACTGGGCAGACTGGATGGACCATTTGGTCTTCTTCTGCCATCTTAACTATGTTAAGACAGAGCAAAATAAAACTATGCATTATTTTATAACCTAATGATTTTATAACCTAATGATGTCAACTTTACAATGGATATCTCTGAATGTGTCTGTACTAGCACCCTCCTAACCCCAACCCACCTCCTGAAAACTCACCCCGAATCAAAGTTCCCCCTTACAATGATCCATATATAGAGTATCAGACTGAGCCCCATAAAGAGGTTCTCTCGCTCTCTCCAGACTCCTGCACATAACAGGGAACTGTAGCAAAGTGGCACGCATAAGATATGTGCACATGAAAAGTGTAGGTTATAAAATAGCACATATTTTTGTGCATGGCGAGATATGTGCGTTGGCCCTTTTAAAATATTCTGCCTTAACATAGTAACGAGATCAGAAAAAAACCCAAAATGGTCCATCCACTCTGCCCAGCAAGCTTCCTAAAGGTAGTAACCGCCACTCCGTGCAAGTTACAATATTGCCTTATCTCTCTCTCTCCCCCTCTCGTTGGGCCGTTCTTATAAGCGATACCAATATAATCACAGGTACATTTATCAGAATATCGTTTTTGCATATATTGCATTTTTATAATCACTGCATTTATCAGAATATATATATATATGTACTCTCCGTATATGGACCATTGCATATGGACCTTCAGATACTTGAAAGGTTTTAATGATCCAAAGTCAATGACAAACTTTTTCCGTTGCAAAAAAAATCAGCAGAACCAGGGGTCACGATTTAAAACTCCAGGGAGGAAGACTCAGAAGCAATGTCAGGAAGTATTTCTTCACGGAGAGGGTGGTAGATGCCTGGAAAGCCCTTCCGGAGGAAGTGGTGAAGACTAAAACTGTGAAGGATTTCAAAGGGGCATGGGATAAACACTGTGGATCCATAAAGTCTTGAGGATGTGAATGAAGAGAAGCGGCATGGGGGTGGCTTGCGGGAATGATGGCTACTACCTGGAGATTAATACCCTTATTCAATAAACATACACATGGTTAATGCGACTCCAACATTGCTCTATGCTTCAACGGCATGAAGAAATGTGGAAAAAAGGATTTGCATTCACAAATATAGCGTGAGAGTAGCTTGCTTGTGGCGGCGGTTACTACCCCAAACCAATTAAGCCTGATATTTCACTTTGAATACATATATAGTGCAGCTCACTGCTTCAACGGCAGGGGGGGGATGAAGATAAGAGGATGTACATTCAGACAACTACCAACAAGGACTGAATTGCATAGTCTGGGTAAACAAATAAGCGTGGGAGTAGCTTGCTTTTGCGGCGGTTACTACCCCGAACCAATTAAGCCTGATACTTCACTTTGAATAAATATAGGGGCCGATTTTAAAATTTAAGCGCGCGGGGTACATTTGTGCGCACTACCCGGTATACACAAATGTACACCCAATTTTATAACATGCGTGCGCTGCTGCGCGCATGTTATAAAATCCGGGGTCGGCGCGCGCAAGGGGGTGCATAGTTGTGCACCTTACGCGCGCCGAGCCCAAGGGAAGCCCCGATGGCTTTCCCCACCTTTCCCTATCTAACCCACCCCTCAGCCTTACCTAAATCCCCCCCTTACCTTATCTCGATGAGTTACGCCTGCCAGAGGCAGGCGTAACTTGCGCGCACCAGCACCCTGGCGGTGCGCCATGCCCCAACACAGGCCACTGTGTTGGAGCACTCGGCCCCACCCCTGGACCGCCCCGGACTGCCACCACGCCCCTGGACACATGCCCGGACTGCGGCCTTGCCCACGGCCCCACCTCCGGACCGCCCCTTTTTCAAAGCCCTGGGACATGTGCATGTCCCGGGGCTTGTGCACGCCGCGTGCCGAGCCCATGCAAAATAGGCTCGGCACGTGCAGGGGTAGGTTTTCAGGGGTTACGCGTGTAACCCTTTGAAAATCTACCCCATATAGAGCAGCTCACTGCTTCAACGGCGGGGGGGAATGAAGATAAGAGGATTTACATGCAGACAACTACCAACAAGGACTGAATTGCATAGTTTGGGTAAACAAATAAGCGTGAGAGTAGCTTGCTTGTTGCGGCAGTTACTACCCCTAACCAATTAAGCCTGATACTTCACTTTTATGCAGCTCCAGCACTGCTCTCTACATCAATGGCAGGGGTGGAAGAAAATTAGAACCAAAAAGTTACCAATAAGGATCCTGACCTCTGCGGTCAGAGTTCAGATAAGTATGAGAAAAATAACTGTGAAAGCTTGCTGGGCAGACTGGATGGGCCGTTTGGTCTTCTTCTGCTGTCATTTCTATGTTTCTATGTATATATATACTCACTCTCTCTCTCTCTCTATATATATATATACATTCTATATATGGACCATTGTAAGGGGGCACTTTGATTTGGGGTGAGTTTTCAGGAGGTGGGTTGGGGTAAGGTGGGTGCCGGTACAGAGACATTTGGAGATATCCATTGTAAAATTGACATAATTAGGTTATAAAATAAGGCATATTTTTATGCATGGTGAGATACGTGCATGTACGGGCGCACGTGCGGCCCTTTTAAAATCTACCTTTTACTCTGCCTTAACATAGTGAAGAATGCAGAAGAAGACCAAATGATCCATCCAGTCTGCCCAGCAAGCTTCCTAAGGTAGTAACCGCTGTTCTGTGCGGGTTACAATATTGCCTTCTCTCGTTCTCTCTCCCCCCAAACTTGGGGGGGGGGGGGGGGGGGAGAGAGTGCGGGCCCTGCTCCTTGTGCACTTACTTTTTCTGGGTGCGCATACCTCAACGTATGCGCGTCACGTCTCTCTGTGTGTGTGTGCGTGTGCGTGTGCCTCATTTCTGCCACATAACAAAAGACAAAAATCAGTACATTCGGTTAAGTCTAGATGTGGACCTCTTGGCCCAATCCCCCACCTCTCCACCCTAGTGAGCTGCCGTCCCCTTGTCCCCAAGCCCCCCACAAACATAGATAAAAAGCTTAAGGCTTATTGGGCCGATGGCTATCCCCCTTCCCTTGATTTCTCAAAATAACCCCTCCCCCTCTTGCTCCCTCCTCATCCCCTCCCCCTCTGCCACCAAGCCTAACCCTCTGACCCCACCTGGCACCCGGGCACCCCTGAAAAACCCTCCAGGCCGCTGGGGACTGTGCTACACTTGTGCCGTTCATGGTGGCTTCCAAGAATGCTGGACTGAAAGCTGCCAGAATTGGGATGAATGAGCCACAATCCCGGCTGCCCAGAGGGTTCTCGGGGGGGTGCTGGGTGGGGACATGGAGAGAAAGGGGGGGGGGGATGACCAGTGGATTGTTCAGAGAAAGTGAGGGGTGGGGGGAGGAGTGGCTATCGGCCTGATAGGCCTTAAGCTCTTTAACTGTATTCGGATTTGTAACAGGGCCTTGCGTTCTGATTTGGAAGGGTAAGTAACTAGGATCTAAAATCATCGCGGAGGGGGCTTGGCGAAAGGAAGGATCGGGCCAGCAGTCCTGACCTTAGCAACGCTGCGATGGGGGGGGAGTGGAGGATCAGGCCAGCAAGCCTGGGGATGGCTCTTTGCCGCATAACCAGCTCCAACCTTTGAATATAGCGGCGTAAGGTTAAGGTTATCCAGGTATGTGATTATGTACCCAAATAACTTTGAAACCCAACCGGCAATGTTCATGCATAGCCGGGTAGATTTCAAAGTTATCCGGCTGCCTATACCTGGAAAACCTTATTCAAGGATATTCAGCGGGTCCTTCATCAAGCTGAGCATCTCTGATAACCCGTCCGGCTAACCTTAGCCGGACGGGCTATCACTTTTCTGGGTTTTTTAAAATATTGACTTCAGATGGTACTAAAAAAATAATATTTCATACCATCTTGCACAGGGTTTGGGGTGGGAGGAGAGAGATTAGGTTTGTGTGTGGCAAAGCTTCAGGTTTTCCCTGTGGATTACAGGGTGCTTGCAAGTGATAAGCTGTGATGTTATTCACTTTGCCAAGGGATGGGCCCCTCAGGTAGACAGGGACTACTTCATATAAAACAGGAGCCTCTTTCATTTCCTTCAGAGTCTTTTTTTTTTGTTTGTTTTTAAATTAAACTGCTTGTTGAAAGAAGAAAAAAAAAACCATTTACAAAATATCGATTTGCCCTGCGTCCGTGTATCCTACAGATGATCTGCAGTCTCTCCCGTCCGTGTTTCTACATTTTTTTTTCCCCTCTGCTAAATGGAAAACCTGGGGCCCATGTCTGTAACGAGGGGTTGTTTCCCCATTAGCAGTGAGCATTTGCCCACGGTGGTTGTGGAATACAATTTCCTGGCAGTGCCGGCTTTCTCTCTCAGAGCCTCTTCACGAGCCGCTGCTCTTGCAAAGACGGAAAAACTGCCAGGCGGAATATACCCACTTGCCGTCAGCATAAAGCAATGGAGATGCCAGGCCTTGTATCATGTCATGTCCTATTCCACTTATCATTCATTCTGTGCACCGGGGAGCTGAAGTGCAGCCGCGTGCACACACAAAATGTTCGCAGGAGGAGGGGAGCTGGCCAGCCAGCTCCGTTTGTCTACCGTCATTTTAGTTTGCTAAATGGGAATGACAGATTACTGAAGTCCTGAATCTATAGGGTTCAGTGTATCTTGCACAGTTGGTTAGGCTGACAGAAGGCCAGAAGTTCATTGACTTTCACCTTCTTCCAAATCAATCGACTGCACAGGCGTCAGGCATGCCTGCAGGAGTGTGCATTAAAAAAAAAAAAAAATTATTGAGGGCTGTTAAGAGTTCAGTCCTGGGAGAGAAATGACCCCCTCGGAAGGCAGAAAGACAGACAGCTGACAGATGTCCGAGGCTCTTGTAGTTTGACAGGATCCCAAGAAAAAGCAGTTTATGGAAAGCAGTAGGAGGAGTGGCCACAGGCTCGGATTTTGGCACAGGCAGTGTAGGCGGTTGCCTGCGGTGTCAGATTCTGAAGATGCTAGCCAAGGGTGGGGGCAAACGGGACAGCCGCCCTGGGCGCAACACACGCATTATGAGCCCTGTAGGCTGCTCGGCCCCAGCACAGGTGCAGAAGGGCCCACGCAACACTTGTTGGGCAGCTGTAGATGCTGGGAGGTCAGTCAGACCACGCGGCATGCAGGGCAGGTTCTCTCTAAGAGAGTGATGACTACGAGCTTGCTCTGTGCCAAAGCCAGACGGAGCCACCGCCAGCAGGAATGGGGTGGCATAGAATGAGAGAGAGCGAACGGTGGCCATTGCTGCAAGTAACGCGGCACGGCCAGACACGGAAGCGCCAGCAAGAAACGGGGGCCGATGCAACACGGTGCGCTCAGCCTAGCGCATGGCTTGATGCGCAGTTGGACGCGCGTTTTGGACGCACTAGAATAACTCTCGAAGCAGTGATGGGATTAGCGCGTCCAAACAATGCAATGGTGCTGCTTTTTGCGGTTCCTCCCCTTTAGTATTGCGTCAGGCACACGGTGATTTTTTTAAATTGGGCGTGCACTTTTTAATACGGAAATTTTTTCACCTGCCCCCGAACAGGTGTAAAGCCTTGCCACGCATCAAAGGTTCAACTTAAAAACAAAAAGTGCTGCTTTTCTGTGGTTCCTCCTCCTTAGTGTCGTGGCAATACTAAGGGGGAGGAACCGCAAAAAGCAGCACCATTGCAAAATTAAAAAGGCTTGCCCAAAAAAAAAAATTTCTGGGCACACACAATACACGCTCCAGGCTGTGTATATTGTGCCGGTCAATTAGCTGCTGCGGGATAAAACGGCCTCTCGTAGTAAATGCTAGGGACGCACAATTTCCTCTAGCGCGTCCTTTTTAACGCGGCAGTTCATTAACATAGCGCGTCGCCCGCCCACGAGCGCCCATTTCTAGCGTGTTTATATTGCATCCGCCTGAACATCTTCAGGATGCCCGCAGGAAACAGGAGCAGAGCAATTCTTCTCTTCTTTGTTGCGTGTCCTGCAGTCTCAAACCCTTCCCCTCATGTTGTCTTTAAAAGGCTGGATTTGGGAAGGAAAGCCAGCTGCAGGAAGAGGACAGATTGCCCACACACCCCGAATGGAGACGTTTGCTTTCCAGGAAGCAGCCCCTTAACAGTAAGAGGACGGTAGGACAGCGCTCTGAAAGGGGCTGGCAATCGCCCTAAAAGAGCAGACAAACGGAACCCTTTTGTGATCTGCTTACAGAGTTTGCTTTATCATTAATATTGCGGAGAAATGGGCATTGCCGTTTCATGCATGTTTAACATTTACAGGGCGCCTGGTTTGCACGTGCAGCCTTGTCTCGTCTGAGCTTTCTTGTTGCCGAGTTGCAGAATTGCTTACAGGCAGCGTTTGTGCAGGAGGGAGTGGAGGATTGCAGATTTACAGATCGATACTCTAAGACCGCGGTAGAAAGAGTGCGGCATTGCCAGGCGCACCCTTCCTCCCCGCACGCACAGTTCTCTTCACTTAGCGCTCGATACTCTCTTCTAATTGCATGCAAATGCATGCCGCGGCTGCGAAGCCTTAGGCAAGCGTTAGGCCCGCGCAACCCATTTTACTGTATAGAGCGCCTATACAGTATCCTGGGTTCGCGGGCCTAACGCTTCACGGCCGCGCTGGTATCTGTCATTTCAAATGTCATTTCAAATGACATTTGAAATGACAGGTACCAGGAAGTGGACAGTTATGTTCCCCGATGCTCAGCAAACTTTCCCCCAGCCCCCGCTCACCTGCCCTGGCCCCGTCTGGTCTCCTGCAGCCCCGTCCGGTCCCCTCCTCCCGAAGAAAAAAAAAAAAACCCGAAAAAGTAGCAAGGCTCGGGCCTGCTACGGTAGTCCCTTCTCCCTTCTCCCGATTTCGGCGCTCAAGGCGGCCGGGTGGGCGTGCATTCATCCAGGCAGAGGGAGCCGGCGGCGAAAGCGGCCTCCGGCTCCCTCTGCCTGGATGAATGCATGGCCCCCGCCGGCACGTCACGACGTCACGGCATGTGACTGCCTTGAGCGCTGAAATGAATGCACGGGCATTTATTCACTGCCGGCGGGGGCCGTGCATTCATCCAGGCAGAGGGAGCCGGAGGCCGTTTTCGCCGCTGGCTCCCTCTGCCTGGATGAATGCACGCCCACCCGGCCGCCTTGAGCGCCGAAATCGGGAGGAAGAGAGAAGGGAGAAGGGACTACCGTAGCAGGCCCGAGCCTTGCTACTTTTTCGGTTTTTGTTTTTTTTTGCTTCGGGAGGACTGGGGCTGCACCGGAGACCGGACGGGGCCAGGGCAGGTAAGCAATGTTTTTACACTTTTTTTACACCATTTTTTACACTTTATTCCCGTTTTAATTTTCGAACACCACACTAACACCACGTAGAGGGTAGGCGGTAAACTAACAGGTTAAGGACGCGGCAAAATAGCGGGTTACAAAGGAGATAATCTGAGCGCGCGTCACAGTATCGGAGGGGAATAGCTAATTCCTTCATTATACAGCTAATTCGTTCATTTACATATCATATACATGCTGCGTGCGGAAAGGGTTATGCGTCTGTTTTAAGAAGCGCTAAGGACGCATGAAACCGGAGACTGTATCGCTGGATCGCCTTACGCGTCCGAATTGTGCGCTCCCAGCACGTTACAGACGGGAAATCTTCAACCGCACGTTACAGTATCGAGCTGAAAGGGAGGAGACAAGCGGGGGAGGTGCTGGCGAAGGCCACTGGTGGTGAGGGAGAGGATGGAGGCAAGGGCCTGGGAAACAGGCACCGTCTGAGGTCCCAACACTGGCGATTCAGCAGTAATGCAAGCGAGCCAGGACGGGGGGGTCAGGAAAATGTGCGACCGAGAAGCAGGGAACTCCTCTGCGCTACTGCCCAGACCCCGGGGGAGGCAGCTGCCCTGCTCCTCTCATGTTGGCCCCTTACCCTTCTCTTCTCTTCCTGCAGTTCGCTTTCCTTTCATTTAGCAAACGCCTCGACATCAAAAATGCTTGGAGCAAATTGCAACCACAGCAAAAGAAGTTAAAAAAAAAACCAAAAAAACCCCCCACAAATGAATCCATCAAATCAAACAAAGGAAACATTAGCATGCGATAATTTGGGATTAAATCTTAGGGGTCTGCAGCCCCTACATTTTGGATTTGGTTTAGTTTTCATTTTTGGTTGAGTTCCTTTTCTAGGTTTGTTTATTGTTTGGTTTTGTTGTTGTTGTTTGTTTGCTGAAACCCCCCCCCCAGAACAAAAAAACCCCGAACAGATTAAAAATGAAAAAAAAAGGGGGGGGGGGGCCCCTCACACAGTCCTCTGCCATCTTTCCCACCATTCCCCAATTTAACCCGGGGCCCAGGCCTTCCTGGCTGGGCCTCTCCGAGCCCAATCAGGTCCTCCCTGGGCCCATCCTGCTCCCCCATGCAAATTTGCCAGGGCCGGAGGGCTCCCACTCCAGCCCCCATTGGAGATCCTTGCTCCCAACATGGCTGTCGGTCACTCTGCAGCCGGAAGGGCAAGACTGCGCCCCCTGTGCACCGGACAGAGGCTATGAAACCTGCAGGCTCTGCGCATTATTTCCATTTGGGGGGGGGGGGGGTGTTTCGGGGTTTTTTTTTGCTGATCTGACGCATTTTACCGCACTTTCCCACGCTGTTACATAGATCCCTTTGTGAGCACTATAGGATATTTTGGATAAACCTAAAGAAGCATCTGGGGAGATCGGATGCTGAAGGCCAATTACAGTTTAAAATGCAAGATTTGGGGGACTACCAGGCCTCCCCTCTCCTCAGGCAGTGAAGCTAAAGATTAGCGAAGGAGAGGACCGCGGTAATCCCCAAAGCTGCCTGCTTGCAGCGTCCATTAGGGCTCTGTGCAGCTCCTTTGCTGGTTTGATTATAACTTTAAGGTTACTTTTGCTGACCTAAGAGGCCGCACTCCCTTCCCCATCATGGAGGGGAGCTCCCAACGGCACCAAGCTTCCAGCCCCAAACTCCTTCAGTTTTTCAAACGTGAGAAAAATAAGCAGACAGCAGAGGCAGATTAAAGTCATCCATTATACAGGGAGAAGGAGCAAGGCAGATCAGGCAGCTTCTCGGCTTGTCACTTGCCCCGTCTGCAACTTAATACGTTCTGGGTGTTGATTGCTCCTCTCCGCACCTTTTGTATACAAACAGAGGGAGTTTATTGGCTTGGAACAAAAAAAAAAAAAAAAGGCCATGGGCTAGTGAAGCAGAGTTAATGAAATGAAAAATAAGGCAAAGAAGAAAATGAAGGCCTGATTTAAGAACACATTTTGCAGGCCAGACAAAGCAAAGGGCCAAAGGTGGAATGAAAGCGAGAAGCAATTTGCTGGAGGCACATAAACTTGGGCGAAAGATACGACACTGGAATGGAAATGCTGGGGGGTGCGAGCCCCTGACTGGATAAAATGTGCCTTGCTTTACCCGTTCGTATTCCCAGGGAGGCAAACGCTGTTCTGCATTCGTATCATCTCGTGTTGACGGCGAGTCTCGCAGCTCCATCGCAGTCCTGCCATTTTGCCCCGGTGCCCTTCCCTGTGCCGCAAGGAGAAGCAGTGGGGAAAAGGGAAGATCCCAGCGTACACGGCACCGTACAAGTGTGGGAGACTGGCGTGCAGGCCCTGCCCTAGGCAGCTGGCAATCGCGGTTGTCACCCCCTCTTAGTACCGATGGGGGTCATGAAGCAATTTAGGCTCTCTTGGGGGGGCCAAGGCCTAGCTCAAGCTCCCACACGCAGTCTCTCTCCCCAGGGCCTGGTTCTTTTGCTGATGAGGTGGAGGGTGGACGACTCCTCCAGGACCCGAGGTGGCAGGGGTGACACTTTTCCCCCTGGGAGAGGTATTACCCGTGTCGGTCCTTTTCTGGTGGATGGTGGGCGCTCAGTTATCAACGCTGGAGACTCGGGTGAGCGGCCAAAAATTAAACTTTACTGAAGTTTGTACTCTGAATGGGAGTTGGCACAGTTCACATCGGTTCGTTTCCCACAGATGGCGGTTACCGATCCTTCCCTATCTCTGTGCAAGGGACTCTCTCTTTCTTTCTTTTCCAGCTGAGTAGATCTGCCAGCAATAGCGATTCAAATATGAATCCCACGCACCAGTTCAGAGTGGAGATCCGATTGAAGAACTGAGCAGAAAAGGATTGTCTGACTCCTTGCAGCGATTTATATACCCCCCAAGCAGGATTTTGGCGTGAAACATGACTCACATCGTGATGTCACGTTGGGGGGGGGGGGGGGGGGATGCAAAATTTCAAAAACATAACAATTTTCAATTAACATCTCTCTCATGTTCCATAAACCGCAAGCCCCTTTGACAGAATTTCGGCGCACGAGCGATGCTGTATGGACGTCCTATGCTATAAAATAAGTAGCGCTAAGGACGCTCTTTTTTGACCACCTGCGCACGTTTTGGGTGCCCTTTTCATTTCGGTTTCATTTAAATACAGCACTGAGCGCCCAGGAGAGGAGTCTGGTCGCGCGTTGAAACTGCGGGGCGCCAGGTTTGGACGCACTGTTTTAACGCGTCCCTATTGCATCGGCCCTGTATGTTCCTTATCAGGGCAGGAAGAAGGAGTAGCAAAACTCTTCCTCCCAGCTCTTTTAACTCAAAAAACGTCTCGGTCCCCAGAACTGAATCCAGCACCAGAAGGCCCTGCTGCAGGTCACCGCCGTGCCTCAGTCCTGCAGGAGGTTGAGCAGGGGAAGATCTTCCCTATCCTGGGCCCCTCCGAGGAGAGGGATCCCCATGCCCTCTCCCCAAGCAACACCTAGGGGGTCTCACAGGCTACTTACAAAAAAAAAAAACCCCCCCAACATTGTCAAAAGCCCCCAAAACATCACGAGAACAAACCCAGCCACCCAGGAAGAGCCGCTTCCACCACTTTGCCCAAAGACTGCAAGCAGGTGATACTTGAGACCTGGGATAAGCCTCTAACCTCTAAAACCAAACTGCACTGCCCCCCCGCCCTGTGCTCTCAGGAGAGAGCGGCTTTCATTCCTTCCCGGGGACGGGGGACGGCCATTCCAGCAGCCTCAAAGGCAGGAATGGCACCTCCCATTAATTGCCAAACTTATACTACCCTAGCTGAAAGAAGTAATGGTAATGAGCCCGGAGGGGGCCATTACACCATCCCTTTCCGATGTACGGGATGTTATTCGGCTCTAGGATATTCATTTGTGTGACGTTGATGCATTGGGTCTAGGATGTGAATGGTGGCTGCTGGTAGCCACCTGCGTTCTAGCTGAGGGCACACTCTGTCTGTCTCCCTTGGTCTGCCCCCGCTGCCCTGGCTCTGTGCTCTCCGACTCTGTGTCTACGTGAGCAGGCCTTAGCTCCTGAGTGAGCTTACGTTATGTAAACCCCTTCTGCCTCGCCTCGTTCGTAACAAGGGCCAACACCAGTTCTTGGCCATGCACGCTTACACTGATTGAGGAACAGGGGACCGGAGTCTTGCCCACGGTTCACACAGGGAGTTGGTGGCAGAGCTGGGATTAGAAATGAGGCTCAGGGAGACAACGTGACTTGGGCCAAGGTGGCACAGAAAAATCAGAGGCAGAGCCGGCATTAGGCTTGAGGCACAGGGAAGAACGGGGAGAGCTCAAACACCTGAGTTCTGATGGAAATCTGGGGCATACAGGTGGGTGGGCTTAGTAACCTGAGCATGACGATCTCTGACAGTTCATCTTCTGCGTTGGAGTCTAAGCTTCTCCATGGGCCCGGCACCTTTTTAGGATCTAAAGGTGGGAGCTGCTTCTCCTAACCCCTGCGCCCCCATTCCTGGTGCCATTGCTCCTACTCCTCCATCTCCTGGTTCACAGCTCGTCCTACCCTGCTCCTTCCCAGCGATGCGCTCAGGACTGGGGTTAGACGCATGGGGGCAGAATATTAAGAGGGCGCCCACCCAGTTCCAGGCAACTCCGATGCTCTGCCGCAAGTGACAGCTGCCACCAAGGGAGTCCCTTGTGCTGCTGGGACCCAGGGAGAGTGCCCTGCTTGACCTTCCCTTCATCCACAACATCAACCCTGGGCTGTTTTTCTTGAAAAACGCTTTGGTCTTTTAAGGAAATAGTGGTCGATCAAATTTCATAAATAAATAAACTCATAGCATCTTTAGCCCTTGTGGGTTATGTAACTCCTCTAGTGAGTTTCAATGTGCATTTTTATTATCCTAGACCAGTGGTTCTCAACCTTTTTTTGGCCGGGACACACCTGACAAATGGTTCTCACATGCGTGACCCACTGAACATGTGACCATCACGGGGCTAAGTGTAAACATGCACTCTGCATCCACAGGAATCCCCTCAACCCTCAGCAATGAGTGCAGAGCAGATCTAGGGCATAACCCGTACAACTCACCATACAAAAAAAAGATATTCTGGTTCTGATGACATCTCAGTAAAAGCAAAACAAACTCCCTTTACTACCAGGCACAATAGCCTTCCTTATGAAAAGAGAGTAATTTACCACTAATGCATATCCTATTGAGAAAACACATCAAATAAGATTGATACAAATGCCTACATGCTAGTAAAATACCTCACTTTGGTCACACACCCAGAACTGACCTTCACCAAGTACAGAAAAAACACAAATTATAAATATGGAGACAGAAACTGGAACGGAAAACCAAAAAAGCCACTCTGCATACAGTGCGAACCTGGAGAAATGGAAAGAGAAATATAGCACCTAAAAGACTCAGGATTTGCAATAATGCACACAAACTAACCCGCACAAAGTTACACCTGTATTATGGAACACACGCAAACAGTAACAACCCTATCTAAGAAATACAACTATTAAACCAGGCCCTAAACACTAAAACATTTCCTATTGGGAAAACAGAATAAGCCAAGCTGCTACAGAGCCCCACACAGAAATCATTGTAAAGTTATACCAAAAATGTTACAAAGCAGCTGCTGAACAAAATAATATTCAATTAAATACTCATAAAAATTATTAAAACATATCCAAATATCAATAAAATATTTCAAAACAGCAGACATCGCATAATACCCAATAATTAAAATGGCAGTCAATCAAGAAAAATAAATTTAAAAAGCCACCTGTACTTACCTTCTCCATCAACTCTCCTACTCCTTTCCCTTCCAGGCCAATAGCACTAACCAGAAGCAGCAAGGGCTGCTGAAGCTCTGTCCTCAATCTTCTT
The DNA here is from genome assembly GCF_901001135.1 of Rhinatrema bivittatum. Lineage (NCBI taxonomy): Eukaryota > Metazoa > Chordata > Amphibia > Gymnophiona > Rhinatrematidae > Rhinatrema > Rhinatrema bivittatum. The sequence goes on along the minus strand of NC_042623.1, from coordinate 29,820,974 downwards.
CCTTAGCACCCACAACCAGTCACTCACAACACACACACCCCCAATTAGACCCCACGACCAGTCTTGGTCTCTTTCACACCAGTCATCTTCCTGACCAGTTTCTCTCTCACACACAGAAACACATCACCTCCCTGACCAGTCTCGCTCTCTCAATCACACTCATGTTCTCTTATATACAAGCTCTCAATCACACACAAAAGCTCTTACACCCATTCACACCAGCTCTCACCCAGGCTTCCATTCACACCCCTACACACAAGCTCTCACCCAAGCACCCATTCACACCCAATGACACAAGCTCTCACCCAAGTACCCATTCACACCCACAGACACAAGCTCTCCCCCAGGCACCCATTCACACCCACAGACACAAGCTCTCCCCCAGGCACCCATTCACACCCACAGACACAAGCTCTCACCCAGGCATCTATTCACACCCACAGACACAAGCTCTCACCCAGATATCCATTCACACCCACAGACACAAGCTCTCACCCAGACATCCATTCACACCCACAGACACAAGCTTTCACCCATGCATCCAATCACACCCTCAGACACAAGCTTTCACCCAGGCACCCATTCATACCCTCAGACACAAGCTCTCACCCAGGCACCCATTCACACCCACAGACACAAGCTCTCACCCAGACATCCATTCACACCCACAGACAAGCTTTCACCCATGCATCCAATCACACCCTCAGACACAAGCTCTCACCCAGGCACCCATTCACACCCACAGACACAAGCTCTCACCCAGGCACCCATTCACACCCACAGACACAAGCTCTCACCCAGGCACCCATTCACACCCACAGACACAAGCTCTCACCCAGGCACCCATTCACACCCACAGACACAAGCTCTCACCCAGGCACCCATTCACACCCACAGACACAAGCTCTCACCCAGGCACCCATTCACACCCACAGACACAAGCTCTCACCCAGGCACCCATTCACACCCACAGACACAAGCTCTCACCCAGACATCCAATCACACCCTCAGACACAAGCTTTCACCCAGGCATTCATTCACACCCTCAGACACAAGCTCTCACCCAGGCCCCCATTCACACACAAGCTCTCACCCAGGCCCCCATTCACACACAGACACACCAGCTCTCACCAAAAATAACTTCTTCCTTCATTGCAGGGATGGGCTCCGGTTCCGCCGTTGCTTTAATCCGGCAGGCCTTCTTTTTTCGGCGCCACGGGGATAGGCGCCTCAGTCAGAGGTCGGGTTTTCCTCTTCACCGCTACGGGGCTGGGCTCCCGTAGCGGCCTTGCACCGTCGGGGTCGGGTTTTCCTCTTCACCACTACGGGGATGGGCTCCCGTAGCGGCCTTGCACCGTCGGGGTCGGGTTTTCCTCTTCACCGCTACGGGGATGGGCTCCCGTAGCGGCCTTGCACCGTCGGGGTCGGGTTTTCCTCTTCACCGCTACGGGGATGGGCTCCCGTAGCGGCCTTGCACCGTCGGGGTCGGGTTTTCCTCTTCACCGCTACGGGGATGGGCTCCCGTAGCGGCCTTGCACCGTCAGGGTCGGGTTTTCCTCTTCACCGCTACGGGGATGGGCTCCCGTAGCGGCCTTGCACCGTCGGGGGCGGGTTTTCCTCTTCACCGCTACGGGGATGGGCTCCCGTAGCGGCCTTGCACCGTCGGGGTCGGGTTTTCCTCTTCACCGCTACGGGGATGGGCTCCCGTAGCGGCCTTGCACCGTCGGGGTCAGGTTTTCCTCTTCACCGCTACGGGGATGGGCTCCCGTAGCGGCCTTGCTTCGTCAGGGTTCTACATTGCTATTCCTCCCACCCCAATCCCGGGCAGTGCCATGCCTGCCTCACCGGCCAATCAAAGACTTCCTCCCTTCTTCCTACTCCCACTGGCAGGTGGCAGGGAGGAGGCTTCCGATTGGCCTGCGCGGGGGAAGGCAAAATGAAGGAGGCTTCCCATTGGGCAGTGGGGGTAGGAAGAAAGGAGGCTTTCAATTGGACCGCGGGGGCTGGAAAAAGGGAGAAGGAAAGTACAATGGGGCAGTGGGACACCGGGAGACGCGACACACCTGCCGGTGTTTGGCGACACACTAGTGTGTCGCGACACACCGGTTGAGAAGCCCTGTCCTAGACAATGCCTACCCATTAAGTGAAAATTAACTAGTCTAATTATACCAGAATTGTACAGGTCCCAGGACAGCTACTAATAGCTTCTGACAATGCCTGGCAGCAGGGCCAACTTAACTATTAGGCAGACCATGTGACTGCACAGGGTGCCAGCTTCGGAAGGGTGGCAAAGAGCAGCAGTAGCGACAGTAAAACAATAGGTCCTGACAGCCACACAGGCTCACAGATTCACCAGCATTGAATTGTCTTCACATCTTTTGTGTGCACAATGAGCGCACTGAATTGCATCCACCCCATGATCTGTTTATTCTTAGAGGTGTATTCCTGCGCCCATCTCCTGAACTTTCAAGGCCTCGAGATAACAGGCTCTGTATCCCTGTGCCCGTCCTCTGAGCCCTCCAATCCTACAAGTGACAGGCTCTGTATCCCTAAACCTAAACCTAAGGAAAGTGACAGGCTCTGTATCCCTAAACCTAAACCTAAGGAAAATGGTCAATACAACAACGAAAGACTGCTTTTACAGATTACAGGTCCTAAAACGACTTAAACCTCTCTTATTCTTCCACGACTTCAGGACAGTCCTCCAAGCGCTACTGTTCGCCAAAATAGACTACTGCAGCGCCCTTCTACTAGGACTTCCCAAATCCTCTACTAAACCTCTGCAGATGATTCAAAATGCGGCAGCAAGATTGTTAACCAGTACCAGCCGCTACGATCACATATCACCAATTCTCAGGAACCTACACTGGTTACCAGTAAATTACAGAATTCTATACAAATCAATCACCTTAATCCATAAAACCATCCATCATCAACTTCAACTTGACCTGGAAATACCTTTCAAACTCTACTCTTCTATCAGACCAACTAGAGACATTTACAAAGGCACTCTTAATGTTCCCCCCACTAAAGCCACACGCCTCGCTATGACCAAAGACAGAGCCTTTTCGATAGCAGGCCCATCGATCTGGAACAGTATCCCATCAAACCTCAGACTGGAGCCATGCCTTTTAACTTTCAGAAAAAGACTTAAAACCTGGCTCTTTCAACAAGCCTTCCCTGAACCACCAGACAATCACTAGTTGGCCTTCATTCCTACCCGGTCTGGCACTCCGTTTCTCAAAGAAAAAATAAATGGACTCTGAGACATTAAGGTTAAAACACCGTCCTTAAGTTTTTAACTTGTACACTCTATGGTAAAATTTCTTTTACCGGCCTATCTTCCTTCCAGCTTGTTGCAAGCTTCCAAGTTCTCTCCCCCTGTTGATTGTAACTTTGACTTATTCCTACTTATTGTTATCTTTCGTTTACGTGAATTTGTTACTCTAGTTTTTCCCTTTGTTAAATTGTAAACCGATCCGATATGGTAATTTACTATGAAGGTCGGTATAAAAAACTGTTAAATAAATAAATAAATCCCTGTGCCCGTCCTCTGAGCCCTCCAGTCCTACAAGTGACAGGCTCTGTGTCCCTGCGCCCATCCCCTGAGCCCTCCAGTCCTAGAGATGTCAGGCTCTGTATCCCTGCTCCCATCCCCTGAGCCCTCCAGTCCTAGAGGTGACAGGCTCTGTATCCCTGCCCCCATCCCCTGAGCTCTCCAGTCCTAGAGGTGACAGGCTCCGTATCCCTGCCCCCATCCCCTGAGTCCTCCAGTCCTAGAGGTGACAGGCTCCGTATCCCTGTGCCCATCCTCTGAGCCCTCCAGTCCTACAAGTGTCAGGCTCTGTATCCCTGCGCCCATCCCCTGAGCCCTCCAGTCCTAGAGATGTCAGGCTCTGTATCCCTGCTCCCATCCCCTGAGCCCTCCAGTCCTAGAGGTGACAGGCTCTGTATCCCTGCGCCCATCCCCTGAGCCCTCCAGTCCTAGAGGTGACAGGCTCTGTATCCCTGCGTCCATCCCCTGAGCCCTCCAGTCCTAGAGGTGACAGGCTCTGTATCCCTGCGCCCATCCCCTGAGCCCTCCAGTCCTAGAGATGTCAGGCTCTGTATCCCTGCTCCCATCCCCTGAGCCCTCCAGTCCTAGAGATGTCAGGCTCTGTATCCCTGCTCCCATCCCCTGAGCCCTCCAGTCCTAGAGGTGACAGGCTCTGTATCCCTGCGCCCATCCCCTGAGCCCTCCAGTCCTAGAGATGTCAGGCTCTGTATCCCTGCTCCCATCCCCTGAGCCCTCCAGTCCTAGAGGTGACAGGCTCCGTATCCCTGTGCCCATCCCCTGAGCCCTCCAGTCCTAGAGGTGACAGGCTCCGTATCTCTGCGCCCATCCCCTGAGCCCTCCAGTCCTAGAGGTGACAGGCTCCGTATCCCTGCACCCATCCCCTGAGTCCTCCAGTCCTAGAGGTGACAGGCTCTGTATCCCTGCACCCATCCCCCGAGCCCTCCAGTCCTAGAGGTGACAGGCTCTGTATCCCTGTGCCCATCCCCTGATCCCTCCAGTCCTAGAGGTGACAGGCTCTGTATCCCTACACCCATCCCCTGAGCCCTCCAGTCCTAGAGGTGACAGGCTCTGTATCCCCGTGCCCATCCCCTGAGCCCTCCAGTCCTAGAGGTGATAAGGTTAAGATTCATTATAAAGAATCCTCTCTTCACCCTGCGTCAGTAGGAGTCCCTCAGGGCTCATCCCTGTCTCCTACCTTGTTTAACATTTATCTGTTACCTTTATGTGAACTCCTCACTAACCTCGATCTCAAACACTTCCTCTACGCCGACGATATTCAGGTCCTGATCCCCATCAAGGAGTCACTCGCAAAAACACTGTCTCACTGGGAAACCTGCCTCCAAAATATCAAACAGCTTCTCACAAGTCTCAACCTGATACTAAATTCATCAAAAACGGAACTTCTAATCATCACACCAGAAAACAGCTCCCTCACACCCACTCATCCAGCCTTACCAAATACTACACAAGTGAGAGACCTAGGAGTTCTAATTGACAATCACCTAAACCTGAAAGCGAACATCAACAAAACCACCAGAGACTGCTTTTATAAGCTCCAAGTGCTGAAAAGAATACGGCCTCTCTTCCACACTCATGACTTTAGAACGATTCTACAATCAATCATTTTCGCAAAGCTGGACTATTGTAACACCATCATGCTTGGTCTCCCTTCTTCACACACCAAACCATTGCAAATGGTCCAAAATGCCTCCGCCCGTATACTCACTAACACCAGGAGAAGAAAACACATAACACCTATCCTGATGGGCCTCCACTGGCTGCCTATCCACTTCAGAATAATCTACAAGACCATTCTCACCATTTTCAAAAACATCTATCAATTAGCCCCAATCGATCTCCATATCCCCCTCCGATTACACTACTCAACAAGACCGACAAGAGATGCTTACAAAGGATCACTTCAAGTACCTCCAGCCAAAACTACCAGACACATCACGCTTAGAGATCGGGCCTTCTCCACAGCTGGTCCAACTTTATGGAACTCCATTCCCCCGGATCTTAGAATAGAACCCAGCATCTCAACATTCAAGAAAAGACTCAAGACGTGGCTGTTCACGCAGGCCTTTCCTAACTCCAACATTACTTAACTCCCTTCAATCAACATACTTCGCTAGTAATAGCATTAATAGCCACCCCTTATAATGTTATTATATATATATATATATAATTATCTGATCTTCATTTTCCTTCTTACTCCAAGTTATTTATTTCCTTGTTACATGTAACTGCTTTTCTGCACTATTGTTCAAATTGTAAAGTTTATTTTAATTGCACCCCTGTTTCTTGTGAACCTGCATGATGGGACTATCGTCTTGAATGTTGGTATATAAAAAAAACTTAAATAAAAAAAAATAAAAAATCCCTGTGCCCGTCCTCTGAGCCCTCCAGTCCTAGAGGTGACAGGCTCTGTATCCCTGTGCCCGTCCTCTGAGTCCTCCCAGTCCTAGAGGTGACAGGCTCCGTATCCCTGTGCCCATCCCCTGAGCCCTCCAGTCCTAGAGGTAACAGGCTCTGTATCCCTGCGCCCATCCCCTGAGCCCTCCAGTCCTAGAGGTGACAGGCTCTGTATCCCTGTGCCCATCCCATGATTGGCACCTGACAAGCAGATTTAGAGGCCCCGTGGTTGCAGTGCTCCAGAGGACTCCCTGGTGTAAGGCCCCTGGCTGAAGGACTGTCACTGCAATGACCAGACTAGGTAGGCTCGGGAAGAGGGGATTATAGGATGGGGAGAAATTCTCCAGGTGGTCGCAAATGAAGGCTTGTGGCACCTGGATCTCAGCGCCTGGTTCTGATTGAGCTGGAGGCATGGGGGAGCAGGGGGAAACTGCTGGATTGATGTAACTGCTGCAGAGAGATGTATTTCAGTGTATCTTTGGTGCACGCTGTATATCACTGTAAAAGGCAACTCTGTGATACCTGGGCAGGGGAGACACGTTGTAGCATAAAAGCCGTATTGTTCTCTGGCGGGTTTCCATCCTCTGTGTCTGTCTGGGCCCCTGGCACTCCTGCCCAGATTCCCTCCTGGGCTCCCAGCCTGGCACCGCTTCCCTGCCCCTCGTGAGCCGGCGGAGGACGGTGGGAGACGACCCTGCAGGGTCGGGAAGGAGAGGCCTGTCGTCATTTTAACCATAGGTCGACCGCTGAAAGGCGTCCGGCCCCGGCAGTGCCATCTGTTCTACGCAAATCTCGAATCGGACATCTTTCTGGTTTTCACTAATCTTTGCATGAAGCAATCAGGGGAGAAAAATAATGAAGACTCGAAGAAAGAAGTAAAAAAAAAAAAAAAAAGCCCACATCTTCTCTCTTTCTCTCTCTTCATTTCCCTGATCTCATTAGGTTCGTTCTGCAGGGATTGTTTTAAGACTCCCATTTCATGAGCCATTCCAACTTTCATCGTGTGCTAAAATTAAGCACACGCGGGGTGTCTTACCTACTGCTAGGTGCAGAGCAAGAGCTGGGATGGAACTGGCGTTGTAAAACAATTCCTGGCGTTATACGGGTCCCTGCCGGTTCGCCAGCGAGGGAAGGAAGGGTCAGAGAGAGTTCCTGGCTCCTAGGAATGTCCTGGCACCTGATGAGTTCTGGCTCCATGGGGCTTTGGACAGGTCACTTGACCCCCCTGGACCCGGCTCAGAATGGCCGTGCCTGGCTTTAACCTGGCTCTCCCAGCCAGCGAGGAAGCAGGTCCCAACAGCGTGGGCAGCCAAAGCTTCCTGAGATGCCGTAGTTCTTCAGTTCAGACCCCATAAATCAAAGCCGGCGGTGCACTGTCGGCTCCTTGCTCCATTTTATTGAAATGTGAATGAGTCACACGCTGACCTGCTCTCCCCCTCTGGCTGGGCATTGCAGGCACCACTTCTCCTCCTAAATTCCTCAGCATTATTGGAAAAAAATGCTTTTAAGAACGCTTTCCCAGGATCCAAATGAAATAGGGCTGCCCTGATAGCAGCCGAGGTGCTGAAGATCGCAGAGAAAATGCATAATCTGTTGCTTTTGTATTCATATTCGGAGTGTGTTGGGGGGCAGGGCCGGAGTCAGGCCATTGGGCTAACAGTGCGCTCCTCTGGCTGACCCTTTCCAATGCTCCATTAGACCCGGGAGTGGTTCCTGAGGCCTGCAGTCAGGCAGAGCTGGCTCCTCTCCACAACACCGGAGGAGGAGGAGGCTGGGAACTGCAGGCCGGTCGATCTGACCTCTGTGGTGGGCGAATGCATGGAATCGCTGCTAAAAACAGCGCAGTTTCTGGAATCCAATAAAGTACAAAATTCGAGGAAGCAATGATTTTTTTTTTTTTTTTACCGGAAGCAGGTCTGGTCAGATAAACCTGATCGATTTTTCTTTGAGCGACCAAAGAGTTGAAATCGGGGGAAAGCACTAGATGCAGTTGTGACATTGTTGCTACCACGAGTAACAACACGAAAAGAGGTTTATTATGGCATGAGCTCTTCAGAAACTAGAGCCCATAGGAAAACGGCAACCATCAGCCCAGGGGCGGCTCGAGGCAATCTGCTGCCTGAGGCGAAGGATGAAATGCCCCCCTGCAGGTAAAAATCACTGAGGGCCGGGGCAGGGGGAAGGCAATGGAGGGTGAAGCGATTGCCCAAGGTCACAAGGAATGGTGGTAGGATTTGAACCCTGGCTCCCCCTGTTTGCAGCTCTCACTGCTCTAAGCACTCAGTTTTTGGGGGGGCCTGTTATTTTGTGTTCTCAGTCTTCAGCATCCTCACTAGGGGGCGCCGGAGAAATGTTCAGTGGGGCAGGGCTGCCTCTGGCCACCCCACCTCCTGGGTCTTAGAAAAGGGACTCCTCCATTCCCTATTGCCTGCCTGCCTTCTCCTCTCTCCTGGGGGTGTGAGGGGTTGGTGAATGCTGGGAGTCTGTGTGTGTGTGTGAGACACACTCTCTCTTAGGGCTGATATAAGGGTATCAGATGTCCCAGACAAACCTTACAGCCTTTCATTCCCCCTTCCCACATAATTAAAACTTATGCATTCTTTTCCATTTTAAAGTGTATTAACTTCCCCAACCTAAAAAAAAGGCAGATTGCACATGAAAGCAGACATTCAAAGAACAATCTTCTGCAGTAAAAATATATCACTTACAACATATGTATTATATAGGCATACACTGCAAAAAAAACACACTTTCAATAATAATCGTTTAATAGACTTAATAAACTACCTTTCTCATAGTGATCAGGGCAGTTTACTGGACCCCATATGGTATTAGGCGTATGGTAACGTGCACTGGGTGTAGATTTGGCTCACAGAAAGCCAGGAATAAACTGAACTATAATTCCAGTATAGTAAGCCTTTCATATCATAACCGCCAGCACTCAACCTATGAAAAAATACATACTGCAAATATTACATCAGGCCCTAAACACCAATACACCTCCCATTAAAAACATAGAAATGACGGCAGAAGAAGACCAAACGGCCCATCCAGTCTGCCCAGCAAGTTTCGCACATTTTTTTTTTCCCTCTCATACTTATCTGTTTCTCTTGGCTCTTAGTAACCTTTTGGTTCTATTTCCCTTCCACCCCCACCATTAATGTAGAGAGCAGTGTTGGAACTGCATCTAAGGGAAATATCTAGCTTAGTTTCAAATGACATTTCAAATGACAGGTACCAGCGCACCCAGGATACTGTATAGGCGCCGTATACCACTCTATACAGTAAAATGGATTGCGCACGCCTACTGCTTCATGGACGCGCTTTGGACGCGGCTTGCATTTGCGTCTCATTTGAATATTGTATCGAGCGGTATGTGATCCAAACTGTGCCTGCGGCAAACAAGGGTGCGCCCGGCACTGCTGCACTCTCTCTTATGCGTCCTTACTGTATCGGCCTATTAGTTAGGGGTAACCGCCGCAATAAGCAAGCTACACCCATGCTTATTTGTTTACCCAGACTATGTAATTCAGTCCTTGTTGGTTGTTGTCTGTAAATAGATCCACTTTTCTTCATTCCCCCTGCCGTTGAAGCAGAGAGCTATGCTGGATATGCGTGAAGTTTCGGCCTTTCTCCCCTGCTGTTGAAGCAGAGAGCTATGCTGGATATGCGTAAAGTAGCAGACTTTCTCCCCTGCTGTTGAAGCAGAGAGCTATGCTGGATATGTATTGAAAGTGAAGTATCAGGCTTATTTGGTTTGGGGTAGTAACCGCCGTAACAAGCAAGCTACTCCCCGCTTTTTTGTGAATGCAAATCCTTTTTTCCACATTTCTTCTTGCCGTTGAAGCTTAGAGCAATGTTGGAGTCGCATTAACCGTGTGTATGTTTATTGAATAATGGTATTATCTCCAGGTAGTAGCCGTCATTCCCGCAAGCCACCCACTTTTCATTCACGTCCTCTAGACTGTATGGATCCACAGTGTTTATCCCATGCCCCTTTGATGTCCTTCACAGTTCTGGCCTTCACCACTTCCTCCGGAAGGGCATTCCAGGCATCCACCACCCTCTCTGTGAAGAAATACTTCCTGACATCCCTGGAGCTTCAAATCGTGACCTCTGGTTCTGTTGATTTTTTTCCGACAGAAAAGGTTTGTCGTTGTCTTTGGATCATTAAAACCTTTCAAGTATCTGAAAGTCTGTATCATATCAACTCTGCTCCTCCTTTCCTCCAGGGTGAACCTATTTAGATTCTTCAATCTCTCCTCATAAGTCATTCGATGAAGACCCTCCACCTTTTTGGTCGCCCTTCTCTGGACCGCCTCCATCTTGTCTCTGTCTCTTTGGAGATACGGTCTCCAGAACTGAACACAGTACTCCAGGTGAGTCCTCACCAAGGACCTGTACAAGGGGATAATCACTTCCCTTTTCTTACTCGATATTCCTCTCTCTATGCAGCCCAGCATTCTTCTGGCTTTAGCTATCGCCTTGTCACATTGTTTCGCCAACTTCAGATCATTAGACACCATCACCCCAAAGTCTCTCTCCTGCTCCATGCACATCAGCCTTTCTCCCCCCATCGAATACAGTTCATTCGGATTTCCATTCCCCATATGCATGACTCTGCACTTCTTGGCATTGAATCTCAGCTGCCATATCTTCGACCACTCTTCCAGCTTCCTTAAATCCCGTCTCATTCTCTCCACTCCTTCCAGCATATCCACTCTGTTGCAGATCTTAGTGTCATCCACAAAAAGACAAACCTTACCTTCTATCCCATCCGCAATGTCGCTCACAAAGATATTGAACAGGACCGGTCCCAACACCGATCCTTGCGGTACACCGCTTAAAACAACTCTCTCTTCAGAGAGAGTTCCATTTACCATCACACATCGTCTTCTGTCCGTCAACCAGTTTGAATCCAGGCCACCACCTCGGCACTCACTCCTAAGCTTCTCATTTTATTCACCAGTCTCCTGTGCGAGACCGTATCAAAAGCTTTGCTGAAATCCAAGTAGATGTGTCTTCTGTCCCTCAACCAGCTTGCAATCCAGGCCACCAGATTAAAGCCAGGTTGTTGTAAATCCCTACACAGAAACTACATGCTAGCAGAATACTAAAGCCTCCGTCACACAAGCAGAACACACACTCTCACTAAATACAGAATAAAGAGATCATAAAATATAAATTGAAACTTGCAGAGAAAAACGGAACTGGAAATCACAAACTCTGTAAGCAATGCAAACACAATCAAGAAATATAAAACATTAAACATACCAATAAAAAGAATGTTAAATCTGCTGATAAATTCAGCTAATTGAAAGCATGTATAAAAATGTTTAAAATATTACCAAACACTAATAAAATATTTCAAAACATCAGATACATTACATCCAATAATTAAAACTAACAAGGATAAAAAAAAATCTCCCACTCTCCATACCTGGGAACTTTAGATTTCCAGTCCTCCTGAGATTGTCATAGATTGGAGGAGGGTGCACAGACTTTAACCTCTCTCACACACATATATACAGGTACTCTCACTCATAGACATATACATACACAAAAACCTCTCATACACACACACCCACTCCCCACCATCCTCTCATATACACACACATACACACACCACCCTCTCATATACACACACACACACACCCCACCACCCTCTCATATATATATATATATATATATATATATATATATATATATATATATATATATATATACATATACACACACACACCACCCTCTCATATACACACACACCCACCCCACTCCCCTCATATACACACACATGTATACACACACCCCACCAGCCTCTCATATATACACACACGT